>NC_134531.1:12752500-13475000 GCF_050624435.1 Tenrec ecaudatus
TTTAGAAACAGAAATGGATTTTCTCACAGTTTAACCCACTGCAATCGAGTCAGTTCTGAGGGTTAGCAGCCCCTGTCTTGCTTGGCTCCAAAAGCTGAGGCTGAGGCTGGGTGAACAGGGAAGGGGAAAGAAGCTTTGCTTTGGCTGCTGAGCCAGGAGCAAGCTGGGGCCAGAGTCAGCTCCGGGAGAGAGGGATTAGCAGTTTTATAGGAGGGGATCTTGAAGATGCAACAGCCTTCCCTGCAGGGAGCCTGAGTTTACATTAGCATAGCAGCCGCCTCCTCTTCTGAACGGAGGCAGTTGGTTTGTCTCCTGTAGTCTTTCTGGAGACCTGGTTCCTTGACCAGAGTTGCTCTGTCCTGGATGACCGGAAGGTTGTGATTGTCGTTTGTGCAATCCTTGCCCAGTCAAAACCAGCACATGCTCGCTGCTGTGGGATGCCCTCCCCAGAGGAAAGGGCTCTAAGAGACCCGTGGCCAGAAAGAGCAAACAGGCGAGTTATGGGCTGTGTCTATATTTCAGCACTCCGTGACAGCATCGCTTGTCTCCTCAAGGTGGGCTCACTGGGCCAGCTGTGGGCCTGGCCATGTTACACGGGGCTGAGCAGGCTGGGGAGAGGTCTCCCGATGCAGTGACCCCAGAGGGGAGGACAACCGCTCCATAGTTGTTAGCAGGACTGTGGTGTCGTGGGGAAAATGCTCTGCTGGGTCTCACTGGGTCGCTGGGAGTCACAGTGGCCTTGATAGCAGTGAGAATCCTGACACAAGCATACTGCTACATATTTCTCCCGTGGCACAGTTGGCAACTCAGCACCTAGCCTGCCACACCACCAGTGCTCCCTCTCACAGTTGGCACCAGCTTGCTCTCGGTGTCAGGTCTGGAGGAAGCCTTTGCCACTCTAGCTCCTGGGCCATCTTCACATGCGCCTCCTTCAGTCTTCTTTGCATCTCCCTAAAGATGGATTTGAGATGCACCCTACCCCCCAGGGACATCACAAAGACCCGCCCTCCTTGCTCAAATGGGGATAGGGAAGTCAGGGTGTGCAGCACATACGTAGGGGGACACAGCTCCATCCCAACACCTCGGGGGAACTCCCCCCAGTTACAGCTGCTGGAGCCTCTAGAGAGAAATCTCTGGGAATACTGCCAACCAGGAAACTGACAAATATGACCGTTTCACTCTGAAGTGTTTGCTTCTTGGCAAGTGGGATGGTGAGCAGTTATGCCAGCTAGCCTCTCCAGGGTGAGGGTAAGGGCAGGACCCGACTTACTTACTGGGTCTTAGCCTGATGGCACCTCCTTGGTGTCATAAGCCTTTTTGTGTAAGGGAGAGAGAGAGAGACAGACAGAGACACAGAGACTCTGGAAATTGCCTCTGCCCCTTCGCCTTCCTGCTTGCTGTGACTACCTGCCTCCAGGGACTGCCCGGGGGGAGGGCGGCATCTCCCAGCCAAGAGAGCTACCCAGACCCTGCCATGCTTCCACTGATCTTGGGTTTGTGCAACTCTGTACCCACTGGCCCCTGATCTTCCCGCTCCCCCTTCTGGTGCCCTCGGAGCTACATGGGTCTAAGGAGGGGAGGAACTTACAGACTGGCATCAGATTGGCAGACTTCAGTTGGACTGGGCTGGGATGACTCCTCAGTATGGAAGTGCTTCTTGATATAAAGCTCTTCTCTCTTTTAAAAAATCATTTTATTGGGGACTCATAGAGCTCTTATCACCATCCATCCACCCACCCACCCATCCATCCATCCATCCATCCATCCATCCATCCATCCATCCATCGTGTCAAGCACAATTGTACATATGTTGCTATCATTTCAAAACATTTCTTTCTACTTAAGCCCTTGGTATCAGCTCCTCATTTTTTCATCCTCCCTCCTCCACCTACCCACCCACCCACCGTCTGTCTATCCTGAACCTATGATAATTTATAAATTATTATTTTTTCATGTCTTACACTGACCTGTGTCTCCCTTCACCCACTTTTCTCTGGTCCATCCTCCTGGGAGGGAGTTATATGTAGATCATTGTGTTCTGTTTCCCCTTGCTCCCCCTGGTATTGCTACTTCCATTATTGGTCCCAAGGAGTTTATCTGTGCTTTATTCCCTGTGTTTCTAGCTCTCATCTGTACTTGTGCACATGCTCTGGTCTAGTCAGATTTGTAAGGTAGAACTGGAGTCATGATAGTGGGGGTGGAGGAAGCATTAAAGAACCAGAGGAAAGTTGTTATGTTTCATCGTTGCTACACTACACCCTGACTGGCTCGTCTCCTCCCCGCAACCCTTCTGTAAGGGATGCCCAATTGCCTTCACATGGGCTTTGTGTCTCCACTCTGCACCCCCCCTCATTTACATTGATAGGATTTTTTTGTTCTGGATCTTTGATGCCTGACACCTGATCCAATCAACACCTCATGATCCCACAAGCTGGTGTGCTTCTTCCATGTGGGCTTTGTTGCTTCTCAGCTAGATGGTCACTTGTTTACCTTCCAGCCTTTAAGACCTCAGATGCTATTTCTTTTGATAGCGGGGCACCGTCAGCTTTCTTCACAACATTTGATATACACCCATTTTGTCTTCAGCGATTGTGTTGGGAAAGGTGAGCATCATGGAATGCCACGTTATTAGAACAAAGTGTTCTTGCACTGAGGGAGTACTTGAGTAGAGGCCCAATGTCAGTCTGCTACTTTGATATTTAACATATAAATATATGTACTGTACATAGGTCTATTTCCCTATCATTATATAGAAATATGTTTACCTGTAACCTCTATAAATGCCCTTTACCTCCTAGTTCTTTCTTCTATTTCCTTTTACTTTCCTCTTGTCCCACTGTCATGCTCAGCCTTCATTTGGGTTTTAGTAATTCCTCTCAGTTACATTGCCCTAGATCAAGCCTCACCAGGCATCCTATGCCATCCTTGCCATCAATTTTAGATCACTTGTTGCTCCCTTGTCCCTGGGTTTATTAACACCCACTTCCTTTCCCTGCCTCCCCATCTCCCACGTTCACTCCCACCTCAACCATAGGTCCTCTTGTTTTCTCCTCCAGATTATTTATCCCGCTATCTTATCTAGATAGATAGGCAGAGATAATGAGACCTACAAAAGCAAGACAGCGAAACAAACGAACAAAAGGAAACAAAGCAACAAGAGCAACAACAACAAAAACAAGGACAGAAAAAAAGAAAAGCCTATAACTATAACTAGGTGGTTGTCCACCTTCCTGATGCCGCTGCCCTTTCACACAGCTCCGCAGGTGGTGGCGACCCCAACCCTAAGGTTATTTTCGTTGCTACTTCATCACTGTCATGTTGCTACGGTTATGAATCAGGCGACCTCTGTGAAAGGGTAGCGGCCCACAGGTGGAGAGTCCACAGGTGGAGATCCGCTGCTGTAAATAGTTCAAGGTCTGTTTGTTGACCTTTGAGTGTCTTTTCCGGTAGCGTCTGATGGGGTGCCCCGCCTTGGGCTCAAAGTCTATTTTTGATATTCCCCGGGGACTTCATTGCTTCGTATACATGCATGATTGTGAATGAATTTGTTTCTCTAGACAACCTAGCCTAACAGCTAATGTATATTTTTTAATATTTAGGAGGGTGCCCCCTGTCATGGCGGCGATTCTGACATAGCAACTTTCAGGACAGAGTACAACTGTAGCCCAGGGTTTCTGAGACCTTCTGTCTGCAGGGAAGCAGACAGCCTCAGCTTTCCCCCTTGGAGTTGGCTAGTGGGTTTGAACTGGTACCCTTGGGGTCAACAGCCCAACACATAACCCATGACATCACCAGGGCTCCTGACTCAAAAGCCCTGCTGCTTGCTCAGGAATGCCTTGCAGACTCGATCCTGTGGGGATTTTGAACCTGTTTTCATTAAGAGCTCCACTGCTCACCTTGGCAACTTTGCCCAGTTGGGAGAGCTGGCGGGAGGAGGCCTGTGCAGGGTGCGGTGGGTCCTTCCTAGGGTTGGGAGAAGTGGGCGTTGAGTGATCTGGTTCCGGGACTAGAAGCCCATGTTCCCACCTCTATGGCGACCCTGTCCATGGCCTCCTGCTGGTCTGCTCAGAGCCTGGGCCCACCTCCTACAGCCAGTCCCCCGACATGTGGACGCCGCAGAGCACATTTCTGCCTGCTCCGCCAGCAGGTCTCTGTCGTGATGAGCATTGTGTCACCATTGGAGTGTCGGGATTATGCCTGATTATGCCCTCCGGGTGAGCTCAGCCCACTTCTAGGTTCCCAACCTGTGGGTCCTGACCCCTTTGGGGGGGTCGAACAACCTTTTCACAGGGGTCACCCGATTCATAACAGTAGCAAAATTACAGTTAGGAATAGCAACAAAAATGTTATGGTGGGGGGGTCACCACAACATGAAGAACTGTTGAAAGGGTCACAGCATTAGGAAGGCTGCGAACCACTACCAGAGCGAGGCTTGGCGTCTTCCCACCGTCTGGGATAAAGTTCCGTCTTCAGAAGCCTGTCCCTCGTTCCTGGAGCACGGGCCTTGTGGAGACTCCTTGGGGTCTTGTGGGAACTGCAGAAAGCGTTGCTGGAGCTGTTCGGTGTCCCTGCGTCTGTGCTCAGCCTCCTCCAGGCCCATCGGTGTGGCGTGGGGTCTGTTGGCACGGTGATTAAAGCGCTGGCCTGCAAGCCCTCCAGCTGTGCCCCGGGGGTAAGATGGGGCCAGCGCCTGCTGCCAGCCTTTGAAAGCGCCTGGGGTCTGCTCTGCCCTACAGGGCCACGTGGGTCCACAGTGACTGGCAGGCTCACTGTACCCACATCGCTCCTGCTGTTCTGAATCAGCTTCCCTTAAGGCGCACTCTGTGTCTGGCCCCTGCCTGTCCCTGAGACCCTCTACTGCCCAGACCCCCAGCCCTGCGTGAGGCACCAGGACGGTGCTGAACTGACCAGTACACGTGTGGCACACACATGCAGACCCTGAGCCCTTCCGTGTTGTTTCCATTGGAAAGGGCTCTGCAGTTTGTGGTGACTTGAGGTGCAGCTGGTGGGCGAGCGTGGGTGCGGGACTCCGCAGAGAAGGGCAGTGGTGGAATTCCGAGGTGCTTGTCCTGCCTCTGGGTTGGCAAGTGGCATCTGGAGGGGGCTGTGCTGGGGGTGGGGTTCTTTCACAACCCCTGGTGGTCTGATCTTACCGGAGATGAATTCTTAACCATTTTGCCCAAAGCTTGGCCAGAGGACTTGCACCTCCAGGAATCCCAAACTGACTAGGGCTGCCACCCTTTTTTCAGACCGGGGGTGGGGGCGATTTACTGTCCCCGCCTCAACTCCCAGCAATTAAGAACATTTGTAGTCCGTGATCCATGATAAGTGTAGCTATCTGTTTCACAACCCCCTCCATCCTCCCCCACCCCTCCCGCCCCTATATCGATCCAGCACTCCCCAGGGGACCGGTGTCGCCCACTCTAGGAAACACTAGTTTAGACTTCGGCGTCTCACTCTCACTGCTGTGGAGGCCATTGTAACTCAGAGAGACCCCATAGGGCAGGCCAGAACTGCTGTGGGTTTCCGTGATTGTGACTCTCGTCTTTCTCCAGAGGAGCGGAGCGGCTGGTGGTTTTCAACTGCTGACCTCGTGGTCAGCAGCCCAGCAGGTAACCACTCTGCCGGGGATCCCAACATTTTGGTTGACAGTCTACCACTGCTGGCTCAGGGTCCATCCCTGCGCCTGGGAGGCTTTCTTCCTCGCCAGGTTACCTTTCTGAATTAACAGTCGGGTTCAGTGCTTTGGGTGGGGCCAGCTCATACCTCCACCCCCCATGCCCTCCCCCCCCCTTAGCCTGGGGAAATGCTGGTGTGTATTTAACGTGATAATGACCCACCCACTCCTGCCCACTTCCAAAGCTGGTAGCAACCTTGTGTCCCATCCATCAGGGTGCGGTGGTGCGGTGGGGATTTGGGGATGGCTCTTCCTGAATCTGATCTCAAAGATGACTCCATCACTGAACCTCTGTGCCTTTTACTTTCCCTCATGAAACTGGGCCCCCTCCCAATTTCTACTCCCTTTTCTCCTGTCTCCCCTCGCCTTCTTCCTTTCTTCGCCGTTTCCAGATGTCAATCCCAAACACATTTACTGAGGATCACAGGAGAACTCCATGTACTGTTTTTCCTTCACGCTGACGACTATTGACATCAATGGGAAAGTACAGATACAATGGCATTTGTGGTCCGGGCCCCGCGCAATACTAGGTGGGGCTTTATACACACCTGCCCCTGGCACACCTGTCCCAGCACACCTGCCCCTCATACCTGTGCGCAGGTGCTTGGGGATTGCTGTCTTCATGCCAAACCTGAAAGGTGCAGTGAGGGATGGGCCACAAGGTAGTGAAAATCAGTAACAGATGGAAGGAGAAAGAGGTGGGAGAAGACCCACGTGATGGAACCGCGCGCACACGCATGTGTGTGTGTTGGTTTCTGGGGCAGGCATGTGAGAGGGATGTTTACAAGTATTTTGAAACTGACTTAATTGGAGAAGAGCTCAGTTATCTGAACGTTCACTAATTTCTAATTGTGCTTCCCTAGCGATTTTTAAAATATTTGCTTCCATGCTAGCGAGCTCCACCTCTGTCCGGTGTGCTAGAAAAGTCGGGGGCCTGCTCTCAGGAGCCTTTCAGAGAAGGTATACATGTGTTCTAAGTGGCGGTGGCCAGTTCTTTAAGTGCTCCGCCCTCAAGCAGTCTGCAGAAGGGGGCTCCTGCTGATTTTATAGCTGACTGTGCTCATCTGTGGGAGACGGTGGCACCTGGCAGTAGAGTGGTTATGCCTTAGGCTGCTAGCCGTAAGTGAGGTCAGCAGTTGGAAACCACCAGCCACTCCAAAGGAGAGAGATGAGGCTTTCTACTCCCATAAAGAGCTAGTCTTGGAAACCCACAGCGGCAGCCCTACCCTGCCCTACAGGGTCGCTGTGAGTCGGTGTTGGGTCAAACCAGTGTGTTTGGGGTTTGGTGGCCCTGAGAGTCATTGTGGGCCCTCCTCAGGCCTTGGGCGGCGCATGCACACACTTGGCTTCCCTCTCTTGTGAATGAGTTGATTTCTTTAATTTGCCAGTGAAAATAGACAGAGGTGCAGCGTGGAATCCTCCCCAGCTTCTTGAGAAAATGGAAAGAGCCCGTGGCCCCTTCTGGGAGGTAGGCCCCCACAGTCCGTGGGGAGAGGTCAGGAATTTGAAGGTCTTTTAACCGAAGTAGGCAGCTTTGCCCTTTTCAGCCTGGGAAGAACTGCCCAAAAGGATGCCTAGCTGTGCCCCCGTGAGTCTGTTCAAAACTTCATTCATCCTTTTTAGGTACATGGGGACCAGGGTGTCTTGGGTAGCTTGTCATACAGACTTGGATGAGCCGCATTTTAGCCTTGGAGCAGACCAGGCCTGGAGACTGGCTGGAAGCTGGAGTCCAGTGTGGCCTTTTGCACCAGCCTGGGTCCTTCGCAGGCACTTGTCCATAATGGGCACACCCCACCCCTACCTCCACCCCCACCCAAGCTTCTCCCTGTTTTTCTTGCCTAGCCACCAAGCCTCCGGGCTGCAGGCCAGCCTCCACCCCGGCTCACACATCTTCCTTTTTTAGAAGTAAAAGTACCTGGCCCTGTGTTATGGCGATCTGACTCATCTGGTGGATATTCAGGAACTCCAAAACCACGCTTCCACGTCTTTTCCCAGTGTTGCTCCCCAGGCTCACTGGGCGCCTTTGGAGCTGCAGCAGAAGCCTCTTCTGTCCCATGTGCCCTGAGCAGCTGTGGGTGGTGACTCTGGCTCCCTGCCTCAGCATGGGCTCTGGCGGCCCCCTTGTCCTGGGGCCTCTCCCGGGAGGAGCGCTGGTCTCTGGTCGCAGGCCAGAGAAGTCCACATTTGTTGGCGGTTTCACGTTACTGTTTGGTTCTGTTTGGGCACCTTAGCGGGAGTGAGCGTGGCGCGCCTGGTCAGACAGGAAAGAGGGTGCAAGTGTGGCCAAGCGGTGAGATGAAGACCTCGCCAAAAACCAAAACACCCCCCAAACTCCCAGGAACTCATTGCATGTCTTGGCGGTCCTCCAGCACAAGGTAGAACCGCCCCGTGGGTTTGCTAGCAGGCCCGAGTCTTTGCCCCGAGCAGAGCCAAGTGAGCAATGGGCTCTTGAGGGTAGGATTTTGTGAAGGGTCACTTTTAGTGTAGCTGATTAAAGTATCAAACATGGCAGAGCAATCCACACTGAAACATATTGTGGGGTGTCCCTGTATTTGGGTGTGTGAATAGACCAACGTGTGCTTATGCGTGTACACACACATGTGCACGTGCCCTCGCACACACACACTAGAGTAAGTCAAGCCTTGAGCTCAGTGTGGTGGTGCCCCACCAGGTTTCCAGTGGACGCACGCAGGGACGCGTTCCCGTCACGACGGAGTTCAAGGGTCTCCATGGTCAGTGGGTGGCTGCACTCTGTTGCTGTCAGGCGCCTTCATTTGCGTGTGACGCTTGGCTTCTTATACTTTACAAGGAGGTCCTTCAGATCGGCAGACTCCCACAGAGAGGCTGGGGGCGGGGGGTTCGAACCACCGACCTTGTGGTTTAGCAGCCCAATGCCTAGCCCACAGCACCTTCCAGGCTCCTGTGCTATGAAAGGCGAGTATTGGTTTTCCCTTCTTCGTGGTCATCATCTCCTCCCGTGCACCATTGCTGCTGTCTCGGACTAAGGGCTGTGCGGGAACTGAAGGAGACAGCCCCACCCTTGGTTGGCCCCCTCCTAATGCTTCGCAGCTCTTCCCTGCCTGTTCTCACCAGTGTCCAAGTTTGCCCTGTGAAGCAAATCCTGCACGTGGTGACGGGCATGCCTTTTGGCTTGGGGCCGTTGGGTGGAAAGCATCTGACCCTGGAGTTTTAGCTGCAGTACGATGAAATGCATACTTTAATAAGCCCATGCACTTGTGTGCCCTTTAAATATATTTTTAGCAGTTGCGTTTTGGCTCATCGTAGTGAAAATGTTTTTCCATGAATAATTCTTTAATGCTAGGCTTGGTGTTTTTTGTTTTGCTTTTTTTTGGTTTTGTTTTGCTTTAAATATTACAAGTTTAGCTATGGCTCTTCCTTGACAAACTCCTGTAAATTGTCGGGCTGGTAAGGAGAGGGACAGGGTCGCGTTACTTTTCACAGTTTATTAATTTCCATTTTGAGGATGAAGGAGCCCGTAGTGGGCTCTGTGTCGGGTCGCTAACCGCAAGGCCAGCACTTCAAACCCACTAGCTGCTCTGCGGGCAAAAGGCGAGGTTTTCTAGCCCGGCAGAGTGGCAGCCTCGGACACCCGCAGGGGCGGGTCCGCCCTGTCTTCAGGGCCCTGATGATTGAGTCGGACTGACTCGACAGCAGTGCGATTTTGGTTTCTCCTTCGTGTTGGACGCTAACGTTTCTTTGGCAGTAATATGATAGACATGCCTGTCTTTGTAGAATGATTACCGTAAGCCCACACATCAGTGAACTTTCTGGTGCCTGATTGGCTCGTGGCATTTTCTGCCGTGAGTGCCACGGGAAGACTGGCAGCCGGCTCCACGGTGACGGAAACGCCTTCAATGCCGAAGTCATCATCAGATTTAGGCGGAAGTTACTAACTTCTCACTCCAAAAAATGACCATCAGTTCCCCACACACACTGCAGATTGGGGTTGGAGGGAGCAGGCTGGGGGAGGGGGGTCAGGGTGAGTTCTGATCCTCAAAACGTGGCTTCCTTTCCTCTCCCTGTGGGGCCTGGGAGAGCGTGCTGAATACTTCTCACCTGAAACAGTTCACGTGGCTCAGTCCACAGAGCAGCGCAGCCCCTTCTGCTCAGAGGGCTGCGTCTCCCCCCAGCGATGACCCTCTCTCCAGGGGGTAACTCCCACCTGGCCCAGGTGACCGGCTTGGTTTCTTGCTGCTGCTGCTGTTGACAGAGCACCTGTCACCTGTGAGTCCATCCAGCAAGAGAAAGGCCTGCTCTTCCAGTCACGTGGGGCTCACAGCCCCCGTCTGGTTCCTCAGAGGTCCCCGTGGCTGTAATCTGCCCATTGCCACTTCGTTTTCCCTCGGAGCGGCCGGTGGGTTTGACTAGCTGAACTTCTGGTTCGCAGTCAAGGGCTTGACCACTGCAGCTTTTTTGCTGTTGTTCCCCAGCCAG
The DNA here is from genome assembly GCF_050624435.1 of Tenrec ecaudatus. Classification (NCBI taxonomy): domain Eukaryota; kingdom Metazoa; phylum Chordata; class Mammalia; order Afrosoricida; family Tenrecidae; genus Tenrec; species Tenrec ecaudatus. The sequence continues at coordinate 12,762,633 of NC_134531.1, forward strand.
CTCCTCGGGTGTCACAGCTGTCTCCTGGATCAAGGAGGGTCAGTGGGTCCAAATGACGCGCTCCTCTCTGGCTCGTCTTCTGGCTGGTGGTGGGCTCACCCTTCTCCTGCTGCTGGGAATGGCAGGTTTTGCTGGGGAGAAACAGCCTCACAACGGCCGAGTCATATCATCTAAAACTGTGGGGTGCCACCTCATATGGGGGTCTCACAACCGGATGTAGGAGTCTTGACACATGTGGCCAAAGTAAAAAGTTTCTGAACTGAGATGACCACAAATCTGAAGTTTCTGGCTGCACTTTGACGTGCATTGAAGATTTCTCAGGTGGAACAAGATGAAGGGGCCCCGCTGTAATTCACCCCGTCTCTTCCCCGACCTTCTTACTCATCCTGTCAGAAAATGAAGCTCGTTTGGTGGGAGTGGCGAAGGCTATGGCTGGAAGGGCTGTCTAGGGAATTCACTGCATGTTTGACTGCTCTCTGGTCGGCCCAGACTCATAGCGACTCCCAGGCACGTGCCACGGAACGCAACATTACCTAGCCCTCACCTGCCCATTCTTGCAGCCGCTGTGTCCATCCAGCTCCCTGAGGGCCTTCACATTTCTATAAACGCACTGCCACTGAGTCCATTCCGACTCCTAGCCACCCGGCAGGACAAGGGAGACCTGTGGGCTTTCCGAGACTGTAGATCTTTATGGGAGTAGAAAGCACCTCCCCTTTCTCTCTCAGAGCTACTGCTGCTGGTGGTTTCGAACTGCTGATCCTGTGGTTAGCAGCCCAACTTGTAACCACTACGCCACCATGTTTAGACATTCTCAGAGGGGAGAAATTAGGTAAATTCAAGGGGGGTAGCCCCCCCCAAAAAAACAGTGTTCGTTTGTTTATTTGATGTGAGGGGGATAGTGCATTTGGAGTTCATTCCACCAGGTCAGACTGCTAACCAAGCTTTCTATTTAGAGGTTCGGAAAAGATTGTGTAACAGGGGCAACAAAAAAGGCCTGATTGGTGACTGGTTTTAACACCACAACAATGTACCTGCTCACATAACCGTCTCTGAGCCAGTTTGGGGCAAAAACCAGCATCTCTTTTTTCTCACTCTCCTGACTCACCTGACCTTGCTCTGTGTGACTTCTTGTTTCTGAGCATGAAGGAGGACATGAAAGGACAGCGATTTGACGATGTAGAACACGTGAAGAAAATAACGAGGGAAGTGCTGTCAGCCGTCCAAACAGATGCGTTTGAAGAAGTTTGCGAGAATCGAATCACAGCGTGACAGGTGTATTAAGTGTACTTTGAAGGTGATGAAGGTTGTTTTATAAAACAATTTAAATACATAGCTCCGGGGGAAAGATTCCATTATTTGGGGGGGGGGTACTCCCTCATATAGTACAAATAATTTTGTTGCACCTGTTTGTGTTTCCATAAGAGACAAGTAAGGTAGCCCTGTCTTGTAAGACATCGGAGGCGGTCTGAGGTGAGCATGGGTTGTCTCTGCTGACGCTTCACTCCCATGATCCTCTTCACAGCCCATGCTCTTGCGGAGGCTGAGCTGTGAGCCCCTCAGGTCTTGTGTGTAAGCCGGTGTTTACCAGAGTGGGCGGCACTGCCCCCTGGGGATGCTGGGACAGCCCAGGGGGCTACAGAAACAGATGCCTACACTTTACCCTGCATTATGGGCTACAGTGCAAATGTTTTTAATTGCCAAGGGGATGTTGAGTTTTGTTTTTGTTTTCTTCCTGAAAAGGGGGCTGCAGGCCAAAGAAGTGTGGGCACCCAGGTCTAGAACAGGGGTCACCAAACTGCGGCTCCAGAGCAGCTCTTTGGGTACATATACATGGCTCTGAAGTAAAACCGAACATTTTAAAAGGATATTATTCAAGTAACGGTGATTTCACTTGTTTGTCAGGATATGTTTATGGCTCTCAAGTAGTTTCTGAATTGTTGGGAGGGGGCACGATTGACTCTTCCATCTCAGAATTTTGCAGAGTCTACCGGCCCCTGGTCTAGAAGGCTCAGGCACCGTCTCTCTCTGTGATACTCACTCATCCAAAGAGAGACTCCGAAAGCCAGGGCCGGGCGGCTTTTATTTCTCATCCTGTGCAATGACCCAGTTCTCTTTTCTCGGAAGAGCTCAATTAATTTTTTTAATCAAGAAACAAAACCAAAAAAAACACCCATTAACCTCTGTGCAGACAGAAATGAATGACTGGCCTAGTCTCTTCTTTGATGTATCCGATGATCAACTTTTGTACGCGCTTTTTCATCTGACCTGTGCCCTGAAGAAAAGCCAGCGAACAGGGTTGCCTGGGGATGCGACCAGCCTGCGTCCTCACGGCAAGGACACAGGTCCAGCACTTTTCCCCAGAGATCGATGCCCCTGCAGTCAGGGTGCCAGCCAGCCAGCCAGCCAGGTGCTTCCAAGCGCTGCAGCTGCTGGCAGCAGGTCCCAACCTGTCCCGGGCTGGAGGTCAGTGGGTCAAGGCCAGGATGGTCGATTGTTAGCCTCCAGGGTGGTGGTGGAAGGTGCTGCCCGGTTGGATCTGACTTCCAGCAACCCCTCCTCCACCACGTACAGAACAAGACGCCTGCCCAGGCCTGTGCCACGCGCACGGTGGTTGCTGTCGCTGAGCCCATTGCTGCGGTCACTGTGCGAACCCGTCGTGTTGTGGGTCCTCCCCTCTTCACTGACCCTCCACTTGACCGAGCATGCTATTCTTCTGCAGGGCCTGGTCCCTCCTGATGTCCGATGAGGTCTCACCATCCTTGCATTCTGACTGCAAGACTTGTTAGTTTCCTCCAAGATTGGTGAGTTCTCTGGCAGTCTGTGGTACAGTTGCCCGTCAGTATCTTTGGGCAGTTGATTCTAGGACAACCCCACCCCCTCCCTCAACCCCACACATCAAAATCCTGGGATGCCCATGTTTCTTAGATAAAGTGCCGGGATATCTGCATAAAACCTACCCACACACTCCTGTGATCGTTTAAGTCATCTCTAGAGGGTGAGTGTTCTCTTTCAGGACTACGTGCCTAGTAAGGTGTAAATACCTTGCCTTCTCATTGATCGTTCTGGTCTGAAACGGTATTTGCAGTGGTGATTGCCTAACTCTGATTTCCTAACCCTTTCCTGCATTTCGCTTTTGCTGTTTAGAACCCTAAGAGAGCCCTCTCGTTTGCTGATGTATGTACGTGTCAGAATAGAGGCCAGTGTTCTTATTTATTCCAGCGGTTCTCGGCGGGGATCTGTCCAAGGGAACACAGGCTCCGCCCTCATCCTCTCCCCAGCACGTCCTTCTACTTTTGTCTGTTGTCATGTTAGTCCAGCGGGTAGAATCACTGCTTTATTGGTTTTTTCTTAAGCATCCCACATGTCAGCAAATACATAAATGTTAAAAACTAAATGAGTATGTATGAAAATCTTGGTGGCCTTTGTCAAGGGGTGAGTGATGAGATCAGTTTTGTTTTTCCCTGACAAATTGGCAGGATCCAAAACAAGCAGACTCCACCAGTGAGACTCGACCCTGACTGATGCCCACCCTGTGAGAAAGAGAACTGCCCCTGTGGGTTTCTGAACCTCGTCTTGGCCCCAAAGTGCCAGAGGTGGGTTCAAACTGCTGTTCTTAGCAGCCCACTGTAACCCCACCACTGGCCGTATAGTATATATGTGTTACTTGTATCTGGTTAAAAAAGGGGGTGGGTGGGTTAAAATGATTATTTTTTTCCCCTTTAAGTACAGAAAAGATTTGCTGTGATTGAAAAAGCACACATCCCTAAGCCTGACTGGAATCATCATTGTGCTCCGTTCATTAGGGGGCTGGCTGCTCACCTGTGCATCTGCCTCCCTGTCACAAAGGACCTGAAATAGTGGCCCCAACAGTAGGTATTCCAAGGTCCCAGGAATCTCTGCTTTCAGGCCTTCCCTGAGCAGAGGAGGACGCCGGTGAGGTGGGTTTGGTAATGCCCCCAGAATCACAGAGAGTAAATCCTGCAGATGTTCTTCAGTGGGTACCTGTGTGTGAGTGAGTGTGTGATTGTGTGCTGGCCAGCATCTCTCCAAGGACCAGCCCTGCATAGACGTTTGAAAGAGCCTCATGCTGCGCTTTGCGTCTGCCGCTCATTCCCTGATAGTCCCACCTCGGTGCCCCAAAGTTATCATGGTCCCTGTTTGCCGGTGTTTCATGGTAAACACCTCCCAGGAGCCCTGGGTGGATTTTGGAAGCTCTAATGCGCTCCAGTGGATATTACCTGGGGTTGAACCTCGTGGGAGAAGGAGGTGGAGGTGGGGGATGCAGGTGCCGAGTACTGGACCCGGGGCTCTGGCTCCAGAGTGAAGACGCTTGTGGGAGGCGGAGAAGGGCGTGGGGATCTTGTGAACTGCCGAGTGACATGCGGCTGACCCTGCAAACCCCGGGCCCTCAGATGGGCTTCGCTTCTCCTCGCCTCTCCTGCCCATTCCACACTGGTAGGAATTGCAGACACGTCTGTTCTGAGGGCCTGCGGTCTGGTTTGCTGCTAGCCTGCTCCCGGCATTGGGCATAGCGCCCTGTGCCCGCAGCTGGAGTGGAGTCCGTGAGCTGTAGCTCACTCTGTCCACAGGCATCTGGTAGACGTGGGCTGCTCTTGGTCCTCTCCCAGTAAACATTTTTCAATGAAAAGAGTCCTCAAAGCACTGAGTTGTCAGGGTGTTCGGTTACAGGGACTAGACACCGTGTCTTACCGATGACAGGGTTCTTACTGCCGAGGACAGTGAGCGTTAGGAGCCTTTTCCTCCTTGCAGGCCGAAGGGGAGCCCTGGTGGTGCAGTGGCTGTGCTTGGGCTGCGGATCGCAAGCTCGGCAGTTTAGAACGCCCGCTGTTCTGCGGGAGAGAGAGGCTTCTACTCCCGTCAGGAGTCCCAGCCTTGGAAAGCACAGGGGCCGTCTGCCCTGTCCTAAAGGGTTGCTGTGAGTCGGAGTCGACTCGATGGCATCGAGTCAGGTGTTTTTCAGGCCAAAAGGTTAACCTGCGCCAGTTGACATGAGGCTAGCAGCCGTCACAAGGCTCCCGGGTTCGAGACAAGGACTCAGCTACTCACGGCGCTCACAGCCGCCGGACCGTGACCCTCTCCTTGCCCCAGCTCCTCCGCCCCGTGGGAGGTGCGCAGAGGATGGATGGGAACCTGCACACTCAGTGATGCCCTGAGTCTCTGATGCTCAGCTTGGGAGCCTGGCTGCTCACTGCTCCCGAGGGAGCCCTCCGTCTCCGCAGGCGGCACGCCATACACCCCTGCCCTCTGCCGTGCAAGAGCTTCCTGTTTGCGGAGGCTGCCTGCTCGAGCACTCTGCCTGTGTAGATGGCCTAGAACCCGCACAGCCCGTGCCTCGGCTTGGAGGGGCTGCAGGATTGTAAGAGACCCCCGGAGGACGTCTCCTAAGGCCGTGTCCTGCGGAAATGACAACACACAGAAAGTACACAACTCACGTGACCCTGTCCCTCAGGGGACTGTCCAGTGCTGGAGTTGTGACGGCCTGATGCATGAGTCTCCTCACACCGGGGACAGTCGTGCTCTCTCTGCACTGTCCCTCAATACTCCATCCTGTCCATTTTCTCTCCCTGCACCCCTGACTCCTCTGGACATGGCGATGCAGCGTTGCCCGGCTCTGCCCCCAGGGGATCTGGTCTAGTCTCTATGACTTGCCCTTTGCTACAGAACCCAATTTAGGAGATTTTGGAGCATCTGGTCCCTACTCCCCATCCCCCCATATTTAAAGTGTTAGCTCTCACTGAGCACGATTACATTTGGTCAGAACTGTCTGGAAGCAGGCACAAAACCAGAGCATGGGGCTGTGGCGGTGAGCAAGTCTGGCATGTAAGACGTCGGTGGGTTCAGGGGTGAAGTTCAGTGATTCTGCCCCTGACATTGTATCAGAGTCTGGATGGGGTTCGTTCCGAACGCAACGCTGCTGGGTCCTGCGCCATCCTCATAGTGGTTCCATCGATGCAGCCACCGGGTCAGTCCGTCTCGGTGAAGATCTTCCTCTTTCACACCATCCCTCCAGCTCCCAAGCATGCTGTCCTCCTGGGCCTGGCCTCCCCTGATACGTTGTCCACAGTACCGGAGTGCAGTCCCTCCATCCTCTGTGCTTCTTCCAGGCAGATTTGCTGTTCTTCGTGTTTGTGACCAGCACCAGGTCTCAAGGACTTCCATTCTGCTTTGCTCTTCAGTGTTTGCTGTCCAGTTTTCACATGGTGTGTTGGTCTGGGTGGACTAGAGAAACAAATCCACAGAAACACATATGTTTATAAGAGAGAGTTTTATATAAAGGGTAAGTGCACATTCAGAAAACTGTCCAAGCCCTTAAGTCCAATATTAGCCCATAAGTCTGACACCAATCTACAAAGTCCTCCTCCATCTCACAAAAGACATGCAGTGATGCCGACTGCAGGAGGAAAGCCGAGTCAGTGAATGTGTAAGCATCTCAGCGCTGGCAGGGGCCTCCACAGGGCTGCTCCAGCACCCAGGGCTGCATCGGGGTATGTCTATGTGGCTTCTCCTCAGAGATGTCTTGCAGGAAGTGAGCCATGTCAGCTGAATCAGGGCACTGGCTAAGGCAGCTGCACCCTGGTCCAACCATCAGAAAGCAAGAGACCCGAGGACTAAAAAGAAAGGCTCACCGAGCCATTTATCTCTCCGCCCTTCAGTTAATCCCACATGTGTTTATCAGCCAGGTTGGCACAATAAACTTTAACTGTGTCACATGTCTATGAGGTGATTGAAAACACCATGCCTTGGATCAGGTGCACATAGTCCTCAAGGTGAGGCACCTGTGTGCTTCCACACTTTGAGAGGTCTGGGAGGCCGAGTGGCCAGTTGCTGTGTCCTTCCATCTCACGACTGCTGTGTCAGCGTGACATAAACCCAGGGGTCTGGTGCTTAGACCCTGTGGGCCCCTTGATCTTACCCTATTGGCCAGCCCTTCATCTGTTCCAGCCAAGCCCACTGTGGAACTCCACAGAGCACCCCTGTGTAGACCTGCACCCACACAGCCTCTCTGGAGCCGGCCTGGCCATTGCAGGCGCAGGGGCACAGAGCCTGGGGCACTCCTTCCCCACACAGGAGTTCAAGTGTGATAGGAATCTTCCCATCTGACCAAAGCCTTTGTGAGCTGCAGCCAAGCCAGCTTCATTTCCAGACACATGCTTTCTTTCAGTTTATTAAAAAGTCGGTTTGGGAAGCAGCTCCTTGAAACCTGAAACTCCTGTAGGTCCCGTTTCCAGGTTCCATTAAAGACTTGTTGAGGTGTTTATATTAATAGCATCCGTCTTGATATTAAAAAAAACACAACCAAACCAGTATTATTAGATTTGGGATTATTTAAACAGAAACATTAAATTCTCTTTTGAATGATGTCTTTCTTTTGAAAGATACAAAGCCGCCCTCTTTCACTGTCAAGAAAAGATGAATCTTTGTTCTGTGACTAAGCTTTCAGGTCTTGAGAAATTAAGAATGATGAGCTGCCTTCAAACCGTAAAACACGGTCTGGCTACTCCCCAAGAGGACGCTCTTGTTAGGGTTAGGGCAGACCTGCCGCCCTCCTGATGCTCCGCCACGCCTGGTGCCCGTCCACTGACTGGGCTGTGGCCGGGGAGCCAAGACCAGGGCCGGGGCACTGCGGCTTCCCTTAGAACTCCCTTGTTGGTTCTGGTTGCCCGCTTGAAGTGCGTCTTGTCTGATCTTTCATGCTTGTGCTTTTGGTTTCTGAGGTTGGCCAGTGTTGGGTCTGTGAAGGAGGGTTGGGGCCAGGTGTGTTAGAAGGGCGGGCGAGGGCGCTGGTGGGTGTCGGGAGGGGAGTGTCTGAGGCAAATGGGTGCCTTCAGGAGGTCCTCTGGGTAGTGTCAGCTAGCGGTTAGAGGACAGTTTTGCACTGACTAGCGTCCGGTCTCAGAGCAGGAACCGAGCAGTAGTCTGTGTTCAGAACCTTCAGAAAGGGTGGGAGAACCATTTCCTGGATGAATGTTTTGTTTCTTCCTGGTTACATGACTGGTTCAGCAGATGCTCCCAATCCCTACAGCGGCCCTGTGAGGTAGGGATGACGTTCACTTCCGGCTTGCACAATTCCCTTTCTGCTGATGGGGAAAGAGTGCCTCTTGGCATTTTCTACTGGAGATGGCTGAAATATGCTCTCTGAAAAATTAGCTAACAGTTCCATTTCCATGTTGAAGTGTTTTTAGGAAACTAGAGGTCATATCTATAAAAGAAAGCCGTATTTCTGACCTGCTGCTACGAGTTGGAATCAGCTTGATGGCAGTGGGTTTTGAAGCAGCCCCTGGTGGCCTGGTGGTTACGCATCAGGCTGCTCACCTGCTAGGTCAGCAGTTCGAAGCCACTTCAGTCTCAGAAACACACAGGGCGAGTTTCACTCTGTCCTCTAGGGTCACCATCAGTCAGAACCAACTGAATGAGTGTGTATTTCTTAAAATGGTTCCGGAGATTCTGCTTCTTGTTTTACACGAAAAGTCCAATGAGAATTAGACTCATAGCTAAACCTGTATCAATTTCTCTTTTTAAGTTAAAATCCCTTTTAATTTAATTAAAGCCCCAAACCAAACTCACTGCCATCAAGCTGATTCCGACTCATGGCGACCCTAGAGGACAGGGTAGAACTGCCCCTGTGGATTCCCTGAGGCTGTAACTCTTTATGGGAATAGAAAGTCTCATCTTTCTCCCTTAGAGCAGCTGGTGGTTTCGAACTGCTGACTTTGTGGTTAGCAGCCCAATGCATAACCTCTAAGCCACCAGGGCTCCATTTAATTTAATGGGGACTTCTGTTTGCTTGGTCACAGATTGCTTAGGAAGCGTAGTGCTTTGCTTAGGTTATGTCCGGTCAGTTTTGCAGAGATGTGTGCCAGCATTTATTTGTTCATGGTAAGAATTGAATGTCGCTTCCCTGGTAAAAGAACCCTGGCCTGGTGGGCTGGCATTGTGGTCACCAGAATATCCTTTCCTTGTTTAAGGGGAGAGGTTTTGTTTTGTTTGAGTGTCATTTAGCCCAATCCGCTACTTTGGAAGTATTAGTGAATTATGCATTAAATTTAAATAAGTTGCTCTTTTTACTTCAAATAGAAACACAGGGATGCATTGAAATAAAAGGAAGCATACAGACATGATGGGAAATCTGGCTGTGGCTTGAAAGGTGGATTAGAATGACAATCTTTTTTGTGCTTTGCCCGTTTCAGAGGGAAAGCAAACATCAAAGTCCTGTTACTGCCCCGTGAAGTGCTGTATTTCCAGGTGCTTCCTAAATACCTACATCCAAGCGGACCAAAACCAAATTCAAGGTCATTGAGCCAATGCCGACTCAGCCACCCTGCAGGACAGGGTGGAACTTAACTCCTGGGAATTTCCGGGACCGGAAGTCTTCACAGGAGTAGGAAACCGTGTCTTTTTCCCACAGAGTGGCTGGTTTAGAACTGCTAACCTTTTGATTAGCAGCCCAATGCATAACCACTGGGCCACCAGGGCTTCTGTAAATTCAGTGGATTCTGTTGTGAAGACCAGTGTCTCCAGTCTAGCCATTTATACCCACGTCTCATTTATTGGCATGGTGACAGACAGCGATTATATGGAAAGGCCCACTGACTGCATCAGATGACATAGGGAGGATGACTTCATCATTACATAACGGCAAATTACAGCATCCCGTATCTGCCCGGCCAGAGCCTCGTGGCCCAAGCTGGTTGACACACAAACTTAAGCCTCACAACCAGTGTGTCGCTTTTGCCTAGCACTGCCGGGATCTTTGCTGTCAGATGGCCAATGTTCATGCAAAAACTAATCAGACAGTAGGTCTCTCACTATTGCCGTAGGTGGGGATGTCAGATAACGGTCAGGTTCGTTGATGAGTGAGTGAGGAGAGGGAGCACAGTGTTTACATAACCTTTGTTTCTGCCCATCACCCTGGAGTACAGGCGGAAGACAGTTCACCACAAGGAAGCAACCTTTCTTACCGCCTTTCCCTGGACTGTTTGTCTGGAACACCCATTCTGCCTGGTCAGCGTTGTTTTCCCTCCCTCTGAAGTCACTGAGAGCCAGGGGCGAGATTTTTCTGTCACATGGAATGTCTTCTGTGGGTCTCATTATTGTTAGCTGGTGTGGAGTTGGTCATAATGCAGAGTGATCCCCAGTACAACATAGTGTAACGCTTGCGGGTCCGGAGCTTGTTGCTGCGGCCACTGTGTGCCGGTGCATCTTGTTGAAAGCCTTCCTCCTTTTCCATGAGGCGCTACCAAGAATGATGTTCTCCTCCTCCAGGGCCTGGCCCCTCCCCAGGATGCATCCAAGTTTGGGAGAGGGAGTCTTTTCATCCTTGTTTCTAGGGAAAATCCTGCCTGCATTCATCTATCAAGGCAAGTTTGTTTGTTTCTGTGCTGGTTTGTGGTATAAAATCTTTGCCAACATCATACTTCCAACCCTCCCGTTCTTCTCGGTCTTTCTGAGCCATGATCCATATCCCAACTGAACTTAGAGTCCTCCCAAGAATAGGTCTGACTTGTGGAACACTAATGACTGAAGATCAGACGAGAGTCATTGGAAGACAGCAGAAACATCCTGCAGGAAGAAAGCAAAAAGGTCATTTAAAAGACAGGACAGAAAGCAAAGGCCAAAGTGGACGTCTGAAGGGACACTGGAACTTGCTTCCGTGTTTCCCCAAATGGGCCACACTGTCGCCCCCCCCCCCCCCAGGACCAGGAGGGGCTGGGACCACCGGGTGGGGAGGGTTGCAAGTGGAGAGACTTTAATTATGGGTTCTAGTACAGGACCCCTGGTGGCATAGTGATTGCGTGTTGATCTTTGATCCACTAGGTTGAAAGCACCAGCTGCTCGGAGGGAGAAAGCCAGCTTTCTACTCCTGTGAAGAGTTACCGATACCAGTCTCCACTCACAGGGCCAGCCCTACTCTGTCCTGTAGGGTTGCTATGAGTCGACATCGAACCACTGGCAGTGTGTTTTTCTTCTTTTTCATTTATGGGCTCCTAATACGACAGTTTTCGGTTACTAGGGTCCACTGAGTAATTTTTTTTTCCTGAAAAGAGGGTGGTAAGCTCTACTGAAGCGGAGCCAAACCACCTGAAAAACATGATGCAGTGGTAGTGCTGAATAGAACACATCGAAGGGTGGCTCAAGAAGACAGAATAAAATATTTTGCTGAAATGTGTAAAGACCTGGAGTTACAGGCCCCGATCTTGTGGAACGAACTCTAGTTCTTCTGGGTCACCAGCTAATGAATTTTTTCCCTTTCAAGTTATAATAATAATAATCATAATAATATAGAAACCCCAAAGGCAAGAATGCACCCAGCATTTCTTCCATGGATAGGCACCTAGCAAATCCAATTTAATTAAATAAAATAGCAGTGCTAATTCAGTTAGCCTCTCAAGCATTACTACTTGCATCATAAGCCAGTTATATGCCCCCAAAGAATGAGTGAGCACATGGAGGTGGGCAGGGGACTTTTGCCAGCCAGCACCCAAGGCCCTGGACTTGACCCTGGACGTGGAGTGAGGCCCCATCCTCAGCGCTGCTGCCAGCTGGGGGCCTGCTGTTTGAGACCCAGGCAGTCACTCCACAAGACCAGCTGATAAGCAGACGTCCGTTCGAGCCACGAGGTGTTGTGGGGTTTGCCAGGCAACAGCGGTATTTCATTTTTCTAATAAAGGAACAAAGCATGATCATTCTGTTCACCTCTACCTGGCACTGAGTAATCTGATTTCTTATGAATACTCTGCTTTATAACTTAATCTAATATGCTCTCAAAGGATAAAGGCTGCTGCGCTAAGGATTTTCCCGGGACCGCCTCCATCGCCTGCAGTAGGCAATTGACCTGGACTTAAGACTGCATGTCTGTAGTGAGCACCAGAAAGTTCTGCCTGGCAAGCATTGGGCTGCTAACTGCAAGGCTGTTGGTTCAAACCTATCAACTGCCCCCACAAGGACAGCCTTGGAAATCCCATGCGGGGCCACTATGAGTCAGAGTCCACAGTTGGCAGTGAGGGGACCCTCCCACTCCCCCCTGCAACCCAAGTAACAGATTCTAAACAGCAACCAGCCCTGTTGGATGTGTTGTTAATTGCTCAGTGTGACATTGAGCCTCCACGGGGTGGGTGGCCCACATGGCCCACACCTCCAGCTCACAGGCTCGCATAGCCGTGCCCCTTAACTCAGGGCCCCCCATTCTTAAAGAACCTGCCCTGAGCTCTGAGCTTGCAGCTAAAGTTGTCCAAAGTGACGTGACTAGGATCTCCGTCAGCCAGTGCTGTAACTCAATGGGTCACCTTCCATGTGTGGGTAGGTGGGTGCAATCCCCCGCCCCTCTGCCCACACTGCCACCTTTCCCCAGGACTGAGCATGCGCCCTGGGCGCCCACATCTTCTGGCCTTGTCCTCAAGGCTCTCCACAGCGCCCCTCCCATCGGCCAAAGCACAGCCTCTCCGTGGGCAGACTTCTGCATCCTGATTGGCAGATGACCGGTAGTTATTGGTGTCCCAGGTGATGTAATTGCCTTGGTGGCCCCTGCACTGGACATTCTGGGGACTACAGTCCCTGTGTCACCTGCGCCGCTACTCAGAGCCGGTCATCATGTCAAGTGGCTGAGGAGGGCGGAGGGCATGGTGGCCTGTGGTCAGTCATGGGAGGGAGCACTGGCCGACTGGCTGCCGTGGCCTTGCTGACAGCATCCAGGGCTTCTAGCAGGGGCAGCAGTGGGCGGAGGACTGCTGATGACTTTCTGGGGACTGCTGGGTGCCCTCTGTGCCACTGACCCAGCTGCTGCAGGACTGCCTGCAGAGCCTGGTCCCAGTCGTGGAGACCCGAAGTGGATGCTGTTCCTGTGTTTGTCTTGTGACTTGCCTTGGGCCCCAAAGTGCCATTCTGTGATGTACTGAGCACTTAACTGCCTACTGACCCCGCGCAGGAAGATTTTGCTCTGGAAGGCATCAGCCTGCCTTGTGCCTGAGGTCATTGGGAGGGGAATGGGAGATGCAATAATGGGGACACACAGAAAGGGGTTCCCGTGTCTTCTTGGGGGTGGTGGTGGAAGGGGAGGGATGTGACCTCGTCCCTCCTGGCCATTTACCGCCATTTGCGTGATCTGTAGGGGCTTAGCTGGAGCGAGGCACCTCTGAAGGAGTGGCAGCCCTGTGGGAACATGCCCCCAGTACAGTGGCACAGGGACACAGACTGAAAGGCACCACTTCAAAGATTTGGGGGAAGACAATCGTGTCTCCTCCCGTGCTGCACAGAGTGTACCCAGGGGCCCCCGCAGAGGCTCCTCACCTCGCCTCTTTACCACATGTCTTCTCTGTTCGATGGGACCAAGGCCCAGTGGGGGCGCTGCTGTGCCCCAGCACCCTTTACGTGTGGTATCTACTGCCCTTGTGTCCTCCCAGGATATCTGCCCACCTGCCCCCATGCTGGGATCTACCAGTCAGAGGATCCAGGCTGGGATGCAGTGCCCTTGGCCCTATCTCAGCCCTCATCCAATACAGGGGGTTTACCAGAGGTGTGGCCTGCAACCTGTTATCAGAGATAAAAACTCCCTGCCATCTAGTCAGTGCCAGTTCACAGCCTTGACCTTGTAGGACAAGGTAGAATGGCTGCCCCCTATGAGTTTCTGACCCTATAACTCTTTTTTTTTTTTTTGAGGCTATAACTTTCTAGAGAGTAGAGAGCCCTGTCTTTCTTCTGAGGAGTGGCTGGTAGTTTTGAACTGCCGACCTTTGGCTTGCAGCCCAGTGCTTATGCATAATGCCACCAGGGCTCCTATTTATAAGAGATGAGGAGAGAGGAGCAGGGAGGGGGCTGGATCCTGCCACCAGGAAAGAAGATTTGGGAACAGAGTGCATCTTTTGGCACAGGGTCCCTGCGATGTGAACTTCCAGAACCAGGGGAAGATTGAGGCTCAGACACATGACGCTGGGCCCACAGCTGCTGAAAGGAGAGAGGACCTTACCCCAGGCAGGGATGGGGTGGGGTGGGGGTGGGGGAGCCTTCTCTACAGCCAGCACTGTAGACCCTCCCTCCAGCTTCCTAAACTCTCACTCACTGCCATCAAATCCAACTAAGAGAGACACTTTAGGAGTAGAATTGCCCATGAGGTTTCCAAGGTAACTCTTTAAAAAAAAATAATTTTGTTGGGGGCTTGTACAACTCTCACCACAATCCATACATATATCCATTGTGTGAAGCACATCTGTACATTTGTTGCCATCATCATTCTCAAAATATTTGCTTTCTACTTGAGCCATTGGTATCCTCACTTTCTCCCTTCCCTCCCTGACCCCACCCTCACAAACCCTTGATAATGTATAAATTATTATTATTTTGTCATGTCTTACACTGTCCGACATCTCCTTGCACCCACTTTTCTGTTATCCGTCCCCCAGGGAGGGGTTTATATGTAGATCCTTGTGATCAGTTCCCCCTTTCTACCCCACCTTCCCTTTACCCTCCTGGTATCGCCACTCTCACCACTGGTCCTAAGGGGTTCATCTGTCCTGGATTCCCTGTGTTTCCAGTTCCTATCTGTACCAGTGGACATCCTCTGGTCTAGTCAGATTTGTAAGGTAGAATTGGGGTGATGATAGTGGGGGTAGAAAGCATTGAAGAACTAGAGGAAAGTTGTATGTTTCATTGTTGCTACCCTGCACCCCGCTGCTCATCTCCTCCCTGCGACCCTTCAGTAAGGGGATGTCCAGTTGCCTACAGATGGGCTTTGGGTCCCCATTCTGCACTGCCCCTCATTCAGAATGATATGATTTTTTTGTTCTTTGATGCCTGCTATCTGATCCAATTGACACCTCATGATCACATAAGTTGTTGTGCTTCTTCCATATGGGCTTTGTTGCTTTTGAGCTAGTTGGCTGCTTGGTTATCTTCAAGCCTTCAAGACCACAGGCACTATCTCTTGATAAATGGGCACCATCAGATTTCTTCACCACATTTGCTTATTATGCACCCACTTTGTCTTCAGTGATTGTGTTGGGAAGGTGAACATCACAGAATGCCAGGTTATTAGAACAAAGTGTTCTTGCATTGACGGAGGACTTGAGTGGAGGCCCAATATCCAGTGCTATCTTAATACTGAATATATGAATATATGCACATAGACCTATTTCCCCATCACCACATGTTTTTACATGTGTACATGCCTGTATGTAAATGCCCTTTGCCTCTTAGTTCTTCTGTTTCTTTTTTCACTTTCCTCACTCTCCCAGTATCACGCTCAGTCTTCATTTGGGTTTCAGTAATTCCTCTCGGTTACATTGTCCTTGATCAAACCCTATCAGGCCCCCTACACCCTCCTCGCCACTGATTTTGGATCATTTGTTGTTCCCTTGACCCTGGGTTGGAAACACCCACTTCTCCAAGGTAACTCGCATAGGAGTGGAAAGCCTCTTCTTTCTCCTGTGGAGTGGCCGGTAGTTTTGAATTGCTGGCCTTGCGTTTAGCAGCTTAATGTCAAGCCCACCAGGACAGTGTCCCATGGGCTTTCCAAGGATGTAAGTTTTATGGAAGAGGATGCCTCACCGCTCACCTCCAGAGCAGCTGGTGGGTTTGACCCTGCCGACCTTTTGGTTAGCAGCCCATTGCTTAGCCACTGGGCTACCAGGGTTCCTTCTTTAAGAATTTCCAAACTAAACACAAAGCCCATTGCCATGCAATGACCCTATAGAACAGTATAGAACTGCTCCTTGTGGGGTGGGGTGGTGGTGGCGTTCGGCAGACGGTAACTCTTCACAAGAGGAGAACGTCTCACTGTTCTCCCATAGAGTGCTTGGTGGTTTCGAACTTCTGACCTTAATGCACAATCATTAAGCCACGAGGGCTCCTTCAATAAAGGACTGTTCCGAGCCAGAATCAACTCAAAGGCAATGCGGTTGGTTTTGGTTTGGCACTTTGACCTTCAGCCTGCCATTTACTGAACTATCATCTAAGTGTTTTAAGTGGGAGTAGGGAAGTGAGAGCAGTTCTGCAGCAGCTCGCTCGGTGGCTAAGGGAAGCCCTGGCCAACGGAGTAGCAGAGAGAATCAGAGGGGCTCCCAGGAAGCTTCTGGGAGCATCTACAAGGAGGCTGTCCTTGGGATTTTCATGGAGTCTCCCGTTGAAGGACATTGGCAGGATGGGTGATTAAGAGGGTGAAGAATTCCCACCCAGGGAGCCAGAGTCCCAGACCCTGGCAGTACCCCAGCTCAGCAGCCTGAGGAAAAGGGGCAAAGGCGTCCGAACAGACTCCACGTTCTGCCTGTCCGGAGCTGCTGAGAGGAAAGGAAGCAGGCCAGCTAATGGCCGTGGACCTTGGCCGTTGCTCAGTCAAAATGTCACTGGCCTGCTCTTTTCAGAACAATCGATGTGGTGCCAAGGGAGAGACATGGGGCTTTCTGCTCCCGTGGCGTAGGGGATGCCCTGTCTCATAGGGTCCCTGTAAGTAGGAACCGACTCGATGGCTGTGAGTATTCTCGGTACGGGGGACCTGACTGACAACAGCCCTGAACTATCAGTGAGAAAGCTTGGGGGCAATGAGCTTAGACTGGTCGGGGAGGAACCGCTCAGAACAGGAGGGTCTGAATGGCGACCCTGTCACTGAGTTGCTGACAGGTGGGTGTGTGGAGTCTTAACATCAAAAGAAACTCAAAGAGCTCGCTGGACTCATACTGCTCAGTCTTCAGCCAACCCCAGACCACACGCAGGGACCCCTCCCACTCTAATTGACCCTTACCTACTGCTGCTGTTAGTTGGTGCATTTCCTTGTTCTTTTTAATTGTTTTCTTAGGGACTCATACAACTCTTATCACAATCCATACAGACATCAATTGTGTAAAGCACATCTGTACATTCATTGCTCTCATCATTCTCAAAACATTTGCTCTCCACTTAAGCTCCTGGCATCAGGTCCTCATTTTTTTTCCCTTCCCTCCTCACTACCCACTCCCTCATGAACACTTGATAATTTACAAATTATTCTTTTGTCATATCTTGCCGTCCGACATCTCCCTTCACCCACTTATGCGGGAAAAAAAAGAGAAAGAACTGGGGAAAGAGTGACTGAGAGGACGGGCTATCCCAGAAGCTGACAGTGATAGCAGTTGGTCTCCGGCTAAACAGCTGACTGGTCAGCCCAGGTGTTCCAGTTCAGACTCCTCCCAGCTCTGGGAAGGAGGCTCCGTCGGTGGCCCAGGACTGCAAGGGCTCCCAGACCAGGAAAGCGAGGCTGCCAGGCTCCTAGTGTCCAGTCCAGGAAATAAAAGCCCAGCAGCAGGCATTGCCTTGCCGCCTGCTTTCTGAAAGCAGAGAAAGAGGATCGTCTCAGGAATTTCAGGTCAGTCGGAACCAACACCGCTTTTCTGCAGAGGTTAGATAAAAGCAATTATTTAAATTCTACAGCTGCCGATCGATCAGAAAATCTGAGCAAACACAGCAGAAGTGATAGAAACCCATTCTATCACAAAACCTGGAAATCAATGTCCTTGTCACTTGATCTCACCTAGTGATTCTCTGGTGGGTGACCTGAATGAGGGCTGTGTTGGCAGCGTGAGAGTGAGCGGGCTGCCCGTTGATTTGTCTGTGCCGTCTGTCTCTGTGCGTGTGTAGACGGAAGGGGAGTCTGGAGTTTTGATCAAGGCGAACGAAACACTTTGGTCAGAAAGCAGCATATCCTAGGTGATTTAGTCTCCCTCATGGAATTCAAATCAATCAAGTTTTTAAAAAATACTTTTATTGTGGGCGCTTACATCTATCACAATCCACACATTCCTCCATTGTGTCCAGCACATTTGCACTTGTGCATTTGTTACAGCATTGTAACAAATTTAACTGGAAAGCATGTATCTTTCTAAAGCCATGCTAATTTACGGGCACTCTGAATGGTAACATTTGTTTCTATCGCGTTTCCTTTGTGAACCAGGGTCTGTAACTCTGAGTGTCTCACAGTACACTTAGCCCTTGTTAATAACAAATCCTGTTTGTGAGCTAGAAGCCCTGTATTATGATTTTATGTATTTTGGCTGAGTTTGATGAAAACTTCATTCACCCCTCCTCTTTAAAAATTTTATGTGATTCAGGTTCTTCTGTGTGTCCCTGGGAGATCATTATTGAACTGTGGCGGTTGTCTGTAAGACCAAGGGTTTGTCATTAAGTGACCCCAAACGTGTGGGGAGGGTTCCACTTTGAGGTCTGGATTCCATGACATGTGGGACCTTAATTGTGTGGAAACCCAGTGCTGCCAGTTGATTGAGTCCGAATTTGCCTTGTCACCAATGGCACGCTTTACGTTCTGCTGCTGCTCTGAAGTATGCAGCCATTGAGAGACCTCATAATTCGCCTTTGTTCTTTGTCAATAGACAATGGAGCGTAGAGAACAGAACTCAATTGAGGCTGTTTGGGGAATCAATGGTTGGCTTTTGACAATCCGATTCGTTTCTAGCTTTGTGTGCATCCGTTAGTCGTCTCCGAGGTGTGCTGTGGAGCTGGGTGTGTGACCCCAGCCCCTCCTCTTAACCCACGCTGTGACCTTAGACAGGCTTCCTACCCTTCTCTGAGCTTCCGGCGTTCTCATCTGGAAATGAGACTTGAAGACGATCCACGCTGCACAGGCTGCCCATGAGGCTGCTCCACTAATCCACCCAGGGAAAGTGGGTTTCGAGTGGGTCTTACACACACACACAGCGCTAGTGTAGGGAAAGCTGGCTGTTTGCGTGGGGGCGTGAGGCTTCTTCTTAACCATTGCTGCAGCATGTCTCCCTTCTCACATGGATCAGTGACTGGGGAGAGCCACCTGGAAATAGCTGGGCTACCTGAGAGTATTGAGCAGAAGAATATCTGCTCCATGTACTTGTTTTTCGTCCTGACCTCGTCTTCTCTTAGCTGGTCAGATCCTTAGAACCCCGAGGTGCCTCGGCCACGCACTGGAGCTGGCACAGGAGTCCGACTGCCCACCTCGAGATCCAGGCCCCGAACCTCATTTGGTCACAGTGGTAATGGGTTTATGCTTCACAGTGAAACTGCCCTGACTCAAAGACAGCAAGGCTGTGCTTGACTCAATGAATGGACATCATCTCAGATTTGCGGGAGACCTGATAGTGCTGTCAGGTAAATGTTGGAATGCTAACCACAAGGTTGGTGGTTCAAACCCACTAGTTATTCCTGGGGAGACAGGTGAGGCTGGCAGCTCCCCTAAAGAGTCACTGCCTCGGGAGCCCTCTATAAAGTTGCCATGAGCCAGAACCGACTAGTTGGATTTGGTTTTTGCGTTGTGAGTTCGAATTGACTTGATGGCTTGACCCATTGCATAACCAGTGAGTTTATGGAAAAGTTGCAACCGCAGTACAAAAATCCCCCCCGCCCCACACACACACACTCAAACACGGACGTCACACGGTTTGTGAGGAAGATCTCATCATCCTTTCTGTGCCTTCATTTGCCCACAAGAGTATTGAAGCCTTTGTGTCTGGGCTTCTCTAACATCGGAAGGCTGCAGGAGGTTGGAGGGAAGGTGGAATGAGACGATGCTGGAACTTTTCTGGGAACCGTTGGGAGCCCCTTCGTACATGCCTCCCGCCGAATCATCTAGGGTAAGGATTCACACCAAATTAAGAGCGTAGCCCCTGAGCCCTGGATAGGAGGTGCAAGTGTGTAGGAGGGCTTGTGTAGCTTGAATCCCTCCCACCCCCCTCCCCCCCAGACACACACACAACCAACCAGCTCAGAATCTCAGTTGCCGCCCCTCAGAGCCCGAGTGCTCTTCTGCACAAGCTGAGGGACAGTCATTTGGGCAATGAACGGTTCAAGAAGGGGAAACTCCGTGACAAGGATTGGAGCTGCGGTGGGGACCCTGCTACAGGCAGTACTCATGATTAAGGGTGTTTTTTGTTTTTTAGGGGAGTTAACAGTTTACCAAAAGGCAAGCCCAGTAAAATGGTGAGGATACGATCGCGGCACACAGTAAATGGTGAGGATACGGTTGTGGCACACAGTAAATGGTGAAGATACAGTCGTGGCACACAGTAAATGGTGAGGATACAGTCGTGGCACACAGTAAATGGTGAGGATACGGTCGTGGCACACAGTAAAATGAGGATACAGTCGTGGCACACAGTAAATGGTGAAGATACGGCCGTGGCACACAGTAAATGGCGAGGATACAGTCGTGGCACACAGTGAAGTGACGAGGATACGGTCGTGGCACACAGTGAAGTGACGAGGATACGGTCGTGGCACACAGTGAAGTGACGAGGATACAGTCGTGGCACACAGTGAAGTGATGAGGATACGGTCGTGGCACACAGTGAAGTGGCAAGGATACGGTTGTTGGTCCACAACAACCCCTCACCTCATTCGGTAGCCAAGTCTCTACCTCTCAGCCACGGGGGTCCCTTGGCTCTGCCTCTGCGGACAGGGGAACCCACCTGTGCTCCGTCTCACAGCCCACAGGCTGAGCATGGCTCCCCCTGCTCTGGCCCTCGGTCTCTGGAGCCTCCGGTCTGGCCTCGGCCACTGTCAGACCGAGCTCTTGAATGCGCTCTTCTTCAGAAAGGGCTGGGCTTTCTCTCAGTTGGAGACGGGGCGTAACCACAGTGGAGTGCTTTGATGGAGGGGTGCCGTGACCTTTAGAAGTCCCTTGCACTCCCAGACAACAAAGGTTGGCGACTTGGTTCACGCCCTCTAGTAAAGCCAGGACGTCATCCCACCTAAATCCTGCCCATCAGTATGGCGGAGTACGCCTCCAGAGTGGGTGAAAGCCGCAGGCGTAGTGCCTGGCACGACAGCACCTCACATAAGGGATTGTGGCTAGAGGGGCCATCATGATGGGTGACACTACATCTTACCCCTACCCCCACACTTCGCCCCGACTTTGGAATCTCAGGCACATTGCTTCTGGGTTTTCTCTGTAGAAGGGACGGGGTTGCACGACAGGATCAGTGTAGAGAGGTGCTGGTGGCGCGGTGGTTAAAGTGCTCAGCAGCCAGCTAGTTGGCCAGTGGTTCCATCCCAGCAGCTGCTCAGCAGGAGAGAGTTGAGGCTTCTGCTTCTTTGAGGATTTCCAGTCTTATAAACCCAAGGGGACAGTTCTGCCCCATTTAGCAGACTGCTGTGAGCCGGAACAGACTCTGTGGCTGTGGGTGCCCGTCCCCCTACCCCCGCCTCTTCCCCCCGCAGAGCCCGCTGGTTTCAGGCTCTGCCCTTGCACTTTGGGAAAGTTTCGGCACTCCTCTTGCCATGGTGGAAGCACCAAGGGGAGAAACCAAATTCATGGGAACCTTTTGGGCTCTGCCGGAAGACCCCGTAGGCGCAGCCTCAGGCTGGCTGGTGCAGGGTACTTCCGACACAGTGAGGGGCCTGGAGGGACCGGGGGTCTGCCCCTCGGGGCAGGCAACCATTTTCCACCTGGAGGCTCTGGAGCCAGGGGGGACGAGTCCAGTCCAAGCTTAACCAGCCACACAGGGTCGGTTTATGATGGAGGGAAGGGAGAAGCTTGTCTTTGCCAGTCACCATGGGGTTCCTGAACCCCGAGGGCAGTCCCCTGGCCCTGAGGGAAAGAGGCCTCTCCATGGTCGTTCAAAGGGGACAGCCCCCCTGCCTGCCTCCTAGGCCCAGGCTCCACCAGGTTCCCCTCCTCTTCTTTCCCACCCCTCAGAGTCTTAATTCACTCTGGGTGCCCAGAGGGATAGCCATGCAAAGGCATCCCTGAGAGGCCCACGTGGTGGACACGCTTGGCCTGGGAGCCCACGCAGAGGCCCCTTGGAAGAAGGGTCCGGGGACTTGCTTCCCAAGGATCAGCTGTTGAACTGAATCCCTACGGAGTCCAGCGCCACGCCTGCACCCATGGGATGCCACAGCTCAGCATGGACACCACGGTCCGGGGTGAGCACCCTCACCCGATAGAATCCCACTGATAGGGTTTCTGAGGCCAGAACTCTGGGAATAGACTGCCTCACTCTGCCTCGGACTAACCGCCGACCTTGCGATTAGCAGCTCGACACTGGTCCAACGGTGCCTCCTGGGTGCCTTAATGGTCACTAATATGGAGGCCACCCTCCCCCAGGCCTAAAGAAGGTGTTTATGGAAGATGGGGTTGTTCTGAGGGGAGCTCTGAACGTGAGGTCAGCAGTTCAAAACCTGCAGCCCCTCTGAGAGAGGAAACAGAGACTTTCTGCAACTGTCAGTTACAGGAAACCCATAGGGGCAGAGGGGCGGTTCTCGCCTCTCCTACAGGGTCTCCGTGACTCGGAATTGACTCCACTGAAATTGTTCGTGAGTTTAGGGAAACGGCTCCTCCCTTGTTCTCCCCTCTGAATGCAGGAATCATGGCGGCAGAATGGAGTATGTGTTTGTGGATGACGGGTCACTTGACCTCGTCTTCATCATACCATGTTTAGTAAGGTTGAGTCTCATGATGTGGAGGCAGTGAGGACTTGGGGGCAGAGGGGTTGAGTGCGTGCTGGGCCACTTAGGGTGTCCGATGGCTGCCTCCCCTTGGATGGGGCCCGGGGGCTCATGGGTTCTCTGGGGTGTGGATAAGAAGGCTCCCCTCAGCCCCTGCCTCCATAGCCCTGAGGTGAAGAACTAGATGGTCCCCAGCTACCACCACAGACTGCTCTTAAAGGGTTCACAGGAGGATCGCAGAGGAGAGAAAATGGACCCAAAGTCAGCATCATAAAAAAGGCCAGGCTTAGGAAGAGATGGGGACCCTGAGCCTGTGGCCCTTAGGTGCCCTTCAGACCTGGGACGCAGCTCGGACCCCCGGTGAGCTTCCAAGGTGGGGAGAATGCTATTGCATTGTGGGGGCTGCAGTCCTGTCTGGAATCCAGTTGAATGGGACACCAATTTGCTCTGTGGACTTTCATTCAAATCACAAAGGACAGAGTAGACCCTCCCACCCCCCCCACCCCCCCACTCCCCTGTAGGGTAAACAGAGAGGCAGAGGCTTGCTTCCCAGGCCCAGGGTGGAGGTGGGGAGGGTGGGGGTGGCTGGGTTTGAGTGTTGCTCTGGGCACCGGAGGTCAGCCTCCTGTGCTGTGTTTGTGTGTGTGTCAAGGACAGAAGTCCCTTGTCCGCGGGAAGAGGAGGAAACGGCCTTCAGCCTGGGCTGTTGCTTCCTTTTCTAGTTTCCCGCAGTGGCAGTTCCACCCCACACCGCCACTGCCGCCAGCCCAGCCGCACTGGAGCTATTTTGGAAGCAGTCCCTGAGCCCGGGCCTACCAACCGAAGTATGCCAGGCGTTTCGGGGCGGGTCCTGGGGGCTGAAGACAAGTAGCTGGGAGTAGTAGCTGGTGAGTAGTGAGTGTCTGAGAGCCGGCGCCGCGGAACTGCGAGGTGGAAGGAAGGCTGCGGGGCCCTCGCAGCATCCCTCTGTCCGTGGCCCGATGACGCACAGTGCCAGGTGGATTTTCCAAGGTAACGTGCACAGGACAGATCAGTGAGAGATTCGCGCCTGTCCTCTTTCCACTCGTCTTTGTAGAAACGTCTTGCTTTCAGAGGAATGTCCTTGGTAGAAAAACCAAGATGCTGTTCTCATTCCGGTCGTTGGACTTATGCCTAGTCAAGCCATTCTCATGGGGAGGCTGCAGTGGCCGTCTGTGTTTCCATCCTGACGGGCGGACTGAAGCAGCTCTACCGCAGACAGCCCTCACTAGGCGTACAGGCTGGCAGATGGAGTTGGCATTAATGCTGTCATCCGACTTCTAGGTATTGGAAATGAAATTAGATCTAAGGGTAAAATGAAACACGAATATGGTGATTTAGAGCAGGAGCCGGCAAACTTTGTGTGATTGGGCCAGAGAGTCAAGACTGGTGCTTGGCAGGCTGGGTACCCGGCTGCAGCCTCTCCCTCTCCCCTTGGACTCGGAAAGCAGCCACAGGCCATCGGTCAAGAACGGGTATGGCCCAGGGTCCCCGAAACTGTATACAAGGATTGGCCAGTGGCGGGATTTGGCCGGCAGCCCCTCGCTGGCCCACCCTTTCCTGTGGTATTGTGTTAAGGCTTGGCGGGAGAGGAGCTGTGTCCTTTGTGTGTGTGTGTGTCCTACTTTTGATTTGCTTGAACTGAAACGGCTGAGACGTTGGCAGCAGAGTCTAGAATCTGTTTCATGAGTTTAATTTAGGCTTGGGTTGATAGAGTTGGGCCCAACTTGGAACATGCTCCCTGCCTTTGATGGTCTCCCAAGACACCTTTGGAAAGAAAGCTTTCCAGTTTAGAGGCAGCAGAGTCTTCCCTGGTCGGTAGCAGTGGTTCTCAACTCCGACAGATCCAGCACCTCCTATAGATCCCAGCCGGGTAAGGCATCCCACACACCCCCCTCTCCCCCTACTACCACGAAACTCGGTTAACACGTAAGCAGAAAGATGCTTCAGCTAAGATCACACAGGGGAATGTAATTGCTAAGACATTTGCTGGGTAACTATGGCTATTCACTTGCCCTGGTGGCGCAGTGGCAACAAACCTCAAGGTCAGCAGCTCGAAACCACTAGCCGGCTGCCCCAAGGGAGAAAGGCCGGGCTTTCTACTCCTGTAAAGAGTTACGAGTCTCAGAAACTTACAGGGTCAATTCTACCCTGCGTTATAGGGTCGCCGTGAGTCAGCTTCGACTCAGTGGCAGTGAGTTAAACATTTTTTTTTTTAATATACATTAGAACCGTGTGCTCCTAAGGACTGATTTGCTAAAGGAATGTAAGTGGCCCAGCAGTCCCTTTGTTGAGAGTCTTGCTGTGGTGGAAAAAAGAATGGCCACGGAATTCCAGAGGCCCAAACTCCTGGGCCCTGTAGAGGGTCAATCATGAATTGGAGCCCTGCTTAACCATTAGCTTGGCAGTTGGAAACCACGCCCCCCCCCCCCCCCCGCCCCCGCCGTGCGGGAGGAAGACGGGCTTCCTACTCCCACAAGAGCTACAGTCTCTGAACCCCCGGGGCAGTTCTGCCCCATCTTACAGTGCACCATGAGTCAGAATTGACTGGACAGCAGTGAGTTGTTTTGGGGTTTTTTGTTTTTTTAGACCCTGCTCAAGGTTCACACCATCATAGCACCACTCTGGAAGATGGAACAGCTCATTCAAAAACCCTGCCACTGGCAGGGGCGACTGCATGTACACGAGGCCCCAGGAAGCTCTCTGTACCCCTGTGCTGTGTGACCTGGCTGTCTCAGGTGGTGGGCAGCCGTGGTCCGGTTTCAGCCAGTCCTAGTGGACACTTAGGGCATTGGTGTTGGAGGTGTGTGTTGGTTTTGCGCCTCCCAATCCATTCCGCTGCACAGAGGGCCTTGACCCACCCCGTACTGGTTCCTCAGCTGCTGTGGCTGGAGAGCCCGAGCTTCGTTGGCCACCGAGTGCTTAACCATTGTGCCACCAGGGCTGTGCTGCGTAAACAGTGAAGCCTATGGGACTTGTGCCCCAAGATAAAGATGGTTTCTGTGAATGCTTGCAAGGGAGTTAGGTTCAACGTTGGGCTAATTAAATGTTTTCCCTTTACTCACTTGTCTGACAACGCAAAGTCCAGCAAGAAGCCTAAAGAGGAGGTGTGGTGTGTGTGTGCATCCTACATTCAGATCTTCCCAGCACTTCTGGTCCTTGTCCTCCAAGTGCCAGGATGCCCGCCATCACTGAGAACCGCACACAGGCACAGGGTCCCCCCTCTGAGAGGACACAGAGCGCGCATGGGTGAGGGCCTGTGATGGGGTCGTTGTGCTGAGAACACAGGCTCGGTGCTGAGTTCCCACCTGCCGTGTAAGAGCCTCAGCTTCTCAGCACTCAGAGGCCGCCTCTACCATCTCCTCTTCTGTCCATTCTCTGGTCTCCTTTCCTGCCTCCCCCTGCTCACCCAGGCTTGCCCCTTTTCCCTAGTCATCTCTCTCTCACCATCTGTGGTGGGGAGGGTCTCACCTGAGGCTCCAGCATACTGACGTGTCCCATGGTTCCCAAGGCGTGCGGATGGCGCTGTCGTCGTGAGCTGGGGTACCGAAAGCGACTGTACGAGTTGGACAGGTTTGAAATTGGCCCTACTCAGCCTTGCCCTTGATTTTTTCGTTTTGGGAGCTGGAGGAAAAGTGATGGTGGTGTAGCTCATGCACACCACAGGTCCGCAAATGGGCACCTGTGTGTGCCTGCTCGTGCCTGTGAACAGTTTGCTCACGCACCCTGTGTGTGTGTGTCACCATGCAGATGGGGACATCACCAAGGCTGTAAGGCCATCACATGGGGTCGTCCTTGGAGGTCACGCCTGTTTATTGTCCTCACTGCCTCTGAAGGAGTTCCTCTGCTCTATCCAGTGTCTCTCTCAGTGTGGGGTCTGGTGAAACTGTGTTAGTCCGGGTAGCCTAGAGAAACAAATCCATAGAGACTCATGTGTGTAAGAAAGAGCTTTATGGACAAGAGCAGTGGAATATTGAGAAAGCATCCCAGCTCAGTCCAGATCAAGTCCATATGTCAGATATTAGCCCATATGTCCAATACCAATCTATAAAGTCCTCTTCAGACTCACGAAACGCATGCAATGATGCTGAACGAAGGAAGATCACAGGCCAGTGATGGGGGGTCTTGTGGATCCAGTGGTGTTGTAAGCATCTCGGCACTGGCAGGGATCTCCACATGGTTTCTCCAGCTCCCAGGGCTCTAGCATAGTTCCATGTGTCTTGTCAGCTAGGATGTCTTATAGGGACTGAGCAGAAAGAGAATGTGTTTCCTGCCTCCAAGGAGGAAATGCCAGAGTTCCCAGAATTCTCAGGAGAAGGCCATGCCCACACAGAGCATGTATTTAAGTGCTACTTTCAACAATGGCGCCCCCGGCTCTAGTCCCCTCATGCAGACAAGACTGATGGTGCCCGGGCAGGAGTAGTGACGCCCATGTGAGCGGGGAGTGGATTTGCTACCATTACTGCAGCAACAGGAGTCCAGCTTCTGCTCCACCAGCCACGTCGGCTTCTCGGCAGGTGCTGCCGCAGGCCATGATGGGTCGCACAGTCAGGAGCCACCCTTGTGACGTGGCTTCTCTACCCAGCCTGCTCTCGCCCCTCCAGGCCAACAGGGTCTTCCTCTGGGGTTCCTTCTCAGGTCTGCAGTTTGATCGTGGGCCTCCCTGTTCCTGGTCAGCTGCCCAGTCTTCTCCAGTGTTCATTCTCTTCTCAAAGGAGCTTAATGCGGCAGTCGCTCCATAAGGTGGGGCGCGAATGACTCGCACCTGACACCACAGCCTTTTAAAAGGCTTAGGATGCAGAGTTAGAGAACGTTCCATAAGAGGGAGTCAGAAAGTACCGCTACCCAAAAAATCGCACGACCCTTGTTCCAGGACAAGATCCAAGTGTGAAGGGACTTCCCTCGTGTGTCCTCTCGGATCCGGACACGCACGCGTCTCACTCTTTAGTGTACACCTGGTTGCAAAACGGCACTTGGGCAGCATAGTGGGACTCACATTGCGTTCGTTGGAAATGCTCTTCAAGTTTGGGGGGTAGAAAGTCGGAAGAGGCAGGATCACACCTCGAGGGTGGGTGGGATAGGGTTTGTTTTTTAACCAGGGAAATTCTCCTAGGTAAGGCTTTTATTTACCAGGGAATTTCTCCTAGGACAGCCCTCCGCTGCCCGCCGGGAACGAGCAGGCGCCTGGTTGTGATAGGGAAAAAGATTTCCCGGGCCTCTTTCCTGACAGTACAGTTTTCCATGAAGCACTTCTTCGTCACAAGCCGCTGTGCTCACCCTGTGTCCTCAACAAAATCTGTCAAGACGACCCCTAAACAGAGGCACCGTGACCTGAGCTGGCCTCTCTGCCCCGACCTCATCTCTGAGGTCTCCCCAACCACCTTGAAGACTCTTGACGCATCATATGGGTCTTCTGTGTCGGCTCTCCGGCCTGCACACGTGTTGAACTTGAGGGTCGTTAAGAGTCGACTGCTGACCTTACCTCACAGATCTGTCTTCATGGCCTAAGATAAAGGCTCTCAACCTTCCTAATGCCGCGGCCCTTTCATACAGTTCCTCAGGTGTGGTTGACCCCCCTACCCCCCACCATAATTATTTTCGGTGCTACTTTATCACTGTCATTTTGCTACTGTTATGAATCGGGGGACCCCTGTGAAAGGGTCGTTTACCACCCCGCACTTTCCTCTGCTGGCACTTTCCTCATCCTCTTGTGACCCAGACAGGTGTGTCGGCGAGAGGACGTCACTGATCGCAGAGACCCGTCTTTGTGTTTGGAATACGCCCACGCATGGATGACCTGGGAGACAGTAGCAATAGTATCTGACTGTACCTCAGGTGCCTCCCTGTGGACACGTCCTTAGTGGATGCTCTATGATCAGGTTCCCCCTTGCACCCTGATTGAGAACCTCCCACCGGCACTCACCAGTTACCAGAGACCCTCTTTGCCCATCCTTTTTTCTTTTTTTCATACTAGCGGTTTGCGGGGAAATGAGCTCATGGTTTTTCCTCTAAGGGAGTATTTGCTAAGACTCCGTCCGGACAGCCTGGTGCAGGTTCTGGCTTAGGGCAGCACAGGTTGAGGCAGGAAGGTAGAGTTTGACCTACAGAGGCGGCTGCAGCCACTGGTCCCTGTGTTGTAAACACTTGCACTTGACCGTTAGGACTATCCTGGGGTGGGGGTGGAGGGGCAAGCTTGCCGTTGGCTTTTACAGGCAGTGAAGATGGCCAAAGGCACATGGCTGGCCCTCTGGATGACTCTCTCTCCCAGTCTCCAGAATGAGGCACGCTGCTCCTTTGGGGTGGGTTTCTGTGCCTGCTGGTTGCAGTGCGCGTCCCCTCTCGCCTCTCCACCATGTCTCATTCTAGGCGTTGGCCCTGCAGACAGGCATTTCCTGCTGCTAACTGCAGGCCACCCCGGTGACGTAGCGGGTAGGTGTTGGGCTGCTGACGTCATAGTCAGTGGTTGGAAACCACCAGCAGCTCCACAGTAGAAAGAGGAGGCTTTCTAGTCCCATAAAGAGGTACAGCCTCAGAAACGCACAGGGGCAGTGATACCCCATCCCATAGGGTCACTATGAGTGGGTTTGCCTCGATGGCACTGAGGTTTGCCAGTGGCACAATCCCCCCAGCCACTCGGTGGGAGAAAGATGAGGCCAGCTGTTCCCATGACAGTATTCGCCATCATGGAGTCCCTACACAGGGTCACTGTGAATCTGAACCGAGGGGCTCTGTGGGAGCAGGGAGCTGGTGTGGTATAGCTCGGGGTCCTTGTTGTAGTTGTGAAGAGCGATCCGGTTGGTTCTGATGTGTAAGGATCCTGTATGAAACAAAACCTCACAACCACACGAGCGTTGCTGTGTGTGAGCCTGAGATCGGTCCTGTCCACCCCAACCCCGGTCTTCCACTTTTCCAGCTACAGTGCCCTTCTCCAGGGACGGGTCCCCCAGAAAACACATTTAAACTCCCTCTGAGAGATGAAGTCTCAGTGTCCTGGCTCCCATGGCCTCAGAAACTCTGCGGGGCCGTTCCCCCGGGGCCCTCCAGGCAGTGTGAGGAGCGTCCACTCCAGGGCAGTCTGGGCGTGGTTTGGAGGCGTGCGCCTACGTGGCGGATGGGACTGGAGGCGCAACATGGGAACTTTAGGATGATTCCAAGATGGTCTCTCCTTCGCGCTAGCCAATCACGATGCGATCCTCTCTGGAAGGCTGTAGGATGTTTCCAGAACACCGTAGTTGTGGCTTGGTGGTCCTTTGAGGACGGCTCTCCCGGCACACAGGGTGCACCTGCTCTGGTGTGCAGTTCAGAGGCTTCTAGTGTATGCACAGTCACCACCGACAACCTTAGCACATGCTCACCACCCACGAAGAAGCCCTGCCCCCCATAGCCTGCACCCCGCAGTCTTCACGCACACTGGCACACAGCTGACATTGTCCAGCCCCCCGAACCCCCCCCCCCACCCCAGGTGTTGGCTTGGACTCAGAGTCATCCGACAGGATTGCCCCAAGACTTTCCTGGACTGCCCCCTCGATGAAGCCAAGCTGCCAGCCGAGCACTTCATCACTGCGCCAGCAGCCTCTGGGTTGCCCTCCTTTAGTACTGGTTTTGGTGGGTGGTGTGAGGGCACGGAGCATCAGTGCCCTGGTTCTATAGGTGTGATGGGGACTGACTGCCTGACCTTTGGTGGGCATCGATGGGAAAA
The DNA here is from genome assembly GCF_050624435.1 of Tenrec ecaudatus. NCBI lineage: Eukaryota > Metazoa > Chordata > Mammalia > Afrosoricida > Tenrecidae > Tenrec > Tenrec ecaudatus. Next base: position 12,792,760 of record NC_134531.1, read on the forward strand.
GGCCTACCCACTGTCCTGACTGTCAGAGAAATCTGGGCAAGTGAAGTCCGGCTGCCCGGGCACTTGTGTGCCCTCGAGCTTGTGGCCTCTGTAGCTGTCTGTGCACAAGTGGCGTACACACACCTGTCGACACCAGCAGTTGTTGGGCAGAAGGCCACAGCTGTAGCTGGGACACAAGTGGGCGAGAACATGGCACTGCCCAGCCTGGCATCCCGAGTGTCTCGGCTACTTTAAAGATCAACGTCCAACTGTGTCAAGATCGCAGGGTCACCAGTAGGCCAGTAATACCGTTCGGTTTAATAGTCAAGGCTGGAGATGGGGCACTGGTTCCAGGGCAGAGCTGGGCTGAGCCTAGTTGTCAGTGAGTCCTGGCTGCTGCCTGAGGAGGATATTGGCAGTTCGTTGGTAGACTTTATTTTTGTCTTTCACACTGGAGACCTGCTTCTATTCCTGACCCTGCACTTCCTGCACACCCCCCCCCCCCATGTGCTTGTTGCATGTTGGGATGATGCTGAACAGGATTGAGATTAAAGATGGATAAGGAAGAAAGGTCTGGTGATCTATCAAAACAGCCGAAGAAAGTCTCGTGGGTCACACTGCCCGCCCGCTCCCCCATCGCAGCATCACCCCATCCTGCCTGGTGTGGGTTAGTTCACCAGAAGGCAGCCCAGACCTGTCATTGACTCACTGCTCTTCCCTCTCCCACCAATTGTGTCTGAGCACTTGTGAGTGAAAGCGTCATTCTGGTCACGGATTTCCTCTGCTCGACTGCAGCCCTCCCACTCACGCAGGATGAGGGTCTCAGGAACCCACCCCAGGGTCACTGTGAGCCAGATTGGACCCGGTAGCAGGAGTTTTGTGTACAGTGTTCAGGGGACCTCAGAGGTGACATGAAATAAACACCTGTCACGTTTCTTGAAGCAGGAGGTGCCAAAAGGAACCAGGACATAGAATCCTGAAGACATGGTAGAGGCCCTGGGAGGAGACAGGAGATGAACCTAGAGCCCAGGAAGGTGCTGTAACTCCAAACTACCTGCTGTGGAGTGATGCTGACTCAGTGCTACCCCTGTGATTTTCTGAGACTGTTAATTCTTTATGGGAGTACCCAGCCTTGTCTCTCTCCCAGGGAGTGGCTGGTGGTTTTGAACTGCTGACCTTTTGATTATCAGCCTAACGCATAACTCACTAGGCTACCAGGGCTCCCTTGGGCACATAGGAGAAAAGGTGTTATTTCTGTGCAAGTGGCTGATGAGGGTCATGTGGGCACCCGGGGCATTGCATGAGGGTATCAGGTCTCATCATTATTGCTGAAAAGCAGGGGTGCACGCCCATTTTACAGAGGGCAGCTCGGAGGCCGGAGAAGGGATCATCGCCCCATGGTCCCTCAGCTGAATTCTGATCTGGTTGAAGCAACTCCACAATCCCTCCTGTTTGCACTGTTGCCAACAGGCCTGCAGGTTTGCTGTGGGTGATCCTTGGCGGGGGGCTTGAGGGGGATGCAGGAGCATGAGGGGCAGCGGAATTCCTTTCAAACACACAGTTCAGTGCTGCCCAACCGCAGGGCTGGAGGAGGAGAGCCTCAGGGCAGAGTCGCTGGGGAAGGTTCTGCGGAGGGACACTAAGAGCCTTTCCTCTGGGGCAGGCAGTGAGCGGTGGGCGTGGGGGCGTGTTTTTTCAATTCTCAAGCAATTCATACGTAATTGGGAAATTGTTTGGGGGCACCCGGTCCTTCTCATCTGGGACATTCCCCAGGTTTTCCCATTTCTCTCCCTCTCTCTTTAAATGATCCCTGGCAGACTTCCCAAAGGTTCGCCTCTTTTTCAGGCTTTTACCTCCGGGCTTGGTGGGAATCACACAGGTGGTTGGGCCCAGGCTTGGCACGCAGCGGAGCATGGGCTTCATTTGCTTTGCTGTCTGCTAACAGATGATGGGAATTAGTCATGTTCTCCGAAAGGCAGCTCGAGCAGGGAGGCTCTTGGGAACCAGGAGCTTTTGGATGGGGATAAATGAAGAAAATGGGGGCCCACTCTCGCTGGAAAGATAGGGGGCAACTGATGCATTCATACACAGGAAAATTGGTCAGCTAAGCTGTCAGCTTGAGGCACCCCCGCTCCCCCCGAGATGACAGCCGATTTTCCTTTCCCTCACTCTGGCCCTGGCTGTGAACAGTTGCGTTTCAGCATTATCAGCATGAAAAACATGTTTGGAAAGAAACCGAAGCCAAGCATCTGTCCCAAAGGCACTCTCTCCAAACCCTCTCAGCTGTGATGAGCGCCCGTCATCCCGGGAAGCCGGCTTCTGGGAGGCCGGGGGTGTGGGGTGGGGGGTGGCCTGGCCTTCGGGCAAAGGCGCAAAAGGGGACTCAAATGACCCGGAAGGTCAAGGGGCCGAGTTGGAGAGAGCCAGCTCTGCCCACCTGCACTGAGGCCAGTCTGTGGAGGCCTGTCTGGCCCGGAGCCCTCTCCCTAGCCGCTGTCTTCCCTTTCCTCTGTACTGGCCAGCTGCTACTTCACGGAAGCAGCCGGCAAAGCCCCTCTGGAATGCTGTGGGTAGGAGTTTGGGGCTGCAGAGATTTACTTGGGAATTGGGCCGGGCCAGGGGAACCTTTCTCTCAGAGTCCTGGGGGTAGGGGGGGTGGGTAGCTAGAGGGACTGAGTGGTCACTGTAGTGGTGGCAGTCAGTGGACAGAACATCTCCTGGCTTGAGGTGGCGCCGACTCACAGCGACCCTGGGGGACAGGGTCGAACTGCCCCTGTGGGTTTCCCAGACTGTAAACTCTTTTTAAAAAAAATTATTGAATCCTTTTATTAGGGGCTTTTACAGCTCTTATAACAATCCATACATCAGTTGCATCAAGCACATTTGTACATATGTTGCCATCATCATGTTCAAAGCATTTTCTTTCTATTGAGCCCTGGGTATCCTCTTCCCCCCCCCCCCTGCCACCCTCTCACCCGCGTGACCCCTTGATAAGTTACAAGTTATTATTTTCATATCTTACACCGCCTGCTGCCTCCCTTCACCCACATTTCTGTTGTTCGTCCTCCTTGCCGATCATTGCGATCAGCTCCCCCCATCTTCCCCTACCTTCCCCCTACCTACGCTCATGGTATCGCCACTCCCATTATTGTTCCTGAGGGGTTCATCTGTCTTGGATCACATGTGTTGAGAGCTCTTACCAGTGTACATGCTCTGGTCTAGCTGGATTTATAAGGTAGAACTAGGATTATGATAAAATTGTGTGTGGGCGGGCTGTGGCGGGGGGGGGCGGGGGGGGAGAGGAAGTACCAAACTGTAAACTCTTTATGGGAGTAGAAATCCCTGTCTTTCTCCTGAGGAAGCAGCTGGTGGTTTTGAACTGCTGACCATTCGGATCTCAGTCCAACAAGTAACCACGGTGCCACCAGGGCTCCTTGGTAAGCAGAGAGGACTGTTTATGCCATTTCTCGAATGAACCCCCACCACTTGGCGCAGAGAGGGGAGAGAGGCCGCTCCACCAATCTGAGGGCTTTCTAATAGATCCAGCGTTTCCCCAAATCGGCTGACAGTTAACTCTGGCCTGGTGCGGATTGATTCCAATTGATGGTGTATAATGATCCTCCGGATATCACACATTTGCCTTCTATCATAGTGGGGGAATTAAATGATACCGATGGAGCCCGACTAAGTAGACAGGAAGGAGTAAGCAGAAGTTTGTATCATCTTTTATTAATTGTTCAGTGTGATCATAAAATTCATACGCAGTCAAGCAAACTACTCAATTAGGATGTTTACTTGTGTGTGTGCGTATGTGCATGTAGATTTGAAGGAGCGGTGTTCTGGGGTGATCCTGAGAGGGAGCAAACCTGGTCAATTGTTGCTTGTCCCTCCCTGCCTGGAGGATTAGCGGTAGGTAAGGAGGCATTGGGCTGCTAACTGCAAAGTCAGCAGGTCAAACCACCAGTCACCCCACAGGAGGAAGACAGTTTTCTCTTTACGTCTTGAGAGCGACCATCTCAAAAACCATGCACCCTGCCCTGTTGGGTCGCCATGTGGCGGCATCGACTCGATGGCAGTGAGGTTCGAGTCTCTGGGAACGTGTACAACTTCACGTTCATGCTCACTGTGGCTGCGCTCCAACCCACGACCAACGTACCGTGCTACTTGTGGGTGCGTATCACAAAAAGGTTCCTTACGCTTGGTTGAGACCCAGTTTCTGGAGAATGGGGGGCATTTTGCCCATCGTTTTGAATGGCAGTGTTGGCAGAGGGCAAGGCAGCTGGTGTAGCCACCGCCCCCCGACACTTGTGTTTGCCTGTCTCGCTTCCTTGCAGTCTCCCACCCAGACAGTGCCCAGCCTCCTTTGCAGGGGACACCCCTTGGGGCAAGATGTGGGAGCCAGCTTCGACCACACAGAACTTCGGGGTAGTCGTGACGCTGGCTTGCTGCAGTTCTCCTAAAATGAAACGGGGACGCTGGGATTGCAGTCGTAGTCTGAATGAGTGACAGTCTCCACTGCCATCGCTTACGGTGTTTACCATGCTCCAGCCGGAGGCTGAACTCAAGAGCTGGGTGAGCCCCAATCCTCACACAGGCGCCATGAAGGGCGCCTCCCAACACTGCCGCAGCCGAGGCCCAGAGCAGTGAAGTAACTTATCCAAGGGTCACACAGCCCACGCATGCCAAACCTGCCTGCAAAGCCAAGCCGTGTGTGTACCCCATAGAAAGGGTGCCTTTCTGCTCGTTCCCAGCCAGCCCATCAGTAGGAAGTATTTTTCCCTCCATTATTTTGATACGACCCTAGAATACGTGTTATGTTACCACCACCGCCCCCCAGCCCCCTACAAAAGGGCTTCAAAAAGTTGGTGTGAAAATGGAACGAAAAGCTAATGGGTATTTTTGGGTGAAGCTTTGAGAGAATCTTAACTGTGATGGTAATACCCCTCTAAACTCAGGAAAAAAGGTTGCCAGTCTGCAACACCCAGGAGACCAGCCTCACGGGAACTGGGAGTGGTGCCGGTTTTTGTGACTGAAAATATGATTGCAGTTGATAGGATTCTTGCCTTTGGGAATTCTTACAAGAACAACACAATATTGCCTGCCACGGGAGCTTCTCCGTCTATGGCCACTCCCTCTCACTAATGAGGGCTGTGGGGGGAGGGGGGTGGGGAGCTTCTTTGGTGCTTGTGATTGCTTGAAGAGCCCGTCCTTAAATGCCATCCAGACTCTGCACTGCTGGAGAGTAAACCGGGGGCAAGTGCGGAACGCCATCCCTTGCTGTCCCCAGTCTCCCCGTGTCCTTGGGGAAGGAGATGACAGGCTCCCTGGGAGGGTGTTCTACTCCCACGGTGTGGGAGAGAGAAGGGGTGTCTCTTCCAAGGAAACCTCGTCAGTCACCTCAACCCATGTGGTCCCGTGTGCTGCACGCTGCTCTGACCTCAGGGCATCCCATGTCCTGCCGTCTGTCTGCCACGTCCCGCAGTCTCTGAGTATCCCCATGTCTGCACTGCTCTCTGCCCCGCTCCTCAGGCCTTCCTCTCCCCTCAGTGCCCAGGGCATCGCCCTGGAAGGGAAGTGGCCTTTGAAAGGTAAAGTAATCTAGATCGGAAGTTATGTTGCTTTAATGACCCGGAGCGTCCCCTCGGCAGCACGCTCCTCCTGCTGCCCTTTTAACCTGTGGCCGAGCTTTCTCTGCTGTGTGGGGGCATTTTACTGAAACAGGGCAACAGCAAAGCAAACACCTGGTGCATGCTCTGATGTGTCTGCGTGCTCTAAAAGCTTTCGGAGGGAATGGAAAAAGATTTTTGGAACACTAGACTTCAGAAAGGAATGATAATGACCAACCATTGCCTTATAATGAATGTAGCATTCAGGACTTAAAAAAAAAATCACGGGAAGATATAGGTGAGACTCGTCTTTGCCAGAATTCGCTTTTCTCTGCTATTTCTACAGGGGAAAGTAGCCACAGGATAATTAGTTGTATTGAGACCATATTGACGGCACTGCTTCCCTTTCTTTGTGTACATTCTTCACTAGTTTTGTCCTGTGTGATCAGGTTGGGGGACAGGCGTGCCAGAGAACCAGAGCTTCCAAATTCATCTAATAGGGGGCTTTTCTCCAAAGGCAGTGACGTCCTCCTGCCAGCGTCCCACCTGCTGTGGCTGGGGAAGCTTTTGTGCGATACATCTGTGTGTGTGTGTGTGTGTGTGTGTGTGTGTGTGTGTGTCTGGGTAAGCTTTTGCGCGATACCCCCCCCCCCCCACACACACACACCTGAGGAAATTCCGATTCAAGGCCACCCTGTAGGACAGAGCAGAACCGCCCCTGTGGGTTTGCCAGACTGTAACTCTTCACTGGAGCAGGCAGCCCTAGTTTTCTCCTGCAGAGTGGCTGGTGGGTTTGAACCACCAACCTCATAGTTAGCCTGGTCTTAACCCACAGCACCACCAGTCTTCCTGTCACTGTGGGTGTTAGTGTGTGTAACACTGAAGTGCGGCTTCTGTTTCCAAATGGTTAGGTCTGTCCTGGACGGTTTTCTCAGGGCATCGTTACCCACAGCGTACGCAGCCCTGAGAGATGGCTCACCCACACGTCGCTGAGCCACTGAACCCTGGTGTCTACTCATAGCCTCCCTGTGCAGTATTTCCCAGGCTGCGCACTGGTGGCGTATGGGTTATGCTCTGGGCTGCTAACCACAGGGTTAGCAGTTCAAAACCACCAGCCTCTCCTCGGGAGAGATGAGGCTTTCTACTCCAGTAGTTTACCCTGCCGTGTAAGATGACATGATGGCAGTGGGTTTGCAGTTTGCTTTAGAAGTCTCTAAGAAGCACACAGCCTCACCTTGCTCTGGTGTTCCTCACCTGACACTGGGGTCCACTCTGCACCTGCCGGCCGAGCTGGCATGGCCTCTGCATTGGGGACCTCCGGAACCCGCGCCCTCCCTGCACTGGAACATTCTTTCACTGCTATCAGAGTGCAGTTCTGCCGCAGCCCCCTGCCCCTTCTGGCTACCCGTCCCCCCCTTGCCTTGCCCAACCCACATCCACATGAAGAAAAGAAAGGCTTATGCTATGTCTGTGGCAGCTGCTGACACAAAATCCCATTTTCTCTAGAGCTTCGCTTGTGTCGTGCTAAGTTGGTGGCAGCCTGACTGCGGTGAATTGGCAACACCCCGGTGTGGAAGGGCCTGGGGGTCAGTGGCCTTGGCAAGAAGCATGCTTTCGGTTCCTGGACCCCGAGTTGATGTCACACAAAGGGCCCTTTAGATGAAGAAGTGGGGCAAGCTGGTGGGCCAGAGGTTTGGGCCCCTGGGGCCTGGGTCTCTGGTACCCTGTGGTTCTCTTGTCACTGCCGCCAGGCCGGACGTTTTGCCCCTCGAGCCCACGCGGTGCGATGACCCTCCTTCCCCGATGACTCAGGCAGCACAGTGAAGCAGCTGTTGAGTGCTGGGTGCACGTGGCTTCTGCTCCAGGCAGGGACGTTGGAGGGAGAGTGCAGAGTGAACCCCGCTGGTTGCTCTGGACAGCAGCTCATGGACGGGAAGGAAAAAGCCCATTTGTCAGGCCCCTGGATTTAGCTAGGTCCCCGGCACAGGTAACGTTCCCTCTCACCTGGAACCGCTTTTTTTCATCTGATAAACCGCTACAGCCACTGCCCTATTGTAAAGCCTTTGTGTCAGAAAGAGAGCCCAGCCTCAGCAGAATGCCTTTTAAAAAAAAAAAAAACAGGTGAAATTTATGCCATGAAACCGGTGGGGGTTGGAATTTAATCACAACCTTCCCCTCCCCCACTTCCACATTTTCTTTTCTGCCTCTGACAGCCTGCGGTTTTACCACATTTCTATCACTCGTTTTAGTGAAAACATATTCGAGTGTCCTTCTCTGAGAGGCACTGGCGACTGCAGGCTTTCGTGTGTAATGGAGTCAGTCATTTCAAAGTTATTGTTCTGTGGCAGTTAGTGTGTTCATCGTGTATTCATTGTGTTCCTCCGGGGAGTGGCCCGTCCCTGGCGAAGGACTCAGGCTTGGTAAGGTAGGGGGGCAGCGTAGAAGAGGAAGACCCTGGACTAGATGGATGGACCAGTGGCTGGCTTGTGGACCCTAACCTAGCCACGGATGTGAAGATGGCTCAGGACCAAGTATTTCCTTCTGTGGTACATCAGGGCCCCGTGAGCTGGACCTTGTCTATCAATAATAACAATATTCTGCAGCCACCAAAACTCTTACATCACCCTTGACAAACACACCAAACTCACTGCTATGCAGCTAGGCTGACCTGTAGGACAGGGTAGAACTGCCCCTGTGGATTTCCGAGACTGTAACTCTCTATATGGGAGTAGAAAACTCAGCCCTTCTGCAGAGCAGCTGATGGTTTCAAACTGCTGACCTTGCAGTTAGCAGTCCATCTTGTAACCACTACACCACAAGGGCCCCTAGAAAAATACATGGTACCCATTAAGTCTTCATTCCCCTCCACCCACCCCTGCCCCCACTCCCTGCTAACCACTCATCTGCTTCGTGTCTCTGTGGCTTTACCTGTGGGTTAGGCATTGGCCTGCAGATCTTAAGGTGGTCAGTGGTTCTGTCCACCAGCTGCTCCTTAGCAGGGATGCAGACGCCTGCTCCTGTGAAGATGGACAGTCTCAGAAAGTCTCTGTAGGGTCACCGTGAGTAAGAAACCACTCGAGGGTGGGGTGGGGGTGGGGGGACTTTAGGGCTTTTGGATCCAGGGATGAAAGGGATCCCATGATAGGTGGCTTTCTGTCCCTGGTCCTTTCGCGAAGCAGAATGCTTTCAAGGTTCCTCCAAGCACTAGCTTGTATCAGTGCCTCATTCCTTTGTGTGGCTGAAGAATATTTCATTGTGTGTGTGTATGCTGTCGTTTCATCTCTTGGTGGATACTCGCTTGGGTAACCCCACTTGGCTGTTATGAATGCTGCTGCTGTAAGTCCCCAAGTACCACATCTGTGTTGGGCATCTGTTTGCATTGCTCTTGGTAGTGGAATTGCTAGGTCACATGGTACTTCTCACATATAATTCTGGGGACTCATTGGCCACTCTGATGTGTAACTCAGGGGACCTGCTGGTCACTCTTATGTCAACTCTAGGGACTTGCTGCACAAAACCCCCCAATGGCCACCTTGCCTCACGCTCCCACCTGTAGTGCCCACGAAAACAAAATTAAAAAAAACAAACAGGTCACTTAATTCCAGACCTGACAACCCCCCCCAGCGGCGACATCTCTTTTCTCTTTAATATTAAACATCACTTGCAAGATGCTCAATTGGATGAGAATTTTCAGGTCAGTATCCTTAAAGATCCTTGAGGTCCATGTGTGCCTGGGACTTAACACCGTGGTGTATTTCACATGAACAGATCTCAAACTTGTTGGTTATATCAGTACTCTACAGTGGCCAGAACTCGGACGGGCAGAGCCAGCATGGGGCTTTCCCCTCCGTCACAGCCCCACGAGTCTGCACCACCAGGCGCCCTCTCTGGCAGCCCTCTGTGGTGGTGGCTGGGCGTGGCTCAGTTGACCCCGACCACACAGTGAAACCCTGCCCGGTCCTGTGCCACCCTCACAAGTGTTCCTATGTTTGATCCTGTTGTTGCGGCTGTTGGGTCAGTTCATCTCTTCAAGCCACTGGAAATTGTAAAATACCTTTTTTTTTTGGCAGCACACCTGGCCATGCTCAAGTACAGGTGTGCCCAGGTGAGCGAGTCACAGTTCCTGCCTCGGGGCGCTCACGGGGGTGGGGAGTAATGGGTATTTTGCAGGCTCACTGAGGTGAGAGAGGCCACCATGGTGGGCCCACCTGTTTTCTGGGTCTCAGGTAGATGCCTGCTCTATGGGAGAAAGCAGGGGACGTGTAAGGCGGCAATGGGGCATGATTGATAAAGCACACTTAGAAACGGGAAGGCTGGACACCGTTTTAGAGTCAGTGGACTGCTAGGTGTAGCCAGTGTTCTGCAGCAGAGTGACCAGAGCATTAAGCCCAAAGTTAGCTGTTCCGACCTGTCGTCCCCCCCTTCCCCGGCAGGGCAGTCCTGGGTGTCCACTTCAGAAAGGGCACAGCTGGGAGAAGCCCAGCCTGTGGGACAGTTCTGCTCTTGGCGCACATGCGGTCTCCAGGGGTCACAGCCTGCTGGGCGACAGCTGGCCACCAGTGTCACCCTGGGACAGGAGGGTGCCGCAGATGCTGTCCTGTGAGTCCGATGACAGGTGGCCTCTGGTCAGGTGGCCCCATTTGCTGGCCTGCATCCCTCTGCGGGGTGGGGGTGGGGTGGGAGCAGATGCCCTCTTGGTTATTTCTGTTAGAAAACCAGCAGGCCTTTGTGGGGACCAGAAGGGAAGCTGAGCAGTGGGGGTTGTGGGTGTTGGGGGTGCACGTGTAGAGGGCAGGTGGCAGGTGGGACGCACCTAGGCGTAGCTCTCTGCTCTCTGGGGCACTATCGGTTTGTGGGGTGGCAGCCGCATAGAGGTCAGGCAGGCAGCTCGCTCTCTGGCCGGGCTCCCAGTGAGCGGCTCCCAGGGCCATGCCGTATGCGCAGTAATAGGATCATTGGACCTTGAGCAGTACAGTGATGGACCTTGCATGGGCCCTGCGTGAGGACTCCCTGATTAAGTAGCTTTCTAGCTCGGGTGGGGAAAGGCTCCTAACCACCCGGGACTGCACCTGTGCGCGCTGACGGACTGAGACTGGCACCTGGGACAGGAAAGCCTGCTCTGCTGGCGGGTAGCTGGCCTGACCACTCTGCCCTAGCCCAGGCCCCGTTCCTTGGCCGACCTTCCCCAGGCCCCGCAGGTCACCCCCACTAACACAAGGCCCCAGAAGGTGCAGGGAGAGGAGGGGCGGGGATGCGCTTCCTTTTGTCACCTGGTGGGCATTCTTTATTTCTGACACAAAGGAAAAGTGAGGGTGACCGACCCCAGCCGCCTCCGCTGCTGTGGGATGCGCAACGCGCAGCCGGATGCGCGCTCGGCTGGGGTGTGCGCGCGGCAGCCTGATGCGCGCTCAGCTGGGATGTGCGCGCGGCTCAGGGACGCGCTTCTTCCCACTGTTCATCTTTGCACAAAGGAGGTGATGTCATCCTTTTAGCCGCAGCCACGTGGCTGGCGCAGCGTCACCGCCTGCACTTGGATGCCAGTGCTGTCAGCCCGCGGTCCTGCCCACTCGGCGCGCGAGCGCACGTGAAGTGGCGCCCAGGCCCCTCGGTGGAGCAGCAGGAGTGGCTGGGTGGTAGGCGTTGCAGGCTTGGGGTGCCGCAGAGGCTAGGTGGCTCCACTCATTTCAGGTGGGGGAGAGAGACACTGTTGCCATTGGCAACCGCAGGAGGTGCTCCAATGCTGGCGCTTCCCTTCCTCCCACTTCTTTTTCCCAGTTCCATCCCTGGAGCGCCCCAGCCTCACCCTCCAGGGGGAGGGAGAGGAGGAGCCCCTCTTTCACCTGTTTGCAGTACCGCTCCCCCCACCCCCCATGGGTACGCAGGCAGTCACAGCTGTGTGGCCTGTGGCCTCATCTCTCAGCTCAGGGTGGAGGGGGGGCATAGTGCTGCATGCGCCTTCTCAAGGGCTGAGAGACTGACTGGCTGCACAGTGGGAGGTGATGGGAGAGGAGAGGGGCAGGCCCCAGAGACAGGCAGTGGGGACCTTGAATTGGGGCCTTGGCTATTGATTCCCTCTGGAACCTTCCTTCTGCTCTAGAGGCCCCATGAGTCCCCGGGTCTGTGAGGCCCCCTGGCCACTGAGGTGTAAGGAGGCGCCCAGGTGGCCCAGGTACAAAGGTGTGGCTCTGGGGTGCTGTAACTGCAGGGGCAGGTGCTGCTGCCTGCTACCATTTCAGAGAGGGCAAGGTTGTTTAATGCCCTGGTTGGTGATTCCCCAAGTGAGACCGTTCCATTCACATGCCTCTTAGAAACACAACCAGATGACATCAGCCTCCTTGTTAAAGCTGCGTCACTGCTGAGTTTGATAAGCACTTGTGAGCTCTACACCCTGACAGGACAGCCCTCCCCAAAATGAACAGTCATCGTGCCCACATCCCAAGTTGTTCAACACACTGCCTCGCAGTTGTTTCTGACCCCTGGGATCCTACAGGACAGATTAGAACTGCTGTCTGGGCTTCCAGGACCGTTCATCTTGACAGGAGCTTCAGCCTTCCCCACAAAGTGACTGGCGGATTCGAACTGCTGACCCTGTGGTTAGCAGCCCAACTCGTAACCTACCACACCACCAGGGCTCCCCTCAAGTTCTTGACCAAAGCAAACTCACAGCAGCGGGTCGGTTCCCACTCGGACCAGCTCTGTAGGACAGAGTAGGCCTGCCCTCCCCGCTGGGTTTCCGAGACTGGAAACGGTTTCAGACAGTAGAGAGCCTCGCCTCTCACTGTGCGGTTGCAGTCCGTGTCAGTCCAGCTCACAGGGCCTTCCTCTTTTTTCACTGACCCTCGGTTTTCCTAAACATGACGCCCTTTTCCAGGGACTGGTCTCTCCTGATGACATGTTGAAAGTACGTGCGGTGACGTCTCAGCATCCTTACCTCAAAGGAGCACGCTGGCTGTGCTGCTGCCGCTGCCGCCGCCTGGCTCTCTTGGCAGTCCATGGTACTCTGTGTCCGTTGCCAGCACCAGAACTCAAGTGCACCGATTCTGCCCAAGAAGAAACTTCATGCAGTGTCCACCTTGGACCTGCATGTGAGGCGATGGCAAAGGCCGTGGCATGGATGAGAAGCACTAAGTTCAGCCAGCAGCCACCACTGCCCTCCGGGGGTCTAAGGAGCCAGCCGTTAGGAGTCAATTGCCCAGCCTGGTTTCTGAAATGGAACCGATAAATACCACTGCCCCGCCCCCGCCTCCCTAACCTTCAGTGCCAATAAAGCCAGGATGCCGTGAGTGACATTCATAGATATGGAGCCATGTCGTCCCTTCATCTTGCAGAGTCTGTAGAACAGCTTCCTCCTTGGGGAGGGGGAAGAAGACGCGGCCAATCCCTCATTCATGTTCTCGTTAAATGCACCCTTGCTAAACCCAAGATACAGCTCATTCAAACCTCTGCTGTTCTGGGATGTTCCATGGAGCCACCCTAAGCCCATAGTGGGGTCCGGGGGGGCCCCCCTCCTGGCAGCCAGCCACCTCTCTCAGGTATGAGCTCTACTTCTCTCTCAGCGCAGGTCTGCTATTGAAGAGTGTATTCTCTCTCTCTCTCTCTCTCTCTCTCTCTCTCTCTCTCTCTCTCTCACACACACACACACACACACACACACACACGCATCCATGGTTTGCCTGAATGCTCTGCGGCTTCTGTATTAACAGTGGTGGTGTGCATCTCTGTTAATACAGAATAGTCCTTTACAAAGGACTATTCACTGGCCTTGCAGGGTCAGTGAATAGTCCTTTGTAAAGGGCGCCTTTTTTCCTTGGCACAATGGAGGCGCAGGCCCGGCAGTGTGGATCCTCTCATTTACTGAGTGGATGTTACCAGAGCCTCACCGTGGGCTTTTGTGCTGGTTTCACGCTCTGCATGCCTGTCACCTCATGGCGTCCTCACGGGGTCCTGCGAACGGGACCAGGCAGGAGCCACCATTCCCTCTACGCAGTTTAGGCTGCTAAGCTGCCGGGAGCACAGCTGCCCCCAGGGCTCCCTGGCTGTGGTCTGTACAGACAGGCAGGCCTCCTTGCTCTCAGAACAGCGGTGGGCGGTAGGCTCTCAGGGCCGCCCTTTTGGTCAGGAGCCAAGGGCTTAGCCACTGCACGTGGGGGACAGACGACTTAATTGGGGAAGCAGGTTCTGAAAGACTTGGTGGAATCAGGTTGCGATGATTGGAGAACAGGCCCCGTTTGGTCTGTTTCTTCTCGGAAGGCAGAGCCGCTCCTCAGGGGAGAAGCTAGCAGGAGAGGTGCTCCGAAAGGTGGGCAGGGAGGCAGGGGATTTAGCATCTGCCAGTGCTGCCAGGCCCGAGGGCGAGGCTTAAGGGTGATGGCTTGGGGGTCGGGGGCTCTGATGGGATGGCTGCTCACGCGCCCTCTGCTCGTTGACCACATGGCTCTGTTCATGACGCTGCCCCTGCCCCGTGACCACACTTGGCCCACCGTGTGACGACAGCCAGCCTGACTAGGGATTCTGGTGGAGGGGAGTCACCCTTTAAATCACTTCCTTCCCAACTCATTGTATGTGTAGCCCAGTTGTTGTTGTTGTTGTTGTTAGGTGTCCTCGAGTCAGTCCTGACCCCCAGCGACCCCGTGCCCAGAAGAAGGAAACACTGCCCGGTCCTGCGCCGTCTTCACCCTTGTTCCTGTGCCGGAGCCCACCGTTGCAGCCACAGTGTCCATCCGTCTCGCTGATGGCCTTCCTCTTTTAGCTGCCTGTCCACTTTACCAAGCGTGATGCCCTTCTCCCGGGACGGGTCTCTGCTGACAACAATCGAAGTCTCATCATCCCTGTTTCCGAGGAGTACTCTGCCCGTACTTCTTCCGAGAGAGAGCTGAGATATGATCTGAAGTCTCAGCAAGACAAAAATACCGTGTATACTCGAGTATAAGCCAGCCCAACTATCCGCCGAGGCACCTAATTTTACCACAAAAACTGCATAAACTATGTGCTGGAAAAACTCGGCTTATCCTTGAGTATATACAGTACCGAACCCGCTGCCACCAAGTCCATTCCGGCTCATATGACCGTCTAGGACAGAGTCCACATCCCCATGGGTTTTCTGGGCCTGTGATCTTTGTACGGAAGGGTGTTAGTCTGGGTTGACTCGAGAAACAAATTCATGGAGACTCACATGTGTATAAGACAGAGCTTTATATACAAGAGCAATTATATATTAAGAAAACAGCCAACCCCAGTCCAGATCAAGTCGGTGAGTCCAGTGTTAGCATATATGTCCAATACCAGTCTAAATTCCTCAAGACTCACGCAGCCACACAATAAGGCCGAATGCCGGTCACAGGCCAGTGGGTGTCATGTCATGTCTAGTGCAGCAGTTCTCAACCTGTGGGTCATGACCCCTTGGAGGTCAAACAACCCTTTCCAGGGGTCGCCTAATTCATAATAGTAGTAAAGTTACAGTTATGAAGTAGCAAGGAAAATAATTTATGGGTTGGGGGGGGGGTTCACCACAACATGAAGAACTGTATTAAAGGGTCACGGCATTAGGAAGGTTGAGAACAACTGGTCTAGTGGATCCTGGGTGGTGGAAGCATCTCAGCATTGGCATGGGTCTCCACGTGGCTCTTCCAACTCAATCCGCGTAGCTACATGTAGCTTGTCAACAGAAACATGTCCCAAGGAGAGTGTGTATCTGGCCTCCAGAGAACTATTTATTTCCGCAGCTCCTCCAAATGAGGTCATCAAGCTGTGACCCGATTGACAGGCTAAACTCCACCCCTTCACTATTCATAGTCTCAAGTTGACACCACAGGAAGCAAAGGACCCCATTGTTCTTCTGAGGAGTGGCTAGTGGACTAGCTTCCTGTGAGCCAGCCGGCACTTAAATCACAGCACTACCAGGGTCCCTTCTTAGTTCTGCCAGCGCCAGTGAAGGCAGACATTCAAACCGTCACGTGGCCTTGTTAATGCTGGCTGATGTAAACGAAAGGCCACTTCCCGGCTGTTCCGTCACCGGTGATAATTTTATGTCTCCTTCCAGGTCTTGTCTGATCTCATGAGAGGCTAAGCACCAATGATGCCTGGTTCCAGAAGTGATTTCTGGACACCCCCTACCCCCCTGTCTGAGGGCTGATCCCAGTGTCTGGCCACCTCCCTTCCCAGACTCCCTGTTCTACTTGTCGGTGATGGCGTGGCAGCAGACGCATCTAGAGCTCGGGTCCCCCTGCACCACCTGAGCTCAGCATTTCCCCGGGGACTCACAAAATCCCCCAGGGAAGAAATGGTGGGAGAATCTGGAACCCTGACACCCTTCCAGGGCCTCTGCTGGGAATCTGCCCTTTCCAGACCTGAATCATCCCTGCTGTGGGGTGTCCAGGGCACTGGGCGAGAGCCCAGCTCCTGAGCAGAGTGATGCTGGGTGTCAGCAGCAGGAACCGGGTGGGGAGCTTAGCTCAGGGGCAGACTCCCAGCCAGACCTGCGACTGTTGACACCCACTGTTGCCCCTCCCCGAGTGGCCTGGCTCTCTAACTACCCCTGGTCATTCCTGTTGCCCCTGCAGGCACCCCAGTGCAGTGGCAGTGCCCTGTCCTGGGACTGGTGGGAGTCACTCCGCCCACATCTCTGTCCTTCAGCAACTTTGCTGAAGAAAAGGACGCCCTGTGTCCCCCGCAACATGCACAGCGACCCCTGACATGGGGGAGATGACCCCACCGTGTGTGTGTATGGCTTGGCACTTGGGCATTGCCTGTGACTACGTGATAATATCCTCGTCCACACCCTGGGCGCCATTAGCTGCCATTCGAATGGGCCCCTGCCCGTTGTGACCCGGGTCTGCCAGGAGGAGGTGCGGCCGGGCCTGTGGTGCTCTCGAGCTGAGTCCTGGCAGCTGTGGTCAGTCCATCTCACCATCTCTCCGCCTCTTCATAGCATGGCCTTTACCAGCGAGTGCTCTTTTCTGATGATACGTCCAACGCTCACAGTTGAGGGTTAGTGACTAACTGCAAGGTTGGCAGTTCAAGCCCACCAGTGGCTCCCTGGGGGGGAGAATGAGGCACTGTCTGCTGCCTGAGAGCTCTGCCGTCTCGCGAACCCGAGGGAATGGTGCTGCTCTGTGCTGGGAGGACGTCTTGCTTGCTAGAGGAGCAGGGGGAAGCGGAAGCGAAGGCCGTGGATGGGATGGACCGCCACGGTGGCTGCAACAGTGGCCTCAGGCACAGGAACAACTGTGAGGATGGCGCGGGGCCGGCAGGCTTTCCTACTGTCGTGCCCAGAGTCGCCGTGAGTCAGAACGGCCTTGCTCACACCCTAACGACAATATGAGGGTCTCTAGACGTCCGAAGCAACCTGGTGGCAGTGGGTTTGGCTTAGGGTTGACGAAAGAGAGCTGAAGATCCATCCTAAGTCGAGTTCTGGTGGTCCCGGCGCCTCCAAGCAGTTCACGGGAAAGCGGCACGGGCAGATCATGCAGTTTTCCTGCAGCCTCACTGCATTTCTTCAAAGGCTGGCTGGTTCCTCCTTCGGCAGTCCGCAGTATGAACACGTTGGAGGGGGCCGGTTCTTCTTCATCTCGCTTATTCCCAGTCCAGCATTGACACGCACACAGGCATGCGTGCAGACCCTGGGGTGCGGTGTCAGGCGCTCCGCGGGTCACAAGGAACACCTGGCTTTCGGCGCTTAGAGGGTGGTGTTTGCAGCAGGCTCGTTCACCGCTGCATTAACCTATCACTTAGCTTCTTTGTGGCTGCTTCTGGAGGCGTGGACTGCTGATGCTCACAGCAGGAGATGGCCCACGAAGGACGTTGTCATTCATCCAACAGTGTGTACACCACTTAATCACAGAGGATGTGGCCGTAAAGTTCTTGAACGATGAGACAGGTCACTCTGAGTCAGCATTGGCCTGATGACTCCCAGCAGCCACAGGCACAGCCCAGCTAGAAGCATTTGAACACCATGGCCGTACAGCCACAGAAACGACAGTGCTGGCAGCCTGGCTGTAGCAACCACAAGCAGGACACCCGCCAGACCCCCTAGAAGCGTTTGAACACCACTGGTGTCGAGCTCCGTTTCTCAAAGCATGTGGCCCGGGGCCTTGGGTTCCCCAAGAAGTTTTAAGGGCCTGTGTGAGATACAGCTCTCTCCCCAGTAGGTAGTGAGCAAAGTCCTAACTCCGCCCCCTCTTAATTCCTCACAAGAATGAGGAGAAAGAAGTACATATTCTATTAAATACTTGCGCTGCCATGTAATGGGGATACTGTTGCCCTTGCCATCTTGCAATTGTGAATTGATTAATGTAAAATGTTACCTCTTGCCCTTGGAGGTACCTAGGAATGACTGGCTAGAATGGAGCTCAGAGAGGGGAGGGGCTGGGCCCACATGCAGCAGAGTAGCAGTTCTCAACCTGTGGGTCACGATCCCTTGGGGGGGGTGTCAAATGACCCTTTCATAGGAGTCGTTTGATTCATAACAGTAGCAAAATGACAGTGATGACGTAACAACGAAAATAGCTTTATGGTTGGGGGGGGGGTCACCACAACATGAGGAACTGTACTAAAGGGTCTCGGCATTAGGAAGGTTGAGAACCACTGTCACAGGGGTCTTGGCTGGGCGGGGTGGGGGGGAGCATGTCTCTGTGGAGAAGAAGGTGCTGGAGAGCAGCTGTGTGGGCCCCGGGTTGGGCGCCTGGGAGAATTGACCCTGAGAGACTCTGGGCCTCTTACGCACTGTGCCCTGGCGGTGTCCTCTCGCCCCCGACTCCGAGAAAGGCAGGGAATGGCCTTACTCCTCGAAGCCCTCCTCCAGCAGAGATCACAGGTGGGAACATCCACCCACCATGACCTCAGAAGCGCTCGGGCAGGCCCTGGGGAGGCAGAGCGGATGCCGGTCCTCACAGAGGAGCCTCTCCGGCACTTCAGTACTCACCACTCCCTGCCGAGTCCAGGCCGACTGACAGGGTCGAACTGCCCTTGAGTTTCTGAGACTGCCACTCTGTCTGGGAGTAGAATGCCTTGTCTCTCTCTCCCTTCCTCTATGGTTTTTTTTGGTTTCTTTTTCTCCCTTCCTCTTAAGGCAGTGGTTCTCAACCTGTGGGTCGTGACCCCTTGGGGGGGGGTGGAACGACCCTTTTACATGGGTCACTCGATTCATAACAGTAGCAAAATTACAGTTAGGAAGTAGCAATGAACATAATTTTGTGATTGGGGGTCACCACCACATGAGGAACTGCATTAATGGGCCACGACATTAGGGAGGGCCAGACCCGCTGTCTCAAGGGCTCTTAACTAGGAGGCTATTAGGGCGGTGCAGTTGAGCTGGAAGAAGAAACGGAAGCACCTGGGCATCCTGTGCTTCCAACTCCCAGGACAAAATGGGAACATCTCCCCCACCCACAGGTTACAGACTAACATGAATTCCCAGCACATCTCTTGCCTGTGGATTTGCCGGTTTCTGTTTTTCCCTGATAGCTCATTTGTAGCAATGACCGCCAAAGGATAGCGCCCCACCCCCCACCCCACAGGACCCCCTGGACTGGGACCCGGAGGCTGCCTTCAAGCCTTGAACTTTCAGCTTTCAGCACATGATGAACCCAAGTCCTGGGGAGGCGGCACCTGTGAGCACCGTCGGACAGAAGGACAGACTCTGCTTGGGGTGCCAGGCTAGGGGGCAGGAAGGGATGGGAATGGGGCCAAGGGCAACAGGAAGCAACGGGGGGAAGTGGGAGGAAGAGGGCTGTTCCATTGTGGGGATTGCAGTCGACACAGAATGTGTACGAGCGGTTGATGGAAAACCCGCTGGGCTGTCAGCTTTCACTGAAACCCTGCCTCTCTCACACGTGGACATAACTAACACAACACACCCCCCACCCACACCCACCCCACCCTCACCCACATCCACCCCACCCACACCCCACCCCCACCCCTATCCCCTCACCCCCCACCCCTCCCTGATAGACAGTCCACGCTTTGTATACAGAGGAGGTGGAGTGCCCATGACCCTGTAAGTTGGTACAACCACTTGGCACACCGCTTTTGCATCACCTGGAAAAGTCAAAGAAGCCACATAAATTGTGACTCAGCCAGACCCGTCCCTAGGCCCCTCGCAGTGTGTACCAGCATCCACGGCATTGCTGTCCACAGTAACGGACCCCCCACTCTTGAGTGCTGGGTTCCCAGAAGCCCCCCCTGGATTCACCGTCCTAAGCAGAGCGTGCAGGTGGCGGTGTGCGTGTTGACAGAAAGCTCACCCCCAAGCAGAATGAAGCCGTGCACCTGGGTTCACTGCCGCAGGTGGCGAAGCCCCAAAGCTGCGCTCTGGAAAGCTCATTTGGACAGCCGGCCCAGTGCTGTGATGACTGACTTCCTGCTGCTGTTAGTTAGGTGGTCGTCCACTTGGTCTGACTCGTAGTGACCTGAACCTGATGTACACTAGAACACTGCCTGGCCCTGTCCGTCCTCACAATTCTGCCTGAGCCCGCTGCTGGAGCCACCGTGTTAAGCCATCTGGGGCGTGCTTCTGTTTTCAATGTCTAGTTGTACACCAATAAGGTGGGCACCATAACATTGGTTCCTTGTGGATGTTATTTACGTGGGTGTGTTATATGTGGGAGAATAGGAGGAAGGGTTATATCTAGGAGGAGAGGGTGACATGACAGGGAGGGGGGTACTTGGAGAAGGCTTCTAAGGCTTTGCTAGTGAGTGTTCTAACTAGCTGTTATGTAACATTTACTCTTAGGCCCACAGGGAAGCCCTGGTGAGCTGCTAACCACAAGGTCAGCAGTTCAAAACCATTAGCCGCTCTGAGGGAGAAAGCTGAGGCTGTCTCCTTCCAAAAAGATTTATAGCCCCAGCAATCCTAGTGTCTCCCTGCATCAGGAAGGACTTAAGGGGCATGGGGTGCGGTGGGCTCATGTACCCCAGACCTCCCCACAGCTCAGCTCAGTCCTGGCTTCTTTGAAATGTGTTATGAGGCGCGAGGAAGGAAAGCATCGTGGGGAACTTTGTTGCTGTAAAGAAATGGTTTTCCAGTGAGTTTGTCATCTCTACCCAAGGGGGACCCTGCGCAGGGTAGGCGGTCCACGTCCTTGTCCACGTACACAGGACTGCACCCCTGCAGGTTTGGAAGAGACGAGCCTGGCTCCCAGCCTCAGGTGGATACAGGAACTGGACAGCAAGCCAGGCAGTCCCTTCCTGTGGGCACCATGCCCTGTGGGTCATCGGTGTGTCCAGCAGATGGCTAGCTGGACACCCAGCCCCCAGCTGGCCAGCCTGCGGAGGACAGCACCTGCAGAGCAGGGGATGAGGTATCTTCTGGGGGGTGCAAGTTTCTGCCACTGCCTTTGCTCCTGCCTTCGCTTCCACTTGCATTCTTGTTCCCCAGACTTCGGTTGAAAGAGTTCACCCAGAAAGGGGTGAGGGCGGGGTGGGGTGCATGGGTAGCAGGGGAGCCTGGAACAGGGATCGGACTCCTGAGAGGGCTGGGAGCAGTCAGTGCTGACAGACCTGGGCTTCCCTTGAGTTCTGTAAATAACTTATCGTCCGAGGGAGGAAATTGGCCAAGGTTAGTCTACCATGACTGTAGATTTTTTTAAAAGACCCAAAGGCGCTTTGTTTTGTTTTGTGTGGCTCAGGACGGTAATGATACACCTTGGACTACTTCCTTAACCTTACAGATCCATGCCTGTCCTCAGAAAAGGCCTGATTGTGGGCAGACAGGCAAAATCGCCCTCACACACTCACAGGCAAGACGGAGCTGCACACCACAGCTGTGGCAAGGGTACCAGGCACGTGTGTGGCTCAGTCCTGGGAGTGAGAGTAAGACAGGGACAAAGAGTCGGCGAGAGACTGAGTACCTACACCCACCCACCCACCCGCCTGCCAGTCTTGCGCTCAGCTGGGCAACTCAGGTTGTCTTCACTGAGGGCTGTTCTCAGGTGTTGTACTCAGCGCATGAAGACCCTGTCCCCTAGTCCCCTCCCCTTGGAAGGCAAGTTGCTTCCAGCCTTTGCCATATCCACTCGGAGTAGCAGATGTGCTTGTTCTTCACGGTGCATAGGTCTAGCCATTTCTATTGGAGTCCTGGTGGTGTCGTGGGTTGTGTGCAGGGCTGCTAATGGCAAGGTCAGCGGTTCAAAACCACCAGCCGCTCCGAGGGAGAAAGATAAGGCTGCCTGCTCCCATCAAGAGTTCAAGTACCGGAAACCCACAGGGGCAGTTCTACTCTGTCCTCTGGGTCACTCTGAGTCCCGATCGAGTTGATGGATGTGAGTTTGTTCGTTTGTTTGGTGAGAAGGTACTATAGGATCCTGTAAGGCGGCAAACGGACTGACGAGCCTGCGGATTAGTGAGGACAACTTTAACCCCATTGCAGAGCTCCGGTGGCACTGGGGGATACACCCTGCGCTGCTAACCACAAGGTCGGAGGTTCAGACAGCCTAGCTGCTCCACAGGGGAAAGATGGGCCGTCTGCCCCTTGAAGTCTGATGGCCGTGGAAACCCTGTGCAGAGCAGCCCTGAGTGGTGGTCCAGCCACTCCCCCGCCATCCAGCCGCACTGCTCCGAGGGGTTTGCAGAACCAACTTTCGGCCGGTGCAGCATATTGAGTTGCGCTTGTCTTTGCAGGAGGGGTGGGGGGCGTGTTCCACGTGCTTCCCAGTGGGGAAGATGCTGCTGTGTTTCCCTGTGCGACGGTTGCAAGGAGGGACTCGGGAAACGAGAGAGGGATTTCTCAGCCCCCCAGGAGATGGGTGGACGCGGTGGGCTGCGGCAATGGGCTCAATCAAAGGAACGATGGTGAGGACGGCGCGGGTCCGGGCCAGGTTTCCTTCTGTTGCGCATCAGGCCCTGTGGGCTGCAGCTGACTTGATGGCACCTGACAGCAAGAACAAGAACAACAACGAGGCATCAGGCTTTCTCAATTCCCCGCCTCTTACTCTGCTCAGGTTTGGGGGTTGGAGGATGAGAGACCATGTCTGTCTGTGTCAGGGCAGCTCCCAGCCAGGTGACCCAGTACAAGCCCCACTGACACCGGTTCCTTTTCTACCTGGTCCCATTTGGGCTGGGAGCTACACCATCACTGCTGCGGTGGCGTGCCCTACCAGAACCTGTTGTGACCTCCCAGTCACCTGCGCCCTGTCGCTTGCACACTGTGGAAGGTGGTGGCGGTCACCTCAGCTGGTGCCAGCAGCTTCAGGGGTGCGTGCGGCACCTTCTCAGACGTTGTGCTGGCGTGGGTAGTGAGCCCACACTGGGTGTGTAGTGAGCCCACATCAAGGGCAGGCATACATGTGTGGGCTGGCATCCCCACAAGCTCGCAGGGGGTGTGTGTCCCCCAAGAGTGACTGCTCCCATGGTTCTTATGCCCGCTGCCCTCTCACACCAGACCCCGCCCACTCCCTGCCCTCCAGATTGGGGCTCATGGCCACCCTGTGGCACAGGGAGCCAAGGCTTGTTGGAACAGACTGCCAGGCCTCTCTCCCTCTCGGAGCAGCTGCTGGGCACTCACCATCCAGTCTGTTCTCAGCCGGGTGCTTTAACCACTGCAGCACCCCGGCTACGGCCTCATATCCCGGCATCGGTTGTGTTGCACACCACCCTGACGGGGAATAACCAAAGTTGCCAGAGCAGACAAATGCTTATTGAAGTAACTTCAAGTTACGATGAAGTTCTTAAGGATCAGGACCTCGCGCACTGGAGCTTTGAACATGTTCTGTGTGTCATCCCTCCCTGCTGGACGCTGTGCTTTCAACCCCTGCAGCGAGGCTTCTTCCTCCTTTCCTCGGAAATGCCCAGTGCATTTGCAAGACCCATTGTCCATTAGTCCTTGCTAGGCCCTCACACACCAAGCAGCTCGGGTGGTGTAGATGGGCTACTAACTGCCAGGTCAGCAGTTCAAAACCACCAGCTGCTGTCAGGGAGACTAATGAGGCTTTCTGCTCCTGTGACGAGTTACAGTCTCAGAAACCCAGAGGGGCAGTTCTGCCCTGTCCTGTGGGGTCGCTGTGAGTTAGAATCTGACTGATGGCAGCGAGTACTGTTCTGTGAGAGGCACACACACAGCTATGGCCACTGCTTGGTCTACGTCTCTTGTAGTTTGTTTTGGATTATCGGTTTCTTAAAATTAGGAATATACCACCTGGCATGAAATCTCTAGGGTCTTCAGATAGGAGGGCATGTAAGTACATCCTTTATGAAAGCCAAGTAATTAAAAACTAAGCTTTATCAAGGGACTGGCTGGTAGAAAGTTCTGCCCAATTCTTTGATGTTATTCATGTTTTTCTAGTGAGTTTCATGTTGAAATTAAACCCGTGCTTTATTGAAATGGAAATAACTTTTCAGTCCCTCAGTTTAAAAAAAATACATTTCTGTGATATATTAATAAGGGTAAACGAATGAACAGAAGATTTTTGAAGTGGAAACAGGCCTACCATATCTTAATGTGGCTGATCATATCAGGAGAAACTTTGATCTCTTATACAGAAGCAATTTAAGAACCTTGAGAACGGTACTTAAATTTAGATCTAATTATTGGCCACTCAAGTTCATTGCTAGTTTAACCGGACAGTCACCCTTGACTTGACTTAGGGTTCTCTCTGAATGGATTCCACATCAGCGTCGTGTCTGGAAGGTCATAGAGAAGGCGTGTGTTGACAAATACTGGAGGCAAGCGTTGTAGCTTCAGTGACAGCCCCAGACACCCCGCCGTTTCTGTCTGGTTGGGCAGAATCTCAGCATTTCAAGGTGGACAGATGAGGCTGGAGGAGAGGAAAGGATGATGAGGTGGTGGTAGCGCGGAGCCAACAAACTTTAAACCAAAACTTGTTTCGTGGTTGGAACGTAAGCCCCTTGATCATGCGGGCATGTTTAGGTGGGCTAGGAACTTGTCTGTGGACTGCTTGTTGCTGGCCTGGTCTCATACTCTGTGCAGGAAGCCGGGCAGAGGTTCTGAAATGTCCCTGCTCCTGTTGGTGATGCCCACAGACGCTGGTCCTGCACTTTGTTCACGTGGGGAAGAGTGGGGTCAAGCGGGCTTTCAGGGTGGTTGACATTGGTGTTCTGGTTCTGAAGGCTAACAAGACACATGCGTGTGAGCTGCAGGGCCAAACAGAAGGAGGGCTTTGCTCTGCTTTGTGTTCTCTGGGAAAACCAAACCAGGCTCTCTGTCGTCCGTCCCTTCTGACTCACAACCACCCTCCCGACAGTGTAGAACTGCCGCTGGGGGTTTCTGAGACTGTAACTCCACACGGAAGCAGAAAACCTCATCTTTCTCCTACAGAGGGGCAGTTGGGTTCGTACTGCTGACCTTGTGGTTAGCAGCGCAATGGATAACCACTTGATGGTGCCCTTCCCTGCATGGTCAACCTGTGATTTTCTGATTCAAAATGGCCAGTACCACCAGTCCAATGTCAATATCCAACACCAGTCTGGGATATTGATCGTTACGCATTCAATTTCATTTTTGATAACTCCCAATTCTCCTACCTTCACACTTCTGCATTCCGAGTTCCGATTATTAGTGGAGTTTTCCAGCGGTTTCTTCTCATTTTGAGTTGTTCCCACAAGCAAACGAAGGCCCCGAAGTCTTTACTCCGTAGGTTTTGCCCCCTCACCCCACCACGGTCGACTCTGCTTTGGGGAATCAGCTCCTCGCAGTCATGTTTCGAGGGCCTCATGACCCGAGGGGCCCGTCTGTCCGCACTTGCTTGGACCACGCTCTGCTTCCATTCATATGGCTTTCAGTAGCTGACGGTGTTTCAAAACGAGGCTTACAGTTTTCATCAGCTCCTTCCTTTGATATGGGGACCCGATTCCTTCCTCTTTGTCTAGTCCTTGTCTGGAACCCTCCACTGAGACTGGTTCCTTTGGCTGACCCTGCTGGCATTTCAAAGACCAGTGACATAGCTTCCAGCACCAGGACAACGCACAAGCCACCACAGTACCACAAACCGACAGACAAGTGGTCCCTTTTTACATATAAAAGGTACAGGTGCCCCTTAGTTTTGCCTTTGCTCTGTTGATACAGCGCAAATCCCCCAATACCACACTCACTGCCATCGGGTCGATGCTGACTCATAGGGACCGTGTGGGCCAGGGGAGAGCTAGATGGCCCGTAGCAACCTGCGAGTTTCGGAGAAGCCTCACGAGAGAAGAGAGCCTGTCTTCCTCCCACGGAGCGGCTGGTAGTTTCGAACCCAGAACTGCTGACACCGCATATTGCTGCCCCAGCAGTAACTACCGCATCACCAGGGCTCCGATAGGGGGCCAGGGCACTCATGTATGAAACGATG
Source organism: Tenrec ecaudatus (assembly GCF_050624435.1). NCBI lineage: Eukaryota > Metazoa > Chordata > Mammalia > Afrosoricida > Tenrecidae > Tenrec > Tenrec ecaudatus. Next base: position 12,818,624 of record NC_134531.1, read on the forward strand.
CTAGGACGTGCCCTGGCTTCTGTCGCAGTCAACCTCGGATGGGAATTTAAACTGTGATTCGCTGGATACAAACTCAGTTGCTCCTCTTTTCTCAGTGGTTCGCCCTGTGCTGACCCCCCACCCCAGGGGGGCATGCAAAGATGAGGGACTGTCTTGTGGCATGATTCTGTTTAGAGTCACGAAGGTGGGAGGGGTCCCCATGAGTGAGTCCAGTACACTGGGCCGGAGCAGGACCCTGGTGAGAAGGAGACGTCTCAACCAGCCGTACAGCTGCCGACCAGACTGCTGGCATCTGCCCACCCATTGGCGTGCCCCTGGGCGTTCAGATGACCTGAATCCGGGACAGGTGCATAAAGCATGGGCGCTCTACACAGGTTCCCCCTCTCCAGTTCACTGCCATCGCGTCAGTGCTGGCTCTTAGTGACCCCCTGTAACTGTTTACAGAAGTAGAAAGCCCAGTCTTTCTCCCAAGGGGAGACAGTGATTCTGAACTGCCGACCAGGTGGATCGCAGCCCACCTCATAAAGTGCAGGTGTGTGTATGTGCACATGTACAATCACGTCCAGTGTTTGGTGGTCGTTTTCTTGGTGGTGTTGCTTTGCCATCTGTGCATTGTGCTCAGGGCATTACAAACCCGAGCTATTTTAAGCTAAGTTCCGTTAGCTCCCTGGAATCAATCAAACGTCCGCTGCTTTTCTCTCGCTTCTTCCTGCCTTAGCGGTAGGACGTTACAGGCCATTGCTTCTAACATGAGGCGAGGGGATAAATCAAAGCAGCCTGGCGGCTGTTAACAGCCATAAAGGTTAGAAGTAAAAACCTCTTCACGCTCTGCGCCGAGGAGCCGCGTCCTTGTGACAACCAGCCCATGCCCTGGTTAGAGATAGTTATTGAATAAAAACTCCATTTCCTACGTCTGAAAACCCACTGCAGGTGCGAAGAAGTGTGCTTCTTATTTTTATGCCAAACGACAGGAGCATTGGGTTCCCCGTTTTGATGTAAATAGATGTTAAAAAAACATGCATTTACTCTCCATGACAGTGACACCATTTGATCGACGTGTACCGTTTTCTCCCTGAACCCAGAAGCTGCCAGCGAAAAGGGCAGCCCCCGCGCACGGCCTGCACAGCTCAGCCCGCTGGCAGGGCGGCCCGCGCCATCTGGGAACGCTCCTGCGGGCACTGCGGGCCCGGGAGGGGTGACGTCACCCCTGTGTGCGCCTGCGTGCGCGGGAGGGCAGGGGGGGGGGCGGGGGCGCGTGCCGAGAGAGAAAGATTCGTCAGCGGCTCCTTTGTGTGCGTGTGCGGGGCTGTGCGCACGCCCTCAATAAACTAATGAGTGGAATGCGGTAATTACCACGGGCTGGTGCTAATAGTTAGCTGCGAGCTGCCTGGCCAGGGCTCTCTTTTAAAAAAAGAAGGGAAGGGTTTTCCCTCTTGCTGCCTTTCCCCCACCCATGTTTTTTCTCCCCCCAAATACCTAGCAGGGGCACCCAATGGGCTGACACAGGTTGTCTGCAGGGACACCTCCCAGACAGGCGGTGAGGCCTGGGCTGGGCCCCGGTTCCGGTGCACCGGGTCCACCGCTTTCCTCGTACATCTGTCTGACCAGATCACTCCCCGACTCGCTTAATTTGAGGGTTATGCAAAATGCCACATGATTGGCACCTGCAGAGAGAAAGGTTTGCTGGGGGGCGGGGAACAAAAAAACAACCTGTGTATTTGTTGAAGAAATTCTAAAATTTATCACCCTCATCGATGCTGAGCTCCTGTGTGGATAAAAGCTCCTTGCTCCTGGTGAAAGGCCTTCCGCTGAGCTTGTTTGTCCCCGTAGAAGCTGGAAAGTGTTAGGTTGCTGTTTCACCGGGTTGAAACCACCAGTAACCAGGAAGTGACCAAGCTGGTCGGTCAGGCCGGCATCCTGGTGGTCAGGGGGAGTCCCAGAGGCACCGTGGACTAGGCCAGCCCCCTGGTAGGGAGCTGATGGGGTCCATGGGCTTTTAGGTGGGTGATGTTTCAGACCGTTGGGCCCACAGAAAGATTTCCCATTGTCCAGTGGCAGCTTGTAGAGTGCATCGTGCTCAGGACAGAGTTAAATTGCCAATTTAAATGGTAGGAGTGGCTGGCCAATGAAAGATTAAGCTACACCAACCCAGTAGTTGATAAAGCCAAGGTGGAAAGTGCTAGAACATTGGGTACTGCAGTGGGGTTCAGGGGTAGGAATCTGGAGAGAATGTGTTTTCCCTTGTGTGAGTGCTTCATGTATGCACATGTTCATTTATTCAGTCTGCCCGTCAATCTTTCCATCCATCCATCCATCCATCCATCTACCTGTCTACCCACCCATATCGATCCCTCCATCCCTCCATCTATCCCTCCATCTATCCCTCTCTCCCTCCCTCCCTCCATCCCTCCCTCCCTCCATCCATCCATCCATCCATCCATCCATCCATCCATCCATCCATCCATCTCTTTACCCAGCCATCCCAGTTTATTGACCATTCTCTCCTTGTCCCTGTCCTAGGCATCTAGAAAACAGTGGGGGACAAGCTAAACCTGCCCCTCCAGCAATTGGCTGACTTAGAGAAAAATTTTCTAGCTATTTGGATGAATCTTGGTGTTAATTGAAGAAATAAGAGCGAGTTAGAAGTCTAGACAAAAGGGGGAGGGAGGAGGGGAAAAAAAAAGAGGACCTGATGCAAGGGGCTTAAGTGGAGAGCAAATGCCTTGAGAATGATTGGGGCAGGGAATGTATGGATGTGCTTTATACAATTGATGTATGTATATGTATGGATTGTGGTAAGAGTTGTATGAGTCCCTAATAAAATGTAAAAGAAGAAAAGAGAAAAAAATGATTAGGGCAAAGACTGTACAGATGTGCTTTATACAATTGATGTATGTATATATATGAACTGTGAAAAGAATTGTATGAGCCCCAATAAATTGTTAAAATTAAAAAAAAAAAAGAAGTCTAGACAAAATTCACCCTCAGTCTGACATTCCATTGGGGAAATTAAAAAACAAAACAAAAGCTTTACACTCGCTGCCATTGTTTGATGCCAGCTCTTAGTGACCCTATGTATAGGGCAGGGAAGAACTACTTCCCCCCCCCCCCCCCCCCCCCGTGAGTTTCTGAGATTGTGCGGGAGTAGAAAGCCCTGGCTTTCTCCTGAGGAGCAGCTGGTGATTTTGAGTTCCTGATCTTTCAGATCACAGCCTAACGCATAACCACTTCCATTGGACCCAGTAGTAATTTCAAAGGTAGTGACCGAATCAATTCTGGTTATTAAAGTTCTTTTGCACCTTGGGGTTGAGTTTTTTTTAAACCCATGAATTTTTAATTAATGAATGAACAAACGTTTTAAACAAATGAATATGAAGCTTTCTAATGTCATGATTTCACAAAAAATTACTTGTGCTGATTGAAATCAGGAACAGTGTAGGAAAATCAATCCACAGGCTATTTAGTTAACAGTAATAATATCTGCTTACACCAAATCCTTTAACACCTGCCCCGCCCCCTCGTATTTCAACAAGCAGTACTGGTGGCACTTAGCAGGCTCTAGTGGCATAGTGGTTATGAGTTGGGCTTCTTCCTACAAGGTCAGCCTCAGCTCTTTGGGAGAAAGATGAGACTTTATTCTCCTGTAATCAGAGCCTTGGTGGTGTAGTGGTTACGCCTTGGGTTTTGATCTGCATGGTGAACCCTTTAAAACCACCTGCAGCGCTGAGGGAGAGAGACTGGGCGTTCTATCCCTGTTAGTCTTGGGAACCCACAGGGGGTCGCTATGAGTCAGCACTGACTCCATGGCAGGGAGGTAAGGGCTCACTCTCCTGTAAAGGGTTACAGACTTAGAAACCCACAGGGGCAGTTCTGTTCTGCCCTACAGGATCACTGCGTCTGAATCAACTCAATGCAGCATTGAATGGCCAGTGCTAACCGTGTGGACATTTTACATGGGTCCATCGGTTCAGAAAGCAGAAGTTGTGTGCCTTTACGGCAGTGGTTCGCAACCTTCCTAATGCCGTGACCCTTTCATACAGCTCCTCGTGTTGTGGTGACACCCCCCAACCATAACATTATTTTCATTGCTACTTCATAACTGTAGTTTTGCTACTGTTATGAATCAGCCGACCCCTATGAAAGGGTCCATTCGACCCCCAAAGGGGTCGCCACCCGCAGGTTGAGAACCGCTGCGTCATGGCCTTCTAGGATACACCCTCTGCACGAGGAATGGACTTTCAAATGGAAAGAGGACCCATCTGCACAGTTAAGCCGAGGCTCTGTGTCCTTAAAAAAAATCCGTACTTGAAAACAGCAACAATGCACATCTTGGTCTTGGTCATTTACCTCCTTCCTCCTTGCTGCCCATTTCTCTGCCCTCTCTGTCTGGCCTCTCCCTCCACGGGCCCAGGGCAGTCTCTGGCCCCCTGGTGGCATTTAGACTTCGGAAACATGTTGCTTCCTCCTTATTTGTGGTCAGAGATCCCAAGATGGCCTCTGTCCTTGCCTAACCTCTGCGAAGCCTGGGACGCCTCTGCTTGCAGGTGATAGGCGCTCCGTCTAGCATGCGTCAGCTGTCGCAGGAGTGCACCCCAGCCAGTCTGTCTGCAGGGGAATCTGGAATCCCGGGTGAGCCCTGGCCCAGGGCCCTTGTTTGTGTGCGGGCGCATGCCCTGGTCATGTAAACAGTCCCCCGGGCACCAGACAGAACCCGCCTCTCAGGTCATCACTGCGTCCCTGGCTGACTTTCCCTGCTTTTTATTGAAAAGCTCAGGATCCGTTTAATCCAGGCTCAGTGCTGATAAATGCCGCCCGCATCCTACGCTTGCTGGTTGTGCTTCTCAGAGAAAGATGGAAATCCGATAAAGCAATTCTTTGGTGACCAACATAATGGCTGCAGACTCAGTTTTTGTGTGTGTGTGTGTGTGTGATATGGTTTGTTTGGTATTTCTGCTCTCCCACCTCAAAATCAACGCGGTGGCCGTGCAGCCTCGATGGGCTCACTCAAACGTCAGAACGCTGGTGCGGGCCAGCGCAAGATCAGGCGGCATCTGGTTCTGTGGTGCACAAGGTCGCAGCGGGTCGGAACCGACTGCCTGGCACCTAGCAACAGCAGCCATCCCCAGATCGCCTTTGGAGTTTTAAAAGTTAGTATTGTGGTGGACGATGTTCTGTTTTTGTTTGTGGCTGGACACACAGATGCGCACAGTAGAAGTGTGACATGCGCCCACATGGGCTGAACTAGTGCTTTCTGCCCCTGAACAGCCCGGTTTCATTTGAGGAGAAATTAGGGCCTTGGTACCAGCCATTGTCTTAGAGTCGACTCCTACTCGAAGTAGGGCCGAGTACAACTTCCCTCCTGGCCATCGCAGGACGCTCCGACTTGGTGGGAGCAGCTGGCCTCGCCTGTCTCTCTTGGACAGACTGGTGGGCTTTGAGCCGCTGATGTTGGAGTCAGCAGCTCAGTGTGTCTCCCACAAGCCACCAGGTCTTGTGTGGGACTGATAGGCTAAAGCCAAGTCCGTCTACAAGGCATTTAGGAATGAGGGGCATGGGAGTGAGTCTGGCGCGTGGGGTGGTGGTGGTGGGGTTGGCATAAGAAATCGTGATTCCCATGGGTTCGTTGTCCCATCAATGTGCTATTCTTAACAGTGAGGTGGCGGGGAGGCGGCAGGGCAGTCCCCAACTCCAGCTCCAACTCCAGCATCAGCAATGCCCCGGGATTGTTCCAAAGTGACTCAGTCCTTTATGCAGGGCTCGGCCCTCGGGGGTCGGGGCACTTTTGTGGTGGCTACGGGGGTGGGAATGACTACCCACTGGCAAGGCTCCTGGTCTGCGGGGATGATGACACTCTGGGGCATGCTGTGCCCCAGCCTTGTGCCCGCGGGTGGGAATCGTGTGGGAAGCAATGACTTCATCTCTCCTCTTACTCGCTGCCCATGAGTCCATTCCGACTCAGAGCCCATGTGGGTGTCTGGCCCGATGTCCGTGGGTGGGAATCACATGGGAATGGCGGGGAGTGTATGTATCCTTACATGATAGCAATAGGAGCGGACTATCTTTTCACATACACGTAGACAGGCAGGGATCCACAGGGATAGCGTGTAATATCTTTTGAGGTCTTCTTCCCCCCACCTTTCCCCTGTGATCCGCTTCCTTCCCATTGGCCAGGACCTTTGCTGCACTTGGGGCTCAGCTGGTGCTGTCAGCCCCCCACGGGAGGACAAGGAGGCTGTCTGCTCCCATAAAGGTTTACAGCCTCAGAAGCTCAAGGGGCCAGGCCTGCCCTACCCGACCCTGCCCTGTAAGAGGTCTCTGTGAGTCAGAGTCAGCCCAAGGGAGCATGCGTGTGGCTTTTCCTTTTGTGGAACTTTGCAGTGTTCCTGGTGTCGTGGTTACGTGTGGGGCTGCTAACTGTAAGGCTGTTTACCATTGGAAACCACCAGCCGGCCGTGCCTTGGGAGAAAGAGGAGGGTTTTTACTCCCATAAAGAGTAACAGCCTCGGAAACCCACAGGGATAGTCCTGCCCCCTCCTGTAGAGTCAGCGTGGACCTGATAGCGCGCGTGTGTGTGCATGCGTGCGTGTGTGTGTGTGTGTGTGTGTGTGAGAGAGAGAGAGAGAGAGAGAGAGAGAGAGAGAGAGAGAGAGAGAGAGAGAGAGAGAGAGAGATGAAATCTCTCAAGGCACCTCCAGCTGGTCTCCTGGACCTACCTGCTCCTGGGGCCATGTTGGTGTTTTGTCACTTTTGCCTCCACGGGTTTCCAGCCAACAGCGCCTCAGATGGGGTCAGGATGTGACCGCTTCTTGGTCAGTGGCTGCATCCAGCCACGGCCAGCAGACTGTGGAGACTGGGCTGCATCCACCATGAGTCCCGAAGGATCCTAGGGGTGAAATCGTAGGACTTCCAGCTCAGCGGTGTGGCTTTTTGTGAGTGGCCACTGGTTTCACAGCATGGTGGGCTGCCAGCGTATCTAAAGCATGGCGCCCTGCAAGGTGAAAATGGCCCAGTGACCTGGAAGCTGGCTTCTGCGGAGAGCTGGGCGGTGCCACCACGCCTCTGGACCCAGTGGCACTCACTGTGGCCTCTGTGCTGTGCCAACTGTGTTGTCAGCATCCTTGCTAAAGTCCCGTGAAATGGGCCTTTCCTCGGAGAGAGGGCTGTGCTTGGAAAGGAAGGAAGCAAACCCGGGCTGCAGTGTTGCTGTTCCGCTGATGACATGCTGTCGAGACTGCGTCCTGAGTGTCGATACAGACCGAGAACCAGGCTCACTGCCATCAGGTCCCTGCCGACACGGGGCGACCCTGTAGGACAGGGGAGAACTGCCCCTCTGGGTTTCCGAGACGGTAGCACTTTACTGGAGCAGAAAGCCCCATCTTTCTCATGGCGGAGCTGCTGGGGGGTTTGAACTGCTGACCTTGTGGTTAGCAGCCTAACCCGCCACCCATTACGCAACCAGGGCTCCCGGCCAAAGTGCTGATATATATATATATATTATGTGTGTGCATGATCGCACGTAAGGAAGGAGCCATAGTGGCATACTGGCATACACATTGGGCTGTTTACCACAAAGTCAGTAAACCCACCAGCTGCTCTGTGAGAGAAAGAGGGTCCCATAAAGAGTTAACAGTCTTGGAAACCCACAGGGGCGGGTCTACCCTGTCCGGTAGGCTCACCCGGAGTCAGCATCGGGTTGATGGCGGTGAGCTTGATTGGGGATGTGTGCCTGCAGAGTGCTTGCTTTAGCGGGCAGCTCAGGCAGTTGGGCGCAACCCACCCATCCCTTTCATCTGCCAGAGAGGCTCACTGCAGAGCTCGGGTCCTTAGTTGGGCCATTGGGAGTTGGCCCCAGGCATGGAAGCTCTGGAGACAGAGTTGGGCTGAGTCGAGACACAAAATGCCCTGCTTCTAGAGTCCTTGTCCCAGCCCCCGTGGATCAGCCTGGGCTCTGCCCGTAGGTGGACGCGCACCCAGCGACATTCCCTGATGCAGCCTTGTGGTTGTTAGGGCCCCGCAGTTGCTTCTGACTCATTGTAACCCCTTGTACAGCAGAAAGAAACACTGCCCGGGCCTGCGCCCTCCGCACAATTGCTCTTGTTGTGGAGCCTTGGTTGTTGAGCCACTGTGTCGGCTAGCTTGTCAAGGGTCTTCCTCTTTTTGCGGCCCTCCGCTTTCCCAAGCAGGACGTCCTTCTCCAAGGACTGGTCTCTCCTCACAACATGCCCAATCGCATGAGAGGAAGTCTCCTGTCCACACTTCTCAGCAGCAGTCCGGCTGTACTTCCAAGTCGGCTGTGCGTGTTCTTATGGCAGCCTATGGTACTTTCAGGACTCTTGGGCAGTGCCATAACTCAAACGCGTCAATCTGTCCATTCTTCCCTCTTGACTTTCCGACTTTCACGTGCCCATCAGGGCATTGAACATGTCATGGCTTGGGTCTGGCTCGCCCGAGTCCTTAAGCGGAAGTCTTTGTTCTTCAGTACTTTCAAAGAGGTCTTGTGCAGCAGGTTTGCCCAATGAAGTGCGCCATCTGATTTCTTGACTGCTGTGTCCCTGAGCATTGATTGTGGAGCCACACGAGATGAAATCCCTGACAACTTGAATCTTTTCTCCCTTCATCATGATGTTGTCTCCTGACCCCGTGGTGAGGAGTCCGGTTGTCTTGACATTGAGTTACAGTCCCTACTGAAGGAGGCTGTCTGGATTTTCAAGCATCTGTTTTTTGAACTCCAAGCGTCGCTCCCTGCAGCTGGTCCCTTGAGAGAGCCTTCCGAGAGAAGTCAGAGGGAGGAGGCCCCCCACCCCTTTCTGGGGCTGCCCTGCTTGCTTCCAAATTCCAAGCCTGTGTCTCACGTTGGCTGCGCTCCCAAGCAGGCATTTTGGATGCTTTTCTTGCCCGACTTTGACAAAAGCAAACAGAAAAATGATGATCATGAAACCAAAGCAAACCTGACCCACTGCCACTGAGTTGATTCCGGCACATGGTGACCCACCAGGGCAGGCTGAAAACCCAGGCGGGTTTGAGTCACCGATCTTGTGGGGGGGCAGCCTGATGCACCACTGTGCCTCAGGGCTCCTTGGGGATGGAGCAGTGCTCTTGTTTGTTTAGATTGTTCTGCTGAATGGCAAACTCCCTACCCAGTAGTAGCGACTGCTGCTAGAGGTCACCGGGGAGGTCACCTAAGGCCTTATTGAGATTGTTGGCAGTTCGGGTCCAGAGCCTCCTTGTCTTGCCCCCGCCTGGTAAGCTGGGCCCAAGGATTGGTGTTGGTTTTGGCCTCAAGCTCCGGCCACATGGTTTTCCCCACAATGCCCCCCTGACCTTCTAAGGAAGTGACTGTGTTAGCAGGCAGAAAGGTCTGTCTTCTCCCTCTTCTGGAGCAGGGGAGGGGCAGGCATAGGGCCATCTCACCCCCAGCGGATGGCATTCCTGCAGGGGGCATGACCCAGAAAGACTTGGAAAGCCAGGAGTGCTGGCCAGCCTGCTGCTATTTATAGTCCCAGAGCTTGTCCCCCAGGCCTCTATTTTTAACCAGGCTCCTAGGCGAGGCATCCACTGCCCCCTAGGGGCCGCAGGCCGCCACAGACAGTCTTTTTTTTTTTTTTTGCAAAGCTGTTGCCTTGGGCATGTCTGTCTTCCGAGTCTGTGAGATTAATGCGGAGATTTAAATGGATCAGTGGGCTCGTGGTACACCGTCCCCTGTCTATCTGGAGGAGGCTGAGTCCAGGCCACTGGAAATGACTGGAGCTCACTTGGTGCCCCGGCCCCAGGATCCCTTGGGATCAGGATGTGGGTGGGCTCCCACTTCAGAAGGACTTACCCACCCCCCTCCAGTCTGGCGGTGGCTGGCAGAGTCGTTAAGGTATGAAACGGGGCCCTTGCAAACTAGTCACGATCCCGTCTGCTCTTCTTTTTCAGGGTTTCGGAAAAACGATGAAATGAAGGCGATGGATGTTTTGCCCATCTTAAAGGAAAAAGTCGCGTACCTTTCAGGTAAAGTCATGCTTTCTGATCTGCCCCTAGGGTGCAGGATCGGGGAGCCAGGGGCCCTCGGTCAGACTCCGTCCCCTTGCTTAGAGCAGGTACGCTGTGTGCTGCCCTCCCCCAACGGAGAGCACCCAGTGGCCGGGGGGGTTCGGGGGCTCTGGTCTGTGTGTGTCTGGGGCGGCTCTTCTGCCCCAGTGGACTGGTGGGCGGTGTGAGCTCCTGTCAGCTGCCGTGGTAGGAGTGCACCCTCCACTAGGTCAACGGCATCTTTTTCTCATAATTGAGGAGCCCTGGTGGTAGGTCAGCAGTTGGAAACCACCAGCTGCCCTCCAGGAAGAGAGACAAGACTTTCTATTCCCCAAAAGGGTATGAATACTGGAACCCCCGGGGGCAGTGCCACCCGGCCCGTCCGTCCTGGAGGCTCCCTGTGATTCAGGATCTGTTAGATTCCTCTGGGGGAAATACTTCTGCTCTTGGCTTTGCATGAGAAGGAACGTCACGCCGAAGCCTGGTTTGGGATCCAAGTGAGTTTTTATAAAGGATAGATGAGGTTTCGGGCTTTACAGTTAATTGAACACAGGACTGCACCCTCATACACATGGTGACCCTGGGGGGTGGGGAGACACCCCGCAGCACAGCAGAGTGGAAGGCAGAAAGGAGCAGTGGAAAAGAGAGTGGTGGTCTCCAGGTCTCAGGGCCGTCTGCTGGGTGGCATGGTTGATGGGACTGGTTGACCCCATTGGCTAAATTAAGCCTGTCCTAGATTGGGCCAACCAGGTATTCCACCCACCTAAGTGTACTGTCTCCCCCCCCCCACCCCCGCGCTTGAATTGGCACATGCCCAGTAGACACCCCTGGTCCCTGTTCTGCTCCCTAACAAATCCACTCAGGAGCGGAGAATTGCTTGATTGGTTTTTCTTGTAATCTAGAGCACCTTGTTACTGCTTACTTTCTGTTTTAGGAGGTCCACACTCTGGTCCTGGAGTTAGAACCCATGCCCTTAGCTGGCCAGCTGAGTCCTCTGCATACTGTAGGACCCCAATCCTGTGTCCAGTGACTATGGGACGAGTTCTCTGTCCACCAGCTCTACGACCCAGGTCCCCTTGGCTTGAGGCTTGATGTCTACCCGCCCTCTCCCTCTCCTCAACATCCAGGGGGTCCAGCTGGCTTTGTCTCCTAGGCCTCCCTGTCACGTGTAAAGAACCCCCAAACCTCAGAACCAAGTTTGTTGTCACTGAGTCTATTTTAACTCATAGTGACCCTATAGGACATCTTAGAATTGCTCCTGTGGGTTTCAGAGGACGTACATCTTTGCTGGAGCAGAAAGCCTCATCTTTCTCCCTTGGAGCAGCTGATGGTTTTGAACTGTTGACCTTTTGGTTAGCAGCCCAAAGCTTAATACACCATGCCACCAGGACCCCTCGTGTACAGAGTAAAAATCCGAAACCAAACCTGCTGCCATCAGTGAATTCTGACTCATAGACATCCTTTCGGACAAAGTAGAACTGCTGCCCCAGGGTGGCCGAGGCTGTAAATCTTTACGGGAGCAGACACAGCGCTGCTGCTCCACGGGTTTTGAACTGCTGACCATGTAATTCGGGGCTCCACGTGGAACCCACTGTGCCATCAGGGCTCCCTCATATGTAGAGCAGTTGCCGGGCACCAGGCCTTCGGGCATCGGTTCACTTGCAGCAGAACGGAGCCTGGCGAGCCTTATTTGCTCTGTGTCTGCAGGCAGGGCATATCGGTAGGCCATTCAGCCGGTCGGCAGCCTTCCTGCCTGCAGGTCCCGGCGAGACACGCTTTCCTCGTTCTCCATCAGGAGGCACAAGGGACAGGGCTTCGTGTCACTGCCCCGCCCCCTGGTGGGGGGGGGGCTGTGCTGTGTGTCCATTTGGTGCGTGGTCCTGGAGTGGTATAGGTTGCAGCTTCCTGCGGGCTGTGTGCCCAGCCGGCCCGCTTCCTGGGCAGTGGTCCAGAGGTAAGCCTCCTTGCCGATTTCTTTGGATGGCTGATGGGAGGGTGTACAGAGTTCCTGGAATGTTGGGAAGTGGAAGTGTGGATAACTCCCTCTGGCCAGGCCCTGAATTTAAAAAGCACTCTCTGCCCATTTCTAACTATTCACTGCCAGCAGGCTCCAGAGGCCTGGGCCAGGTGTTGAGACCAGCCCCCTCCACTCATCCCCCCCTCCCCCCCAGTTTTATAGGTTACAGGTGGATCCTACAGGTGATGAATGAAAACGCTTAGGAAGATGAGAGGGCTTGTAAAAGTTTGCAGGAATGTTGCTTTATCTTTTTGGAGGGTCCCCCAGCCCCAATTCATACCAGAGACTGAAGTGGTCCTGGTCTGCCACCCAGCAAGTGTTGGTTCTCCCGTGCCAGCATCTCGGAAGGATGTGCCAGCCCCCACCTCACCCCTGATTGTTTCTGACCCTCCATTCCGAAGCTCGTGGGGACGGGGGAGCAGGGGGCAGTTAGTGCAGGTGGCTTAGGCTGCTGTTCAGTCTCTTGCTTATGTGGCGCTTCAGACAGCCCACCGTGGACGACGTGACCACCTCTGACCTTCACCTGCTGCTTCAAGCAGAACTCGTCTTCCTTCCACTGATCAAAGACGTGAAATCCAGCTCAAGCTCAGGGCTGCTCTGTCCCTGCAGGAAGGGGAAAGGGACAAAGAGAAATCAGGAAATGAGAAACAGGTACATGTCGTGAATACACTCCTCTGTGAGGAGCACGCTTCTCGGCCCGTCATGCGTGGAGCCCCCCGAGGGCAGCCTTAGCCCCCGACAAAGCTCAGAAGGCAGGCAGGGGCAGGAGAGAAGGAGCTTAGAAACGGGGGGCCCCGGAGGAAGAGGGGCGAACGCCCGTGAGGGGGTTCGACCCATGCCGCAGAGCGGGATGCACACGCAGGGCTGGGTGGAAGCCGAGTGTGGCCCACCCACGTCACCAAACCACAACAAAGAAAACAGGAAACGGGCAACCATACCGTGTGTGGCGAGTATTTTTCTGGAAAGTTGAAACTTCCCTCTGTCCGGACTTCTGTCTGTATTTAAGTCGAGAGGGAATTCACCTAGTTCACGGTCGCCCTTGTTTAATTTGGAACCTGCCCCCTCTCTGTCTTTCCCCGATCCCCAGTTCCCAGGCTGCCGCCCACCCGCTCTCTGTTCAGATCCCAGATTAAGAAGGACTCAGGATTGTCTGAGTTCTTTTATTGGTTCACGGAGAGAGGCATGTTCTACAAAGCAAGCATGCCCCCCGTACAAGCCAACTCTTAATTTATGTCGAGAGAGGGATTTGGTCTGTCCGTCTCATGGGTCTGCCCCAGAGCAGGCGTGAAGGTGGCCGCGTGGCGTCCCGCCTGGTAGCAGAGCTTGGCGAAGGTGAAGTTGCTGTATGTTCCCAATCACCCCATTGAGGGAACACCCTGCTCTGTCCCCTGGGAACAGTGACCTCATCTTCCCTTTTTGCCTACGTGTCAGCATCCTTGAGGGACTCCCCAGCGTAAACCATCTCTCAAGATTCGCAGAGCCTTGCTGGCTCCTGGCGTAGTGGTTACACGTTGGGCTGCTAACCACAAGGTCAGCGGTTCAAAACCACCAGCCACTCTGGCAGGAGCAGGGCACGATCTTAGACTCCCGTGAAGAGTTACAGTCTTAGAAACCCCCCGGGGCAAATCCACCCTGCCCTGCAGGGTCGCCATGCATTGGAATCACTCTATGGCAGTCTGTGAGTTTGTCTTTTGAGAAGGTGGTTCAGCACCTTCCAAACTCTTCCCAGGTTGGGACTGTGTCCTGAGTTACTATTAAGTCCACACGTATCTCAGCAGTTCTAAGGTCCACCACCACCACCAGCAGCGCTTGAATAAGACAGTCCCTGCCCTGTGGAACTTGCATACCGGCTCAGGGGAGACAGAAAGCCATCCTACAGCCGGTCAGTGGATTCCAGGCAGGGCGGAACACCAACTAGAGAGCTGCCCGTGGTTTCCCTGTCAGCAGAGGCCTGTGGGAGGGAAGGCGGCCCAGGGAAGTGAGAGAGGAGCTGACTCCACATGGCCATGTGGAGAGTGAGGGGCGCGGAGGGGTCAGGAGTAGCAAGAGGGCGGAAGTGAGGACGCCCAGGGTGCATGCGCATGGGCAGAAAGCCACATCCTTTCCCAGCAGATCAGCCAGTCTTCTTGAACTGTTGACCTTGGGATTAACAGCCCAACACTTAATTCATAACGCTACCTGGCTCCTCCTCATTTACATACCCATCCTTAAACCCTTGGGTCAGTTAGTCGGTCGGATTTATCAATCTTCCTTTTGGTAAGCATGACGCTGCCTCAAGAGATGCCAGGAGAAGTGGCTTCCCATTCTCTTTCCGGCCATTCAGCGTCCAGCGCCTCAGGTGAGGTGAGTTAGGGGGCGTGGCGTGGGGGTGCCCTGCAGAGTCACTGGGTGGTGGAATGACAGGAGCCAAGGTCGGTTACAGTTCGTGGGGATAGAGGTGTGTGTGGGGGGGGGGGGGGGGTTGGTGTGCAGTGTAGCTATTGTGCGGGGGCCAGTGTGTGAGGCGGCGGGCTCAAACGGGAAAGGGGTGGTCCTGGCTATTGGAGCTATTGGAATTGCCCTGGAAGGAGTGCCTGGTGTTTCGGAAAAGGACTTCGTCGCCGTGGTGTGCTTTGGTAGCTACAGCAGTGCTGTTTGCGAAACGGACCTTTCTTCCACGAAGAGCCCCCCCCCCCCCACTCTCACCCTCACTGCTCGTTTGAAAATGATCACGAGAAAGATACAAAACCAAGCAGTGTAGCGGACATCCACAAGTCTGGGGAGAAGTGACTTTGTCTCTTCTCGACGCCCCCTCAGCAAGTGTAGGAAGTGAAGTTTGGGTGCTGCAGCCGCGAGTGCATTTCAGGCTGCAGTTTCCCTTGGGGTCCCCGCAGTGCTCTGCTCAGGCCAGACCACCTGTGGTTCTAAACTGCCTATAGCCCTGTGGTCCTTACATAAACTGAGCATTTTTCTGTAGAAGCCCTGGTGGTGGCTTTGGGTACGCATGTAAGGTTGGCTGTTCAAACCCACTAGCCACTCTTTAGGAGAGAGATGAGATTCCCTGCTCCCCTAAAGCTCAACAGCATCACACACCCTGCTCTGTTGACGGACTCGCTGGCAGTGAGCTGGGTTTTGTGTCTTTATTGAGCCTCACTGCCCTTGTTGATGAAACAGGACTGATGATGCCTCTTCACAGGGATGCTGGGAGAGTCCCAGAGCCCATTCCCAGCCAGGGCAGCCCCTTGTCAGTGTTGTTCCCAACTAACTCGGGAAGGATCGGACACCTATCTAGGCAACTTGACCCCGCAGGGACGCAGACGGGTCATTGTGAGCTGTCACCGTCAGAACCAGTGTGCAGCTGTCTTAGGACGCCCTGAAACACGGCCAGGTGTGTTTTTAAATTCCCGCACTCTCTGCTGCATACCTCTCAGCCTTTCCAGAGGACGTACCGTAATCGGTTTGGGTTGGTTTCTGTTGTTGTTACTGTGTTTTCCATGTTACTTCTGCGGATCACTTTTGGGGCGCAGAGTGCTCACCCTGCTGGGAGCCTGGAGATCTTTGTATTGCCCCTCGGCAGGGAGAGGGCTCGAGTTAGAGAACAGGCGAAGGGTCCCTCTTGGAAAGTTGCCTTTCCTCTCTCCCTGGTTTTCTTTTTTGAAAATCCTGATAGCAGTAGTGACATGCACATGAGCAGGTCCCCCAGAGTCCTCAGCGGGGGCAAGCATCAGGCATGCAAACAGTGCGCACAGGGGAGCTAGAGCGGGTGCCTTGTCTGTCTGTCCCTCAGGCTGGTAGATCAGGTTTACTCTCCTAGTGTTGGATGTGAATTGAGGAAAAATCCTTAAGCTAATTGAGTTCTGCTTTAGCGGTCTTGTATGCTTGCATGTGTGTGTGTGTTTGTGTGTGTGTGTGTGTGTGTGTGTGAGAGAGAGAGAGAGAGAGAGAGAGAGAGAGAGAGAGAGAGAGAGAGAGAGAGAGAGAAGAGAGCGAGAAGGAGAAGGAGAGAGAGCATGTTGCTGCCTAAGATATAGCAAGGTTTATCCGATGCAGGTCAGACACTGACCTTTACATTGGAGGTGCAGTAGATCACCGATGATAAGAGGTAGCCATCCGTATCAAGGTTCAGGAACATTCCTGTCATTTTCCATGCAAGACTTGAGGTCTATTGAGGTTGATGGGGAGGGAGGGGGAATGAACACACGAACCCAAGGAGGGAGGCGTTGGCTTAAGGTGAGGCCACATGCTGGTGGAAACATTTCTCTCTCCCGGATGAAACATTGCTTAGGAAGAGAGGAGGAAGCCGCTGGGAGAAGCAGAGCAGACCTGGCCACCTGTGCTGTCCCCTTCGCCTGCTTTCCTGAGGGGCCCTATGAGGAGACAGGGTGGCTTGGCCACATCTCCCTGGACCTCACACCCCTGCCGTGTGCTCCGTGCCTCCTGCCTGGGCAGCTGGCTGACCTGAAGCTCTGTGCGAGCGGGTGGCTGATCACGCGGGGCTTCCCCTGGGCTGTGCAGAGCACTACCAGACCTCATCTATCTTTCAGGTGGCAGAGATAAACGCGGTGGCCCCATCCTAACGTTCCCGGCACGGAGCAACCACGACAGAATACGACAGGAGGACCTGCGCAGACTCATCTCCTACCTAGCCTGCATCCCCAGGTGAGCAGACTCCTCTCCTTCCTAGCCTACATCCCCAGGTGAGCAGACTCCTCTCCTTCCTAGCCTGCATCCCCAGGTGAGCAGACTCCTCTCTCACCTAGTCTGTATCCCCAGGTGAGCCCCAGGGCTCAGGGCTGCCTGCGCAGTAGCCTAGAGCCCAGGCAGAAACAGTGGTGTACGATAACAACTCAGGATCTCTGACTCCATTTCCGTTTTGCGACTGCTGCCATCTTAGGAGTAGGAGCGTAGTAGGTAGCATAGTGGTTCCAGGCGGGCTGCTCACTGCAAAGTCAGCAGTTTGAAACCACCAGCTGCTTCATGGGAGGAAGAGGGGCTCTCCTCTCCTATGGAGAGTAGCACTCTTGGAAACCCTTAGGGGCAGTTCCACCCTGTCCCATAGGTCACTGTGGGTGGCATGGACTCATTGGCAGTGAGTGAGTTACTGCCTTGTTAGAGCGGACATGTCTGGGGATAGACATTCACAGGTGCCTGTGTCGGGCACAGCTGGGTCTTGGGGTCCTTGTGTGGCCTCGGCTTCAGGGTGGAATGCCGCACAGCTGGTTCTGCTCTGAGTCCAAGGCGCTGGGCACCGGTGGCCAGAGCCGTGCGCTGTTGTGAAAGTGCCTTACCGTCTTTGTGCCACGCTTCTACTCTTGAAATTCGGTTGATGTGAGGCGTGAAGTTGGCAGGACGTGGAAAGTCCGCATTCGGCTAATGCGTCCGGTCACCAATCCAAGACTCCCTCCTCAAGATGGCACACACGGGACTTCAGTCCCAGTAGGGAGCCGCCGGTGACTGTCAAGACCGGGAGCACCCGGCATCCAGAGAGCCCTGGAGTGGGGACCAGTGGGGACCAGTGGTAGGAAGAATCGGTCGACGTCTCTACTTCAGGAAGTCAGAGCGGTCTCTTCTGCTCTAAAGACCCCCTCCCGTGGCTTCCAGCGACTCACACGGACCCTCTTGGCCAGGGCAGACTGCTCCCTAGGGTTTCCGAGACTAATTCTTCGCAGGAGCAGGCTGGTGCATAGGAACTGCCGGCCATGCGGTCCACCCTTCTGTCTAGAAAGATGTTGCTCAGACTTGGCTTACAAAGCCCGCTGGCAACCAGGGAAGGCTCTTTCCACCTTCAAACAATGTCTCCATCTAATTGCTGAGGTACTTGCTTTGTGGGATGGAGTTCATTTTCCTGTTCTTCTTTAAGGGAGGGGTGAATCCAGCCATGCCTGGGATGAGGGCTTGTGGGTGTGTGCGTCCTGTGGGGACAGGGTTAGCTTAGCCTTGGGTGTCTGTGTCCTTCTGGAATGAATGGAGGGGAGCAGGACTGACCGCCTGGCGCCGAGATGGGGGCGGCAGGATGGCTTCACACGTGGTGGCCGGGAGAAAGCATGTGTGGATGGCCAAGGACTTGTTCAACAAGTCTGGTTTCTGGCTGGGGGAGGGAGCACTTAGACTCTGGAAAAGAATGCTGGGTCTCAGTGCGGGGGGATGGGCATGCTGCCCTTGGTAGGAGCTGCGTGTCAGGCTGGACTTGGCAGGGAAGCAGAGCCAGTGACACTCATGTATGCGATAGAAAGATCTTCACATCAAGAAAACGCCCAGAGACCCCAAATCCATCTGTAGACAATGGGACATCCCCGCACAGAAGGGTCACAGGAAGGGATAAGTCAACCAGGGTGAAGTAAAGCACTGATGAAACATACACTATTCCTCTGGTTCCTTGTGGCTTCCTCACCCACCACTGTCATGATCCCAGTCCTGCCTTTCACTGAGGGCTAGACCGGAGCATCTACACTGATACAGATAAGAGCTCACAACACACAGAATCCAGGTCAGATAACCCCATCAGGAACAGAAATGGGAGTAGCGAGACCAGGAGAGTAAGGGGAAGATGGGGGTGGGGGGCAGGGAACCAATCGCAGTAGTCGACACATAACCACACACACGCGCGCACACACACACACACCCAAGAGGGATGAACAACAGAAATGCAGGGGGATGGGAGACAGCGGTCAGTGCAAGATATGAAAAAAAAAACAATAATTTATAATTTATCAAGGGTTTACAGGGAGGGAGGGAAGAAAGATGAGCTGATACCAAGGGCTCAAATAGAAACTAAGTGTTTAGAAAATGATGATGGCAACATAGACACAAATATACTTGATACAGTTGTTGTGTGGATTGCTTTAAGAGCTGTCAGAGCCCCCAACAAGATATGAAAAGTAAATTTAAAAAGTCAGGAAAGGTTGTATCCTTAAAAGAAAAAAGACAAACCCCCGGACTCAAGTTCATGGGTCCCATGTTAACCAGTGACCCTCAGACTCATGTAGCCGCCTGTGGATGAAGCGAGAAGCCAGGAGGTCCCAGGCCTAGGTGCAGACGTGTGGGTTCAAGGTCGGTGGAGCTCGATGCAGACCACATGGGAGGAGAGGAGTTCTTCTGCCCTCCCTGAGGGAGAGGCCACTCCCCCCTCCCCCAAGGAGGCAGCACCACGCGGTCACGTGATTGAGAAGCTTGGTCTGCAGGCTTAAGTTGGCATACAATCTAACCATCACAGCCACCCAGTGGCTACCAACTCACATGGACCTCAGTCCCGAGGGACAGCAGAACACCAGGTGTCTATCCTTGGAGGTGCTGGCCGGGTTCCGGCTGAGCGCTTCACTGCTGCACCACCAGGGCTCTCTTTGGTAAGGGGCATGAAGGAGGTGGGGTGTAGAGAATTCGTCTCCCAGAGCACATGGGTTAGCAGCGCGTCTAACCTCTCTAGGTGGACACCCCCCGATTCAGATGACAGGAGTGGTCTGTATCACCAGCAGCTCTTTCTGGTTTTCAAAGCTGTCTTTGTTGGTTACGAATGCAAAAATGTTTCTTTTCCTTCCAACGGTACATGGATGCAGCAGACACAGACCAGCTTCAGGCACATCTTGAATCATCTGTACCACCCACAAAAAAGCCCCAACACCCACAGCTTTGCCTTGAACATCGTGAGCATGCACAGCAGTAGAGACAGCAGCAGAACCCACCACTGCGCGTGCCTCGCCCAGCTCCCCCTCTCTACCTATGACCCAGCTCCCCCCTTCTACCTATGACCCAGCTCCCCTACCTCTACCTATGATCCAGCTCCCCCCTTCTACCTATGACCCAGCTCCCCCTTCTACCTATGACCCAGCTCCCCCTTCTACCTATGATCCAGCTCTCCCCTCTACTTACCACCCAGCTCCCCCCTTCTGCCTATGACCCAGCTCCCCTACCTCTACCTATGACCCAGCTCCCCCCTTCTACCTATGACCCAGCTCCCCTACCTCTACCTATGACCCAGTTCCCCCTTCTACCTACCACCCAGATCCCCCCTTCTGCCTATGACCCAGCTCCCCCCCTACCTACCACCCAACTCCCCCCTTCTACCTATGACCCAGCTCCCCTACCTCTACCTTTGACCCAGCTCCCCCCTTCTACCTATGACCCAGCTCCCCCCTTCTACCTATGACCCAGCTCCCCCATCTACCTACCACCCAGCTCCCTCAACTCTACCTATGACCCAGCTCCCCTACCTCTACTTATGACCCAGCTCCCCCCTTCTACCTATGAACCAGCTCCCCTACCTCTGCCTATGACCCAGCTCCCCTACCTCTACCTATGACCCAGCTCCCCGCTCTACCTACCACCCAGCTCCCCTACCTCTGCCTATGACCCAGCTCCCCTCTCTCTACCTATGACCCACCTCCCCTCTCTACCTACCACCCAGCTCCCCCACCTCTACCTACCACCCAGCTCCCCCACCTCTACCTATGACCCAGCTCCCCCACCTCTACCTACCATCCAGCTCCCCCACCTCAACCTATGACCAAGCTCCCCCCTCTCTACCTATGACCCAGCTCCCCCACCTCTACCTATGACCCAGATCCCCCACCTCTACCTACCACCCAGCTCCCCTCTCTACCTACGACCCAGCTCTAATATCTATCCCTGTAACCCAGCTCAGTATTGTGTTTTGCCAATCTTCTTCCTACTTCGTGTGCTGGAGCGTTTTAGGCACTTTGAGCACGGCAGCTGTCACTGCTGCATCCTTGTGCGGGGCCTGGCGCGGCTGAACACTCGCGTGCGTTCATTGCATGCGCTTGTGCATTTGCAATGCCAGGCGACAAGAAGCGAAGCGCTGTTTCCTTGGTGTTGGTTGATGAGCACTGTGGTGGAGTCCGCATGCCCATGGTGCATTTGCCCACTGCCATGGAGAGAGTATGCACTGTGGCCCTATAGAGAGAATGGGCTCAGAGCCCCTGCTTGCTGACTATCTGTGGTCCCACACCTGAGCCCCTGCTGGGGAGCCGCTTCCAGCACCTCCAGACACTAGGTCCGACTAGAACTGTGCCGCGGGTCTCCGTGGGGTATGCGTACGAAAGCAGACAGCCTGTCTTTCACCCACCGAGTGGCTGGTGGGCCGGAACCATGGCCTTTGGGCTAAGGGCCCATTGCTTAGCCCACACAGCACCACCAGGACTCCTGTTGGACGTGTTTGTTTGATGCCTGCAGACTGGGGAGGAGGCGTGGCGCGCTCCTCTCAGAAATGGCTGGCTCAGCCCCGATGGATTGAGCAGTGTGCCCGAGCAGCATGGCGCAGCGCAATTTCAGGACACGGGCTGTCACTTTGGCAGATGACAGGGTGGTTGTGGAAGGTGGGGAGCAGCTGACTCTTCCGTCAGTGATGGCATCATAACGCGGCCAGCCTGTTCTCAGCCAGCACTGGCCGCGCAACCTGCAGTCCGTCAGGGTTCCTCGTCAGTCCTTCCCGGAGGCCGGGCTGGGGACGTTGAGCAGTTCTGGCTGCGAACCCCAAGTTTGACGTGACTGGCAGGGGAAAGGACAAGGCTTTCTACTCCTCTAACGAGTTACGGCCCAGAAATGCGCAGGGGCGGCCCTACCTGCCCTGTTGTGCCTGTTGGAATCGACTCAGTGAGTTTGGGGGACTTTTTTGGGTGGCATAGTGGTTCCAGGTAGCAGCAGTGCATTGACCGGGTGTCAGGTGTTCAGAAGAGGATGTGGAACAAGGGACATCACTGCTGATGTCAGACAGAGCTTGACTCACAGCAGGGAACCCTGGAAAGATATTTATTTGCGTTTCATAAAACACACAAAGGCGTTCAACTGTGTGGGCGGGCCATGGCGAACTGAGGATCGCCTTGAGAAGAATGGAAATTCCAGAACACTTCATTGTGCTCATTCAGAACTTGGACCTGGGTCGAGAGACAGTTGTGTGAACAGAACAAGAGAATGGTGGTTGGTTCAAAATCAGGAAGAATGTCCTCTCTTGCCACACCTGTTCAGTCTAAATGCTGAACAAATCGCCAGTGAAGCTGGAGTGTGTGTAGAACATATATGGAGTATATGTAGGACCTCGGAATGGAGGAAGGCTTATTAACAACCTGCCATGTGCCATTGACCCCACTGTGCTGGCTGAAAGGGAGGAGGACCTGAAGCACTTGCTGATGGAGATCAAGGTCACTTGCAATGACCTTCAAGATGTATTACAACCCAGGGTAAAGAAGACCAAAGTCCTCACAACTGGACCCGTAGGCAACATCATGATCCATGGAGAAAAGGTTGAAGGTGTCAGGATTTTGCCTTGCTTGGATCCACAGTGAGTGCTCCCGGAAGCAGCAGTCAAGAGATCAAAAGACAGATTGCACTGGGCAAATCTGCTGCACAAGACCGCTCTAAAGTGTTGAAAAGTAAGGATGTTACTTTGAGGACTCAGGTGTGTCTGACTCAAGCCGTGGTATCCTCCATCGCCACCTATGCATGAGAAAAGTGGGGCATTAAATGAGGGGGACCACGGGAGAATCGATGCATTTGAATGGCGGTGTTGGAGGAGAATGCTGAACGCACTGCAGACTGCTGAAAGGACAAGCCCAGCTCTGTTGGAAGAAGGACAAGCAGAAGCCCTCCTTACAGGCAAGGGCGGCGATAACTGTGTCCCACATGCTTTGGACATCCTGTCGGGAGCCCAGTCCCTGGAGAAGGACACCGTGTTTGGTAAAGTGGAGGGGGGTGGGGGTGGAAAAGACCCTCAGTGAGACGGATGGACACCGTGGCTGCATCAGTGGGCGTGGCCACAGGAACAATGGTGAGAATGGGGTAGGACCGGACAGTGTTTCTTTCTGTCGTCCATTGGGTCACTGTGGTTGTGGAGCCAGCCCGATGGCACCTAACAAGGACGGCAACCAGCGTGGTTTTGCACGTTGGGCTGCTAACTGCCAGGTCAGCAGTTCAAGACCATCATCAGCTCCGAGGGAGAAAGAGCAGGCTTTTTGCTCCTTGTGCAGAGTTGGGGTCTCAGAAACCCGCCGGGGCAGTTCAACCTGGTCTGCAGGGTCACTGTGTGTCGGGGTTGACTCGGCGGCAGTGGGTTTGGAGTGTGTGAGGCTTTGTGAAGAGCGTGCTTGTACAGCCTGGTGGTGCCGTGGGGTGGCTCCTGTGCCCCTCAGTGGACCACCCAGCCGCAGAGTACCTGTGGGGTGAGGGCACAGGGTCCTGAGTTCTAAGGGACATTCTGGGAACTCCTCTTGCCTCTGAGTTTTCTGGAGCGTGCAGGGCCTAGGGAAGCAAAGGAACTTCTGCCTAGACTCTGATCCCAAGCCCTTGCGGGACAGAGAGAGGAGTGTCAGCATCGAGAGGACCCCGCTGCAGTGACCAGGCTGAGGCTCAGTGTGGCAGGGGGACCAACTGCAGGAAGCAGCCTCCCCATTGTGGTTGTAAGCTAGGCTGCTGGGTGGGCCTGGGTTCCTTCCCTCTGTGGCTTTGAGCACCAAGTCCTACGGCTAGGAGCAGCTTCCTGTCACCTCTGCCACCGTAAGTGTGTTTGGAATAATTTATTGGCAGGCCCTTTCCTACCAGGAACTTTAATCTGTGCTGCTTAGAATGTTGGTTACACTGATGATGTGAGCCATGACAAGTAGAAAGTGTGGTGTGTGTGTGTGTGTGTGTGTGTGTGTGTGTGTGTGTGTGAGAGAGAGAGAGAGAGAGAGAGAGAGACACAGACAGACAGACAGACAGACAGACACGGGTGGGATGGAGGGGGCACAGGCCTGGGCAAAAGACCAGGAAATGGATTTGGATTCTGACTTTTTTACTCCCACTTGGCGACTGCAGCTCCTTGTCTGTGCTTTGATGTTGAACGTGGCCTGGTTCTCCGAGTGGTGACCTGGGACAGCCAGTAACCTGGAGTCCTTCCCACAGTCCACGGATATCCCAGAATGCTCACGGAGCACCCAGCTCTCAGGCGTGCCTCCCAAACCTGACAGGCAGCGTGGTGGCTCATGGCACAGTGCAGATTGTCCATGCTTTGTAGCCCCCTCCCCCGGCTTCCCAAGTCTGACAGCGACGCTGTAAGGGAGTGAGACTGTTCTGAGTCTTTGTTTCAGGCACATTCACACGTACTGTTAATTCCTCGTGGTACAAGTGCTCCCTGCACTTCCCACTCCTGTCTCTTTCCACACACATCGTTTCAGGAGCCATGTGTCCTGTAAAGCCCCACCTTCCCGGTCTCTTGGATGGAGGCAGAATCATCCTTGGGGGTGCGATGGGGTGGGGGAATGGGAGCATTGTTTTGCCAACCACAGAGATGTGAGAAGCCAATCAACATGGTTCTTCCCTCAGATCCTGCACCAGAAAACGAACCAGCCAACAGTGACATCTAAATAATAGCCATGTTCTGTTCACAGTACTTGGCCAATTTTAATCTCTTTGTTTCAACAACACCTCTGTCAGCTTAGCAAGTTATTACACAGCCAGGAGACAAGGGAAAGGCACGGTGGGATTGAGATTTGATGCAGTTTTCCCTCTGGCTGCTTCACCGTGGGTTCTCCAGGGAGAATGCAGAGAAGGTGCAGCTGCTATTGGCGCTGGGCACTGCTGGCTCCCTGCTCAGGCTTTGCCAGGGTGCCGCTCAGTGCCCACACCCATGCACCGTTGATGCAACAGGCTGAGCAAGGCGCACAGAGGCCGAGTGATCTGGTGAAAGCAGTCCTGCTTTGCCCTCCTTCCAAAGGGTACTAGGACTCGCCCCATTGCTGGGGAGTCTGTCACAAATTATTGGATGGAAATTGAAGTGCGCTATCGGGTCCCCAAGCCCGTGAAACTTTCTGGAAGCAGACCGCCTCATCTTTGTCCCAAGGAGCGGCTGGTGGGTTCAAACTGCTGGCCTTTGGGTGAGCAGCTTAAGGCTTAACCTAGCTGCTCTGCCAGGGCTTCTTTGAGGTAGCCTAGGAGTAGGGGTGGTGGTGGTGGGCGCACGGGTTCTGGTTCAGACCAGCTCTGCTCCATAGGCCGGTTAGCGCTTTTCTCCGATTTTTATTTGGAGAACCGTCCCATCTCCCCGAAGTGCTGGCAGGTGGTGAAGTGGGTTGGGGGACAGGGGGCAGTGGAGCTCAGCAGGGCCTCTGACCGGAAGCAGTGTGGGTGGGCCAGACGTCACCCGTGTGTTCTCCTCCTGCAGCGAGGAAGTCTGCAAGCGAGGGTTCACCGTGATCGTGGACATGCGTGGGTCCAAGTGGGACTCCATCAAGCCCCTCCTGAAGATCCTGCAGGAGTCCTTCCCCTGCTGCATCCACGTGGCGCTCATCATCAAGCCCGATAACTTCTGGCAGAAACAGAGGACCAACTTTGGCAGCTCCAAGTTCGAATTTGAGGTAACTTTCCCTGTGTGGGCAGACCCCCTTGTGGCTATTGGTGGGGGGGCATTCAAAGTCACCTCAGTCCCCAAACTCCAGACTCCCTGCCCTGTGTCACTCCTGTCTCACAGCGACCCTGTAGGACAGGGTACAGCGGCTCCTGATGGGTTTCCGAGACACTATTCACAGGAGTAGACAGCCTCGTCTTTCTCCAGAGCAGCGGCTGGTGGTTTCGAACTGTTGACCTGCACTTAGAAGCTCATCGCTTAACCACTGTGCCACCAGGACTCCTGAATCAGCTTCATTAGCGTGTAAAACAGCAAAGTTTCTTTCACTGACCGTGATATCCAAGGGCATCTACCTGTGCTTCAGGTGCCAAGTTTGTCACTCGGGACGGTAGAGGTGCGCCTCGCTCGGTTTTGCCGAGGTCTGAAATCAACTGGGCACGTGAGCGGTGGTTGTGATCCTTCAGACGGGTGTGTGACAGGTCTCCGTCGCCTCCCTTCACACTGCAGCACCCTGTTCAACAGGAGTCTGGTGGTAGGAGGTTGCTGGCCAGCTGAAATCTCGGCTGGTGCCCTGTTGTGTCATAAACATGCAATAGGATCATCATTGGACGTTTTTGTTGATTGGCACTCATTTCCTGAAACTCTGCCCAGAACATTATAAATAACAACTGTGTTAGCCTGGGTAGACTAGAGAAACAAATTCATAGACACTCGTGTATAATAAAGAGCTTTGTATATAGGAGCAATTAAATATTGAAAAAACATCTCAGCCCAGTCCAGATCAAGTCCATAAGTACGATATTAGCCCATCTGCCGATACCAATCTGTAAATTCCTCTTCAGTCTCAGGCAACACATGCAGTAATGCCGAAAACAGGAAGGTCACAGGCCAGTGGGTGGGAGGTCTTGTGGATCCAGTGGCGTTGTAAGCATCTCAGTGCTGGCAGGGGTCTCCACATGGCTTCTCCAGCTTCAGGCTCTTGTGTAGTTCCATGTGTCTTGTCAGCAGGAATGTCTCCCAGGGAGTGCGTCCATCTGACGTCCAGTGAGCTGTTCATCTCCTCCACATGAGGTCATCAAGCTGCAACCTGATTGACAGGCTACGCTCCACCCCTTCACTCTTAGGAGTCTCAGGTTGACACCAGATTATGTAGCGACCACAACAACACTCATCGCATCCTCTTTACCTTTGGGCGCCTCTCCCCCTGGGCGTAGTGGTCATTTTCAGCCAATTTCCACAATACCGATTTTCCAGACTCAATTCTGAACGTAGCTGTGACTTGAATTTGAACCAGAACCCACCGTTAGGTGGAAGGTGAAGTCAGTAAGCCCCGTGACTTCCTGCGAAATGAGAAGTGATGTTTGAAGGGTGATTATGAAGATAACAGCAGAGTTACAGTGTGTCCTATGTGACTCTCAGAGTAACTTTTTTCTTTACCAGCAGGGATGCTCTGAGACCGTCATTCCCGCAAGTCTTTCTGTCTGGCTTTGACTTCTCCCTCTGGGCTTTACAAGTTCCTGAAGCCCTTTTCCCTTTGCATGTGTGATTCCCCACATCGTTCCCAGCCCCTCTCTACTAGTGTTTGCCTCCACCAAAATACCCAAACCCAAACCAGGCCACCGCCGTGGGGTCATCTGATTCGGACTCGGGCTTGGACTCTTGGCCCGAGGAGCATGGCTCCGTGGGGTTTCCTCGGCTGTAATCTTTGTGGAAGCCTGCCTTTGTGGTCCCCGGGTGGGACTCAGCCACCAGCCTGGATGCTAGTGGGCAGTCACAAACCCTTTGTACCACCCGGGGACCCGTTGTCTGACCTGACAGAAAGTCCCTTCCCCTGAGACCCGAGTCACCCTGTCGCGACACTGTGGGCAGAAATGCTGAGTACTAGGTCCTCTCCGGGATTCCACAGGCGTTTGCTGCTGCCAGTGCCAGCCTGTTCTGGCTTTACTTGGTCTGCAGCTGACAGGAGCAGCCCTGGTGGCTCAGCTTGTTGAGCATTGGGCTGCTAACCTACAGGTCAGCAATTCAACCCCACCAGCCACCCCTCTGAAGGAAGACGAGGCTTTTGGTTCTATGGCAGTGAGCTTGTTTGGTTTGCAGGTGAGTGAGCCGAGCTAAAGCAATTCTGGGCCATACATCCTTCACCTTTGTTTTTGATTTCAAATCCAGTGGGCCACCAAGCACCCCAGATTTCCTTTACCCTAACCAAACTCACTGCCATCGAGTCGATGCCGACTCATCGGGACACTGAAAGACAGGCCAGAACGGCCCCCATGGGCTTCTAAGACTGTAACTCTGCATAGTAGTAGAAAGCCTCATCTTTCCCCACAGGAGCAACTGGTGGTTTTGAACTACTCACCCTGCCAATCGCAGCTTAACACGTGACCACTACACTATGCCACACAGGGCTTCTCTAGGTCCCATCCAACAGATGTGGTCGAGCCAGTCCAGAGCTGCGTCTCAGCATGGGCCACCTGGCCCCTGTGGATTTCGCTCCCTGACCGGCCCTTCCATCTCCGTTGATCGCGTGGGGCCAAGGCTGGCCCGAGGTGCTCCCTGTAAACACCCTGGCCACGTTTTAAGACGGACAACCTGTGAGGATAAGGAAGGGGTCGGCCGTCTGACACCGGTTTGTTTTCTTCCCCTCCCTCCCCGCAGACAAGCATGGTGTCCTTGGAGGGCCTCACCAAGGTCGTGGACCCCTCGCAGCTGACGCCGGAGTTCGACGGCTGCCTGGAGTATAACCACGAGGAGTGGATCGAGATCCGCGTGGCCTTCGAGGACTATGTCAGCAACGCCACCCACATGCTGTCCCGCCTGGAGGAGCTGCAGGACATCCTGGCCAAGAAGGAGCTGCCGCAGGACCTGGAGGGGGCCCGCGCCATGATCGAGGACCACTCCCAGCTGAAGAAGAAGGTCCTCAAGGCGCCCATCGAGGACCTGGACCTGGAGGGGCAGAAGCTGCTGCAGAGAATACAGAGCAGCGACAGCTTCCCCAAAAAGAACTCGGGCTCTGGCAACGCCGACCTGCAGAGCCTGCTGCCCAGGGTGTCCACCATGCTGGACCGGCTGCACTCCACCCGGCAGCACCTGCACCAGATGTGGCACGTCCGCAAGCTGAAGCTGGACCAGTGCTTCCAGCTGCGGCTCTTTGAGCAGGACGCCGAGAAGGTAAGCCAGGGACAGAGGGAGCGGGCTGGGACCGGATGGGCCCGCACGTGCCGGCACCAGGCTGAGGGACCACAAGCTCCGGTGCCAGCAGCGGTGGAGACGGATTCCCCTTGGGCTCCATCCCAGTGGTGTGGAGCCTGTCTGGACTCATGAGTAGCACAGGCCCCCTAGGGCTCTGATTGGCCGGCTTTTCAATGGTGGACAGCCAGGCCTTTATGCTGAGGCACCTGGGTGGACTCAGCCCACCAACCTTCTAGTTAACAGGGAACAAGTTAACTTGCCTCCCGGCGTCCACCCCCCCCCCCCTCCCAAGGGGCCCCTGATGGTTGTGCTGTGTGTGGCTCATCTAGAAATGTCGACAGTAGGGTTCAGGGTTCAGAACTCCTGCCAGGTAGAAGAGAAGAGTGAATGATGAACAAGGAGGCGTCCCGACAAGCAGGCGCTGTCTGTCCGTGTGCTGTGGACAACTGCTCTTCAACCCAGAGAGAGCAGGGGACAGATGCCACCAGCCAGGGCAGTTAGCCAGGCTGTTTTAAAGTGAAGGCCAGAGTTGGGCCGACAGTAATTTCTGGATTGTGAGCCCACTGCCATCAAGTGGACTCCAACCCATGGGCGCTGGGAAGGAGAGTGGACTGCTCCACTGACTCGTCAGTGAGCCAATGGACTGGCGAGTTTGAACCTCTGACTTTGGTAACCCAGTGCCTGGCGTACTGCCCCTCCAGAGCCCGTGTTTGCCAGGCCAGCATTTGAAACCACCGTTAAGTGCCGGAAGCCACTCTGTGGCCGTGAGTTTGGTGTATTGGCTAATTAATTCATCACCAAAGCCATGCCCACTGACTGCCATCAGGTTGACTCCACCTCTCCAAAATCCAAACTTGGTGCCAATGCCTTGATTCAGACCCACAGCAACCCTATTGGTCAGGTCACTTTTTCTGGGAGTTTAAAAGCCTCATCTTTCTCCTGAGGACTGGCAGGTGGTATTGAACTTTTGACCCACCCGATAGTGATCCTAGATAGGGTCTCTTGAGGCTGTAAATCTTGACGGGAAAGGCAGCCTCTTTTTTCTCTTAAGAAGCAGCTTCCGGGCTTGAACTGCTGGCCTTGGGTTAGCTGCCCCCTATTCATCCCACAGTTGGAACTAGGATATTTCTTTATAGGAATCCGTGACGGCCTCAGGAGTCCTGCTGGCTCTGTTGCGTGCATATAATTGGACTGCTAAACCCAGGCCAGCAGTTCAAACCCAGCAGCCGCTCCTCAGTAGGAAGTTGAGGCTGTCTGTCCCCATAAAGACTTATAGCCCAGAAGTAGAGACGCTTTAGTCCATACGGCCTTGAAGGCTGTAGGTTTGGTTTTTCAGCTGGGTGAATGAGCATAGATGAATTCATCCCTCTTCATTTGAGTTCATTGCAACTTTTTTTTGTGAACAGATTATTTTGTTCAAAACCAAACCAAAAAAACCTGTGGAATATTTTTGCTTTTTACAAAAGGACCTCTTGAAAGATGACAGGTTTCTTTTGTTTTTTTCATCATTTTATTGGGAGTTCATCCAGCTCCTACCACAATCCATCCATCCATGTGTCAAGCACGTGTGCAGGTAGGATGGCAGTTGTAACACCCCTCAACGTGCTCTGGTGGTAGGTAGCGCCTCGTCAGAGGCTTGAGAGCAGTTCCCTTCCTGTGATGGGAACAAGTGACCAGCTCCGCGGTCCTGGGCCGGGTCACTGGCTGACGCCCCTTCGTAACGCCCCTGGCGGGGGGGAGGTAGTGGGCATGTGTTGGGCTAATAACCTCAAGGCTTGATGCTTGAACTCATCCACTGCTCTGCGGGAGAAAGACCAAGCGTTCTACTCCCGTAGAGTCACCGTCCTGGAAGGCCACGGTGACAGCCCACTCTGCTCAGCAGGGTCACTGGGACTCCATGGCAGACAGTTTTCCTTCGGGCGTCACTACCATGGCCCAAGTTGTTTTCCATGAGAACGCGATAACAGGCTTTCTCATCCGAGTCTCGGCCGTGCTGGGCCTGAAGAGCGAAGTCCTAAGTCATTCGTCTCACCCCCGGTCCTTGTCGGTCAGTGGTTCTCCCGTGTGCGTCTGCACCAGCCTCTCTGCTTCCTGCACGGAAGGGCACAGGGTTGAAGTCACCAGGTTTGCTGCCACCCAAAACCCCAAACTCCGAACCCTGTGCCATCGAGTCGATGCCGACTCAGAGCACCTCCGACAGGACAGGGTAGAGTGGCCCTTGTGGGTTTCTGAGACGGGGACTCGTAATGGGAGTAGAAAGCCCCGTATGTCTCCCAGGGCGCGGCTCGGTGACAGGCCTGGCGTGGTTTTAACCTGCTGACCCTGCAGTGAGCACCGTAACCACGACACCCCCAGGGCTCCTCAGCGTCCTTAAGCGAAGCGTGTCGGGCAGCTGAGGAGGGCGAGGAATGTCTGAGGCCACCGTTTGACCTGGCTACGCCCTCCCGACCTGCCCCTGCACCCCTCATCTGGAAGAGGAACCTTCTAGACCACCATTTCCCATAGACCCTGCAAGTTAGGAACCCTGATGTGTTCTCAGTGGTAAAGACCCCTCTGCGTCCAGAAGGACCCGGAGCCCACTGTTGCGGTCACTTAGAGACCCCATGTTTCCAGCGTGTCCCCTTTCCGTCCCGTAGATGTTCGACTGGATCACGCACAACAAGGGCCTGTTTCTGAACAGCTACACGGAGATCGGGACCAGCCACCCGCACGCCATGGAGCTGCAGACACAGCACAACCACTTTGCGATGAACTGCATGGTGAGGGGGCCGGTCTGGTGGGAGGCGAGGGGCATTCACACACACAGGGCCCTTGGTGTAAGCAGAGGCTGACCTACAAGGCTGGGGAATGCTTTGGGCCAGCAGTGTCTGAGCCCCTGCTTTGACCTTGTAAACAAACAAACAAACAAACACAGACCCAAACGGAGCAGTGGAACGCACACCTGTCACATAGCTGGTGCACCCTGGTTTGTGGGCGTCTGAGCTCGGAGGCAGCAGCCCCCTAAGGAGCCACCCCCACCCCCGCCCCCAGTTTGCTGCCTGTTGTTGCTCATGGGGATCAGTGGCTGCCATTCCTGGAGGACTCTCTCCCCAACCCAAGCTTTCTTTGCACAGTGCATGGAGCCCTGTGGCCTGGGCTCCGGCCGGTCCGGCCTCCCTGACTCATTCTGCAGCCTGTGCCTTTGATTTCCGGGTCCTGTGAGACTCTGTCAGATGGGGTGGAGGATCTCCTGGGGAAACCCTGTCGTCTTTTTCTTCCATGACTTTCTCGAAGGCCTCTCATACAGCACAGCACGAGAACAGCTCCGTCTAGAGTGGCATGTCCCTGCAGCTCCTTCCCGGTGGGCGGAGGGTGGCCCTCATGGCCTGTGACAGCCTCCTCCTTCTCTGGCCGGCACATGGCCAGCCAGGGTCTAACGTCCCGTCCCCGTCCCCCCCCATCCCGTCCCAGCCTTAGTCTGGGTCTCGGGAAGGTATGCAGCATAGGGAGGCAGTGGGAGCCAAAGTTAGCTCTGGTTTTGGGGTGCCCGTGAGGGGGACGACGTGGTAAAGGCGCCACAGTGCAACATGAGACCCCCATCTGTGTGCACCCGGCCCCCACCTGTAATAGAATGCTGCTGTCAGCGCTGCCACCATGTTACACCCTGTGCCCGGTGACCCTCATTGTGGGCAAACACCTGCCCTGAGACTGGCCACCTGAACCCTTCTCAGGTCCGCAGCCAAAAGGTGACCAGTAGCCTTGTCTACGTGCCGCCACTTGTGCTGGCTCTGCGCTCGGCACCCGTGGCTTCCCGCCCCGTTTCAAACAGGGGACTGGAAACCGGGACTTAGCGTCCGTGGCCAGGGTGGACGGCATCACACACCAGCTAACACCTTGCCTGGCCTTCCACGACCTAATGGCCCTCTTCCTCTACCCCGCTCCCCCCCAGAACGTCTACGTGAACATCAACCGCATCATGTCGGTGGCGAACCGCCTGGTAGAATCAGGCCACTACGCCTCGCAGCAGATCAAGCAGATTGCAAACCAGCTGGAGCAGGAGTGGAAGGCATTCGCGGCCGCCCTGGACGAGCGCAGCACGCTGCTGGACATGTCCTCCATCTTCCACCAGAAGGCCGAGAAGGTCAGTGCCCTCTCTCCCACACCCCACCCCGGGGCGCACACCCGAGGGCCGTGTGTGGAGTGGACCGAGCTCTGACATCAGGCTCGCCTCAGTCTCACTGCGCTCTCCTGCCGAGCACCCCGCGGCTCCCGGCTTCTCTGACTGGGAACGTACTCACCGGAAGGGGCTCTTCTGGGAACCAGATGGTTGATGTGATTTGTGCTGCCTGGTGGTAGCAGGGGTCTTCAAAAAGTTCACGGAGGAATTACCTTATCTTCCTCTTCAATTCTCTGTGCGCGCACATGTGAGACGCCCAGCCACCCCCCACTTATGTAGTTTGTCCTACTAACTGGGAACTCAGCTCAGGGCATCGCCCAAACTGCATGTGGGAGTCCTTACCAACAAGAAAGCAGCTTCCTCTAAGGACTCCACCAAGCACAGGACAGGGGCCCTGGTGACATAGGGGTTATACCTTAGACTGCTTAACCACTAGGTCAGCAGTTCAAAACCCATCAGCCGCTCCCCGGGAGGCAGATGAGGTTTCCTATTCAGTGAAGAGTTTGTCCGGGAACCCACAGGGGTGGGTCTCCCCTGTCCTACAGGGTCTCCATGAGTGGATCTGCTCCCTGTCAGTGAGTTTAAGTGTTCATTTGAACCACACAGTCGCATATGTGTGCACAAGACCTCTTTAAAGTCTGACAGAAAGAAGGTGATCGCTTGGAGGATGAACGTAAGCTGTAGTGCCTTGAATCACCCCAAACGCACGCGCGTGAGAAAACCGGACAGCGAGTCAGGAAGACCCGAGAAGAGTTGAGTCTGTGAGTTATGGTTTCCTCAAAACATGTTCCAGTCCTGTGGGTGGACCAAAGCCCACGATCAAACCCGACCTGGAAGCGAGGATGGCCAGACAGTTCCACCCCGTGCTTTGGACAGGGTGTCGTGCCTGAACCCGGACCTCTCGCCTTGTCATCAGCAGTGGGGTGTGCGTTGTTGGCGCCCTTCCAGAGACTCCTACGTACACATCGTGTGTGTGCATGTGGCCCTGTGCAGGGGCTTACACAGTTGCCTGGGGAATTCCACTATCTTTTCATCGTATTTTCCTGCAAACTTGTTGATGCCTCTACAGGTGTATACACACACATACTCACACGTGTGTGCATTTACATGCGACTTCTGTGTATCAATCACGTGGAATTGTGCATATGTGTTCTTTCCTCGTCGGCCTTCAGTTTCCAACTTCAGTTTTTCAAAGACGAGAAAAGCCCCTTCCAGCGCTGTTGGACAACGGTCCACGCCAAGTGCAGCCCAGGAGCCTCCTGGGCTGAGCGGAAGCCCCTGGAGCCAGGCCGGTGCTGTGCATGCTGCCCCCTGGCGGTCGGCCCGGGTAGCGGCCCGCTGACCACAGATGGAGGGTGGTGGAGGATGCTGGGAACGCGTGCTAATTCCATCTTCTTCACATAAATCCCTCTTTCTTATCTGCTGTTCATGGTGTTGCGGGCTGTCTGCCTCCTTTCTTTTCTTTTTGTTTCTTTTTAAAAAGTTGTTTTCCCCGCCGCTTCCGTCCCTTCCTTGTCTGCCTCCTTTCATCTGGTGTCCAGTAACACATTCTGAAAATCACTGCCTTGCCGGGGTGTCAGGGCCCCCTTTCTGAAACAGGCGCTGGTGTGAGTTCAGGGCCAGCCGCGTGGCCCTCCTGCCCTCCGCATCTTCACGGTCCAGCCTGCTGCTGCGTCCACGTGTGTGTGTCTCCTGAGCATGGAGAGCTGCTTCTCCGGGAAGCTCACCAGCCCCTGAGCCTCCTCCTGCTGCCGGGCCCAGGCCTGCCCAGAGCCCCCTGGCGGCAGCTCTAAACGAGCTCTCAAGATGGTTGAGGACCTTTCAGCTGGCAGCCTCTGTTGTTGACCGTTGGCAGCACCCAGGCAGTCCTGCGAGGGTCATGGTGTGTTACAGGGGTTGCGGAGGTGCCCCATAGAGTGACTCCGAAGGATTTGTCTTCTGTGGGTCTCCCACCTGGGCTGGTGGCACTAGCTGCACCCCCCGCCCGGGGTGTGTAGCCTTTCAGAAAGCAGCCCATTACCAGGCTGTGTGACTGTGTTCTAAGGCTGCCTTCTCATACAAAGTGATCCCATGAAAACCAGTCCTTAAGAGAAGCTCGGCCAAGAGGGCGCCTTAGAGGCAAGGATGGGCGCTGAGACTTCGTCTTACAGACTTTGGACATGTTGCCAGGGGAGACCATGCTTTGAGGAGGACACCGGGCTTGGTAAAGTGCAGGGACAGTGATAAAGAGGAGGCCCCTGGACAAGATGAGCGGACCCGGTGGCTGAAACCATGGGCTCTAGGGGACGCAGGACCAGGCAGTGTTTCTGCTGTGCACATGGTCGCGATGGGTCAGACCAACTCCGCTCCCCTAACATCCACAACAACGACATCTAAGAACCAGAAAAGTGATGCCGCACAGAGTGCAGAAGACCCGGGCAGGGCTCGTCCTGTTGCTGGGCTCCATCTCGGGCGGGGTCCTTTGCCTACGGATGGCCACGGTGCAAGCCGTCCTGCTCCGGGCAGCCAGCACCCAGCTACGCAGGTTCCGAGGGTGGGACCAGGCCCCTCTGAGGATGCTTCTGGAAATTAGAAATGATACCGTTTGCTTCCAGACACACACGTTTATAAAGCTTTTCAGCCCATGCTCTTGCTGGGACGCTTTACATATTGAGGGTTTCAGTAGGTTTTAATAGCCCTTTGGATGTAGCGGTAGACTGGTCTGTCATTCTGCCCTTCAGATAGTGAGCTGCCATGTAATTAAGACGTGCGTCCACCCCATGCTGTCAGGAACATGGTAACCTTTCCCCGGAGGACACAATTGTCACTCTTCTTTGCTGTGGATGTTTGGCAGTGGCCGTTGTCCAGGAGCGACTAATTGCTGGCTCTCCTCGATGATTTGTTACTGGTGGTGGTGAGCCTCCGACAGTTCATGTCTGAAAAGAGTTTACAGCACTCTCTGCACGGTGTCAGACGCAGTCATGGAGGAGAACAAGCATACTCGGAATCAGGAACTCTGGCCTTGAGGTGATGTCTAACGAGTTCTCTACTCAGTGCTTCACCACGGGCCTCCGGAATATGCTGTGCACGCACAGAAGCACCTGGGCATGCACTTGATGGGGACGCTGGGCAGTCATCTTACTGGCCCTCCTGTGACCTGGTCACATGCTCCAGGTGCAGTAAAGTGGGGGGTGGAAATGCCACCTGTGCTGGCTTTGGCTTTAGCCACGTTTGAAGCGTCCCCAAGACCAGGCAGCAGCAGATGATCCAGGCACTGGCTGCGGGCCCTTCGGCGCATGCGGACACTTCTCTGGCCTAGCACACAGGCCCCTCAATCATGGTGCTGCCAAAGAGTAACGGCAGTGCTGGGGGCTGCCCGAGAGACATACAGCCAGAATGCCCCTTAGCATCGGACGGCAAGACCATCTCAGGCACGAGGGGCATATCGACAGAAGGGACCGGTCCCCGGAGGACTTGAAGCTTGACGAAGTCGAGGGAGGACCCCCAAGGAGATGGATTGGCAGAGTGGCTGCAGAAATGAGACCAGTCCCGTCAGTGACTGTGAGGACGGCCCAGGACCGGGCAGTGTTTCTTCCTGCTGCATGTCGGTCACTGGGAGTCGAACCGACCCAACAGCCCAACCCGAGCAGTGAGGCTCTTAGGATTGTTACAGAGCAGCCTCGCATGCACATAACTCGAGGCTTATATGCATACTGCTGGTGCTCGC
The DNA here is from genome assembly GCF_050624435.1 of Tenrec ecaudatus. NCBI lineage: Eukaryota > Metazoa > Chordata > Mammalia > Afrosoricida > Tenrecidae > Tenrec > Tenrec ecaudatus. The sequence continues at coordinate 12,855,015 of NC_134531.1, forward strand.
TCACACACACACACACACACACACACACACACACACACACGGTGTTTTCAACAGCATGCTGATTTTTTTTTTAACAGCAACCTTTAGACTTAAGATGATTTTTGCAAGGTGAGGGCGTGCCTGGCAAGAAACACAGAAGGCAGCCCTGAGGTGTTTGTATACACTTCTGCCCTCTTTGTCCAGGGACCTGACTTAATAGCAGTCTAGTGGTCAGTTGTTTGGTGTCCTTCGGCTGTGGTCTCTCGTAGGTCCGCCCTCTCCTGGCTCCTGCACGCTGTGGAGCTACGTGGAGAATCGCTTTGACTTCGCCGTGAGCCGCCCAGTTTGTCACCAGAAAGCAAATGCTTTAGTTCCCCGTGGCTTCTCAAAGACGGTGAATGAAAACCAGAAGAAGTTAGTCCATGAGAGCTTGCCGTAGTTTCTGGCAATAAAAATGTCTCTCTTTCACAACCCCCCCTCCCACCTCCTCCTGTCGGAAGTTAATCTCGAAGTCGAGTCGTTCGTGATTTAAAATTTGGCTCTTTGTTATAATGTCCCACAGGGGCCGCAAGAACGGGACTTTGCCGTACAGCCTCGTACATCTGTCTTCAGGAAAGGCTCCTTAAGGACCGTGAGGTTCATGAAGCCAGAGCTTCTGGGGGCTGGGAAGCTAGCTGGAGAGCTGGTGCCCCCGAGCTCCTGGCCATGAAGTCCCTCTTGCGCCTTTCAGAAGTGTCTGGTCCGCTTCTCTGAGCATCTCTCAAATGAGATATTTTCGTCAAAGCGTGTCAGACTAAAGTTTGCAACGAGGCCGTTAACAAGGAGGATAGATTCTCTCTGACCTGCTGTCACCTAAGATACAGGCTGGAGGAGGACACCCGGACCAGCACCACCCACCCCAAAAACCGCCCGTTCAGAGTTTTGCAATCCAGAGAGACTGGGGAGAGAAAGGATGCTTCATCTTTGTTAACATGAGTTACAGGTGGCTTAGGAGAAGAGAGAATGGCTTTGTATGCCCAGAAAACAGAACGTTAATACCAAGGCATGTCCCCCACCTGCAGCCCAGTTGTATTGTTTATCCTGCCACGGTGGACCTGAACACATCAACATTCCCACCAGAAATGTCCTGGAGATCTCGATTCTAGCCCGGTGGAATGGACACTGCTGTCGAAACCAGGCCCACGTCTCTGCCTTAGTTCTTTCACGATCCTTTGTAGGAACGCCCGTGGCTCTGGTCTGTGGTTTTATCTGCAGAGAAGACTGTCTGAGAGGAGCCAGACCCAAAGCCCACGGATGCCGAGCTATTAAATGTAAATCAAAGAACACAGCTGTCCCCGAGTTTGCAAAACAAGACCAACACGCTCACAGTTATGACTGCGAGAACTAGGCTCTCCAGACCTGATGACAGAGTGGAGTGCAAAGTCAGCAGTTCAAAGCCACCAGCTGCTCTGAGGGAGCAAGATGAGGCTTTCCAGCCCCCCCAGAGTGTTAACAGTCCTGGAAACCCGCATGAGTGGAAATCGGCTTCGATGAGGATTTTTGGTTCTTGAGTCCAAAAGGGAAGAGGCGACACTGGCACACATTTTTCATCCGAAGCAAAAGGAAGGTTTCTCACGCTTTGGTCCCATGTTTCTGGCAACTTGCGGAACGCTCAGTAAGCCCGTGTTAGCCTGGTGTGTACGAGAGAACTGTTAGATCTCTCGTGTGAGAGATTAAGCCCGTGTTAGTCTGGTGTGTAAGAGAGAACTGTTAGATCTCTCGTGTGAGAGATACCGCTGACCTTGGCTTCCCTCGGGAAAGAGTTCACTTGGAAGCCTGGATGTGATCCAAGTGGGAGTTATAAAGCTTAGAAAAGTTTCAGGTTTTACTCAGGCACCCACAGGCACTTCACACCTGCACGGGGAGACCTGAGGCCAGAGGAACCACAGCCTGGCACGAGGAGGAGCTGAAAAGAAGGGCAGTGGGCTTCAGATCCTGGCTTTTAAGGCCCTCCGCTGGGAGGACTGGTTGACCCCATTGACTGAATTAAATTCACCTGGCCTAAATGGCGCCAATCCAGGTGTACTGCCAACCTAGGTGTTCTGCCCCTTCCTGGCCGGAGTCCAAATCTCTGAGCATGTGCAGTGGACAGACACCCTGGCCCCTGTTCTAACTACCTAACAGAACTTTATATCACAGAGCAATTGTATATTAAGAAAACATTCCAGCCTGGTCCAGATCATGTCGATCAGTCCAATATCACCCCATATGTCTGATACTAGTCCATAAATTCTTCTTTAGACTCACGCGTCATATGCCATGATGCCGAATGCAGGAGGATTACAGGCCACAGGCCAGTGGAAGGAAAGTCTTGTGGATCCAGTGGCAGTGGCAGCATCTCAGCGTGCTGGCGTGGGTCTCCACGTGGCACCTCCAGCTCCAGGGCTCTAGCTGCCATCAGCGTAGCTCCAGGTGGCTTGTCCATGGGAACGTCTTCCAGGGAGTCAGTGTATTTGGCCTCCAGCGAGCTTTTTATCGCCAATCCACCTCCAAATGAGGTCATCAAGCTATGACCAGTTGGCAGGCTAAACTCCACCCCTTCAGTCTTCATAGTCTCAAGTTGACACCACCTGATATAACTACCACACACCCTTTGTTCTCCTGCCCTGTGTGTACGTGCACACACACACACACACACACACACACACACACACACACACACACAGAGCTGGAGCAAATCTGTGACTGCCCATGGAGTTCCATGGTTGCTTGTGAGCCTTCCTTGTAGGTCACCGAGATGGGTCTCTGTTTAACCAAAGTGACGGTCAAGAGTCCTGACGGTCAGCCCCTAAGCTGCGTCAGAGTCACACGGCTTATCCTCACCTTGAACGCAGGAACCGTGGTAACAAGACACTCGCCTTCCTCTGAAGCGGTCACAGAGAAGGGCACCATAGCATGTGTTACGGTGGAACGGCAGTAAGCAGGAGGCCCAAGGAACAGGGCCGTCAAAATTGAGTCATCTTGCTAAGAATCTAATGTATTTCAAAGCGTTTCCCACCACTGGGTGAATCAGGATGGGAGGAAACTTAACAGCATGTTAACATTACGATGCGTAGGTGACACCGCCTTGCTTGCTGAAAGCGAGGAGGACTTGCAGCACTTGCTGGTGAAGGTCAAGGGCCGATTGTTGCCTTCCTGCAGTGTGGATCACAACTCAATGCCAAGTGACTGAAGTCCTCACAGCGGGACCAATAGGTAACATCATAAGTGGATAAGAGATCGAAGTTGTCATTGATTTTTGTCTTGCGTAACTCTCCCATCCTGCTCATGGAGATCGCATCCGCTGCACAAGACGTCTCTCGAGCGTTGAGAAGCAAGGATGCTACTTCGAGGACTCAGCTGTGGCATTTTCAGTCACCTCACCTGCACATTGGGCATCGACTAAGGGAGACAGGAGAAGGAGTTCATGCATTTGGTTATGGTGGTGAATAGCATTATCAGTACCGTGCCAAAAGAACAAACAAATCTACCTTGGAAGAAGTACGGCAACGTGCTCCTTAGCGGCAAAGAGGGCACGACTTCATCTTGCCTACTCTGGACACGTCGTCAGGAGGGACCAGTCGCTGGAGAAGGATGTGGGGTTTGGTGGAGGGGAGGGACAGCGGCAAAGAGGACGGCCCTTGAGATGGATGAGCACAGCGGCCGCGGCCATGAGCTCAAACAGGAGGACAGTGGGGAGGGTGGAGCAGGGCCAAGCCGTGCGGTGTTCACTTGTACTTGGGGTCCCTGTGAGTTGAAACGACTCAATCACACCTGACAGCAAAGCTTTCCACACTTAGGAATTAGAAATAGATCTTTTTTCCCAGTCTTGCCCTCAGGATGTGTTTCTATATCTTGGAAGAAACGGATGTCGGGGTCAGCGCTGACTTCACAGGAGTATCAGGAGGTGGTCAGCAGGCGGTGCTATGCTTGTGGCTCTCTCCCGACACGTGAGGGCGTAATAAATGAGCCGCTGCATGAAATGTTTCTCCATTTTAACTTCCGGACAGTTCACCCCTTCTGCCCAGGCACACACACCAAACACTTTTCCTCACAAGGCGACTGGCGTGTTAATTTGGCCGGGGATTCCTTTCAAGGAACTAATTAATTTGGTTTCACGTGTAAGCAAGCTGCAAGGTGCCTGCCCCGTCCCTCTGTCACATGTCACAGGAGTCGATAGTGAGAAAGAGGAGGACCCCGGGCGAGCTGATGGACATAGTGCCTGCATAGCCGAGGCCCAGCCGAGCGGTGATTCTGAGGATGGTGCAGGGCTTCCGTCAGTTGGCCTTGGGGTGGCTGTGCAGTGGAAGCAGCCTGCCCGCACCTGTCCACAGCACCCTCTTAGCACCTCTCTCAGCGCCCCACTGTGCAGAGCTCTGTTAAAAGAAAAACTCCCCACCGAATTGCCCTTGCCTGAAATCTTTTCTTTCTTCTTGTAATTTCAAGTATATGAGCAACGTGGATTCTTGGTGCAAAGCCTGCGGCGAGGTGGACCTGCCCTCCGAGCTGCAGGACCTGGAGGATGCCATTCACCACCACCAGGGCATTTACGAGCACATCACCCTGGCTTATTCCGAGGTCAGTGGTCTGCGTTGGCTCTCAGGGCGCCGCCATAGCTGTGTTTGAGTGACCGTACCCAAACCCGAAGCCAATGGTTTGGGGGCTGAGAAAAACTCTCCGGGTCTTTTAATTTCAAGTGTGTTTTAATTGTAACTGCTGAACTTTAGTATGCTGTGTGTGCGTGTGTGCGCTTGTAGGGTGCGTGTATGCATGCAGGGTGTGTCTCCAATAAGGCGGGGTGGTATACATAGTGACCACCTCTTCATGACGCTGCAACACGCGTGGATTGTTTTAAAGAACGCTGACGTTTTTCATCTGCTAACTGGCCCCTTCAGTTCCCATCACCTTGTCTACTCCACCACCCCTCCAGTGACTATCAGTGGAGTCCACGTCGTGATGGCAGTCTGTGTGGGGAAGCGGTGTGGGGGCCACGGCTGACCTCCTCTGGCTTCCCGAGGGGCCAGGAGGGGAGGGTCCAGCTTCACATCCTCTGAGGCAGAGGTCAGACAGGCCTCCGCCCTCCGTCCTCCTTTTACCTGCCTCCAGCACCACTCCCCGCCAATAGCACGTACTTGTCTGCGGGGTTGATAATCCGGTAGTCAGGGCCACACAGGCTCACAGAGAGTGCCCCAGGGGCGAGGTTTACTAGGGAAACTCATAAAGGCTGGATCAGTGCTTTGTCGGCAGCCGGGCTGGGCAGGCTCCCCTTGGCCTTCATGCCGATGGTTGGATTCCTGGAGCTGGGTTCACCTGGCAAGGAATTCGATGTGCGATGTGCGTGCTTTGTTTTCTACCAGACTGGCTCCATTCCTCGTCAATATCCAGCCTCTGCCATCTCATGGGAGGCCCTGGGTGCACCCTTGACCACGGTTGACCCAAAGAGACCGTATGTAAGGGCGTGCAGTAGCGTAGCCTTCAGAAAGGTCACAGCCATGAAAGCCCTGTGGAGCCGAGTTCTGCTCTGACATTGGCCCCGGAATCGGACAGAACTGGCTCCGTGACAGTTACTGACCACTCCACACTGTCAGGGGAAGCCAGCCCCTAACACATCATTACGGACACCACACTGTGCTAGGCTAACGGGGATTGATGCGCAAGTCCAAACTTTTGTTCACGGGGGCCGGGCCCGTAACCGGGGTGTCCCGTGCTGTCTGCTGCATGCAAATCTCCCGCTCCAGCATCTGAACCACGCCGCAGGGAAGAAGGCGGCCGGAGGTGCCTGACCTTCTTGTGTGTGTCCCAGCACCTGTCGATCTCCTGCCCCCTGTGTGCCCACGGGGGTGGGGAAGGTTCAGTGGACGCGTGGCTGTGCTGCAGGAGACCCTCGAGCCACCCACACGGAAGCAGACATCTGCATGTTCTTTTGTGTCCCACATTTTTTGGACCCCCTTTTCTCGAGCCCCTTAGACATCTAAAGGAGTCACCTCTCGATCTGCCCGCTAGTTTGTTTAGAAACCCTTGCAGTAAGCGGGGGCGGCCTCCTTTCAATAGCTAAGCTGGAAACGGAACCGTTTTGTGATATTTTGTCTCACTGCTTCCCGAGGATGCAGCAGGTTCTGGAGATCACTCATTGCATCTTCCCGCCAGCCTACCTACCCTCCCTGCTCAGGGAACCCGCCCTGGTGACATCGGGGTGACTGGCCATTTTGAAATCACGAGCTGCCTTGCTGGAGAAAGACCAGGTTTTCCAAATCCCGTGGGGCAGTGCTCCGTGGTCCGGAAGGTGCACCGGCAGCAGGATCACAGGTCGTATTGGGGGTTTGGGCCAGCACGCTGGATTATCCTGCTTCATGGGGCCGTGCTTCGGGGACACTGCGTTTGGAGCACGTCTGTGCATCATATTCTGGAGCCTGACGGGGCTTCGCCTGCTTTCATCCTGCTGCCGCCACGGCACGGACTCGACAGCGGCAAGAACGTAACCTTTTCCTTTGGGGGTGCGCTTAATTGATACGCTCGCTCCCTGAAGCGACTTGAGCCAGCGCCCAGGTGTCTCCAGCCTCTGCCTGTTAGGACCCGGGCTCAGCAGAAGGAGCCCCTGCACCCCACCTGCTGCGCCCTCTTTCCAGCCTGCCTGTCTCCCCACTTCCGACAGAACCAGGTCCTTTTCTGGCCTCACACCCAGATCAGCAGTTTCTGTCTCGCCAGGAGCCCTGGGCTCCTGTCGTGTCATCTGATGTCAAGGAACCAAGACCGGGCTTTCTGGGGGATGGGGAGTGGTGTGTGTGTGTGTGTGTGTGTGTGTGTGTGTGTGTGTGTGTGTGTGTGTACACGAGCACGCTTTGTCATGGGGTGTTCGTGCTTCATGGCACCGGGACCAGATGAGGTCAGGAAGTGTGTGTGTGTGTGTGTGCGTGTGTGCGTGTGCGCGTGTGCGCGTGTGTACACGAGCACGCTTTGTCATGGGGTGTTCATGCTTCACGGCACCGGGACCAGATGAGGTCAGGAAGTTTGTACCTGTGCACTAAATGTCCGTCTGTCTGTACTCCCGTGTCTAAAGCGAGTTTGGTGTCTGTGTATGTGCACTTTTACACACAGGGAGTGCAGACTGATCACTCCCATCGGTGCCTCTGGGTTCTCACCGTCTCCGGCTTCCCCAGGGAAGGCCCTTCTCAGCCCAGCCCACATCCTCGCTGCACTCACTTGATCTCTCAATTTTCCGTGTGTTTGGGCACTGCCGTGGCCTCCCACCCCTTCCCGCTGCCTCCTGCTCACCTCCCACGGTGGCCAGTTCCTTCCTGCCCGGGGAAAGAGGGGAGGGGAGAGATAGGGAGGGGCAGTCGGCGTGCCCGCTTGATCCATGGGTTTTCTCTGTGCCTTGGTGGATGTTCAACTCCTGTGTGCTGGGCAGAAGTGCACATTCTTGGACTCCTCCCCTAGTGATCCAGTAAGGGCCTGGTGGTGCAGTGGTTATGCACTTGGTTGCTAACTGAAACGTTGGAAGTTCAGACCCACTCAGCAACTTTGTGAGACAGGAGATGGGCCTGGTGGACTGCTCCCCATAAAGCCAAGCACCCACCACTGCTCTCTGGCCTTTCCCGGGCATAGCGGCCCTCTCACGGATGTCCTACACCAACAGTCTCAACTTTCTCCCACAGACTGACTCGGGGGCTTGAACCACCGACCTTGGGTTAGCAGCTCATGGCACTGCCGAAGGCTGCAGCCTACAGAATCCCAGGGGCCGTGGCCCTCTGTCCTGTGGGTCCTCGTGAGTTGGACTCCTTGAGTGCTCCTAGCATGGCAGGGATCCTCTGCCTCTGCCCCCCCAAGCTGTGGCTGCTGCTGAGGTGGCCCTTCCACAGGTGCTAGGGAACACTGCCGTGCCTCCTCTACACGGGGTAAGGGGTGGCCTGTCAGTGGTATTGGTGTTAAGTTGCGTGGGTTCAGGCTCATAGCGACCCGTGGGCAGTGGGGCAAAACCTCCTGACTGCTGTTCTGAAGTCGGAGTCCCTTGTGACAGCCTCAGTGCCCGTCTCCTCAGGGGCCTCTCGTGTTCACCTTCCCTCCACTTTACCACGCACGGTGTCCTTCTGCAGGACCGGTCTCCCCTGACAGCATGTCCAAAGGAAGTGAGACAGAGTCTGCCCATCCTTGCCTCTAAGGAGCACTCTGGATGTACTTCTTCCAGGGCAGCGTCAGTGTGTGTAGGAGTGGGACTCTGTTAACAGGGCTTCAGTTTTTTCCCTGCATCCCCTCCCCTCCCCCCTTGCTTCCCCTTCCCCTTCCTCCTCCCTCCTTTTCCCAACTCTTTTTTGTTTGTTTTAAGCTGGATTTTAGCTTCTGAATCCTTTCCTGCAGCTTAAAAAATAAATAAGCACACCGACACCAGCCTTGCACTGTTGCAGGAGGCCACCCTGGCTGCCGCGCTGCAGACACAGGCCAGACTGGGCGTGCGCCAGGGAGACCAGCGCAGCCTGGAGTCAGCTCTGGCTTCACAGACCGCATGTAGAGCAGCCTTTCCTGTTTCTCCTCTTTTTAGAGCACTCTGAGCAAGCAAACCTGTCTGCAGAAATGGCTTGCTCGACATACGAAACTCACAACAGGCAGTTCTCTCCCAGCCTGCCTTTACCGCCGAGGGGGGCAGAGCACCCAGTGCGGGGACTCGGAGGGTGGCAGCCATCTGGGTGGGTGCAGACAGGGGTCCGCTGGCTGTTCCCCTGGGCTGCTGGTCTCAAATCTTATGGAGCTGTGCTCAGAGGAGCTACAGAGATGGGTAAGCTTCAGGCTGCTAACCACAGGGTTGACGGTTCAAACCCCCTAGTCGTTCCTCGGGAGGAAGAGGAGGGTGTCTGGTCTCATCAAGATTTCCAAAAATCAAATTCTAAACTCACTGCCATCGATAGTGAGCCCGTGGGACAGGCACGGAGGAGGGATCCTGAGAGACGTGGCTCTGGTTGGTAGCCCTGTGTGTAAGTGATCAAACGGTGCTCGACGCAGACGTTCTGGGGGGAGACCCATCTCTGACACCGCGCTTTGTGCGGCTGCGCAAAGCATGAGCACGCACGCGATTCTGACCCCGCAGCCCTTCTGAAGCTGTCACTCTTGATGCTGGCACAGCCTCGTCCGCTTCCCACCGAGTGGCCAGTGGTTTCAAACTGCTGACCTTGCGTTCCTCCACCAGGACTTCTCGGAGAGAGCCTGACTCTGCTTATCACAGAAGCAGGGCTGTTCTTAGATGGTGCTGTCTTGGTTTTGTCAGAGCATTGAGCATCATGATAAGCCCTTTCCCAAAACTCCACCACTCCCACTGCCCCCAGCTCTGGCCGCAGGGGTGAGGACTGTGGGCCGGCTGCCTCTGGGAGAGAATTGTGACCTCAGAGTTCTCCCTTGCAGATGATCCCGCAGTGCCGTTTCATGTGAGACGCTGGAAAAGTCTCAGGGAAATGCCATCGCCTCTGACATCACTGCAGGGACCCTCCGAAGCCCCCTCCTGTAGCAGTCAGTATGTGTGATTCAGGCAGTCAATCCCAAACCAGACCAGACCCACTGCCAGCGAGGCGATTCCGATGCGTAGCTATTCCATAGGACTGGGTAGAACTGCCCCTGTGGGTTTCCCAGACTGTAACTCTTAACTTTCTCCTTTGGAGAAGCTAGTGGTTTTGAACTGCTGACCTTGAAGTTAGCAGCCCGTCACATACCCATGATGCCCATGGGGTCCTGCACCATGTTTGATCCCATGTTGTAGTCATAGGATAAATCCGCCTGCTCGAGGGCCTTCCTATTGTCTACCGCCCCTCCACTCACCAAGCACGATGTCCTTCTGCAGGACCGGCCTCTCCTGACAATGTGCCCAAAGGATGTGAGACAAAGTCTTGCCATCCTTGCCTCTAAGGAGCACTCTGCATGAATTTCTTCCAAAACAGATTGATGTGTGAGTGTGTGCGAACGTGTTTGTATCTGTGAGCATTTCCGTATGGATGAACACGTGTGAACGTGTGAGTTTGTGAACCTGTTTGTGGATGTGTGCAGACAAGTGTCAGTGTGTATGATACATGCGTGTGCACGTGTCTGTGGGTGTCAGCACGGGTTAGGTGCGTGAGCTTATGTCAGTGTGTGTGCATGTCTGTGAACATGTGTAAGTGTGGGTGTGAGTATGCATGTGTATGAGCATGTGTGAACACAGGTCAGTGTGGGTGTGTGAGCAGGTGCCACCAGGCTGGAGTAACCGGTGCCCCTTCCCCGGCAGGTGAGCCAGGACGGGAAGTCGCTCCTGGACAAGCTGCAGCGGCCCCTGACGCCCGGCAGCTCCGACTCCCTTACGGCCTCTGCCAACTACTCCAAGGCAGTGCACCACGTGCTGGACGTCATCCACGAGGTGCTGCACCACCAGCGCCAGCTCGAGAACATCTGGCAGCACCGCAAGGTCCGGCTGCACCAGCGGCTGCAGCTCTGTGTCTTCCAGCAGGACGTGCAGCAGGTCAGTGGGCCAAGCAGGAGTGACAGTGGCCCCTCGGGGGCTCGGAGCCTTTGGGAAAGGGGGCAGTGGCAGGTTTTGCTGCCGGCATTCCTGGGGGATTGGGGGGTGTAGTGAAAATGCGATGGGTGTTGGCAACCCTGGCCGGCTGAATGAGGCAGGCAGACACCAGGAACGATGTGTGTGCACATCGCCCGAGTGTGACATGCAACTTTCTGGTTTGGGGAGCGCCTGTCTAAGGGAACCCTAGCTTGTGGCCACTGGTTGAACTGCCCCTGGGGGGGATTGTAGCTCTTTATAGGGACAGAAAGCTTCGTCTTTCTCTCATGGGGCAGCTGGGGGTTTGGAACTGCTGACTTTGGGGCTAGCAACCCTAAGGGACCACCAGGGCTCCCTGGATGTCTCTAGATGCTAGGTGACGTGCTGGCCTCTCTGCAGAGCCAAGGCTGGGAGGGAGGGTGGCGTGGCGGGAAGGTGCACTCAGCTTTGCGTATCTGTTCCTGGAACGGCTTGTCTCTTGACTTTGGGCTGACCCCATGCCAACTCCCCTGACCGGCAGCTGAGAGGACGCACAGAAGGTCAGAGAGGCCAGCCTTGTGGGGATCCCACGTTGCCAGCGTGGGGCACCTGCCCCGAGGAGGACAAGCCTTCTTGACCTGTGCCTGGCAGTTTGCTTTATGCACCGTGCCACGGCCGCTGGAACCTCGTGCGTGGTCCACTTTGGGGCAGAGCCTGCAGCAAGCACGGTATTCCCTGGTTACAAACATCCCTTCCTGTGTTGTATGGAAGGTCCCGCCGCCAGGAACTGCAGGCGGACAGGGACTGCTGAACCGGGGAACTGTTCACTGCGCGGCTTTTAGGGATGCCTCAGGAAGAGGAAGGGGCTGCTGCGCTCCCTTGGGGTGGGAGTTACACCCTTGGGAGTGGGGGCGACTTCTCCAGGCCTGGGCTGTCCCTGCCTCCCGTCCTCTCCCGCCGTCTCTGCTCACAGGGTCCACAGAAGCCTGGCGCTGTGGTGTTAGCCACGGACACCCACGGTCTTCCCCAGGCCCCTGCCCATCCTGCAGGGGGGAAGCATCGTCAGCCCAGCAGTGAGAGCCTGCAGGGTGTGCTGGTCCAGAGATCTGCTTTCTAAGCGGGAGGTTCCCTTTCTGACAGGGTGCTCATTCCCCATTTCCCCCAGTCCAGGCCTCATTGCGGGACACCCACATTGTACTGGTTTCAGGTCCGTCCCAGGTTGACGTCTCAGCCAGGGCTGACCCAGAAAGAGCCCGCTGGCGGGGCTGCCCGTGGTGGTGCGTACTGCACTGCCATCCCAGGAGGGAGCTCCGGAGGGGCAGCAGGAGCCAGGGAGCAGGGGTGGAGCTGCAGGGAGAGCTGAAACAGTCTGATGGGGAGCGTGGAGATGAAGCCTTTCCTAGTCGTCCAGAACCTCAAAACGTTCAGTGTCCACCGGGCCTCCCTCCTTTGGGCCAAGGTCTGTGGCTGACAGACTTCCTGGCCGTCTGGGTAACAGGAGGTCTCCTTTTTCTACCTTCTACTCCACTCTTCTAACCACCCCCACCTCACCCCCAGTTCTCAACCTGCAGACAGCGAGCGAACACTCGTTTTTATGTGGAGAAAACAATGAAGGTCATGGCGAGGCCAGCTCTGTATGCAGGCCTCTGTTCTCAGGGACAGGAAGGTGGGTGGAACGGTACAGGAGAAAGTGTTTGGTCACACATACAGCGCCGAGGCCCCGGGACCGGTGCATGGACATCAGGCCGTTGCTCTTGCAGGGAGGCCGTTTGGTGGTTGTTTTCTCGGTGGTTGCTGCCGCTGACTAAACAGCCAGGCCTGGTCCAACTCCATATGCAAAGAGGACGTAGCAGGCTGGCTTGACTCACCAAGCTAGGCCAGGAGGTGGGAAGATCAATCCAAGAATCAATAAGATGGCAAGATTAAGGAAAAAGAAATGTTCTCTGTAAGAGATTAGGAACAGCTTAGGGAAATTTTTGCCACAGAGTGGGACTGGCGAGCAGAGACGAAGCAGGGGCAAGGGTAACATAACAGTACTTGAAAAGACGCAGCCACCAAGGCTGTAATGTGTCAAGATGAAAATATGGGACAATCTAAATCCACAGGGATGCAGTAGGGCTGTTGGTGATCCTAGAAGTGGGAAGTGATTTTTGTCCGTTTGAAAAGGCACCTGGAAGTACCCTTTAAAACAAAGGAAAAGGGCTTAACAGAACAACAGCGAGAGAGCAAGTATTTTTATGTGCACAACACACACACACACACACACACACGAAGAGAACGTGCGTATGTGTGGGCAAGTGTTTGAAAGAAAGCACACCCCGTGGTTGCCGCGTGAACCTGTGAGCAGCCATGAGAGAATGGCAGGGCACGCGGGGGTTGGAAGCGAGTTTAGGGTCGGGTCCCAGGGGCAAAGATCAATCACTAAGCCCAGCTCCAAGGCTGCATGTGGCCTGGGGTCCCCAGCCCGGAGGCTCAGAAGTGCGCCCACCACAGAGCAGGAGGTGGTCACGAACAGCCCCAGAACTCCGGCTCCCGTTCCTCAGGTGCCAGCCATATGAGGTGGGCCCCTGAGAAGGCGCCCAGTGAAAGTGGGCATGGGAACTTAACTGCATATGGACATTCCTGGAAAGAGCCCCGGAAGGCAGATTGGGTTATGCGTTTGGTTGCACAAGGTCAGCAGTTCAAAACCACCAGCCCTTCCGCGGGAGAAAGACGAGGCTCTCTACACCCGTCAAGGTTTTCAGTCTCAGAAAACCACAGGGTCCGTTCTCTGCCCCAGCGAGTTGCTGTGATGCATAATCAACTCGGTCACGGTGAGTCCGACGAAGACATGCACACAGATACGTGTCTACTTGTATGCATTTATGTCATCAGTAACTTGACTTGAGTTCATGCCTAACAATTCCCTATTCCCAGGAAACGCATCGGCATTGGGTTTGGTTTGGTTTTGTTCTGACAGTTTTGGACTGTTTCATACTCATTTCCAAACAGAATGATAAACGTAATCTTTCAAAGTCCAGAAAATTACTGAACAATAGTTTCGTGACGGTGGTTTAGGGTGCAGCAGGAATATCCTGGGCGCGGCTCTTTGAAGGAATGGCTTCCTCCCTCCCTCCCTCTGGAAATTGCATTTAAGCTTCTTCCTTTTTGTCCCCAAACTTGGTGTACCAGGCTGTTAAAACTAGGCAATAGTAACAAAGTTGGTGATTCTTTTTTTTCTCTCGAAGTTCCGGGGCTGCCACAATGAGCTCAAAACACCACAATTCGAGGAGGGTGCAGGACTTGGGCGCCGTCTTTGTGGAGGAGAGGTGCAGCCTAGGAGCAGTGGCTGATCCATATCCCCTCCCGTATAGACCCGAGTATAAGCTGAGTTGGTCAGCGCATTCTTAATGCAGTGTTTGTGGTAAAACCAGGTGCCTCGGCTGGTATTCGCGCTGACTCATACTCGAGTCTATACGGTAATTGAAACACCTCCACTTGGGCTTTAGCAAAACCTGAAGTGACATTGCTCCATCCATCAACTGTCCTTTGTGAATGCCCCTGAAGCACCAGTTGGCTTGCTAATCGATGAGAGCTCTGACCGAAAGGCTCCCTTTGGGAGCATGCCTTTGAGAGCGAAATCAGAAACCCAACACGCACCCAAAGATTTCAGTCAAAAGCCAAAAAGCGGTGCTTAAACAGGGAAGTGGCCAAAGTGGAACTTGACAAGTGTTGGTTTGATGTCTCGTGTGGGGTGGGGCAGGGAGGAAGTTCCCATCTACAGCCTGAACCAAGGAGGCTGATTGGAGGGCGGGCTGACAGGGGCAGATGGCACACACGGACTTGGAAAGGTCTGTGTCACCGTAGTGATTGGCTGACTGGCTGTGTCCAGGACAGAGAAAGGTCCTTAAGATGACCACGGTAACACACGAAAGGTGTGCCTTCCCCCTCCCCCTCTTGGTGCTTGTACTTGTGACTTCAGCATCTGCTTGTCCTCCAGGACCTTTATAAGGCAGCCCCAGATTTATTGGGACTCATGACCAGACCGGCAGGCCCCGGAGGACCCTGGTTTGAGGCTGGGGAGGACAAGCCGCCAGGTTGTCCCTGGGCACAGCTTAGGGCTGCACCGGTGGCTCTGCCCAACATCCCCAGGCAGACTCTGGCCCCCTGTGTTGCCTTCCCGAGGACAGAGCCCGTCCGGGATGCAGTGGTCCATTGGTGGAGTGCCCAGGCCCCCTCGGACCACTGTCCAGCTCTGCAGGCCCCTGTGTGTTGTGTGTCCTCAGTGGTTTAAGTCCCCAACATGTGCCAGGCATGTGTGAACAGGCAGTCGGCATTTTCCAGCTAAGGCCGTTGGTGTGTAGATGTAGGCATTGTGGGGTTACGTTGTTTTGCTCAGTGGCTGAGTGCCCGGCTGCAGGCAGCTGGGTGGGAGGAAGATGGGGCAGTCTGCTTCCATGAGGGCTAGAAACGCCACAGCTGCTCCGCTCCTTCCCGCGGGGCCGCTCCGAGGCGGAATGGACTCAAGGCAGCGGGTCTTGCTTTTGCCTGGTTTGTCTGTGAGTTCCGATGCCTCACCACCTTCTGTGCTGCAGAAAGAGACGAGGACAGGTTTCACGGAGTGAGAACACCTGGCCACATGTCGTTGGTGTCTTGTGATGTCTCAGGTTCTGCTCGGCTTCCCGTGTGTGCGTTTTCAGCCGCCGGGCGTGCCCTGCTCGGCTTCTACTCCGCCCCTTGAATGTGTGCTGGATCTAGGGGAGCAGGAAGTCGTAGAATAGTTAGCTCCCAGAACACCTTCGTTCAGTGATTCTCAACCTTCCTGATGCCGCGGCCCTTTAATACAGTTCATGTTGTGGTGACCCGCCAACCATAAAATTATGTTTATTGCTACTTCATCACTGTCATTTTGCTACTGCTACTATTACGAATCAGGTGACCCCTGTGAAAGGGGTGGGCCCCTCCAAAGGGGTTGCGACCCACAGGGTGAGAACCGCTTCCTTGGTTCATATGATAAACAGCCCTCGGTGCATTTGATCGGAACTCAGATGTTGTGGGGGGTTTACTTCTGTGTGGTGAGTCTCCTGACCGTATTCACGAGGAGCCCCTGCTGCCAGCTGCACAGTGACTTCCCCCCGTCAGGAAGAGCCATCTGGGGAGCCCACGGGGCGGTTCCACCCAGGCCTGTGGGGTCTTCCTGAGTCAGAATCAACTCAGTGGCGGTGAGTTTGTTGTTGTTTTTTTAATAAAGAACAAAACAAAACTAACTCCTTAATTAACCCTGAGTCACCGAGGTGGGGCACTTAAGCATGCCACAAAATGGGAAGTTCCCTCCGGGGCTCTGGACCTTGAGAGCCAAAGTCTTGTGTAAAACTCGGTGGCTCGGGCCTGCGGAATTCGGGCTGAGGTTCAGTGTTCTTACGGCCTCTGGCATCTGCAGGGAGGACCAGTCCTGCGGGCAAGCTGGCCTGCCCTGCCTCTGTCAGCCCTGCCCCACTGGTGTCGAGAGGAGCCCCTCCTCCAGGTTGCGTTGGCACGTTGGTCACGGTGCTGCCAGGGCAGCGCAGAGGCACGGCACAAGGCAGGGCCTGGTCTCACGGCACCCCTGCCCATGTTTCACTGCAGGTGCTGGACTGGATCGAGAACCACGGAGAAGCATTTCTGAGCAAGCACACGGGCGTGGGGAAGTCGCTGCACCGAGCCAGAGCGTTGCAGAAGCGGCATGAGGATTTCGAAGAGGTGGCTCAGGTGAGCGTGGCTTTCGCCGTGTGCTCTCCCGATGCCCACCGGTCGCTTCCTGACAGCTGCCAGTCACTTCCCGAGACCGAAACAGCACTCTGGGGCCAGAGGAACTGGCCATGGCTCAACATGTGGTCCCCTGACCCCCTTTTATTAATTGTCTTCTTCTCGAAACAGAAAAACGCTTGGGGTGATCGTGCCGAGTTGGTTGAAAACTGGTGAACCCGTTCTGCAGGTCTGAGATAATCATGGTGTCCTCTCAGCACCAGCTCTTTCTCTGGAAACTTCTGCCTTAGGGCGGGCGGGCATGCCTCCGGGGCGAGCAGAGGGTTAATGGTGAATCTGCAGCTGGGGTGGGGTGTGTGTCTGCCGTCTGCTCCTGGTTGGGACACAGACAGACAGGTGCACCTCTGCTGCTCCGGCCGCTGTTTTTCAGTCCTCCCTTGCTCATCTGTCACCTGGGACTTCACAGTGTGCCTGGCCCTCGTCCCCCGGGGGAAACAGGCCCCTGAGCTCAAATGCTCAGAAGCTAGCCTTCACGGTTCATGTGCTTAGGAATGCCAGAAGGCCAGCTTTTCATTCCTCGCAGGAGAGTCCAGGCTCAGGTTCTGTCACTGCAGGGATCTGGCCTGAGGTTTCAGGGGCACGGAAGGTGATCGGGATTCCGCCAACACCTGGTGTGTGATGTCACGGGACCCCACGTGTGTCCCCATTCTCTGAGGGCCCAAGGAGGCATTGGACAAACTGCTTCCTGCTTAGTGCCTCCGATGGTTTAGTAACTGCCCCAGGTCCATCTGCACCTGTCCCTCAGGGACATTGATTTCTCTGGACGTCCTTGCCTGCTTGCAAGAGAGTGCCGCTTTTTATAGGACGGTGAGGCTCAGGGGAGACGCTGCCCTTTGAAGGGTGCTCCTGCCAGACATGAGGGTCAGCACCCACACAGCTGTCGTGACCGTCAGGAAGTGCCCCACCAGCACTCCAGAGGGCGGCCCACCAGCACTGCCCTGTGTGCGCGCAGACAGCTCTGGGGCCTCCCCTCACGCAGAACCCGGGTCTGGGAGTCGGGCCCGGTTCTACGGGAGGCACTCTCCCTGCAGCGTCCCCTCAGCGTGTGGCTCTGCGGGGGCTTCTTGTGGGTTAAGTAAACCCAGTCCCTGACCCCAGGGGCTGAGGACCCCAGCAAGAGCCCACCTCCCAGGGGAAAGGGTGGCCAGTGAGCCCCTCCATGCAGTGCTCAGAACCCCCAGCTTCATGCATGAAAGCCGCGTAATCATTTCTCAGTTCTACTATAACAGCGTGTCGGGCACCATGGAGATAGATGACTGTCTCGTGGGCACCCCGCGAGTGTGGGCATCTGGGGAGTTGACAGCTGCTGGCGTTTCAGAAGGAGATCCCCCAAGACTTTCTTCTGAAATGCCTCCTGCGTGCACCACCCAGGGACCCCCGAATTTATGAGTGTGTGTGTGTGTGTGTGTACACTATTCGATGCAGAGAGCCCAGGCTCCCCTATCATGAACACCTTGCAGCAGTGTGATGTCTGCCACTTCTGAGAAGCCAGCCTAGGCACATTGCTACAAACCAGGTGCCAGTCGAGACTCCAAATCCATCGCTGTTTACCTCACGCCCCTGTGGTCTTCCAGTCCCCCCCCCAGCCCCCACCCAGGACACCCTCCTTTCTGTGGGGCTCCCCTTGGCTGTGACGGTCACTTTAATTAATTTATGTGGTTCCTCCTTGTCCTCTCTCGGGACCACCATCCTGATAACCCTCATTCCGGGTGCCCTTGTGCGGCGGACCTGCTCTCTGCCATCTCCTGCCCTGGGTGATTGTCCCGGGGCAGACCTTAGAGAGACCAGCACCCCGGCCGTGGAAGGGAACTCCAAGGTTGGAAGCCGGGCCTCTGAGGTGTTTGAAAATCCCATCACAGTTTCAGTGCACGTGGAAGGGTCCCGGTGGGCACATGCCTGCTGTGTCCCGTCTGCCCGTCGGGGCCGCACAGGTCCAAGCAGCGTAGGATGGGGGCCACGTCCCTGTGGCTTTGCCCCGAGAAGGCTTTGGAAGTGAGTGATTTCACTTTGCTAGACCGTGCAGGGATTTCTGTTCTTTTGCTTCCAAGCGTGTTGTAGTGAGTGCTTAGGAATCCCTTCGAGCCTGCCCTCCAGCGCTGCAGTCAGACTGGGAAGTGCGTGTGCTTTTCAAATGAATTTCCTGTGATTTGATTCTAAAGAATACATGAAAGGTACGCAGGTATGTTTTTCAAGTGTGGTCAGATCCAGCAACATTGATAGGGTTTTTGGACATCCCTTCACGCATTTCTAAAAGGCGTTCTGTAAGCGCTTGGTTGATAGAGCACTGATTGGTAGAATACTAAAATTTCAGGAATATTCTTAAGATACTTTGGATAGGGAGAAAAGTCTCCGGAAAATGGTTTTATGATTGGCCAGGAGAAGCGTGTGATTATGAACCTGCTTCACGAGAGAATGTAAACAGCAACCTGGTCCACAGAACCTGCGTGTTTGGCAGTAGGCTGAGTGGTTAAGACAGAAACTTTGACCTGAACCCGATGTGAGTCCCACCTTGTTCGTTGGTCCTGCAACAGGCCCAGGGCCCTCAGTAGCTGGGTGAGTATGAGGTGACCCCTTAGAGCCCTGACACAGCAGTAAGTGCTCAGGACCTTGAACCTTGGCACCCCACGTGGCTAGGGGCTGAGTGGTTCCCTCACCCCCCCTTCCTTGATTGCCGGTACCTGGGAATGGCTAACGGCACCCCAGCACCACCCACCTAGGCAATGCAGCGCTCAGTAAATAGGATGTGTGCCATTCTTGACCTGGCTGTCACATTCGCTGCCTTGGGTTAGAGCCGCAGGCCTGTTTGTTGTTAACGTTTGCAGGATAGTTGCAAGTACAGGAAAAGCGCTTGGCTTGTCCCTCCGATGGTTCATTTTAGTCTGGGTTCGTTAACCGCACCCGCAGAGCCGCTCAGAGCAGAGGCTCCAGCTCAGAGCCACGTGTGGGATGCCATTGTCCTCCCCACCCCCACCCCCGCCCCATTGGAACAGCCTCAGCCTGGAGAGTTACGCCTTCCGCCTTCCGTGACCTGACCGGCCTCTTGGGGGCTTGTCTGACCGCTTCCTCCTGGGGTCCTCCCGCCCCCTCTGTTGGTCACTTGACTCTCCTCTTTGTCCCATCCCGTGTCCGGGTCACCTCAGTCCCTGGACCGAGGTGGTGCCTGCCAGCCTTCCTCCACGTGTAAGTATCAAGCCTCTTGTGGGAGGATATGCATACTCTGCCCTTCCGGAGACGCTTTGTTTATTTGTTTACACCGTCATGGACCTGTGGCTTCCTGTTGTTTTCTGAGGGCCGTGCTCAGTGCTGTACCTCAGGAGGCTCCTGCTTTGTGCCCCCGGGTTGTGCCTGGCACCTCCTAACACTGCCTTCCCTGCCTGGCACAGTGAGGGCTTCCCCCCCACCCGCCGTCCAACCAGTGCTCTGCACCCCACCACACCCCCCAGCCTCAGAATCAGGCCCGGCTCCCTGGAGAGGAGGATGGGTGCAGCATGCTGGGCCCAGTCCATGTTGCCAGCCCGCTACATAAACACACACACCGCTACACACACACAAACACACACACACCTGTTGAAACCCCAGAGCTCACACGGAGACCTCCAAATCCATCCCTCGCCCCCACTCTTTCTTCCCACACCACCCCCATGTTGGTCACCCCGTTCCAGCCAGAAGCCCAGTGCCCTTATCCTCTGTGTATTTACCCCTGGGTGCCACCCCTCTCCCACTCTGCTGCCCGCCCTCCTCTCCCCTAACCCCTCCTCACTGTGCTCAGGCTCCCGCTTCCTGGGAGACATCTTCTCAGTGCTCACCCCTCAGCCTGACCCCAAGGGACACCCTGCTCACCCCTCAGCCTGACCCCACAGGGACACCCTGCTCACCCCTCAGCCTGACCCCACAGGGACACCCTGCTCACCCCTCAGGCTGACCCCACAGGGACACCCTGCTCACCCCTCAGCCTGACCCCACAGGGACACCCTGCTCACCCCTCAGACTGACCCCACAGGGACACCCTGCTCACCCCTCAGACTGACCACGGAGACTCGTCCTCACCTGGCCCCCGTGAGAAACGAGCCTGCTTAGGACTAAATGGCTGGAGGAGGGAAGGGGGGAGGACCCAGTCACCCCTCGGCCAGGCTCGGTGACCATCTGGCCTTTCTGAAGACCTCATTCCTACTCTTTGGCCTCTCCGACTCCCTTCCCTGTAGCAGGCCCCCAGAAATCCCAGCCAGCTGTTCCCATTAGCAGAGCCAATCGCTAGCCTACCTGCTTATTCAAGGTACCTTCTGAGAGCCTCTGACGTCTCAAGAGTTCAGATAGAGCGAGTCAAGCACCCATGGCCACTCCCGCTCAGCTCCCCAGAACTCGGGGCTCGTTACAGCCAGTGATAGTGACCGTTTTTCCCCGTAGCCTCAAAGATACGCCCCCCGAAATAGAAAAACAACATGACCGCGCAGAAGAAACACATGGAAGGGACCTCGACTGTGCTCGCCCGCAACTTCACTTTTTAGCTTTCACTTTGGGAACGACCGAGCAGCAGTCTCAGACTGAAAGGCAAAAGTGGAACCCGCTGTCCTGTTGCATGGGAAGAGGGAAGCCCGTGTCTGGGGCCGCCTGGGTCTCCGGGAGCGCAGGGACAAGAATCCCAAAGCGCCTCCCTGCCACGCTGTCAGCAGCCACAGCTCAGCTCCACCGGGGAGAGCTTGGCCCAGAGCTCAAAGCTGGACACACCAGAGCCCAGAGAAGGTGAAAGGCGGCCGGCGGAGTAGTGACTGCCGAGAGCCCCCCTCTCCCGTCCCCTCTCTCTGCTTGCCGGCAGGGACCGGAAGCTCACTGTCTTGCTGGCATTGGCTTCTGTTCACCGTCTGGTTTTTCTCTGGGCGCTCTCTCGTGCAGAACACCTACACGAATGCAGATAAGTTGCTAGAAGCGGCGGAGCAGCTGGCCCAGACCGGCGAGTGCGACCCGGAGGAGATCTACCAGGCGGCGCATCAGCTGGAAGACCGGATCCAGGACTTTGTGCGCCGCGTGGAGCAGCGCAAGGTCCTGCTGGACATGTCGGTGTCCTTCCACACCCACGTGAAGGAGGTAAGGGGTCTGGAAGACGGAGCCCACTCCTGGCCAGAAAGGTTCGGGAACTGACCCCAAGCTGAGGCTCAGCCAAGGGGCTGAGGGCAGGCGCCCCAGAGAGGCAGGCAGGGACGATGGGAGGCAGGCAGACCGTCCGTCTTAGCACCCGGGGCGAGCCCTGTGGTCATGGCTGTGGATTTCCTTTCCGTTGGTCAGCCAGTCATGTGGTTCGGCCAGGCTTGCCTGTGATCTTATCAAGCCCCGGGCCTGCTCTCAGACACAGACGGGCCGAGTGTTAACATCTTGTGGGACTGAGACAGTGTCACGGGGCAGAGAATACGAGAAGCCACCGCCGTGGTCCCTGTGGGCGCTGAAGTAGCCAGTGATCACATGGAAGGGGCTCCTTGGCGCGTGGGGAAGGACCCGCGGATCACACCCTGCCGACCTGAGCGGGGCTTAGCTAGAAGCCCTCTCAGCTTGTCTGACGGGATAGAGCTCTTGAGGGAGAAATGTTATGACACATGAAAGTTTTCAGGAAAATTAGAAGTTTTACAAACGGAATGAGGGTGGAAACCGGCGACATGTTATTTCTGCCTTGTATGATGCTCAGGGAAAAGTCTTTACTTCACTGGGACTTGGCTTACAGGCAGTGCCGGACATATTTGGGGTGGGGGCGTTAAATCCCCCAAGTTTGTGGTAATAGGATAGGAAGAAGGACCTGAGTAAGACTGGTGGAACATTTGGGAGAAATGTGGGAATCTGAAAAAGGACAAGATCCCTTCCATCTTGACGGCACTAAAGATGGTTGCTTGTTGTCAGCTGGGGTCAATTCGGCTCCCGCTCAGGTTGGCAAAGGTCTAACAGGGTCAGTGGTGGTGGGACTGTGTCACCCCCAGGCCCTTTGACATGTGTGCATCCATTGTCACCATGCCGCTCCGTCTCATGGGGGGCTCTGTTGAGCAGCCACCAACCTCAGGTCCATTCTTAGCCAGTCTAGCCTTTCCTGGGGACACGTCCAAAGGAAGCGAGCTGAAACCTCGCCAGCCTTGCTTCTAAGGAGCACGCGGGTTGTCTTCCTTCTCGATGCGGATCTGGAACAAAGGTTGGGAAGTCTGTTTAAAGGCAGTCCACTCAAAGGAAAGAACCTCCCACACCGTTGATGGTGAACTTGGAGGTTTGGATCAGGCGAGCCAGAGTTATATCTCTGAAGCCGTGAGCCCGTGGAGATGGGAGAACTGGGGGGGGGGGGGCGGGGGCGGGGGAGCTGGCTATGCCCTTCTCGGCCCAATCAGGTGAGATACTCATCCCTGCCTACGGGAGGCGCTGTGATATAGCCAGATGCTGTGGGGGAGGCGTGGCGGCCACAGGCTGCTGGGCAAGGTTCTTGGAAGGACCCGAGGGACGGGCGGAGGGCAGCAGGCCCTACTGTGTGCAGAACATTTGGAAGAGCGTGGTGTTGAAAGTGCCAGCAGATTGATTGGTGTGATCTGTTCCTAGACTTGGAAGTGAGCTCAGGTTTATGTAGCATCAGCAGCTTTTAAGGAGCGAACTTACAGGGACCCCCTTCCAGCGACCCCTTGCAGAGTCTGGCCATTAAACAAACACAACACTGACCCACGGTGACCCGTGGGGTAGAGTCTGCTGCCCCAGAGCTCTCACGGCTGCGATCTGCATGGCCCAGAATGCCACATTCTCCTCCCAGGGGACAGCTGGCGAGCCTTAACCACCACGCCCCCCAGCCTCCTCCATCTTGTCTGTAGGCTTGGAAATGACTGGAGGGGGAGAGTACCTTTTGTTTCTGTTGACTCGGGATGAGTTCGTAGGCGGAGGGATTTCACGAGTGAAGTGGTTCGTGCTCCCATCCTGCGCCCTGTGCTCATCCTTTCGCTGTTATCTGAAAGGCCGCCCGCGGAGCAGAGAAACTGGCTTCTTCACCCTGATGAACGGTTAGGCACTGGGCTGCGAACCACAGGTCCGCAGTTTGAACCTCCCAACCGCTCTGCAGGAGAAAGATGAGTCACAGGGGCAGCTCGACTCCATCCGACAGGCTGCTGGGAGTCGCAGAGACTCGTGACAGAGAGTTGGTCTCTGAGTGCACCTACAGGGATCCAGTGACGGGGTGCGTTCGGTGGCCGGCGGGGGACACACCGTGCAGTGGGTGTGGAGAGAAGGGGCGGAAACATCCAGGTTAGGTTGGAAATGTGCCTAAGCGCGCCCCTCCTCCGGCTGGGCTGACTATTTCCTAGGTAGACGCCTCCGTCCCCACTGTCTCTTCTCTGGGCAGCACGGAGGCCTCCGGGCGATGCCTGGAACACCGGCTAGATTTCCTATTGGAAAGCCCTGCTTCCTCCTCCGGCCATCGGACTGTGAAGCCAGTTGTCCAGTTAAGAATAAATTGAACGCGTTTAAAATGGAATTGAAAGCGAGACAAGGCCCGGGAGGAGGAAATCTCGCCTGTTTGGTCTGTATTTGCTTAAAGTCATTAAATATTTAGACAGATGGGGTGAAGGAAAAAGTGGGGGTGGGGTGGGGGAATTACATTGTCTGACTTACTTCTTCCCCAGCAGACTGTGCTGTTTGAAATGTGCAGACTGTGCAAATAAGCTAGAAAACGGAGCTGGTGCTGGCAGATTGGGAGGAGTTAACGGTTCCAGGCTCTCCGCCTGGACGGAAGCCACCCTGGTCCTGGAGGGTGCCCCAGGGGCTTTGCTCTGGGGCTGCAGAGCATTGCTGGCACCTGGCTCTGTTGCTGTCCGTGTGTGTCTCCAAGGAGCAAGCAAGGTGGAGGCAGAGGCCCTCATTCACTCTCCTAGCAGCTCTCTGAAACAGGTTTCTGTCTCAGGTGGTGTCTGCTCCAGGTGCCCTCAGAAACCCCATCCAAGGATCAGCACAGGGGTGAGGGGAGGGTGGAGCCTGCAAACTGAGCCACCCCCCACTCCCCACTATCTCTGGGGAGACCTAATGGGGTGTCCTCCGTCACCCTGAGAACAAACACTTGGGCCCCCAGGTTGGTTGCAGATGGTGATCCCTGGAGACTGTAGCTTCCTCCCAGCTGTTGAGTTTTTGTGTTCTCTCCTTTAGCAAGAACCTGTGAACTACTCAGCTCCCAGTGGGAGGCTTGAAGACCATGCTCTGCCTTAAATAAATAAATGAAGGAATGCTGATTGGCCTTAACACACTCATAGCACAAATCTCGGATTTTCGCTTTCCCCTTCTCAATCGCTGCCTTCTCTCCAGCATGTCTAGGGGGATTAAAAAACGAGGTGGGAACAATGGTACGAAGGCAGGATGGCCTGAACTTTTTGAAGCCCCCTCCATTCTGAGTCCAGTTCTCCCAGTATTTGGTCATCTCTTCTCCTTTTGAACATACAACTTTTCATGAAACTGGACGCAGGGCAGCGTGACGTCACACACACAAGGGAGAGACCGTGCATGGGGCTCGTGTCAAGGGACTGCTCTCCCCACTCCACCCTCGAAGCTTCTGAGTTCAGAGCCCCGTCTCGTCGGGGTTGACGTGGCTGCAAAAGAACACGAGCTGGAGGGGTCTTCCTTTCTTCACGCCTTCTCCCTCCCCCCACCCAGCGTGCCCCCAGCAGCCGTGGCGGGCAAGGAGCCTGCACTACACAAATGAACAAAGCCTGGTAATCAGCTGCCCGGCTTTGTACGCATCGCAGACCCCGACCCGGTTGCTCGAGCTCTCTGGGTGAACAGTAAACTTCTTGGAGACCTGGGCTCTGCCTCATTTACAGTTACATTCCTGCCAGCTCTCCTGAAATCACACTGAGTCTGTGGGATCCGTGTCTGCTGTTAGCATGTCGTTCTGGGCTTGAGTGGCCAAGGGACCTGCTTCAGTCTCTTCCTGGGCAGCGGAAGCATAATGATTTCATCCATCCACGCAACCCAGTTCATCAACCGTGTCCGCTGGCCTTGACCTTTGGGGCACGTAGGTTATTTAGGCCACTTGGTGGTGGCGGGTGACAAGTGTCCCCGGCAGAGTGTGCATCTGGAACCGTCATCGCAGTGGCCTTGCACTGATCCTTTGGTCGCTTGGCCCCCCAGGAGCTGCGGTTTCCCGGGAAGATCGTGTGAAAGGGGCTTCTTGCTGTGGGGAGGAAAGAGGCTCCTTGCTTTTGCTTCTGTAAACTTGACGTGGGGAATTGGGTCGTGTTTTTGTTTGAGGGAGGTCCCTCTGGGAAAAGGCCCTTTCACTTCATTCAGAAGGGGAGCAACCAGTCTCCAGCCGCCTGAGGGCTTATTTGTTGTACGCACCAGCGGCAGGCAGGCAGCCCGGACAGGCTGTTCAGACTGCAGCCGTCTGTCTCTGAGCTCTGGCTGCGCTGCTCCCTGGGAGAGCAGGTCGGCCACCATGTACCAGGGCCTCTGCCTGGACAGTGGGGGCTGCTGGGAAATGAGTGCTCTGGTCCTGTCTTGGCGCCATGTGGAACTCTGCCCTGCCTCTGCCCTGCTTCTCAGTCTGCCCTGCCTCTCCAGTGTTCTCAGGTTGCCCTGCCTCTCCCCTGTTCTCAGGCTCCCCTGTCTCTCAGTCTGCCCTGCCTCTCAGGTTGCCCTGCCTCTCCCCTGCTCTCAGGCTGCCCTGCCTCTCCCTTGCTTTCAGGCTGCCCTACCTCTCCCCTGTTCTCTCAGTCTGCCCTGCCTCTCCCCTTTTCTCAGTCTCTCCTGGCTCTCAGTCTGCCCTGCCTCTCCCCTGCTCTCAGTCTCTCCTGGCTCTCAGTCTGCCCTGCCTCTCCCCTGCTCTCAGTCTGCATCACCCCCCCCCCACCCCACCCCAGGAGTGTGTAGAGAACATATCCAGCTCTTTCTTGCTGCTTGGGCACTTAATTGGGGAGCCTGGGCTTGCTGACTCTCAGATGTGGGGCTGAGTGCCTACTGAAATGAGGTGTCGCTGGACCTTTCATTCTGAGAGCCCCATTCCAGGCACCATAGAGCCAAGAGCCGAATGCCTTCAGGTGGAGACTTACAGCGGAGTGACACGCCCTCTGGGCATCTATCTGTTAGCAGCCCTGCAGGAACTTGGTCACTTGTCCTGAGCATTTCCCACTTGCATTGCAACCAGTTACCTTTTTTTATAAACCCGTTCATCGCAACGGTTGTCTCTCAGTTCTGTGTCGCCATTGCAGCAGAATTACAGACCCCAGACATCCATGTGCAAGAGTGTTTCCTTGAACGACAAAGAAGTCACCTAGGCCCCCACCTACAGCCTCATCTCGGCCCCTCGGAACCGCTCGGCTGTTCTCAGTGGCTCTGGGTTGACTTTGGAGATGGCTACACGTGGCATCGCACCAGGTGTAGCCCTGCTTTGTTTCTGTCTCAGTCGGCATAACCTTGCAGTCCATCCCTGTTTGTGTGTCTTTTTGTTGAGGAGAACTGCGTGGCGTGGCTAACCTTCAGTCTGGGGCCCGTTCTCCATTGAGCGGCGTGTGGGTCCTCCCACTCAGGACCCTGACAGAAAGAGCAGCTCTTAGTGGTCCGCCGAGGCTCTGGCGCAGACCCTGCTCATTTCTCTGGAAAAACGCCCAGGAGTCGATTTCTAGGTCATGTGTTCAGTGCGGGGTTTCGTTCTCAGAGAAAGTGCCACGCTGGGCTGTCTGGACCATTTCCCCCGCCTGGCAGCCGCGAGTGAGCAGCCCCCAGCTTCCTAACACTACACAAGTCGGGGGTGCTGCTGCTAACCTGAGCTCCAGGGCGTGGGCGGGTAGGACGGAAAGAGGACTGGTGGTCAGATGAGCCACACCCTGTGTGTTACCACCCATGTGTTGATGTATCCATTGTAACTTTCCACGAGCAGTGAAATGGCTGCGAAGTCTGCAAAGGGGAAAGGGGCTGGAAGGCCTGGGTGGACCGGCTCCCAGGTGTCCGGAGCAACTCGTTGTGCTGCCGGCTGAAGCTGTGGTACTCTCTATAAGTAACGTCCTTGGTGACAAACACAACGTTGTCTGCAGAAAATAAATCCCCCGGAATTGCTCAAGATTGGAATAATATTTTCATGTGGGGAAACATTAGAAATTGACGTAGGAGATTAGAAGTTACTCTAATATGCCTGATTCATCATCGCCACTTAGCCGATGGTTATTGACTGAGTTCAGTGACACTGTTCGATGTCCGCTTCACTTGTAACTCACAACAGGGATTGGGGACTTGTCACCTCGCAGTGACTCCACATCATACAGTTTGTTCTAAGGGCCACCTCTAAATGGAAAGCCGCAGCGGCCTGCCGTAACGAGGGGTTTGCTGTTAGAACTAATTTCATAAGCTTACAGCCGTGACTCAGGCCAGCCCCAGCTCAGCAACCTCGGGGCTAAACTTCTCAGAACACCCACTGAAAATGCACCAGCCGCACGTGTGGGCTAGTCTACCTGTTAGGCCTGTGTTTAGAGGACCGTTTTATATTCTTGCCTTCTGATTGCCCTACTCGGCTTCACAAATGAAATATTTCATTATAAAATCACGAAAGCCATTGGTTCTTCGGGCAAGTACACTAACGTTTGTCTCTCTAACGCATACTTGTAGTTTGTACTGCTTGCTGTCGTTCTTATTGGACAGCAGATAGAAAGATCGATGACCTGCAGTGTATTTATTGGCTAAGAGTGCTATTACAAAGCATAAAAGCTCTAGATAGTTGTGTGAAGACTTTTTGGCTTTGTTGTTTGTTTTCGCTTTGTTTTTACAGAACAATTCCAGGCCAGAAGCTCCAGGAAAGGCTAAGCTTTGGGTTGGGATTGGTGTAGCTGGCTGACAAGCCGAAAGAGCATTTCTTTAGCTCTACTTTGCTTGCTTGTTCTCCCAGAGAGGACACTCTTCGGGCGTGGCTTAGACTCTGACCAAGTTAGAGGAAGCCAGAGACTTCATAAAGAAAGACCTAGTTCTTCAATAGAAGGCCACGTCTATAGTCCAGGACAAATGAGACACCCAGGTACAGACAGAACACGATCGTTAGATCATTAAATTAGGTTTGCTGGTCTTTGGAATGACGGGAAATGGAAGTGATACCAGCTAACTGGAATGCTCTTTTGCTCTTAAGGCGTTAGCTGTCACTCGTTGCTCAGGTTGCAGTCAGTGCCAGAAGCGGTCTGGAGAAGACAGTTTGTAAGCTGCCCGCTGCCAAGGAAGAGGACAGTGAATGGTCATAGAGCATGTTCACTTTCTCTTGTCCTTTGTCATCATCTGACTTGATGATGGGCACGCAATAGGATTGTGGGCATTTGGCCAGGCCCTTCAACATTTAATTCAGAGATAAGGCAGAATTACGGACTGGGGCCCTGTGGGGCCCTGTGGGAATGAGCATCGGGCTGCCAACCAAGAGGTAAATGGTTCAAACTCACCAGCTGTGCCTTGGGAGGAAGCGGAGGCTTACGCAGTCACCATGAGTTGGGACCGACACGCCAGAGGTGCATTTGGTGTGGGTATGTTAGGAGAGCTAGAACGAGACCCTCTTTGAAATGGTTGTAACAAGAATCAATAGCAGATCTAAGCGAACAGATCCCAGGCTCTCTTTATCCTCCCATCTTGGTCCTCGAGTCCAAGGCACAAGGAAGACGTTGTTTCTGATTGGTAAGACATTGTGCCGGCCCAGCTTGTGGACGAGGAGGTCATTTCCAGGCCAGAGCAGTCCGAGACAGGATCGGGCTTACAGGTGGAGGTAGTGATGGGTGGTGGCAGTCTCTCCTGTCCTCTCAGTGAGCCGGCTGGGAAGACCAGTGGCTTACGCAGACTCCTCACCCCTAACTCTGGATCCGCCCCACCAAACCTATTCAGGACCTTGAGGTGGACATGTGGCATCCGAAGGGCGTGCTCATCGAAGGCATCCTGAAAACATGCCTTCGTTGTGCTGAGAGACATGCATTTTGAGAACGGGCCTATCCGCCACAGTCCAAGTACAATGGCGCCATTGCAGGAAGACCTGTTTCATTCAAAGCCCTGTGGGGGGACTGTCACTTGGAGTGGGGGTGGGGGTGGAGAGTGGTGACTGACAGGTGGTATCAGCCAGGCTTGAGGAAATGTCCTGTGTCTTGCTGCTACGGTGCCCCGTCCTCATGCCGGAAAGCCACGTGGTTGGGTTACCCAGAGGGCACGTGGCCACAGTCTGGATGGAGAAAGGGGGGCTCTACCAGCCATGCCAGGTGATGGACATGAGCTCCCACAGAAGCGCAGCAGGAATAAGTGAATGCCTCCCCCCCCCCCCCAGCGGTTCATGTGTTATTAAGCACCACGGAGTCGGTTCGAAGGCACAGTGAGAGCAGAAGGAAGCTGCCCGTCGTCACCGTCCCGGTGCCCATCCATCATCTCCTTGAAGGGCTCTTTTCTGCCAGCCGAGAGGCCTTACCAAGCATGACGTCCTTCTCCGGGGAGCTGGTCTCTCTTGATCATTTGCGTGCCTGTTTTGAATCAGAAAACACCAATCCCGGAAGGATCAGGGTCACACGGCGGCCGTCGTATTTGTTAACCAAGAAACCGTCTTAAAGCTTGTACTTGGCAGAGGCAACACTAAGGCGACGCGCCAAAGCAGTGCACCCACAGATCCGCGCTGCGCTGCTCTGTGGTCCTGCGTCTGTCCCGTTCGGCAGCCCACACTTTCTTTGAAAGGCGAGACTGGCCTGGGGGGAAGGCACTCAGACCAAGCCGGGCCAGCATTGTCCTGGATAAAACCCGGGCCTAGGGGAAAACGCATCTGTCTAGCGTGATGGAGAATTCGGCAGTGATTCACAGTGATGGTTGAGCAACGTAACCGTAATTGCTCTGACATGTACTGAGGAATTGGAAGTGGAAAGAACACCCCATTAGCAGATGCATTATGTGTAACAACTGTGTAATAGTTCAGGATAAGCACTACGATTGTGTTATATATAACAACTGTATAATACAGTGCTTCTCAACCTTCCTAATGCTGCAACCCTTTAATACAGTTCCTCATCTTGTGGTGACGCCCCAACAATAAAATTATTTATTTACTACTCCATAACTGTAATTGTGCTACTGTTGTGAATCGGGTGACCCCTGCAAAAGGGTCGTTCGACCTCCAAAGGGGCCATGACCCACAGGTTGAGAACAGCTGGTACAATAGTTCAGTGTAAGAAGTGCAAAGGAAGATAGGCCTCGGGCTTCTGGGTCTCCGTGTGCCGTCTCTGAATGTGGGAAGAGGTGCGCTGTCAAGAATGAGGTACCTTGGCCAACCAGGAAAGTCTGAGGGAGAGGAGGTCGCTTTGAAAACTCTGGAGAAGAAGAGAGACTTTCCCACCCGTGGCACGACGGGGCGCCTCCGTGGCTGTGGTGTGTATTGGACTGGTGATGTCGGTCATGGACGGGACCCGCAAGACCCCTCATCTGACTGGTGCCACGGCCACCAAGGAGAACATCACTGCAGATTATTTCCAGAGGCATCAGCTCTGTAGAACTTTCTGGAAGGTTGCTGAAGTTCCTGTTGTCCCCATGGGATTGCTCCCTCTGTTTCTTGTCCCTGGCTGGGTAGTGGTGCCCCGCGCTGTGTACTCCCTGGCTCTCCGTACCATCCGTCTCATGCTGGGCCGTCCATCCAGTACCCGCTCGTCCAAAGCAAGGCCGATCCGAACGTATACCTGTGCATCTGCTCCTCCTCCTCCTCACCGTGCCCGCGCCTGCGCCCGCACATCTTCACCACGTGTGCCAGCTGCACCCCAGCCTGCCTCCTGCCCATGCACCTCCTTTGTGCATGCACATCCCAGCCTCTGAGGCTGGACTTGTCCACCCGCCGACGTGGCCGGCGGCAGGACCGGGCAGTGTTTTTGTTCTGTTGTGCACAGGGTCTCCAGATACCTAGCAACCACCACCACCTGTGCAGAGGCAGGCTGTCGCGGCCTTGCCCCGCGGAGCAGCTGGTGGGTTGAAGCTGCTGTCCTTTCTCTTAGCAGCAGAGCCCTGAATGACTCCGCCCCCAGGTCTCCCTTTTCACCACAGTGAAGGGTTCTTTGTCCAACCCGATTCCTGGGGGCCCCGTGGTGAAGGCGAGCAGCTGCTGACCCAAAGGCCAGTGGCGTGGCCCCGTGAGCTGCTCGGTGGGAGAAAGCAGTGGCCCTCTGCTTCATGGCTTCTGAAACCACGTGGAGGTTTTCTGCTCTCTCCTGGGCAGTCAGGCCTGAGCCAGAACTGCCGGCACCCCAGAGGGGAGGTTTGGATTCTGTCACGCCCACCCTCAAACCTGATCCTGTCTCCAAGCCCCAGAGGGGCAGTAGGCCTTTTGGGCAGAGCAGCTTGCTGCTCATGGTGGGCAGTTCCCCTCTTTCCCCTGCTCTTACATCTGAGCCACTGCCCACAGCTGCCTGGGAACCTCCCAGGCGGGCTGTGCCTCTCCTGCCATCGTGTCAGAAGCACAAGTCTGGAGAGGAGCAGTGGGAGCCGTCCCATTTGTGAGTTTCTGCAGACATCGGCAGCTATCAGTGCGGTGAAACGACCCCACTCGCTGGAGGGGAAAATTCCAGCCTCGGCTCACTTAGGCTCCCTGGTGCCCTAACAGGATACTGCGGAGCGAGGCTTTACAGGACAGGGATCCGTTTTCTTGCTGTTGGAGAAGCAAGACGTCAGCCCTCAGGGTCTCACCCTGTCAGCTCCTGTGGAGGGCTTCGAGAGAGGAGCTGACTGCTCCCTGCCCCCTCCTCGTCTCTGGTGGCTGATGGCAGCGCCTGGACAGCCTCTCCTGTGGCCTGAATCCAGGTTTGTCCCCTCTTTCTTTTGGGGAGATTTGCATCCCGACCTTACAGGAAGCAGCCCAACATGTGGCCACCAGGTCCCCTCGGAGTAGCCACTTAAACTCCAAACTCCCTGCCATAGAGTCCACTCTGACTCACAGTGACCCTACAGGACAGGACAGAACTGCCCCTGTGGGTTTCCAAGGCTGGCACTCTGTGCAGGAGTAGAAAGCCTCTTCTTTCTCCATCGGACCAGCTCATGGTTTTGAACTGCTGACCTTTCGGATCACAGCCCCACGCATAACCCTGTATCACCAGGGCCTCTGGGAGATGCTACAGTAGTGCCCACATCTCTGGGCTCCCTCCCTAACAGCCCGGACTCAAAGAGCAGGCCACCTGGTGCCAACCCTGAGCATCAGGCCTCTCCCATGTTAGTGTCTACAGTCACCCCAGCCCAGCCTCCTCCTGCAGTGCCCACAGCTGATGCCCAGTTCCCTCACAGAGTGCCCTGCCCTGCCCTGGGGGAACGGGGTGCTGCAGCCACCACGCAGAGGGCCCCTCTCAGGCCTTGCTCTGTAGCTGCCTCACCCCATCGGGGTGTCCACCAAGCGTAACTGCTGTCTCTGCTGGGCGAGGCTTGAGCCTGGTGAATTAGCAGCCTGCGCAGAGGTGCCATGGTTCACCCAGGGAGTCCTGGTGGCACAGCGGATCAGTACATGGGATTCCCGTCCCAGCCCTCCAGAGAGAGACAGGAGATCGCCCTCCCTAAAGATCACAGCCCCAGAAACCCCAGGGGGGCGCCTTTCTCAGCCCTGCGGTCGGAGCTGGAACTAACTGGACAGCAACACGTTAGGATGCAAACAGTGCAGATGCCACTCATAGAGGCTCTTCTCTCTCTCCCCTCTCTCTCTCTCTCTCTCTCTCTCTCTCTCTCTCTCTCTCTCTCTCTCTCTCTCTCTCTCACACACACACACACACACACACACATACACGTGGTTTAGTGGGTATTTTCAGCCTTTGAAAGTAGACTTGCCTGACTCGGGCTGGATTACAGTGGATCCACAGCAACTTCCTTCTGAACCGTTGCGTCTCCACAGGGGAGGAAACCGTTCTTGTAGAGGCAGACAGAAGGAGCCC
The DNA here is from genome assembly GCF_050624435.1 of Tenrec ecaudatus. Taxonomy (NCBI): domain Eukaryota; kingdom Metazoa; phylum Chordata; class Mammalia; order Afrosoricida; family Tenrecidae; genus Tenrec; species Tenrec ecaudatus. The sequence continues at coordinate 12,888,162 of NC_134531.1, forward strand.
TGAGCCGCAGAGTTCTGGCTTCAGAATTTTCCCCGTCACCTGGCTCCTTTGGCTTCATGGAGTCCTCCTGTCTCTAGAGATGTGATCCTGGGATTGGTCCCTTTGATGTGATCCCCGTATCAGTCCCTTTGTGGACTCTTCACTGGCGTCCCGGTGCCTGTGTGACGGCCGGGTCGTGATTGGAAATAAACTTGCTAAGAAAGAAGAAAACAGAAAAGAGGGGAGGAAAGAGGAGGAGGAGAGGGATGGACAGAGGTTAACTCCTGGTGAGCCTGGGGAGATGAGACCAAGGCCGTTTCCAGCAGCTTTTCGCAGACCGCAGTGTTTCTGTGTGGGAAGATTTAAATACTCCACAGGGTGGCGGACTGCACTGTATTTTGAACCATCGGTGGAAGCCATGGTGCATTCTGAAAGAAAGCTGACCGCAGGAAGAGGAGTTTAAAGCTAGGATGGTTCCACAGCTCGTTAGAAGAAGAATGTATCTTCAAAGAAGAAAGGCAATACTAGTGGGGGACCTGCCCCTATTCCTTCAATCTGCCTGTCTCATCTCCTATAATGTCCCCAAACACAAACCTCACCACCATCTGCCCCTGCGGTGGGTGTGTCGCCCCACTGTGCTTCGGATGGTCAGGGGACAGAACCCTGATGCACTCAGGGTCCTGAGCAGTGGACTTGGTCATTCAGAGCAGCTGGCGTGTGGTGAGACACAGGAGCCTGCCTTCACGAGCCCAGTCGTCCAGCCTGGGGAGGTCTGCCAGTAGTGGTCATCCTCCTCACTCGGTTTCTGTAAGCTGAAGGCGGACAGGTATGCAGTGATGGTGCTGGAAAGCTAGGCATATATTCCAGGGGGAGGTGGGGATGTAAGTCGTTTGATCGTGCTCAGATACGTCTGTCTCAGACTCGGCGTTTGGATGGGATGGAATGAGAGGGTGGCGGGAGGGGGTTGGGGGGATGGTATGGCGGTCCTTGGGAAGGGGCTGCCATGCACCTTCAGTAATTAGCTCTTGGGCTGGGTCTCGGGCAGCTGTGTGTGTCCGAGGGACGCGCTTGTCCTTGGCAGCTCCTTTGAGGCCCATGTTTGCAGGCAGAGGACAGGAGTGATTTTGAGAGCAGGGAGGGCATGAGGCTTCTAGCTTCTCTGCCTGCGGCCAGTGCAGCCCCACACCGTGGCTGCCTTAGGAGGTGACTGGGAGCAGGTAGGCGGGTGCAGTCTGTGGCCAGTGCAGCGGGAAGGTGTCGTGGGGAGTTAGGCCACTCACCTGCCACCTGGCATGTGGCAGGCCAGTGGTGATGGAGTCACAGGGACCCCTTGGAGAACGCATCCTAGACGGCTTTGTGTGAACGTTTGGACTGGCCGCTCACTCCTACAGCCTTGTTTTGGTTAAACAGCCATTCTGCCCGTTGTGTGCCCCAGGCAGCTGGAGTGGCTCGGGCTCAGGCTCCTTTCAGCCAGTTGAGTCCATCTGAGTCCATCCTGGTAATGAGGGTAATTACATTGGCAGCACACTGCTGCTCTCTCCGGCTGGCAGCCAGGGGCCTCCTTTCATCGGGGCCTTCCGAGAACTCCGTGAGCAGCCTGCCTGGGAGTTCTTGGGATCCCTGCAGACTGAGTTCCGAAGTGACTTCTGAGCCGTCGCTCAGACTGACCCTGTAGGACAGGGTGGAACTGCCCCTCTGGGTGCCTCAGACGGTGGCTTCATCTTTCTCCTGTGGAGCAGCTGGTGGTTTCAACGTGCTGCCCCCTAGGAACCCACTACACCACTGTGTGTGTATGTGAGAGTATGCGTGCTTGTATGTGTATTAGTGAGTGTACGTGAGAGTATGTGTGTGTGAGTACTTGGGAGTGTACTGTGAGAGTGGGAGTGTGTGACTGTATGTGAGAGAGTGTGTGTGTGTAGTGTGAGTGTCTGAGAGTGGTTGTATGTTAGTGAGTGTGTACGTGAATGAGAGTATGTGGATGTGTGCGTGTCTGAGAGAGTGGTTGTATGTATATATGTGAAGGAGAGTGTGTGCACGTGTATCTGTTTGTGGGTGAGCAAGTGTCCGTGTGTGTGTCTGTCGCCTGTCTGTCTCTTCTCGTTTCCACGGCACCCTGGCCCGAGCGGAGGAAGCCTCGGACAGTGGGACTTCCCTCCCCTTTCCTCTCTCCCGGTGCCGGCCCCCTTGGGGCTGTCTGTTTATTTTTTTCCACCGGGCATGTGTCCTGCTGGTTTGGGATGCGCGCCCGCCCTCCCCCTTCCTTCCTCCCACCCCCCGGCTTGCGCTCACTGGCCGTGTCCCGCAGCTGTGGACCTGGCTGGAGGAGCTGCAGAAGGAGCTGCTGGACGACGTGTACGCCGAGTCAGTGGAGGCCGTGCAGGACCTCATCAAGCGCTTCGGCCAGCAGCAGCAGACCACCCTGCAAGTGACCGTCAGCGTCATCAAGGAGGGCGAGGACCTCATCCAGCAGCTGAGGTAGGCGCCTGCCCCCGGGGCTTCATGGCCAGTGCCCAGAGCACCGCCAGCCCCACAGGCTCAGCTCTCTTTCCCTCCTCCTCCTTCCTCCCTCCACACTTTCCCTCATCAGTTGACAAGCAAGGCCCCACATCCACGGCAGGCAAACGGATTCCGACTCACGGTGACCCCACAGGACAGAGCAGACCACTCTGTGGATGCCTCAGGTTGTCTGCCGTAGCTCTCTCCCCATTGTAGCTAGGGAGGTAGTTCCAACCTTTGACCTTTCTGGGAGCACTTAACCCAGAACTTAGCTTCTGTGGGTGGGGTTTGCCCCTCTTCTCTACCCCTTCCTGGTCACCACGGACCTGTCTGAGTCCAAGCCGGGTGGACGCCTGCGCGGCACTGGGCGTGGGGAGTTGGGGCCAGATGGGGGCAGGGCAGGGAGTCAGAAAGGCCAGGAGGTCAAGCCCACTTTGCCAGGTGGCCTCTCCCTCTTACTGGGTCAGTGGGACACTTAGATGTAAACTGCCCCACGCTGTCCCTCCTCAGAGGGACCGGCCACTGACGGGTCACCGGTAGCTGTGCAGGATGCCCACCCAGCTAACTGAGGGTCAGGCACCAGCTACCAAGTCAAGGCTTAAATGAACTCCATTCCCATCTAACCATCAGAGCCAACGTGACGCCAGCGTTTCAGTCAGCCAGGTACCGGTCATCCGGGTAGCTAAAAATAAGACCCCACCCAGTGGCTTCATTTTCCAATTGGGATTCCTTGTGGGCGTCTGGCCCTAAAGGAAATGCCCGGGGCCCCTTGTGCAGCGCACCCACTGTCGTCCGTCCCGGCTGGAGGCAGGCTCGGAGGAAGGAGCTGAATATTGTTTTCTGGAGCACAGCTTCTTCCCCTTTCTGAGGCCGGCAGCCCTACTTCCTGCCGCGCTCTTCCCCGGCACCAAACAATGTGAGGCTCTCTCGCTGGATTCCTCTTTGTCTGGCCTCCAACCCCGGCTCCCCGCCCTCCCCGTGTGCCCCGCAGGGACTCGGCCATCTCCAGCAACAAGACCCCCCACAACAGCTCCATCAACCACATCGAGACGGTGCTGCAGCAGCTGGACGAGGCCCAGTCGCAGATGGAGGAGCTCTTCCAGGAGCGCAAGATCAAGCTGGAGCTCTTCCTGCAGCTGCGCATCTTCGAGAGGGACGCCATCGACGTGAGTGCCTCAGCCCGGTGCTCCTCCACCGCGATCCAGAGGCAGGGAGGAAGCCCGGGAGGGAGGGCGGGCGGAGGCTTGCTGTTCTCTCTGCACGCGCCCCTCCCCGGGATTCTGGGCTCAGGACTCTGCGGTCCAGACTGGAGGGAGAAGGGAGGCTGGTTGGGATTTCAGGTGAGCGGGGCTGGACAGGCAGCTAAGCCTTTGGGGGTGGGGGAGGGACGCAGTCTGTATGAGCGGTCCACTGTGATGTCCTGGTGTTTGTCAACCTTGACTGGTGTGCTGCCCTGCTCTCCCTCTCCCTGTCCTCACCCTCCCCTGCCCTGTCCTGTCCCTCTTCCTCTCTCTCCTGCCTTCCCATCCCCGCCCCACGGTCCCTCTCCTGGCCAGAGTGAGCATCATCATGGCCCCTGTGATGGTGGTGGAGGCAGCCCTGATAGTGCTGTGGGTTCGGCAGTGATTGATTGGGATGGTAAAGACAAGGTCAGTGGTTCAAGCCCACCAGCCACCCCATGGGACAAAGAGAAGGCTGTGTGCTGCCATCAAGCTTTGCTGTCTCGGAAGCCCTATAGAGCCAGCCCACCAAGGTCTTGGTCTGCACTGCTTTCCCCTGGGAAAAGGCCAGGCTCCCATGGTCTGCAGGGAGCAGGCGGCCGTGTGCAGGCTCACCTGCCACTGGGCCAGGTGTCTACGTCACCAGCTCTCGTACTTCTGCTGGTGACGCCACAGTCACGGGTTCTTATAACCAAGTCAAGCTGACAACCATTAGCTTGGTTCTGTCTCGTAGCGACCCCCGTGAGAGAGCGGAACTGCTCCGTGGGGTCTCTGAGACGGGGGTCTTAGCAGAGGCTAGCTGCTTGCCATGCCTTTCTCCTGAGGAGCCGCTGGCGGGCTCGAACCGCCCCCCTCAAGGTTAGCAGTCCATCCCTTCCTGCACTGTGTCCCCATGGCTCCTCTGGGTCTCGTCTAGCCCGCCCCTGAAAAAGAACCAGACTCACTGCCGCCGTGGCCTTTTGAGAACCAGTGTCCATGTTACCCTGGGGTGACTTCCTCCCTGGGACCAGCGGTGCCGCCGGCCAGTGCTGTGGACAGGAGGCCCCTCTGAGCATCTCCACGGTGGCTTTATGCCCTGGGAGGCTCTCTTGCTGGTATGGGTTTCTGATCCAAAGATGATCGCCCTAGAGTAGAGGGCAAGGCTAAAGAGAGAGTGATTTTTTTAACCCCCCTCCCACTGGCTTTTGGTTCATACCTGGTTTTGGTGTGATTATAATGTAATGGTGCCATCCATCAATGTAACAAGTAAAGATACTCTGGCCCTGATGGTAAGGGGATATGGTGGGAGCAGCCTGAAGGTTTTCCATCACCTCCCGTCTCCTGGCTGCGATGCTTTGATTGATTCTGTCTGTCATCCTCACGGCTCCACCCTCACCTTGCAGGGCCGAGTGGCGGAAGGCCATGAGCATCCTTGGGGAGTGCTGTCCCATAATTTACAGAATCACATTTCTCTCTCGTGTTTTCCCTCCCTTCCTGGGTATGTGGTATTTTTAGCCTTCAGTTTAAATATTGTGTGTGTTCACCCCTACGGTAAAGCGGATGAAATGAACAATCAGGCAGAGTTTCCATATACCTGTCTCCGAAATTCTGGGGTTTGCTGCACTTGCTTCCAATATCCCCCCCCCCCCCACACACACACACACTTTTTTAAACTTAATATATTGATAAGGCCTTGTAAAGGTAATCATTGCCGACTTGCGATATTCCTCCCAAAGACTTCCTCAGTATCTCTGAATTAAAAGCCTTTGTCCTACGTAACCACTGTCCACCTATGGGAGGCCTCACCAAGTTCCCAGCTCCCCTTCACGTTCGTCTGCACCCCTGGCTGTGGTCACGCCTCCACTGTCCTGCAGGGGCCGTCCTCCGTGTGACGATTTGTACCCCCTCCGTCTGGAATCCCTCTCCTTCTGCCCTCCTCTCTGCTTTCCTGCCCTTGAAGAAGCCGGTCAGTTTGAGAAACGGAGGCTTACGCACCCGCCTGCCTTTGTGGGACCGCTCACATTTTGCTTGGCTCAGGTTCTGAGTCCACCCAGGCCTGCCCGTGGGCTCAGAAGCAGCTGTGGAGGCCCGAGTGGATTCAGCTTTAGGCTTTCACCAGCCGGAGGGCAGGCGCCTTCGGTGGGCCGCCTGCCTTGCTCCCTCGAGGCCTGTCACGTGGTGATGCTGCTGCGGTCACGTCACGCCTGCTGGTCCCACCTCGGTGGGGATGGCGAGGTCGGCTTCGTGTTCCTACAGGGCAGGCTGGTCCTCCACCACTGCACTTTCAGTCAGGCCTCTGTCCCGATGGTTTGCGGCAGGACAACTGCCAGAAACCACTGCTTTGATTAGACATTGCCTCTTGCTGGCATTTACTTCCGTCATCGTTAGATGCCACAAGGAGTCCTGGTCGCCCCTAAGGACCAGTTTTCAGTAGAGAGGTTGGTTTCCTGGCGATCTCTCATTGGGAAACATGAGGTCTTTCCATTTGCTTGGTTTCCTGTCTTCTTTCAAAATAGAAACCTAGAATCGAGAGCTTTTGCGGATCCCCTGTGCCCATTCAACTTGAGGCATTTCTTTTGGGGTGATTGTGAGTTGTCCAGTCTTCAGCCGGTCCCCATCAACAGGCTTCTGTGTTCTGACACGCCCCCCTCCCCCACTTTCCGAGTGTCTTCCTGAGACCCTGCGTGTCAGGACCCCCAGCAGCTGCTGCTCAAGCCTCGCCCTTCATCAGAACCTCTCTCCCCCTAGATCATCTCAGACCTCGAGTCCTGGAACGATGAGCTTTCTCAGCAGATGAACGACTTCGACACAGAGGACCTCACCATCGCCGAGCAGCGGCTGCAGCACCACGCGGACAAAGCCCTGACCATGAACAACCTGACCTTCGACGTCATCCACCAAGGGCAGGACCTCCTGCAGTACGTCAATGAAGTGCAGTCCTCGGGTAAGAGCTGCCTGCCGCCCCAGGCCTTCGCCCTTCTTGCCCGATGTGGTGTCCACCGAGTCCACCCCGTCCTGGAGGGGCTCTCCAGGGGAACATGTCACACGTTTTTCCAGAAGAATCGATCTCATGTTAGCATAATGTATTTACCCTTCGTGGTCTTTACGATTGTTTCAAGTAGCGGTCACTTTAATTCGACAGACTGTTTTAAAAGGAGCCTTGAGGCGTGGGCTACATGTTGGCTGCCTGTCACAAGGTCGACAGTTTGAGCCCACCAGCCACTCTGAGGGAGAAAAACGAGGCTGCCTGCTCCCGTCAGGCTTTAGAGTGTCAGGAAGACAAACGGGTAGCTGTGCTCTCCGATGGATGTTTGTTAAATGCTGTTGTACTTCTGCGAATGAAATGGAAACTTTAAGATGTTTCTGCATTCTTACTTTGCCTTTGCCTCTGTGTTACCAGCAGCTGGCACTGTCAGCACCACGTGTAGGTTTAGCTCGGACACATTAGCAAGGTGGTTAGTAGAACCCGCTTACACCTTCCTCGTCTTACCGAAATCAAATCAAAGACTTCACCAAAGAACACACTGCACCTGCACAGGGACAGAGGCAAACCAAGTTCACCCCCTCTCATGGAGGAGGGGGAGGCACATTTTCAGTAGTTACTATAGTTATCAATATCTTAGATACTCTTTAGGAGAAAGTAAAAGAAAGTGATTTAAAATTTTTATTTTATGTTTGCACATAATAACTGGGTTGTCTATATAGAAAATGTTCATCATCACTGAATGCATTGAATAAGTGGTTTTCCTCCTGGAATTGCCAGTTTTCATAATAAAGCCTGGCTCACTGGTGATCTCTAATGGAGACCAATGGATTTTCACATTTTCTGGCTTCTTTGCTCATCTTTAAGAAATTGATGTATGTATATGTATGGATTGTGATAACAGTTGTATGAGCCCCTAATAAATTGTTTAAAAAGAAAAAAGAAAAAAAAGAAATATTAGTGGGTTTTTGTGTATGCCATGGATTTTCACAAGTAGGGAACTGTTTGTGTATTTATACACAACTAGGACCAGGAGTCCTGATAACGCAGCGGCTTAGGCATTGGGTTAGTAACAGAAAGGTCAGTGGTTTGAACCCACAAAGAGAGTGGACGGTGTATGCCGAGAGGCACCGAGTCTGTGTGGTTTGAACCCACAGAAAGGTCAGTGGTTTGAACCCTCTTGAGGGAGAAAGCTGAGGCAGACTGCTTCTCTAAAGCTGACAGTTTTAGAGACCCGATGTTGGGGGCAGTTTGCTCTGTCCTTGTGGGGTCATCATGACTTGGCATTGACCCGGCCGTGGTGGGATGCAGTAAGAATCTCAGCATTTGGTGGGCTGTCACCTCAGCTGTTGGTTCACTTATACTTTTGTTGACGTTGAGGCAAGTCAGTCCATCCTCTCAGACACACGCACGTGCTGGGAGGCAGGTGTGCGCTCACACTCTTCTGCTGGCCTGGGTCCTCCATGAACTTGACCTTGAAAGAACTGTCGGCCCCTGAGGACCATTGAACGGAGTCAGGGGCCATGTCACCCAACGTCTGAGGTGGCACGCTCACTGTATTCTGGTCTCTCTGCCACGTGTGCAGGTGTGGAGCTGCTCTGTGACAGAGACGTGGACATGGCCACCCGGGTCCAGGACCTGCTGGAGTTCCTTCACGAAAAGCAACAGGAACTGGACCTGGCAGCGGAACAGCACCGGAAGCACCTGGAGCAGTGTGTCCAGCTCCGCCACCTGCAGGCCGAGGTGAAGCAGGTAAAGGAATTGCTGGCCCGGGCACATCCCACCTACAGACACCTGGCGTGGAATACCTGGGGCAGCTCAGGCATGTAAGCCTTATGTAGGTAGTCCCTCATCGGAGCCCTGCTGCGCTAATGTCATATTCATTCTCTCTCACTGTCTCACACACACACAGAGGGTCTGAACACAAGACACAAGCAGGCCACAGATTTGAGTCTCCCCACCTAGAAGGCTGGTGCGACGCTCACGAATTCCGTAATCATTGTTACCGGTAACAAAGAGAGCGGACGGTGTATGCCGAGAGGCACCAAGTCTGTGTGTCCTCACAAGTCCCCTTGCCGGGGCCTGTGTGCTAGGACCGACCGAGGAGGTGCAGGCACAGCTGGGTGACCAAGAATGGACCTCAAACTCTTGGCGTTGTCAGTAGGAACGTCCATTCCAGCCAGCAGGAGCAGGGAGGGTGCGCATCCTGGGGGCACGCTGGGAGGGCCAGGGCTAGCATGGAGCATGTGTACCTTTCCAGGTGCTGGGATGGATCCGCAACGGAGAGTCCATGCTGAATGCTGGCCTCATCACAGCCAGCTCCCTGCAGGAGGCCGAGCAGCTGCAGCGTGAACATGAGCAGTTCCAGCATGCCATCGAGGTGAGGCCCCTTCCGCGGCCCCCACAGTGCAGCCAGTTGAGTGTCACCTCCGCTCCCTGGGCTGTCAACTCCCTTCACACTGCCCCTACAGTACAGTGCAGCCCATGGGGACGTACAGGACCAGTCAAACCAATCGCAGTCCCTGCTATAAAAGGTCTCCTGCGTGGGTGAGGCCTGTGTCCTCCCGGATCGGCGTGTCCGCCGAGATGACTACAATCTGCTGTCACAGGCATATCTTCATGCTACGTGGCCAGTCTCAAGGAAGGACTAGGCTCGAGATGCCCTGCAAAGCCGCAGACGCACCCTGGTGCTGGCGGCCATGCTGGCGCTCTGTCCCATGATGTGCAGAACCCAAAGGAGCCTCAGGTGAAAGCTCTGGTCAGTGCCGGGCACCCCCCCCCCGCCCCAGTGAGCATCACCACGTGCACATTCAGAGTTGCAAAGGCTTCTTTCCCGTGGGGGAGAAGGTGACTCGTATGGTGGGTGGCCTCTAATCACACCGCTCACAGCTCTGGATGAATTTATCTCCAAAGACTGGGAGCCGTCGGACACCCCTTAACGCTTGTCCCGGAGGCAGGGGCTCTGCTTACTTGGGAAACTGTACTCTGTGTCTGGCATTTCTAGTGGCGAAGTAGCCAGGATGGGACATGCCGCGGGCCACGTTTGGTGGGATAGCTGTGCTTTCTCTGATGAAATGCAGGATTTTTTTGTTAAAGAAACTGTCCAGAGAGCAGCAGGTCCCCTCTGACTTTTGAACAGCACCTGGTCCTCAGCCCCTCACTGGTTCTTCTGATGCCCATCAAGGAGAAGACACGTGTAAGGGGCTGTCTGTTCTCATTTGGATGGACTTGTTAGGGGGCGTGAACCCCCAGAGAATGTGGCTGATTCATCCTCAGCAATGATGTTTACCTCTTCAAAATCAGTAGCTTCTGAGGACTCGCCATGAAGATGACGCCAAAACACACACTGGCCGTTTCTTCCCGCCTTGCTCACACCGCTCACGCAGCTGTTGTTAGCTGGAGCCCCACGCTGGGGCATTGCAACAGCGTCTCTAGAATGTGGGTGGTGACAGTGTGTGTTAGTCTGGAGGGACTAGAGAAACATTCACCGACACTCGTGTGGAAGAAAGATCTGATATACAAGTGCAATTAGATATTGAGAAAACAGCCCAGTCCAGTTCAAGTCCCTATGTCTGATTACCAATCTATATATAAAGTCCTCTTCAGACACCGAATGAGGAAGATCACAGGCCAGTGGGTGCAAAGTCTTGTTGATCCAGTGGCGGTATAAGCACCTCAGTGCTGGCAGGGGTCTCCACGTGGCTTCTCCAGCTCCGAGGCTCTGGCTGCCATCAGCCTGTCTCCATGTGGCTTGTCAACAAGCTGGTCTTGCAGGGACTGAGTGTTTGTCCCACCTCCAGCGAGCTATTTCTCTCCTTAGCGCCTCCAAGTGAGGTCATCAAGCTGTGACCTGATTGACAGGCTAAACTCCACCCCTTCACTTGTAAGTCTCAAATGTGTGGAACTCTCTGAGACCGAGAGCCACAACCGGAGACACAGGATGGAGATTCTTGATGCAGTTCGGAGTCCATCCTTCATTAGATGATTACCTCTTCCAAGACAGACTCCCCTTCCATGTTTTTTGGTTGCTGAAACCATGTGTTTTCTTTCTGTGAAAGAAATTTGTGTTTCAGAATAAAACAATTTTTTTTCTCGAGGCAAAATCTGGATTTTGATAACTGTAGTGGGACACCTAAGCCCTGAGCAGGTCTCTAGTGTTGGGCTGGTGAGATGACGCCCATCACTGTTATTCAGGCCCCACTCGGGGGCTTGCTGTGGCTGTCGGGTGCCATCAAGTCGGTTCTGACCCAGAGCTACTGACTGTACAACAGAAGGAGACCCTGCCCGTCCTGCGACGTCTTCACAATCGCTCCTCTGCCTGAGCCCATTGCTGCAGCCACGGTGTCCATCCGTCTCATTGAGGGCCTTCCTCTTTTTCCCTGCCTCCTCCCCTTTCCGAGCACGATGTCCTTCTCCAGGGACTGGTCTCTCTTGGCAACATGCCCAAAGTATGCCAGATGCAGTTTCGCCATCCTTGCCTCTGAGGAGCATACTGGCCGTACTTCTTCCAAGACCGTTTGGTGTGTCCTTTCAAATTCCTCGCCAGCACCACAATTCACACACACCCATTCTTCTTCTGTCTTCCTTATGGAATATCCAACTTTCACAGGCATATGAGGTGATTGACAATACCGCGACTTAGTCCTCTTAAGATAACATCCTTGCTTTTCAACCTTTAAAGATCCACCCATGGGAGAGCATATACAAAAATAGCATAGCAGCTTCTCCTGCACTCCAGAGCCAGAGATGGTGTGTGGGCTCTCTGTGTCCCATGGGTCACAAGCAGTTGAGTATAAACCCAGCAGTTCCTAGAGCATCCACTGCGGTTTTGTTTTATCTTGATTTTCTTTCCCCTATAAAATACATACGTGGGCGCGGCCCTTGCTGACGATGCCTCCTGTCTTGGTCTCCTAGAAAACGCACCAGAGCGCGCTGCAGGTGCAGCAGAAGGCGGAGGCCATGCTGCAGGCCAACCACTACGACATGGACATGATCCGGGACTGCGCCGAGAAGGTGGCCTCCCACTGGCAGCAGCTGATGCTCAAGATGGAAGACCGCCTCAAGCTCGTCAACGCCTCCGTCGCCTTCTACAAAACTTCGGAGCAGGTAAGCAGAGGTGGAGGTGAGGGTAGGGGTTTCAGGCGCCTTCCCCGGGCTCCTAAGCTTTCTGGCCCCAGACCATCGACTTGGACTTTTCTGTCAGCACTGATCAAGTTAACCCCAAGTTAATCAGGGGAACGTCACATTCTGGACTTGACTTTCTCTTTCTATGGGCTACCTGAGTGGCACCAACAGTCCCGTGCTTGGCCACTAACCAAAACTTTGGTGGATCAAGTCCACCTAGAGTGGTGCCTTGGAAGAAAGGCCTGGTGACAACTTTCCGGAAACTCAGCCACCGGAAATCCAGTGGAGCAAAGTTCTCTCCTGACACACCTGGGCTTGCCTTGAGTTTCAGTGGATTTGACAACAACTTGTCTGGTTTTTTGGGAGCCCTGGTGGCATCCTGGGCTGTGCCTTGACCGCAAGGTTAGCGGTTCAATCCCACCAGCTGCTCTGCAGAAGAAAGGCAAGGCTTCCTGCTTCCACTAAAGATTGAGAGTCTCGGGAAACCAAAGGGGCTGGTCTGTCCTGTTGGGTCACTAGGAGCAGGGACCTACCCCATGGTGGCGAGTCTGCTTGGTGCTGAGTTTCAGGTGTGGGAAACAATGTAGACTGGAGAGTACAAAGACATCGTTTCCCCTCTTTAACTACCTGGGCACTTCACTGAGTTTGGGGAAACTTTCCACCATGTATTTTCTGTGAACATTTGAAAGTCCAGAGTCACACGCGAACCCAATACACAAACTCAATGCCACAGAGTGGATGCTGACGTGACGGGGTAGGCCGGCCCTGTGGCTCTTTAAAGGAGCAGCCTCATCTTTCTCCCACGGCGTGGCTGATGGATTAGAACTCCTGACGTGGTGAACAGCCCCCGTCGTGTCACCATGACACCACCAGGGCTTCTGGCATCTCGTCAGATGGAGAAAAGTCCGCTTCGGTTGTTTCTTTCTCTGAGAGCCCTGCCGCCTTGGGCCCAGGGGTGGGCTTGTCCTGGATCAGGGGGTGCCGTGGCTCAACTCAGCCCCCAGCGCTTTGGTCTGACCCATGGTCAGCGTGGGCGACGTGTGGCATCTGGCCATCCCTGAACCTGTGGCTTCCTTCTGCCTCTCAGGTCTGCAGTGTCCTTGAGAGCCTGGAGCAGGAGTACAAGAGGGAAGAGGACTGGTGTGGGGGCGCCGACAAGCTGGGCCCCAATTCCGAGACAGACCACGTCACGCCCATGATCAGCAAGCACCTGGAGCAGAAGGAAGCTTTCCTGAAGGTACTGGGGCCTCACCAGACACCGAGCGCAGACCCACAGGGGTTCTGGTCTGCAAGGAGCCCTTGGGCCTACAGACTTCTCCCCCATCCAGACCCCACACAGTCGTGGCTTCCCAGAGGAGCCTCCCTTCACCCCATGCACAACCCCCACCCCCACAGCTCCCACCTCCCACGCCGGGGATGAGAGACTGGTCAGAGTATGCCAGTGATGAGGTGGTTGACCGGAGGAAGTCCTAAGATCGTTTCCACGTGTGATGTACACCTCTTCCTAGTTTCAGAGAAAGCTGTGTGAATTAGGAATGGTTGAGAGTTCGTAGACGCGCAGAACCACCTGATCCTGAAGACAGAGCATGATCGATTGGTTAAGCTGCCTGTAGATGCAAAGAATTTTCCCTCAGGTGGTTCTGCCTCTTCAGAAATAGATTGGGAGGAGGAGGGGGTAAGTCCAGGAGAGGACGCCCCCTTGGCTTACAGGTCGGGAAACTTGGGACGCATTTCCCGCAGGGGAATCTGATTCCAGTCTGCTGGGCTGGGAGCTGTAACTGAAGAGTGACGTCCAGAGAAGTGCGTCATATCTCTCCATCGTGAACATGTGCCATCGACCCTGAAGCAGATTTTAAGCCGGGGTCAAAATGTTAACATCTGTTTAAAAACAGTTAAACGTGAATGTACCGCGCTGCCTTCTTTGGCCCCAAGAAGAAGTTTCTGCATGTCTGCCGTTCCCACCAGAAAAACACTCCCCACACATACACTCCCACCCACCCTGCTGCTACCTGTCCGCCATTCCTCTTCCTTCTGGGGTGACTCCCTGCCCTGCAGCCTTCCTGTTGAGGCTGGGGGAAGGAACCGTAACTCTTTTAAAGTCAAACCTGTGAATTTGTTTTAAGCTTCCAGCGCAGAGGTTTTGCTTTGAACAGGTTGGCGTGGGAAAACAGTTCGCTAAGTGCACCTGATTCAAGTGAAGATCGGGGAGCCCCACCCCCGACTTGTGTCTGATAACTCATTCGTTAAATGCCCGCTCTTGGGAGAACGCTGGGAGTTGGGAGGCTTTATAATTTGGCCCCGTTCCTCTGAAATCGCACGACTGAAGCACCAACTCGAAGCCCCACTTAGTTGACGTCATCAAGAGGGCTTTTCCTCACGATTACAAAAAGCTGTTGTGGATTACAAAAAGCTCCAATGTTGCCACAGACTGGTGCGCTGCTTGGCTTGAAACCTCCCAAACGAGTGAGAGCCAAACCGTGAACTCCCCCATCTTCCCCGGCACTGGCAGATCTGTCTCCCACGTGGCTGCTGGAAGCCAAGCCACCAAAGGCCAGCCCACCGGCCCCAGAGCCGGCGGTTCAGACCAGCGCCTGTGGCTGCTTGTGTCTCAAGTGGTAGGACTGAGCGGTTGCCATAAGGAGCCAGAGGCTGAGGACCGGCAAAGCCTAGAAGATTTGCTCCCTGCCCCTCCCAGAATCCCTCAGTGGCTGCAGCCGGGAAAGCTAGGCCCCTTTGAAAGGGTGTCTGTTACTGTGGCGTGCCCTGCCTCGGGGGCCTTTCTCCAGGGCAGTGGGCAGCACAGCAGTTGGCTCCATCTCTCCGAGGTCAGAGGGAGTGTTTGTTTGTTTGTTTGTTTGTTTGAACCAGCGCAGTAGGTGGCTTGCTGCATCCTCCAGACCATAGATTTTAGGTAAACGTGTGTTCTAGCTGAATGCCACGGTCACCCCTGCCCGTGTCACGTCAGCTTAACAGAATGACCTGCTCTCCCTGGTTTTCAGGCCTGCACCCTGGCCAGGAGGAACGCGGACGTCTTCCTGAAATACCTGCACCGGAACAGTGTGAACATGCCCGGGATGGTGACGCACATCAAGGCTCCCGAGCAGCAAGTCAAAAGTAAGTCCCGGGGAGGTGGCCACAGCGGTCCCCGGCCGGGGCCAGCACGAGATGGGAGGGAGCGTCCGCATGTGCTCCGAGGTTGAGCTTGTGGACTTGACCGTCGATCCCAGGCTGCCAGCATCTGACTCTTGGCCGGCTGGCGAGTGCTTACTCTTCGGTGTTACAGAAATTTGCCCTCTCTCTGAAACCAGTGAGCGAGCAAATGCGTCCTCACGATCACCTTCACTAACGGCACCTGAAGCTTTTCACTCGTCAGAAAGGCTTGGAGCCTCTTCCTGCACAGAATCCACTGGCTTGCATCTGTTCCGACTTAGAAGGATCTGTAAGACAAGGTATAACTGCGCTGTAGCGTTCCCAAGACGATCCATTTTCACCAGAGCAGATGCCACACCTTCTCCCGCTGATTGACCACTGTCCTTTTGGCAAACGGCCGAGCCCTTAACCTCCAAGCCACGGCGGTTCTAAGCGAGAACCGCTCACACGCAGTTGACTTAAAGACACGCTTGGGAACGGGTCTGTTCCGAACCAGGACTGGGTGTCGTTTAAACCTGAGTCCAGGCCCTCCCAGAGCGACCCTGCAGGCCAGCCTAGAAGTGGTTTCCTGAGGCTGTAGTTCTTTACAGGAGTGAGACTGGAGAATTGACATCAACTTGATGGCAGAGAGTTTAGAGTCGATTTCATGTGTTAGGGAAAAGCCTTTGCTAAACTATTATTGAGGTTTTTTGTTTTTTCTTTAAAAAATCATTTTATTGGGGGTCCGTACAACTCTTATCACAATCCATACATAACATCCATTGTGTCGAGCACATCTGTACATTGGTTGCCATTCTTAAAACATTTGCTTTCTACTTGAGCCCTTGGTATCAGTTCATTTTCTCCCCTCCCTCCCCGGCCCCATCCTTCATGAACCCATGATAATTTATAAATTAATATTATTTTGTCATGTCTTACACTGTCTGACGTTTCCTTTCCCCCACTTTTCTGTTGTCAATCCCCCAGGGAGGGGGTTATATGTAGATCCTTGTGATCAGTTCCCCCTTTCTACCCTACCATCCCTCCACCCTCCTGGTATTGCCACTCTCACCATTGGTCCTGAAGGGATCATCCACCCTGGATACCCTGTGTTTCCAGTTCCTATCTGTACCAGTGTACATCCTCTGGTCTAGCCGGATTTGTAAGGTAGAATTGGGATCATGATAGTGGTGGAGGAGGGTAAAGCATTTAAGAACCAAGTTGTATGTTTCATCGTTGCTACACTGCACCCTGACTGGCTGGTCTCTGACTGGCTGGTCTTCTCCACGAGACCCTTCTGTAAGGGGATGTCCAGGTGCCTACAGATGGGCACCGGGTCCCCACTCTGCATTCCCCTTCATTCAGTGATATGATTTTTTGTTCTGGGTCTTTAATGCCTGATACCTGATCCTATTGACACCTCATGATCACACAGGCTGTGGGCTTTGTTGTTCCTCAGCTAGATGGTTGCTTATTTATTTTCAATGGCGAGGGTTGTTGTTTTTTTTGCGGGGGTGGGGGTTTGTTTTTCCATAAATCAAACCAAGGAGTGGTTTGCGATTATTCTTGCTGTAAAGTGTGCCCTTTGTGTACCGACCAAGAAGTCGTTTTAATCACTTTATTCACTAAGTCGTTAAAAGAATATGCTCCTCATTGGCAAGCCGAAAGAAATGAAATAAAAAATTTAAGCCCAGAGTTTCAGGATTGAAGATTTCATAGGCAAAACCTTGAGTGGTGCAGGAAGCATCCAGCGGGGATGGAAGGAAGGCATGTGCATACCTAAGTAAATGTCTCGGGAAAAGGCAGGAAGGATACCTTGTTAGCAGCCACCGAGTTAGCTCCAGTGCCTGGTGCTTCCAGTAGAACAAGCATTAGAGCCCTGAGATCGTAGTAGTCATGCATTGGGCTGCTAATCCCAAGGTCAGCCGTTTGAACCCACCAGCTGCTGCTTGGGTGAAAGGCCTTAGAATGACCGTCTCGGAACCCTCCAGGGGCAGCTTTACCCTGTCCCGTCTGGTCACCATGAGTCGGCATCGACTGACGGGTGTTGATGGCAACCGGAGGCATCAGACGAAACCCGAGTGGGTTTCCACCGTCTCGCCGGCAGATGGCACATGTGGGGAGTCTGGTCAGCATGCCTCCAGCCAGCACCGTGGGGGAAGAATGTGCTTTTCTACGGTTCTGTCTTGGTGGCATTCACATGTTGGTGGGTGCCTTCCGCTCAACCCAGGGTGAGCCGTGGTTCAGAGTAGGGCTGCCCCTCTGTCCCCTCTGTGGGGAGCAGACCTCCAGGTCTCCTGATGGGCGCGTTTGAAGGGCCAGTCTTTCACTGTGCACCAAGCACTCACCCACTGCGGCTCCCTCAGCATTCCCACCTGAGCTTTGCCGTGAGAGCGGGCAGGATTTTCCGAGCCAGTAATGGCTGGCTGCCTCCCCGGCGGTTCATGGCAAGCACCGACACGCCTCTCTCTCTCCTTGTTCCCTCAGATATCTTGAACGAACTCTTCCAGCGGGAAAACAGGGTGTTGCACTACTGGACCATGAGAAAGAGGCGGCTGGACCAGTGCCAACAGTATGTGGTCTTCGAGAGAAGTGCCAAGCAGGTCAGCCTCTGTGTGCGCGGCCCCCCACCCACCCGGGCCTGCAGGGCAGAGTGGCGGCTTCCGGCATGCCCATCATGGTGTGGAAACCCTCTCTACTGATCAGAAGTTCCCGTGTTTCCATGAGTGTCATGCACTGAAGGAGAAAGTCCAGAGCCTCACACAGAGTGATTTTGACTCGCAGGGGAGGGCGCGTGCCCTGCAGCTTCCACTGATCTCAACCAGCAAAGCACCAGTGTTGCCTGCGAGGCTGCTTTGAAACTGGGAGAAAGTCTGCCCTGCACGCTGTGTCAGTGCCGCAGGGCGTGGCTGTGGGCATCCCTGCACTTATGTCCGGAGGGCCAGGTTGTGTGCTGCTGCTACATTGGGCTAGGAAATGAGGGACAGAGTTTTTAATAATTCCTTACAGTATACACCATGTGCATACATTTGGCCAAGCGGGGAGACATGGCTGAGGTGGTTCATTTGGAGAAAAGACAGTGGGCACCCCTCACTTGGGCATCTTGGTATAAAGGGGGCTTCTGTATTCTCAGAAGCAGGCACTTGGGGGTGAAGGACTCTGTCTGGAGCACGAGGATCATTAGCATCTTTGACCTTAGCCTTAAGAAGGCACCTTGGGGCATACATAGTGTTATGCCTTAGGCTACGATTCACAAGGTTGGCAATTTGAGCTCACCAGCCAGCTCCGAGAGAGAGAGAGAGAGAGAGAGAGAGAAGGGTGGATTTTTCCACTTTCGTTGTCTTGAAAAACCCACAGGAGGAGTTAGTCTCTGTTGTATAGGGTGGCTAAAAGTCAGAATTGACTTGATGGCCATGAAGTTTGGGATCCTCACCCAGTCTGCCCTCTGGCTCCGCCTTTCTCCTGGCTGGCCTCACCAGACATCCTCGTATCATGGCCAAGTTCCCAGCAGCGAGGCAGGCGACAGATCTCGGAGTGTGTGGATCGCATTTCTTCATTGTTTAGTTTAAAGACGGCTAAACCGCGTTTCAGAATTAAAGTCGTGTTTCTGTGGTAGCCTGGTGGCAGAGTGGGTTACAGCTGAGCCTGCTCATCACAGGGTCAGCAGTTCAAATCCACCAGCCGACC
The DNA here is from genome assembly GCF_050624435.1 of Tenrec ecaudatus. Lineage (NCBI taxonomy): Eukaryota > Metazoa > Chordata > Mammalia > Afrosoricida > Tenrecidae > Tenrec > Tenrec ecaudatus. The sequence goes on from NC_134531.1 coordinate 12,906,759, forward strand.
CTCAGGAGAAAGATGAGGCTGTCTACTCCCATCGAGGCTGGCAGCCTGTCTGCGAGTCGGAATCGACTTGCTGGCAGCCATTGGGATTTTGGTCTCCGGTCTGTGTCACGTGCTCTCATCTCCCATCTCTGATACCACAAAGACTCCTTCAAACACAGAGGCACCGAAGTTGCCAGCTCTTCTCTTAGCTGAGAAAAGTCCCGGAACATGTTGTTGGTCTTGGAGAAGGTCCAGTGAGTTGGTGCTGGTGCTGACCAGGGCCTGTTGAACCAGAACCAGTACCCTCAACGTTGGAGGGGGCGGAGGAGGGAGTGGTCAGTCTTGAATCGCAGCTGTGGTAAATCAGTGCAGGCACCAACTTAGTTCTCTGTGACGCTCTGCGGTGAACGGGTGGGGGCTACTCCCCGAAGCTGCTTCCCTGTTCTGCTTCCTCCTGGATGCTGCTCCTCCCCACCCCCACCCCAGTTGTCTCTGCCGTCTTATCTCCAGTGCTCTCTCAGGCTGCTGCTTCTGCTGATTGCCCATGGGCACTTCCCAGGCCTGACCTCCTGATTACTGATCCACAGCTGGCCCTGTGGCCAAGCTGAACTCGAGATTCCTGTCCCTGTGCGCCCCCCCCCCCCGCCCCCAATTCCTCAGGGAGCGCTGGGCGTGTCCTCCCCCATCCCCAGCCTCCCACAGTCACTCCCCCACTGGGCCCTAGAGGTGCTGGAGCTCCACCCTCAGCTCTGCGGCCAGAGCCCCAGCCTGGCACAGCCCTTGACCTTCCTTATGCTCCGAGCCTATTTCTAACACCCCAGGCACCTGTGACCTTGAGACCCTGGTCCTCCTGCCTCACCTGTGACTCTCCTTCTTTCCCACCCTGAGTTCCGGCCGCCGCCTTATCAGGGGCCCAGCTGGGTCAGCCCAGGACTGCTGCCGTCTGCCAGGCGGTGGGGCCCAGCACAGCTTCACCTCCTGTGACCCCCTTACTGAGGGAGGTCCCAGGCTCTCATTTGTCCCTGCGTCTGCCCCACTGGCCTCAGAGATGCTGCAGGCTCCGTGACCATAAAGCGAGTGTCTCCGTAAGGCGGTCACTGGACTCTTTCGGCTCCCCGGTCAAAGTTCAGTTCACGTGGCCCCGTCAGCTAGGAAGGGGACACTGGGACAGTGCAAAGGCCTGAAGTCGTGGGCGGATGCCAGGCATTGGGCACACAGACATGGAGTGAGCACCTGCTGGTGGAAAAATGGTGCCACTAGGCGTGCTCAGTGCAGGGTTTCCCCACACCTGAAATTTGTATATAAAACACACATTCTCTGCAAAACACAATAAAATGAGGTTTTGCTCTCTCCCTGGCCCTGGGAGAAAAACATAAAGCCTGTCTACTCCCATAAAGAATTACCGTCTCAGAAACCCACAGGGGCAGTTCTGCCCTGCCCTTGAGGGTCCCTGTGAGTTGGCATCGACTCGGTGTCAGTGAGTTTGGATTCAGGGTGACCTGTGCCCTGCTCTGTGGAGGCAGAGTCTGTACTCCGAGCTTCACTCCGTGCCCCGGCCTGGTCTGCACAGAAGGCTCTGGGGACGGTGTGCTCTGGGAATGGATAAGAGGAGGGTGCTAGAAGCGTGCTCCTGCCCGGTTTGCCGCCGCTCCCAACTGTGCACCAGAGAGGGGCCCGCCAGGCTCAGCCAGTAAGCTCCGTTGTTCAGCTGGGACGCCCCTCCTTTTCATGCATTCTCCAAAGAAGACCCTGAACTTTCAAAGAGCGGGTAGAACACTTGCTCCCTGCTAACGCCTGTGCTCCCTAACACTGCCTTTTTAGATGTCTGTAGTTAAGGAGCCCGGTGGCATAGAGGCTACTCATCTGGCCGCTAACTGCAAGATCAGCAGTTCAAAACCACCAGCCGCTCCATGTGAAGAGTTACAGTTGTAGAAACTCACAGGGCAGTTCTACCCTGCCTTATAAGGTTGCTATGAGCCAGGATTTTTTTTTAATTTACGATTAAGTTTCCTTTCACTTCAGATAACATAAAAATGTAAGAAAACAGTAGCTCAGATCCGAATTCACAAGAGAATACACAACTTAGAGCTTTGGTTCTGGCACAATCTGAGCCTAGCCGCACCTGCTGTCCCGGTGTGGCCCTTTTTCCTGCCACTGAGCTGGTTTGCGTCACTGGTCCTCTGGAGTCCCCGCACGGGAGAGCTTATTCCTGGGCCGCCCTAAGCACAGGGGCATCAAGAGAAAGCCTGAACATTTAGCATTAAAAATCCAGAATGTGCCCATGCTTGCTTTTCCTGTTGACTAAGGGAGAGCGTTCCGGAGGGATCTAGAGGGTCAGCGCCGTGGATGTCTGTAGAGGTCACAGCATGGGGGTGTGAGTACCTGGCACCCCGCCCTCCTCAGTATTCCTTACAGAGCAGCCTTCTGTTCAGGCTTCTTTCCTGTGTTTGTGCCATTCTGTGCACGGTTATAAACAACACGTGAACAGCTTGTGATTGTTACACAAGGGACTTGATTAGAACATTCCAGCAGGTCCACGTTTTTATGAGGTTGGGATTTGGATGCTGACTTTCCAAAGCTTGGCCTCCCCGAGAGAGCGTGCTCGGCGTGGCCAGCCTTGGCTTGTGGTTTCCCGCTGCAGTGGGGCACGCAGACACTGGGACTGCCCAGTGGGGAGGGGAGTTAGCTCCTGAGCAGCCTCTCGTTCCCCCTCCCTGCAGGCCTTGGAGTGGATCCATGACAGCGGGGAGTTCTACCTGTCCACACACACGTCCACAGGTTCCAGCATACAGCACACCCAGGAGCTGCTGAAAGAACACGAGGAGTTTCAGATCACGGCAAAGGTAAATGAAGGCCGGGCCTCCGCTTCGGTTTAGCCCAGTGGTTCTCAACCTTCCTAATGCCACAACCCTTTAACATAATTCAGCAACCAAATTATTTCCATTACCACTTCATAACTATAATTTTGTTACTGTTATGAGTTGGACGGCTCCTGCGAAAGGGCCGATCGAACAATCCCAAAAGGGGTCGTGACCCACAAATAGAGAGCTGCTGGTTTAGCTAGTCGCCAGCAACTCCCCCCCCCCCCCCATTCCTGCTGACGATGGCCCCACAGGTTTGCAGTGACTGGTTTTTTGAAAACAGATCACCAGGCCTTTCTTCCGAAGTGCTCCTGGGTGGACTTGAACCTTTAGCCTTTTTGGTTAGCAGCCAAGCACATGAACCGTCTGCAGGCTAACCGCCCAGTGTCTCCAGGTTCTGTTCAGTGTCCCATCAGTCTGTTCCCATCCTTCCTCCTGCCCCCCCCCATCAACCGAAAAACCGTGTGATATATATACATATTTATCACTCAGGAATGGTCATTTTGGGGTGAGAGAAGCTGAATGCGCTCACTGGATTGTTTCATGCTAAGGAAGCCCCAGCCCCTGGAAAAGGGGTATCCTTTGAGGGGCAGTGAAGGAGGGAAGACCTTCATGAAGTGGACGGCCATTACGGCTCTCACAGTAGGCTCAGCCATCATAGCAGTGGGGAGGGGTCAGTGGTCCTTCTGTCGTCCATGGGCTCACTGTGAGTTGGACCTGACTGGACTGCTGTTAGTCTGTCTGGGTGGACTAGAGAAGCAAATCCAGGGAGATAGTCATACATGTATAAGAAAGAGCTTTATATACAAGAGCAATTGAATATTGAAAAACATCCCAGCCCAGTCCAGATCAAGCCCATAAGCCCAGTATTAGCCCATATGTCTGATACCAATCTATAAAGTCCTTTTGAGACTCACTACCCACGCAATGATGCTGAATGCAGGAAGATCACAGGCCAGTGAGTGGAAAGTCTTGTGGATCCCGTGGCATTGTAAGCATCTCAGTGCCCACGGGTCTCCACATGGCTCCTCCAGCTCCAGGGCTCTGGCTGCTAAATCAGCCTGTCTCCATGTAGCTTGTCAACAAGAATGTCTCCCAGGAACTGAGCCAGTGTCCCGCCCCCAATGAGCTGTTTATCTCCTTAGCACCTCCAAATGAGGTCACCACTGCCACCTGATGGACAGGCCAAACCCCACCCCTTCACTCATCAGCCTCAGATTGACAATAGATTATGTAGCTACCACAGTGGCAGCTGAGGATTGTAGGTGGTGCTTGGCACTGTCTTCTCTGACTCGTCCTTTCAGTTGTCCTCTGTCTCCTCCCACTCACGAGCCAGTCCTCCTTTGGCTGCCCTCTAAAGAACCCCTCCTTCCTCCTTCCTCCTCCTCCTCATCTTCCCCCTCCCCCTCCAAGGTGTTCACTGTGTGGCTGCTGTTTATATGGGAGCCGGGCGGCACTTACCGATGTCCGTGCGTTGTGCTGGTGTGCCCCATCTCTCTCTGCCCCCCACCCCCAGCGCCTGCTGCTTGTGAAACGCTCACAGCGGTTCTGCTGGCACGCTGCTCAGCCTCGAGGCGCATGTGTGAGGGCAGCCGGGTCTGCGGCCGGCGGGGCCCCCGGCACGTGGTGCTGGGAGGCGTAGCACACAACACGGGTGGCAGTTTCTCTCTCCTCCTGAAAACCGGCCTCGACTAAACACACCGTGGTGCCAGTCTGTGCAAGGAGACGGGAATTCTTCAGATGCCCAAGGATGCGCATGCTCCCGCACCGCCAGCCAGGGTTTTGTCAACTAGCAGAATTGACTGGCTTCCACGGCCCTTAACCCTGGCTGTGAAAATGCTTCTAACGGGGGATTTGGGATCGCCTGCGGTGACAACAGATACTTTGTATCTCGCCTGCTGCCCTCTCCTGTTTTCTGTAACATCTCTGAGTCCTGCTGCTCGCCCTGCCCGTTTCTGCTGGCCCTGGGCTCGGCAGGCACGCAGCCCGCTCTGGAGGAAGCCCTCACCCCTATGGGGGTGCAGGGACCATGGGGGGGTGGACAACCCAGAGGGGTGGCTGGGCTCTGAGGAGAGCCCCATGCCCCCTCCTGGAGAGTCAGCCTGCCCGGCCGCTGACCTCCCTCCAGGCAGGTAAGGATGCCATCAGCCTCTTACCCTTTGGGCTGTTGTCCTTCGTGGGAGTGGTGTGTGGCTGCCGCAGTTACGGGACTTGCACGAGTTGCAGGTGTTTCTTGCAGTAGCCCTGGCTTACTAAGACAAGGTCTAATGTCTGTATCGAAAGCATTCCATAGGAACGTCTTTTACTTCTGTGTAAGGAGCCCCGGGAGGCAGTGGTTGAGCGCTCAGCTGCACACCGTACGGTCCGCGGTTTGAACCCACGTGGGAGGGGTGAAGCCGTCAAGACTGAACCCTCGGAAACCATACAGGCCTGTTCTACTCTGTCCTGGAGGGTGCTAGCATGCAGAACAGAGCGTGTTTGGGTTGCTGTCTAAATATTCACTCAAAACAGCACGATGCCACGGGAGATTAAATAATGGGAAGGGGCGGCGCGCAGTGCAGCACTCAGGGAGCTTAGGGTACAGGGCTACCCCTCCACTCTGCTGGCTGGCCGCTGAGTGACCACAGAGTGTCACCTGCCTGCCTGCAGGGAGCACTGTGCTGTGGACGCTGACAGGGGGGTCACCACCTGGAGTGGAGTTGTGTGTGTGGGCAGTTCTGTCCCCCCACTGGGCATTATAGGACTGAATCTTTCCATGATGCCAGTGTTCCTATGCGTCAAGGTTGGGGTGGGTCATTGAAAGAGCAGGCTGGAACAGATACACACCTGAAATTTGGCTCCCACCCAGCCTGCTACCCGATCTGTGAAGCTGCCCCTTAGTTCAGTATGTCGACTCACTGAAGTAGTTCTATTAGAAGGAAGCTAGTAGTGGTTACGCATCTAGCTACTCACGGCAAGGTCGGCAGTTTGAAACCACCAGCTGCTCCGTGGGAGGAAGATGAGGCTTTTTACTTCTCTAAGGAGTTAAAGTCTCACAGGCTCACAGGGGCGGTTCTACTGTCTTGTAGGGTTGCTATGAGCCAGAACGGACTGGATGACAATGAGTTTTTGTTTCATTTTTGAGCAGATCTTGGTTTATTTTCTCCCCTTGCCTCTTTTGCCATTCTTGTCTCTCTGTGAATGAGAGACCACCCGCTCTGGATTGGAGATTCTGATTTTCCCGTCAGAAATGAGGCTGCTTCTCTTGCTTGGTCTCTGTCGCCCTTTCTTTGGAATGGCCTGTTGTTGTAGCTAATCCATAGCCCTGGCAGGACAGGCTGTCTTTCCCTGGTGATCCTGATTAGTGTTACGGCATTTTTAGTGCTGGTGGCAAGAAAACGGTACAGCCGGTCCACAGCCTCTCCTCAGCACCAGGCTGAGTCTCGGTCGCTGGTAACTTCGCAGCTGTGATGCAGTCACTCATGTCTCAGCTTTGTGCTGTCCCCAGACCTGCTGCCTCCATAGACAGATCCCGCTTCATGTCAGTGAAAGTGACTTGAGCGGCTGGGAGAGAGGCCACTCTTGGACCAGGTGGCTTTACAACTAAGGTGTTTGCAAGCACTGCCTTGCTGGGTCACTCAGAACTCTGCGCTTTCCTCCCCACAGGGCTGCCTGTAGCCCCGGTTACTAGCACCCCCCAGGCTGTGGATACCTCATCCTTCCTGGTCCTGGGATTATCTCTGAGCGATTGGCTTCAGAACTCAATTTACTTCTCTTTTTTTCCCCACTTCCTTGAATATGCCTATGTGAAGTTGTCTAATTTATAAACTTTTAAATAATATACTTTTTATAAACAATCTCTAGCTCTAACAGATTAAGGAAGGGAAGTGATTGTGTTAGGCTGGGCTCTCCAGAGAAGTAAAACCAGAGATAGATAGATAGATAGATAGATAGATAGATAGATAGATAGATAGATAGATAGATAGATAGATTAGAAATAGATAGAAAGAAACGTATATCGAGAGAATGGCTCATACCATTGTAGAAGCAAGTTAGGTCTAGCCCAAGATGCTTCTGACTCAATAGTCAGCAAGCAGGTCAAGCTTGTGACAAGAAAGGTGAATGTGACTTGAAAGTCGTCGGGTCCCAGGGTCAGCAGGCAACACGGCTGTTGGATCAAGTCCACAGACCCAGTGAGTGACCCTAAGGCCAGCAGTCTGAAACCACCAGCCACTCCGCGGGAGAAAAGAGTTGCAGTTCTACTGTCTTGTTGTTGAGTCAGAGACAGCATCCCCTCAACTGCCGAACCCCTGTGAGAATCCTGGCCAAGTCAAGCGAACAGAGAACCCACCCCTCACCGTCATGTACTAGTTCACTTCTTTGCGGGGCGGGGTCTTGAGTGGTATTATTCTTAGGTGCCTCCGGGTCTTTCCCACTCCTGCCCCCCACCCTCCCCCAAGAGGCCTGCAGTAGAGAACAGAAGGGTAAACCCCCGGCCAGAGAGCTTTCCTCCATGTCCGCGGAACTGAAAAATGCAGCATGCGGGGAGCTTCGTCAGGGTTTGTTGAGGGTCTGCGGTGGGGAGACCATCTTTGCTCTGTACTCTGGGAAAACGGGGAGAGGCAGCCGCCGCTGCCCTAGAGGAGCCTGTGGTTCTGTGGTGCATACGGTCCCTGTGGGCCGGAGCCGCCTTGGCGGCACCTAAGAGCAGCAGCCCTGGTCTACCTGACACCGACGGCTGGCATCACCCAAACACAGCCAGGAGAGACCTTTGCGGGACACACCCACGCTGTGTGCACGAGGCCTGCACGGAGCCGCCTGAGGGACCCCCATTCACGCCACACGTGTCTGCTTGACACGTCCACCGAGCAGCCACCCCACAGGGACGCGGCCGCTTCTCGGGGTCAGGAGAGCACGCTGTCTCGGGCGAGCTGAGGAAAGCAGGCTGCAGTCAAAGCGGGCAGACAGGCTGGGTGGGCCTGAAGTTTTCTTTTTTTTAACCGTTAGCAAACAGAAATTAATTTTCTCACTGTTTAGGGGCCCGGAAGTAGGAATTCAGGGTGGGGCACTTTCTTTCGTTCTCTGTTGGCTGGGGAAGACGGCCTTGTCGCTTCAACTGTCTCCTGGCTCCTGGGCTTGAAGTTTTCATTGGAGTGGTTGCCACCGGCGGGGCCCAGAGCTGCCGGCGCGGGGAGGGGGGCGCCGTGACCCTGTGGCCGGGCGCTGGCAGGGGCTTGCGCTGGCCTCACCGTACTTTCCTGTGGTGGTTGTGTTGCTTTTGCAGCAAACCAAAGAGCGAGTGAAGCTGCTGATACAGCTGGCCGATGGCTTTTGTGAAAAGGGGCATGCCCACGCAGCAGAGATAAAAAAATGTGTCACCGCCGTGGATAAGCGCTACCGGGACTTCTCTCTGCGCATGGAAAAGTACAGGAGCTCTTTGGAGAAAGCCCTGGGGATCTCTTCCGATTCCAACAAATCGGTAAGCCGTGCATGCACGCGGCAGGGGGCGCGGCGTTTCCGCTCTGCCTGGTTTGCTCACTGAGTCACTGAGGCTACCCCTCCCACCCCCCCCAGAGTAAAAGCCTTCAGCTGGACATCATCCCGGCCAGCACCCCCGGGTCCGAGGTGAAGCTCCGGGACGCGGCCCACGAGCTGAACGAGGAGAAGCGGAAGTCGGCCCGCAGAAAAGAGTAAGCCGGGCCACCCTGGGGTCACCTGGAACACACAGGCAGGTGCGGTGGGCCACCTGGAGAAGCCAGATGGCCGCGGGCTTGGGGATGTCAGATGGTGGGACTGCTGCGAGCGTGCTTGGTTTCCGCAGCACGGTCTCCAGTGTCCGCTTCTCCCCCCAGTGTCGCCTAGAGCCGGGCCATCCGTGCCCTGCTTCCGTGGGTGGACTCCGCACTTTGCGGCCACTTGTCCTGAGTTGTCCCAAGTCCTGACGACAGTAGGAAAGAGAGTGAGCCGGGGGCCAGGTTAAGAGTTTGAGGCGGCTCTGCTCATAATGACCAGAGATTGTTCTCAAGGGGAGGCTGGCTTGGGTTGTCATTGTTGGAGGTCTGGGTGCTCCCAGCACCTTGTGGCGCAAACCAAGGTGACTGCTGGACATCCAACTGTGCACAGGCACTCCACACCCCCACCCATTAGTCCCGGACAACAGAAGTAGACAGCCCCAGTTGTCCCTAGCGTTGGGGTGGAGAAGCCTCATTCCATCCAAAGCCTTTCTGTTCCTCTCGGTTGGCACCTGGGCACGCTTGCTGTGCTGGCAGCTGCTTTCCAAGCCGCCGATGGTTTTGGGGCTTCACGGAACGTGCCAGTCTTGTTACCAGCCCTCCCTCTCGATCTGTGCCAGGTTCATCATGGCGGAGCTCATTCAGACGGAGAAGGCCTACGTGAGGGATCTGCGGGAGTGTATGGATGTGAGTGAGTCGGGAGGGGCTGCTTGGTTGTTGGGTGGTGTGGTGGGCATCCTCACGCTCCTTGTTCCCGTGCGGCTGTGGGGAGCGCTGCCTGAGCCACTACCCTGCCCCTCTACATCCCCCGTGATGCTGGGGACCTGGAGCTGCACTCTGCGACTCCCCGGAAGATTTACAGCCTCAGAAATTGACAGTTGGGGTCCAGGAGGGGAGGTCCTACCCTCCCGGTGACTCTGTGGCAGGGAGTTTGGGTTTGGCGGTTTGAAGAGAGAAAGTGGCTGACAGGCCAATTCACACACTGGACACCCATTAAACTTTGGGGGCTCACCCACACTACTACATCCCTCCCCATATCCCGAGGCCACTGAGGGTCTTTCTAGGCAGCCCAGAAAGACAGCTGGGCCTGCATCCCCCTGGCTCCTGTGGCAGATGCATCAGCACGTTCCCTGGCCTGGTTACTCCGTGGTGGCCCAGCTGACAGCCCTGAAGCTGTGTGGAACCCAGTGTCGGACAAGTGTGTCTGGCGGTTATGATTACAAACCCCACACAGCATTAGGAAGACTTGCCCCTCGGGGCGTACGCTAACCCCCATGTCCCCGTAGCGTCTACAAAGCCCAGCCCTCTTCACAAGCACGCTAGCAGCCTTTCAAGGAGACTTATGTGGTGTTTCCAAAAAAGGCTCCCACGGAAGGCGTACGGAAGGCCTCGTGTGGGTGCACTCCGGGGCGTATTGGCAGACGTGGGCGTCAGTGATTCTGGAGGGGGTGACTCTCGCTAACGCCTGCGTCCCTCTGGCAGACCTACCTGTGGGAGATGACCAGCGGTGTGGAGGAGATCCCGGCCGGCATTGTCAACAGGGAGCTCATCATCTTCGGCAACATGCAGGAGATCTACGAGTTTCATAACAAGTCAGTGGCTGTCCTGTCACCGCGCTGGCGAGCGGGCGTTTTCCCCGGCAAAGAGACGCGTGTTTCCATTACCCGAGTGAAGCTGACCCATCTTTCCCCCGATCTAGACACCACTGGGTTTCCTGTGTCTGTATTTCGTTTTCAATGGAATAAGTGCAGGGAGGCGGAGGGGAGAGTCTCCGTAGGAATTCTTACTTCAACTGCCATCCTCTCAGGCTCTTCCCGTGGCCAGCCCTGCTGGCCTCAGTGGTTTGCTGCTGAGATTCACACTCTGACCAGAACAAAATGCCCCTTCCCAGGCCGGCCTATTGTAATGGTGTAAAGGAAAGCCGCAGGACCTTCTGTAGGTGGGGTCTCCCAATCCCATCTCCCCTCTCGTCCCTGCCCCAGCCCAAAAGTCACCAGTGCTCCAAACGAGTCCTGATGGAACTTCCCGCCATGGCAGATGCACACCGCGCTGTCCCTCCACACTGGGTCAGAATCAGTCACACCGGCTCTGAAGGCCAAGCTAGTGAGCTGATGCGGAGTCGTGCTAACTTGCCTGAGGCAGAAGCTACGCATGTTGTTCAGCGTCAAAGTCTAGAAAGCATAGGCTTCACGTCACCCGATGAAAAGGGCTCACATCCAAGCACCACCTGAAAGGGTGGTAGCAGTTCCGTCTAGGGTGCTGTATGCCATTCCACTGGCACCGTGTTTCCAGCAGCCCCTGCAGTGCTCATGTCTCTCTCCTGTGTGTGGTTCTTTGCAGCATTTTCCTAAAGGAGCTGGAAAAATACGAGCAGTTACCCGAGGATGTCGGCCATTGCTTTGTCACCTGGGTAAGGGAACCTTAGCTGCTGGCTCTGTGATGAGTTATTTAGGGGCATTGAAGGACGTCAGTGGCAGTGTGGCTCGGTCCCCTGAAGTCACCACGCTCCACCAGATAGTTCTTACTGCCGATTCAGAGAAACACACCTAACCTCAGGATCACTTTCTCCAGCCAGGTGTTCTTGTGGGATGAGCGGCTTTGGGCGGCACTGATAGTTTGAAACAGGACCAGGTCCCCAGAGGGTGAGAGCCGCCAGGCATGGCATGGCCCTAGACCAAGATTTACACTCAGAATGGTGGGCTGAGAAGAGGGGAAGGGGCAGGAGCCAGCCCTGACCTACCACGTCTGGGGAACGCCATGGAGGTGGTCACATCTTTGGGTGGCTGGGCCACTGCATCGTCCAGTGACGCACAGCGTCAGCAGGATGTTTCTTAATGGCAGTGTTTTAAAAGTAGGGCTTCTTTCATTTGGAGCTTAAATTCCCTTTATCCACGCAGCTTCTTGTCTTCATACGTTTATTGAACTCTGTCTGACGTGTAGCTTCAGTAAGAGACTCTGTTTTTTAATGTGTCTGTTTACAGGCAGACAAGTTTCAGATGTATGTCACTTACTGCAAAAATAAGCCGGACTCCACGCAGCTGATCTTAGAGCACGCAGGATCCTATTTTGATGTAAGTAGGGGCTCACTAAGACTGCTGGGTATTTTGGTAGAAATGTAATGTGACCTTGTTTGTGACCTTCACCTAATGTGTCATTTTTCAAATTGTAACTATATTGCGGTGTGCTTCTATTTTCTTCAGTTTCGAAGAAATGGGAGGTGGTTTTGAAAAGATTCAAGCCCTGGGAGCTGTCTGAGAAACTCAGAATTTAATACATACACAAATGTGTGCGCATGCTTCACATGAGTGTGTGTACACACTGTTAATCTTGGTTGACTAGAGAAGCAAATACAGGGACACTCATGTATACAAGAGAGGACTTTATATCAAAGGGTAAATGTACATTAAGAAAACATCCTAGCCCAGTCCAGATCAAGTCCATAAGTGATAATAACCCATACGTCAATACTAGCCCATAAATTCCTCTGTAGATGCACACAGCCTTGCAATGATGCTGAATGCAAGAAGATCACAGGCTTGTGGGTGGGGAGTCTTGTGGACCCAATGGTGGTGGAAGCATCTCAGTGTTGACAGGGGGGTCTCCACGTGGCTCATCAGCTCCTGGGCTCTATCATGCTCCCTGTGTCTTGTCAGAAGGAATGTCTCGCAGGGAGTGAGCATGTGTCCTACCTCCAGTGAGCTATTTATCTCCTTAGTGCCTCCAAATGAGGTCATCAAGCTGCGACCTGATTGGTGGGCTAAACTCCAACCCTTCACTATTTATAGCCTCAAGTTGACACCCGATTATGTAACTACAACACACATACACCAGGGGCTTCAAAAAGTTTGCAGGAAAAAATAAATGAAAAGACAATGATTTTCCACAAATGCTTTGAAGCGTGTGTGGGTGGTGGGGTGGGGGCAGCATTCTCAGTTCAACATTGGACTGCTAGTCCCCACGTCTGCAATCAAACCCACAGCCCCTGGAGCGGAGAAGGATGGTGGGGGCCAGGAGGTTGTTCTACGTGTGCGGTGGCTTGGGGGTTGGGTGGTTGGTACCCTGGTGACAGCTTTCACTGTGGGCGTCTGGGAGAAGAGGTTCCTGTCTGCTGAGTGACACTGTGGAGTCAGCTGTCAGGACTTTCACCCCGGTACATTCCAAACCCATTCATATCCACAAGCGCTGCTTCAAATGGGTGCCCTGACTGAGATGGATTCTTTGTCTCCTGAGGGTGTTACATCTTCGTAAAGTGTAGTGGTTTGTGTGTGGGGCCACTAACTGCAAGGTCAACAGTTCAAAGCCACCAGCCCCTCCATAGGGAACAGATGAGGCCAGGAGTTACTATGTCAGAAACCCAAGGGGCAGCTCTCTTCTGTCCCATAGGCTCGCCGTGAGTTGGCATCTGCTTCATGGCAGTGGTACTGAGAGGGCTGATAAGTGTGCGTTTGCATTGGTGCTTGTCCCGGCCCAGCATGCATCTGTCTCTCCATCCCTGATCTTCCAATACAGGAGATTCAGCAGCGGCATGGATTGGCCAACTCGATCTCTTCCTACCTTATCAAGCCAGTGCAGCGAATCACCAAGTACCAGCTCCTTCTAAAAGTAAGTGTGAGACTGCGTGTCCAGCCTGGGGCCCTCAGCGAGTGAGCATCTCTGCCGTGGTGTGGACGCTGCAGGGACATCTCGCACCACCTCGAGCTCCTGCGCTGCTACCCGCCGTCTTTGGCAGGACCCCCTGGCAGGTCCGGTGTGCTTTCTGACCCAGGCCGTCATGCCCTGCAGTAGTTTCCTCCGAGAACGTGCGCTCACCAGCCCACGTCTCTGCCGTCAGGGAGGCTCGAGAGCACGGGAAAGCAGGCACTCTCGGGATCACGGGGCTGTCTGTTCTGGCTAGCACCGGTTGCCCTGGGTGGGTGCTGGACCCAGGCATTGGGCATACTGATGTAGGGCAAGGCTGGTGGGCAGTGTGGAAGCAGCCCTGCCCCCACAAGCGAGAGCTGTCTCCAGGCACCCCCAGGTCTGACAGAGCCTGCGTTTGCCACTGACTCCCCAGTGGCCCCGCTGGGTCCTCGTCGTCCCTGGCTGAGCCCTACACACGCACACACACAAACACACGCACACACACACCTGTGGGACAGCGCCGGGCACTTGTCTTGAGCTCACTGTGTCGTTTCTCGGTTGCGAAGGCTTTCATTCAAACCACACTTGTCAAACACACATAATCACTCTTCACAGGAGACCAGTAAAGAAAGCTTGTTGCTCAAGCCACAGCCACCCCCGGGGACAACGGGACATAGCACTGCCCGGCTGCAGCGGCCCTGCAGCTGCTGTCACGTTGGGGCCCGGTGCTGCAGCCACTGGGTCTGTTTCTATCTGTCGGCAGAGGACACCTGGGTGTGGTCATCACGTCAGCCGTGGAGTGCAGTGCCCATCCTCCATACGTACATGCTTGTGCCCATCCTCCACATGTACACGCTTGTGCACATCCTCCATATGTACACGCTTGTGCACATCCTCCATACGTACACGCTTGTGCCCATCCTCCATATGTACACGCTTGTGCCCATCCTCCATACGTACACGCTTGTGCACATCCTCCATACGTACACGCTTGTGCACATCCTCCATACGTACACGCTTGTGCACATCCTCCATACGTACACGCTTGTGCACATCCTCCATACGTACATGCTTGTGCTCATCCTCCATATGTACATGCTTGTGCCCATCCTCCATACGTACATGCTTGTTCTTTGGACGAGGTTGGGCTCTCCAGAATATCAAAAGCAGGGATGCTTGTACGTGTTGTACAGAGAAAGAGGTTTCTACCATGAACCAGCCTACACAGTTGTCGAAATTGGTCAGTCAAGTCCAGTTCAAGGCAGACGTCTCTGACACATGGAGGCTGCCGAACAGGAAGCAGGACAGTAAGCAGAGAGGGCAGGGGGCACAGGCCGGTAGAGGCAGCGGTCCAAGGTCTGCAGAATGAATCCACCCTTGGCGGTCCACTGACAGCTCGGGGTATTGGCAGGCAGTGTAGCAGGAGATCGGGGAGCCAGATGCAAGATGCCGCTCTGGCAGAAGGGAAGGGACCAAAGAGGATCTGTCTCCGCTCGCTCTCTCGATCTCTTACACAAAAAGGCTCATGACACTACAGAGGTGTCATCAGGCTCCCCCCTTACCCTTACCCGGGAGGGGCTAGTTGACGTCATCCCTCACCATCACCGGGAGCGGCTGTCAGGTGGGGGTCTCAGACATCCTGGGCAGGTGTTTAGGGTAGAGATGCAGACCGAGAAAACCAGTGTCGGAGTCCTGCGAGGTCCTACTTCATCTCTCATACCCTCTGGACGCTGCCTCCGAGGGCAGGGACCAGTCCCTGGAGCAGGGCATCACCTTACTAAAGCAGAGGGCCCGCGTATAAGCGGAAGACCCCCAGTGACCAGGTTGACCACCTGGCTGCCACAGTGGACTCAGACAGCACAATGGTGAGGGTGGCGCGGGGCCGGGCGGTTGTACACAGGGTCGCCGTGTTGGGACAGGCGGACAGCTCCTAACAACCCCTCGGTCCGAGGTGCCGTCCTGACCACCTCAACAGGCGGTCACACTGTAACGTTTCGACGCGTTTAAGGAAGGCAGAAGGCAGAGTTGGTGCGTGCCTGAAAGCCTTAAGAGACGTCTGGAAAGGATTGGAAGAGGCTGCATTCTGTCTGTGAAAATGCTCGTGATTGTGGGACTTGATTCTGGGAAAGCTCCCCTGCAGTTCTCTGTCAAAGTCCCATGGGGGCTTTGAGGCCATCCACCCTGCAGGCCAGGTTGTAGCCGTCAACAGATGAGAGGGCAGAAGGCCGCGCCTTTGCTAGTCCGTCACCCTCTGCGTCGTGGGCCTCGCCCTCCTCAGGGTGTGATGGTTTCTCTTCTGCACATGGACCTACTAAGGATCTCTCACACACTGCCTGCCTTCCTTTCCCTTACGCCCTGGGCTGACAACCTGCTCTCTCCCCCCACCTCCCCGGCGGGGGGCGTCTCCAGGGGAACAGTCAAAAGCTACTTTGAGCTTCATCCTGAGGGGACTTTACTTGCCCAAGTTTAGACTCGGTACATACCAGGCCGTGAAAGCACTTCCCCAAAACTTACCTGGCCAGAAGTCCACATGTAGGTCAGAGCTCACTCCACCCAGTGAGTAGCCAAAGTCCAGCCTCTCCCATATCATGGAAGACTTGGAGCGTGACCCTGAGGTCACGGTCAACATCTGGTAAGGGACCCGAATGCTCCGAGAGTGCGTTCCAGAACATAAGCTTGCTGTGCCCCAGCCCCATCGCCATGACACGGGACCTTCTGCTCTGCAGACCTGAAACCCAGGGACAGCACTCGGGCTTCCCCGTGGAGGCATTCCTTGTGTGTCAGGGCGCTCCTCCACTGCCCACGCGCCACTGAAAGCCCCCGGGTTGTCCTCGGCACAGCCTGTCGCCTGGCAGTTCCAGGGAGCTGAGGCCCTGGGTGTGTGGCCGCAGGGATGGAGACTCAGGTGTGGCTGCATGGGGAGCACAGCGCTGCTCGTGTAGGTCCAGCACGACATTTGGGGGCAGCAGCAGCTCCCTTTGCTCGGCCCAGGGAACGAAGTGTGTCTTCACCTGCTTTGAGGGTTGGTCCCTTAAGGCTCTTGTAATTTTATCTTAAGATGTGACTGCCCCTGGTTAGCCCTGCTGAAGTAGAGACCCTGAATGCTCTGTGAGAACATTCGCCCGGCTGAGCAGGTTGTCTGACCTTGAGACCCAGGGGTTCGCACATGCCCCCTGGTTAATGCAAAGACTGGCTGGTGGCGCTTCTCCAGAAGCTCCCGGTGCTACTTCCAGGTGTCTGTCATCCACAGGAGCTGCTCACCTGCTGCGAAGAGGGGAAGGGGGAGATCAAGGACGGCCTGGAGGTGATGCTCAGCGTGCCAAAGCGAGCCAACGACGCCATGCACCTCAGCATGCTGGAAGGTAATCGGGCAGCCCTGGGTGTGCCCTCTGCCGACCAGCACCGTCTCTCCACCCGCTCCCTGCAGCCTGAGACTCGCCGCCCCAGGCCTCTGAGTTCAGGTCACAGTTAAGAGTTCAGATGTGATGCCTTTGTTTTTGAAGAATTGGTTTCATTGCTTCTCCTCAGGACCAACTTTTCTGCCTTAGTAAATGCTTCTCCTGGGTGCTTCCCCGGGTGCTGAGTACTCTTCCCTCTGAACTCGAGGGCCCTGTGTGTCACTTACCGTGGGCCAGCTGGGTGCCACATCGGACAGACGGGTGGATAGACGGATCCCAAGGGAGATCAAGTTCTTAGAAGAGGAGGTTGCTCTCCCCTATCTCAATCCTTTCAAGTCATGTGCTTAGAATCTTGGACGGTATATACCAAATGCCTTCCTGAGGCGGTTGACTTTAGTCTATCACCCAGTAAGAGAATTAGATGGCTATTGTTAACACGTATTCCATGAGTTAAAAGTTCACAAATGCTTCGGCTTCAGGAAGTTATTTTTCTGCTGTGGAGCTTACCTCTGTAGTGACCTCAGGTTTTACCTGCCCCGTCTAGAAATGGACTTGAAGCCAGGAGACTGGGAAGAGGGCACTCTGCTGGTTCGACCCCCTGCCCGACGCCCAACATGCAGCCCCCCACCCCACTCCAGCCTCAGGCTTTTCCTGGTCCTTCTCGCGAAGCACGCTGGCGCTTTTCTGAGACACGGGCTGCCGTGGCGTGAAAACCAGTCACCACTGACGTGGTCTTGACTCTTGGCAGCTCCTCCTGTGTCACGGAGACCTGCGCATGCCAGCACTGCCCGTGGCTCGTGGTTTGGAACTAGCTCATGGGATTGTCTCTCATGAGCCGCTTCGGGGGACTCCAGCCTTCAGCCTCTCGGTTCACAGAGACCCAAATGTTAGAGACCCCTAGACGGGGCCACCCTCCTCCCACAGAGCGCCTTTCTCTCCAGTCTCTCCATCCAGAGGGCCTAGGATATGCCAAGGCCATGTGGACATTCCACCTGGCAGGGCGTGGGCAGTAGAAGCAGGGAGTAGACATCTAGACTGCAGATGAGAGTTTGGACACCTGTCCTCCCACACTGGCTTCTCATGGAGAGGCGCGGAGGAAGGGAGGGAGGGAGGGAGCGGGTGGTGGGCGAGCGTGGGCATCTTCTACTTTGCTGTGCCGGTAGAGTGTCTCCCGTGGGACAGGACAGACCACATCTTGAAGGGAGCCACCATGAGGGCCAGGGGGCAGCTGGATTGCTTGGAGAATGTGTGCATGAGCTGGAGGGGAAGACTGCAGGTCCCGGAGCCAGGAAGGCAGGCCTATGAGAAAGAGGGTGGACCTGGGCCGAGGCAGCCCAGGGAGATGTCAGCATGGGGGCGGGGAAGAGCCAGGGGACTGCTTTGGAGGGAAGAGGAGGCTCGTGGGGGGAGAGCTGTGCACAGACCAAGAGGAACCAGCTGACCAATGGCAAGACGCTGGGCTATGGACATGCGTATGAGACCTGGAGGGGAAGGCAGAGGGCATCCTGAGTCGTTTCACACAATGAAAACGTGCCATGTGGCATTTGAGTAAGAATTGTTTGGTAGCGGGATCAGCAGTGGGACAAGTGGGGTTATAGGCCCGGTTGGAGCGTGCTGATGGTCACGGAGGCCACAGCCCAGGTGGGGCAAGTGGTAACTGCCTGGTTGTTGGGGAAGACCCAGAAAAAACAGTGCCCTCTGCCCAGGCTCCTGGCTTCAAATACCCTTCGAGATGGGCCCATCAAGTTCTGGACACGTCTTAAAATGTGTCTCCCCGCCTCCCTACCAGGTGCACCCAGGGAGACACCATCACCGATGGGCGGGCTGCCAGGTTTGCGTGTGGAGCCTGTGTGATCCGGTCACACTGACCGCCCGCCCCTCTTCCTCCCACAGGGTTCGATGAGAACATTGAGTCTCAGGGAGAACTCATCCTGCAGGAATCCTTCCAAGTGTGGGACCCCAAAACCTTAATCCGGAAGGGCCGCGAGCGGCACCTCTTCCTCTTTGAAATGTCCCTGGTGTTCAGTAAGGAGGTGAAAGACTCCAGCAGCAGGAGCAAGTACCTCTACAAGAGCAAGCTGTTTGTGAGTACAGGCGCTCCGCGTCTATGCTGGGCCCCCAGGGAGAGTTGCCTTCCTCGCTGCAGTCCTGCCCCTTTCGGGCCCACTAGGGGGCGCCCGTGGGTTTCTTCAGACCACTTAAAACTGTTTTTGCCAAAATCCATGGACACGGTGTAAGAAAACAGTGATATGTAGGTTCCAAGTGCTTATCTCCTATGTCCCTGAACTAGCTTGAGAAATACACTTCTCAAGCCAGATAAATGAGTATGCTTCACGTAATGTAATAATTCGCATTTTGTTCACTACTCCAGGAAGTGATTTAAGGCAGCCTTACTTGTAGGTGTATGTGGATGGCGAATGATCAGGGTGTGTTAGTTGGTTTTTCCTTAAAAGTAAACCTATGTGGTTAGCTTCATTTTTGTAAATAATCACGTGTAGCTATGATATATACATGGTTATTCGAGAAAATACATGTACGCTATGGTGCAGTGAAAGCTCCCTAATTCTACTGGATTTGTGTGAAGAGGAAGGCAGCGTGAGGATTGGAGGAAGGCTTTATTAACCTCTGACATGCAGGGCACACCACCTTGCCTGCTGGAAGTGAGAAGGACTTGCAGCACTGGCTGGTGAAGGTCAAGGACTGCAGCCTTCAGTGTGGATTGCTACCCAAGGTACGGAAGACCCAAATCCTCCCAACTGACCCAATGCGCTGGGTCGTGGTGCTGGAGAAGAATGTTGAAGATACCATGGACTGCCAAGAGCCAAACAAGTCTCTCTTGGAAGAAATACAGCCAGAGGACGCCTTAGAGGCAAGGAGGACAGACTTTGTCTTGCTGGCGTTGGACAGGTGGTCAGGAGAGGCCAGGCCATGGAGAAGGACATCAGGCTTGGTCAAGTAGAGGGGCAGCAAAACAGAGGAAGGCCCTAAGAGAGGTGGATTGGCACCGTGGCTCCAACAGTGGACTTGGGCAAAGGAGCAATCATGTGAGGGTGGCGTGGGGCCGGGCAGCGTTTCCTGCCCGTGTGCACTGGGTCACTCTGAGTCAGAATCCACTGGATGGCACCTAGCGACAGCGGCAGTGCCACTTCCGGGAACCCTGGTGACTCCCTGGGGTAGGCTGCAGGCTGCTGTGTGCAGGGTGCATGGTTTGAACCCCGGTTGCTTCACGGGAGAATGACAAGGCTGGCTGCGTCTGTAAAGACGTCCGGTCTCAGAAACCCTATGTAGATTCACCATGGGTTGGAACTGACTCGGTGGCAGAGGCTGTGGCTCAGTTCCCCTTGTCAGACTAAGGTACACCTGATCCCAGCCAGGGTGTCCCCAGTCACCTCACAGGCAGGTGAGAGTTGGGCATGAGTAAGGAAGACCGCAGAGGGGATGCAATTGAATTGCGGTCTCTGGGGGGAAATACCGACATGCCCTGGCTGCCAGAAAGATGCTCAAATCCGCCTTGGAAGACATTACATCCAGGATGCCCCTGCTCGGAGGAGCGGATAATAGAATTGCAGGTAAACAGATACATGGGAAGGTGTAGATTTCTGAAAAGTTATAAAAATGTAATAATAAGGGCTCCTGGGGGCTAGGGTGGGAAGGGAGGGGAGAAAGGGGAGCTGATATCAACAAGTCCAAGAAGGAAGGAAAATGTCTTGAAATTGGAGGTGGCAGCAATTGTACAATTACACTTGATCTGATTGAATATGGATTGTTATCGTATCTGGAGATATGATAACTCCCAATAAAATGATCAATATAAATAAGTCAGTAAAACAAAACAAAAAACAAATGGCCACTTCGAAATGAGGGTGATGAGATTTTGCTCTGGTCCCTGGAGAGGGGCTTGATGGAGTGGCAGCAAGAGGAAGGCCCGCGTGGGATGGACGGACAAGCAGACAGGAAACGGTGAGGCGGGACCGGGCAGGCTCTCCACCTGGGCTGCACCGCGAGTACGTAGCAGCAGATGTTTACATCACAATCCCAGGGACACAGGGCTAGGGGTGCACCAGCCACCTCGGTAAGAACCTGTAATTTGTCCGTTTGCAGAGGTGGTTTGCCTGCCCTTGCCTTTGGCTCGCATCCTGTTTGAGATCATCTTTTGGACCCCCGCTTGCCTGACCTCATTTTAGATCATATTCTAACCGGGAGGAAAATATGCACGAGTCGCTCCTTCACTGGCTGGCCGTAATCTGTCCTCCGAGAGCTCATCTGTGTGAGGAGCTGGTACGCCTTCATTTAATTTAGGTCCCCTCCCTCCCTCTGAGGCCACCTCTGGCGCGGTGGGTTGTGAATCGCCCCCTTCGCGGGGAGAAGGGACTCGTCAGTGCTCAGTCCGGTTGTTGGGAGAGGCCAGCCACAGCTGCTCAGACCACAGGGATGCGTCCTTAACGTGCCCGGTGAAACGCTCAAAGCCGTTGATAAATCACCTCGGAAAGAACCTGTCCGCAGAAAATACTTTTCTCCACCTGTGGAGCACTGTGGTCCGGGTGGACTACACGTGTGTAAAGCCCTTTGGGGCTGGAAGAAGACTCGTCTTTCCTAAGGTTGGGAGCACTCCTCTCTGGATTCTCCCAGTTGCCCTGGGTCTCTGTCCTCTGGAAGTCTTGCCCTTTGACCTTGTGTCGGGATCACCGATCAAGAGACTCAAAGGAAGGGAAAAGGCGTGTCATCTCTCCCGTGTCCCCTCAGGAAGGAAGGAGCAAAGGCCTCATGTGACAGAGCCTGTTGGTGCAGTGGACCCTTGAGCAACACGGGTCAGAACCACGAGGGTCTGTGTGCATGTAATTACACGTGTGGTGCCAGTGATCTCCACGTGAGTGGATTTGTGCCCCCAGTCATGTCTCCCTATGGGCATCGTCGTCAGTGCAGGGCCACGTGGCACAACCAGCCCCGAGGGGCCCATGGACGCGCCCTTGGTGGAGTGATGCAGGTGCTCCTGGGAGCAGATTCATGGCGTCCCAGGGAAAGGTAGACCTGCCCTGTGGATGCCATTCATTGAGGGCTACAGCTGGATCAGTGGGCTCCTGGTAAGGACCACTGTGCACAAGGACGGGGAACCCGGGGAGCCATCGCCGCTGCCCTAACACCAGGTGCACAGAACAGCCCTGCGACTTTGCCTGAAGTAGCTTTCTGGTTTGGAAGGGCTTCTGTGTTTATTATGACTCGTACATGTGCTACCTGTTTTAAACAGACTCACTGACACACAATTCATATACAGCGTCTACTCCAGCAGTTCATTCAGACTAAGAAAAGAATCATCACCACCATCAGTTTACAGCCTTTTCTTTTCCTGTGCTCATTCTTAGGACATCCTTGCCTCAACCCCAACCCCAACTCCCACTGCCAGGCCCCTAGGAAAGTGGTAAAGCAGTCGCTGTCGATAGCCGCGCCTCTCCTGGAACACAGCAGAAAGCAGCAAGCCCACCCCACAAATAACCCCGAGAAAAGCCTCAATCATAAAGCAGAAAACAGTAAAACACCGCAAAACAGAACACAGAACAATTATAAAGTACATCAAAAGGGAGATCAAATGATAAGGTGTTCAATTTCGACCTAACTAGGTCTGCAGTAATCCGCTCTGTCTGATACCAGCGTTGTTCACATCCCTGGTCCAGAGTCAGGGGGACTCAGGGCAGGCTTCGTCCATGTGGGGTCCCCCACAGTCACGCATGGCCTTCTGAAAACCGGGTGCTCAGAATGTAAGTGCTAATACCATTGCCTCCTTCTGTCTTAGTCCTTTTCCCTGGCATATGTTATACAGAGCATACAAAATGTAGGTTCATCGACCGTTTCTGTTTTCACTAAGGTTGCTGGCCAGCAGTCGGCCACTTGCAGTCAGACTGTTTGGGGGAGTAACATAGTCTGTATGGATGGCTGGAGCCCCTAGCCCCGGCGTTGGGCAAGGGTGTGGAATGTGGTATCTCGCATGACTACGCATCACCGAGAATGTTCTTGCTGGAGTCCCGTACTGCGGCCTAATCCGCTAACTGTCTTTCTTCCAGACCTCAGAGCTGGGCGTCACAGAGCACGTGGAAGGAGATCCTTGCAAATTTGCACTATGGGTAGGGAGGACGCCAACGTCAGATAATAAGATTGTCCTGAAGGTACGTCTGTTCGCATGAAGCTTGGGGGGGGGGGGGGACAGGGGTGAAGCGTTGGGGTCGTCGCTCTGTGTGCCTTCTTCCCGACCCTGGTTTGGAAACATCTGGTTGTCTGACTTTTACTTGTCCCTTCAGTGTCCTGGTGGGGTGGGGGATGCGGGATTAATTCCGCATGCTATTCCCAGGATGGGTAACGAGCCAAACCTCCGCCGGCTTGCTGAAAGAGAAAAGAGCAGCGGGTCTCCTTTAGCACCTGGTGTTCCTTGTCCCAGCGGAGAAAGAATTTGTGGATGTGTGCATACTTGAGCATGAGTTTCCAGAGGAAAATAGGCCCCTGATGAGCTTGTGGGGGCTTCGAGCGCTCGCGCTGGGGGTCTCAGGTGCTTTAGTTCTCTAGTTTGGGAACTAGAAAAGGAGGGGAAGGTTATCAGGTTTGGTGGCCTCTGGACGTGCAGGTGTCCAGGAATGGCCAGGCTGGTTCTAATACGCAGCTTGTGGGGAGGGAGATTAAACCCTGAAGGTGTGACCCGAGTGCTCTCTCTCAAATGAACGGCGAGGACGTGAGGTGTCTGCCTGACGTCCTGCCTCTTGTGCTTGAGAAGGTGCAGGTGGGGCTGTCCCAGGACGCCTGAGGGGAGATGTAGCTGGAGATTTCCATGATATCGAGAGAGGAGCCAAATGCTTAATGGGTCTCCAGTGTGGGCTCTGGTCTGTCAGCTGCTTTGTCTCTTGCGTAGCTTTGCCTCTCCGGCGTTCCAGAAACAGAGACTTAGCTGCACCTCACCCTGGAGTAGAGCCTTCACTTCTGTGGCTTCTAAAGCCATTGCATTATTGAGGTCTTTGCCACAAATCCATTGTGAGCACCGGAGCATTCTTGTTTGTGCTGGCATGAAGCCTTGGGAAGCATGCATCGCACTGGTCGCCAAATGTTAGATAGCAGGGTACAAAAATGTTAAAGTGTGCACCAGGCCTCCAGGCAGCCAACTTACAGCTTTCAGTAGATGCAGATGCAGAGGCCCAGCTGAGGAGCGGTGCCCGGTATATTCCAGCCAGATAAGGAACTCTTCATTGGGGACCTAATAAACAATTCCTAACAAGACTTTCCACCAGCGCTATCAGATGAGAAGTTTTATGGAGAGTCTTGAGGGAGGTTTTTTGGATTCCAAAGGAAGGAGGCTGAGAGGAATGATGTTCTCACTACATACAAAGATTGTTTGTGACTCGGCTGGCCTTGGAGACGACGGTAGAAACGCAGTGGTGGTGCTGTTGGGGTACCCAGTGCTGGTGACAGAAGTGGTGGTGGAAGTGGAGACAGTAGTGATGGTGGTGGTGTAGACGGTTGTAATGGTGGTAGATGGTGGTGTAGATGGTGATGGTGGTGGTGTAGACGGTAGTAATGGTGATAGGTGGTGGTGGTGTAGACGGTTGTAGTGGTGGTAGATGGTGGTGTAGATGGTGATGGTGGTGGTGTAGACGGTAGTACTGGTGGTAGGTGGTGGTGGTGTAGACGGTTGTAGTGGTGGTAGATGGTGGTGTAGATGGTGATGGTGGTGGTGTAGACGGTAGTACTGGTGGTAGACAGTGGTGGTGGTGTAGACGGTTGTAATGGTGGTAGATGGTGATGGTGGTGGTGTAGACGGTAGTACTGGTGGTAGACAGTGGTGGTGACAGTGGTCGTGATGGCCTCATAGTTGTGAAACAAAAATACGGCCTTTTTTCACTCTTACGGACTGGAAAGATGAGCTTTAATTCCAAATCTTTCTTAAACTGATTGGATCTTCCAAGCGTATAAAACAAATTATTCCCTTCTTCCAGCCAAGTGGGATCTCTGACTTAGGATTTTAGCCGAGTTACTTTTCTCTGATTACTTCTGAAAAGCTGGCGCTTGGCCTCCATGTTTAATCTCTTTAAGGATAGGCTAAGTGCGCTCCATAAATCTCCCTTTTAACTGCAAGACGCTTCTTCACTCTGAGGCATGCTGGGATTCCTCCCATGTTTCCAAACTCTGCTGGAAATGTTCCTTTTAACTGAGATCGTCTCTCTGTTCACCCGAGAGTCCGGCCATGGTGAAATTCCAGTAGAATCACGGACTCACAGCTTTCCACACGTCCCACCCTGAGCCACTACATCCTGACCCACACGGCCAGCTCTACAGTCCCACCTGAGAGCAGAGCAGAGCTGAGCCAGTGGGCACAGGTTCTCCTCCTCCACTCGTATCTCCAGCACCACCTGAATACCTTGGAAGGCCTCCTCTGGTTAAAACACTTTCATGAGAATGGTCTCCAATTGCAGTTTCCTTTCCCAAGCTGAGCTGTGATTCTCTGTTTTCCAATAAATAAGGAAGGTGCACAGTGAGATAATGCTGGACTCCCCTCCCTCCATGATCTCATCTCAGATCCCACTGAGCAGTCATTTGGATCGGTTGTAGGGATTGCATGAGGGGCCCTGGTGGCCTTGTGGTTATGGGCCAGGCTGCTCACAGCAAGAGAGCAGCACAGAACACCAGCCAGGCCCAAGAGAGAGAGAAAGAGAGAGAGAGAGAGAGAGAGATGAGGCTTTCCACTCCCTGCACAAGTAGTAACGTCTTGGGACCTCACAGGGGCAGTTCCACCCTGTGATGGAGGGTCACGATGGGTTGGAGCCGACGCCCTGGCAGGGAAGGTTTTATTTAGAATGACGGAGTGAAACAGCCAGGAGGCACATCTGATGCCCTCTGGCTTTCCGATTGCCCTGGGGTAGAGATCAGACACACCGCCCCCTCCTCCTATTCGACACCCCAGAGAAGGGGCTGGTTGTTGAGGGGAGATAACGGACTACCACAAACCGGAAACAGTAAGCAGTCTGGGTACAGGTGTTGGTCCAGAGTAGTCAGAACCTCTCCTCAGCCAGCAGCCAGGTGGTAGCTCTGCCACTCCACCAGGTGTCCCTTACTGGTCCCTCCTGCTGTTCCGTCCCCCAGTCTCATCCCCCCCACACCAGGCCCTGGCCTTGGCCTATGCTGCTGCCTCCACTCCAAGCAGGGAGGGCTCCCCCACAGGCTCTGCTCACGGCCCCTCGCTCTGCTCCTGATGTGGCTCTTACCCACAGAGGAAGGGTGTGGATGGAGGCGTGGTTGGTGTCTTGTCAGCAGACCGTACCCCCACAGAAACCAAAGGTAGTGATTTGGTTCACACCCTCTAGGAAAGCGGAGACTTAATACATCCGCCCTTCATCCCGGGACCGAAAACACACTCCCACGTAGGATTAGAAGCACAGGCAAGGGGCTAGAAGTTGCGCCACATAGACGATCACGGCTGGAAGGCCCGCCCATTGGGGTTGACTGCATCTCAGGGATTTAAGTTTCGGTCATAGAAAGCTGATGCTTCCCATAAGGAAAACTGTTACTTAGACCCAGAACATATATTTAAAACAGAAAACCTACCTCTTTGGAGGCAGGGGGAGAGGCGAATCTCTGGGGACAGTAAGTCTTCTGCATTCGCTCAGCAAATGCTGACTGCTGTTCGTTCCCCTGGGCCAGCCCGCCACAGCCATCGGTGGGCACTGAGCTAGCTTCCAACACACAGAATGAGCAGCCCGTTGTTCTTGTTCACGGATCCCTGGTGGTACAGGGCTTACACGTAGGGCTGCTAACAGCAAGGTCAGTAGTTCAAAACCATCCGTTGCTTCTCGGGAGAAACACAGGGCTCTCTACTCCTGTCAGAGTTACAGTCTTGGAAATCCACGGGGACACTTCCCCCCTGTGCTGTCAGGTCACTGTGAGGGGCACCGACTCGCAGGTGGTGAGCTGGTCTGTCCTGGTTTATTCGAAGGGGGTGGGGTGAGGCAGGGTGGGTAAGGGCAGTGTGAGAAGGAGCCTGGGGGTCCAGCTTCGTTGTGTGCTGCGACATGGCTTCGGGGGCCAACCCCTCAGTTGCCCAACGACAAAACAAGTGCGAGAGAGTCCTCTCCTTCCGGAGATAGCTCTGGGTGTGCGGAGAGAGGCCCAGGGATCCCTCAGCTGGCTCAGGGGCAGGGAAGGGCAGCAGCAGCCAGTGTTGACAGTCCTCAGTCCAGGACCCAGGTGGGTGCTGGCTCAGGCTCCCTGAAGCCTGGTGCTCAATAGATGCACCTCAATAGCCTAGAAGCTGTTTGAGTCTTGTTGCTCTGTTTGGGTGGCACCCAGGGCTGCCTGAAAGTCTTGGGGCTGATGGTGAGAATCTTCTTCAATGTGGAATAACACATGCTTTAAATCAGCATGGTTTGGATGGCTGTGAACTAGGGCTGTCCACTGGTGGCCGACCCCGCTTGCATGCAGTTCCCCTTCTGTGAGGTTGGTTGGAACCCCTGGTATTCGGGAAGGGAGAGCACGTGTGCTTGGCGTTGTCCTGACGCAGTGTGACCCCGTTTCAAGGCCTCCAGCATAGAGAACAAGCAGGACTGGATCAAGCACATCCGGGAAGTCATCCAGGAGAGGACCATCCACCTGAAGGGAGCCCTCAAGGAGCCCATCCACATCCCCAAAACAGCCCCGGCCTCGAGGCAGAGGGGCAGAAGGTCAGTGCACAGGGCCCCGGGGCCCGGCGGGAGGAGAGGTCCACTCTAAAAGCGGTGTCTCCAGTGTGTGTCTGGGCTGTGTTTAAAGCGGAGCTGGCGCTCGCCGTCGATCTCAACCTCGCATTCACATTGTCCAGGAAAGAGCTGCTGTGACTTAAAGCCAAAGGGCCTGAATGCAAATCCCATTTTCCCATGCCACCTGGTATTCCAGGAGCAACACAGGTGCAAGACATCTCAGCCAGTAAGGCCCTTTCCCTGCCCCCCAGGACGGTGTCTTCTGTCCTATAGTTCTTGGTGGGCCACGTGTGCTGGGCTCATGTCCTGGAAGGAGAGCCCTCGCCAAGAGGCTGCGTTCCCCGACCACCTCAGGGGGCTGACTGCCCAAGGGAGGGAGGGGCCACCTGTGGGGAATGTGCAGGGCCCAGTTGCTGAGAGCTGGGGCTTTGGCATTAGACCTAGATCTAAACCTTCCCAAAGGCCGCCCCAGCCCTGTGAGCTCTGGTGAATTACAGCATGTGTAGGAGCTGAAATGGAAACCGTGTCGCCTGTATTTTAATGACCGTCAGGGTCAAATGGAACAGCAGTGAGCCACCGCTGAGCCAGAAGCCCGTGCCCCCACCCTAAGGGATGGACATTTGTGAAGCGGTGGTAGCTGCCAATCCCACAGGAGTTCGATGGCACTTCCCTTCTCCCTCCCTGTGAGCCTGGAGAAGTCATGCAGCTATGGCAGGCAGCCATTGAAAGTCTCTCTGTCCGCAGGGATGGAGAGGACTTGGACAGCCAAGGGGACGGCAGCAGCCAGCCAGACACCATCTCCATTGCCTCCCGGACGTCGCAGAACACGCTGGACAGTGACAAGGTAGCCGCAGCCCGCGCTGGCTGGGGGGGGGGGGGGGAGTTGTCGCTGGCCTCGATTAGTGTGACACAGCCTGAGTCTGTCTCTTAAGTCACAGTTCACTGCCAACAGTTCCCACTGAGCTGTACACAGCACTGCAGTGTGCTGAGGCCAGGCTGCTCCTGTGGCGGCAGGGGTGCCGATCCTCCATGTGGGCTCTGGGGTGCCATTTCATCTGGGGGTGCAGTGGAACACAAACAAACAAAAACAATGCTCCCTGGCGTTTCTTCTCCCGATAGCAGGCCTGTGCTGACCTCCGGAAGCCAGGCTGTTAGTCAGATGTTTGCATGGGTATGTTAGGCTTGGGGATTGGGATACCTCAGTTCTCGCAGAAGCACAGGTGTAATCCAGGTGCCCTTTTGAGGGAAAGGGAAGTGTCGGCTACTGAAAATGCACACACAGTGTCAGGAGAGAGTACAAGGCTGTGCCGAGCAGGAGCTCACGGCTGACAGCAAGAACAGGGCCACAAAGCCACGCTTGCAGGTGTGGTGGAAGGCCGTGAGCAACCGTATTGGCCGAGTTTAGGCACACTTGGGTGATGTCACGGGCTTGGTTCAGTTTCACCTGCGCTTGGGTGGTCCTAGTCTGCGCATGCTGTTTGGACCTTTCCATAGGTGTCTAATGGGTGCCTGGTTTCTTTCCAACCCCTTCATTGTGGCCTTATGCAGGCATTGGGGAGACAACCCCCGTGGGTCGCTATTCTGGCTACCTAGCAGGTGTACCTTCTGCAAACATGGCCAAGAGCCTCCCACGAGTCTCCCGAGGGAATCCCACAAACCCTGTGGTGGCAGTTACACAACTCACTGTCAACACTTTGTGACTCAACACCTTAGTCTCTGTGCCTGAGACCAGAGTCCTGATGGGGGGCCGGAAGGCCACCTCACTGCCCTTGAGAAGTGTCTGCTGTCCGAGGAGGTAATGCCAGGGGCTGTTTGAGGTGGCACATCTGATGGTGCCAACCTCTTCTCAGCTCCATTCTGCCAAAGAATGTTTTCACTCCCAGCACAGTAGTGAGTAGGTGTGAAACAATCACTCTGCTGTCATGATCTCATTTTCAGAATTATTCTAGTTTAAGTGATATTTCCTTGTTCTACTCTGAGCCCAGTTAGTAGTAAGCCCTACAGTCGGGAGCATGATGAGGCTTTCTGCTCATGGAGAGTTGAGTTTCGGGAAACCCCAGGGGCAGTTCTGCCCTGTCCTGTGGGTCATCAGGAGTCTGTATCACCTCTAAGGAGGTGAGTTTGGCTTTTGGAGAACTTAGAATACTTAGAGTGACAGGGCCATCGATGGGAAATAATGCCTCATTTTATTTTGTTAGCACGTGCTGTGCGCGCCCTCAGCGGGCGTGTGACGAGCTGCGCAGGCCTCTGGGGTGGCATTCATTCTCCCTGTGGCCCCACTGTGTTCCGTGAAGAAAATAAAGCCTGGCCTTGGAGACATCTCATTAGCATAGTAGCTACGAGGTGGGCAGACACTGGAACAGTAAGGACGGTTCTGTTGGACCAGGCCCGTGAGTTCCCATCAACTCCATGGCACCTCACCACGAGTGAGGAGGAGCCTTCAAGAAGTCCGTGGGAAAATTTCATTGTCTTTCAAACCCATTTTGTCTTGTCTTAAAAGATGGTCGTGTTTTTGAGATACCACTTTGTGCTCCACTTTGACCTGCAAGGCTAGTCAAAGACAGTCTTTGTTCCACTGTGAACGGAAGCCACCTTGGCTGCAACCATTTCACAAACGCCCGAAAGGTCCCAGCCATTGACAGCCCGGGGCGCTCGGCTGTCCTGCCTGCCCTCAGTGGGAATCGGCTCCAGGCTAGCTCATAGCCACACGTACAAATGGGAGTCCAGAGGCCCGGCCCATCGTGTGTGACGTCGTTGTCCAGCACCATGCTGCCACCCAGAAGCTCCTGTGGATTGGGGGGAGTGCCCTCCCCTCCCCTCCCGTGCAGTGCTAGTCCCCAAGAGTGATGGCTGGTGAAAATCCACAGGTCTTTTCCTAGACGTAAGGAAAGACCAGGCCTGGTGGCAAAGTTGTTGGGTCAGCATCAACTCGATGGCAGGGAGTTTGGTTTTCTGGCCGTCCAGTTTCAGATCTGGTAGGATATAGTGGGCCTTCGGTGAACTTGAAATTGAGCCCGCATAGCTTACATAGAGGAGTAAAGTATCCTGCTCTGAAGACAGCCGGTGTATTTGTACCCAATGAGAGCAGAGGAACAAATCACTAACAGAAAAGCATACGTTTGCAGAAATGTGTCCTTTTACCCTGGGAGTCCGGGGAAGACTGGGAGCTGAAAAGAACTGTATGATAATGTTTCTTCTGGGGATGCACCACCCCTTCTGGGTGACCTGGTCCGGAGTGTCATCTCTGAACTTCAATCCCTGGCACAGAACTGCCCTGGGTCTCTTCCGAGGCTTCGACCACTGCCTCACGCACCCAGGCCTGTGGTGCTCCTGGGGTGACGCTGAAGACAGCAGCTCCACACCCCCAGTCCTTGACCATCTTTAAGCAGTGATTCTAAATGAAGGTGACTTGTGTTTCCCGTCATGGGCCCCAGTGTGGCCGCTAGTCCTGGATTGGCTCAACAAACACAAAAAGCTCAGATGAAAGGTCTTTCCACAGAATACCAAGTGAGTTCCCCTCCTCCGGCCTTAGGATCTGCCTGTGGGATGAGAGGAAGAAGAAAAACCCAGCATCAAAGTGTTAGTGGAGTTGAGTCTAGAGGACTTACCCATGCCTCCTACCTCTGCCCTGGGGTCGATTCCAACTTACAGTGAGCCTGTGGGGCAGAGCAGAACTGCCCCTGGGGTTTCCCGTCCTTGCAAGCAAGGACAGTCTGGACTCTCCTGCAGAGTGGCTGGTAGATTTGAACTGCCAACCTCCTCATAAACAGCCTGACCCATAACCTGCTGCACTGCCACCATTGGGCCTTATGAAAAGCAAGGGCCGTGTTTGGCTGCCACACACACGCCTACTCGTGCGCCCACTCTGAGGTTTTCTTTCAGCCGGCTCCCCCTTTTTTGTGCACCTCTGGTGTAGGAGGCCTGGTAGTGGCATGGGTCACTGGTTGGGCTGCTAACCACAAAGTCAGCAGTTCAAAACCACAGCCACTCCACAGGGGAAGATGAGGCTGTTTCCCCATAAAGATTTACAGTCTGAAACCGGGGGTGGGGTGGGGTTTCTATTCTGTCCTGTAGGGTTGCCAGAAATCAGAGTCAACTTGATGGCAGTGAGTTAGAATGTCTCAGGGCCCAGGAGCCAGTGGGCAGGCGCCATTCTGAAGGGTAGGACAGGGCATGCTTCCCTAAGTGTCTGTGTGAGGTGCCTTGTGTCTCTGAGCCCCACGGAGCCAGAAGCCAGCTACTCCTCTGGATGCCGCTTACTGGTCATCTGCCGCGGGTTCTTCCTAGTGTAAGCATGTCAGCCCAGTGGCTCTTGATGCCTCGGGCAGATGGGCCTCGTGAAGGGAATTGCTTCGCCAGGCCCAGCCCGCCTGACTTAATTTATGATGTCTGTTATGAGTTAGCTGTTATCATGGAATTTGGTCCCATTTCAGAAACTGGGTGGGGGGATCTGTTGACTCAACTTCTTGGAGAATCCTTAAGGAAAAAGTTATCTGACCGGGGCTGTTAATAATTCTCAGATGGAGGCGAAAACGTCCTAGGGAGAGGGCGTGGAGGCGGGGCTGCTGGAGACGGCGCTTCCCAGGGAGGCCTGTCAGCAGGGCTGGCCCTCTTGGTCCCAGATGCTGACCACGTGTCCATGAGCACATCGCCTTCTGGAAAATATCAGCTTCCCAATAGGCTGTCCCTTTGTTCCAGGACAGAGTTGCGCCCAGTTGCTGCCAATACTTGGGATACTTAAGCTGATAGCATGATCTTTGGAAAATGTCATTTGCGTTCCAAAGAAATCACACGCTTGCCAGCGCCCTCCTCTGCCCTGGACAGCTCCCTGGAGGAGGGAGGGGGACGCTGAGTGAACCCAGGCAGGAGAGATGGCTGTCCCCGGGCCACCCAGCAGGAGAGAGTGAACCCAGAGGAGGAGTGTGAAATAAATGACCGAATGCTGGGCCTTCTTAGCTCGCCACTAGAGATGAAGATGGAGCTAATTTATATATGAAGCATTTTTCAAAATAGCCCCCCACACCCCCTACCTTATTCTGTGATGTATTTCATTTCCTTGGAATCTACATTATAAAAAAGATAGAAAATATGGATTGAAACCACAGCTCCTATGACAATACAGCCCCTGAGAATCAAGGTGAGCAGACTGCCCGGGAGAATTGTGTAGAGGCCTGCCCCCGGGCAGCAGGGGTGAGGCCTTGCCCTGCCCTGCGGCTCCTGTTTTTCATGAATGAAAATCCTCTTGAGACTGATGGCTTGACCCGTCCCGAGCATGTGGTGTGAACGTTCTCAAGAGCAGAGGCAGGAGTCCCAGCACACAGTCAAGAACAAGGGCCCAGGCGCCAGGCTCTGGACCCCGTGGCTAGGCCACAGGTGGCTTGGGCCTCTTCATCTGTAGCGGGGTGCTGTTTGTAAGGGCTTGCCCACGGGGCCTCAGCCTGCTGTGGTTCACAGGCTGGAGAGCTCCTTCGTTAGCAGCCGGCAGCTCCCCGCGAAGAAGGAAGCGATTAGGCTGAATGGGGACCAGCTAGCAGGGACGCGGGATTCTCCCCAGAGCTGCGCCCAGCTGCTCCTTACAAGGAGCTGGCCGCTTCCAAAATGCCTTCCCCCACAACCAGGCAAAAGCATCTATCTGCTCTAGGAAAAGGCAGATCTTAAGAAACATACGTATCTGGTCACAAGTCTAACAGAAGCGTGTTTGTGAAAATGGCGTCATCGGAGTGCCAAAGGTGCCTTTGAAGGGTTTTCAAATGCTGACCCCCACGGACCTACGCCCCTCCATCCATCTGTGTCTGTCTGTCTGTCTGTCTGTCTCTCTCTCTCTCTCTCTCTCTCTCTCTCTCTCTCTCTCTCTCTCTCTCTCACTCACTCACACACACACACACACACACACACACACACACCAATTAAGTTTTACTGGCGTATAATTCATGTGTTTCGTACGCTTCAAAGGTTTAACTATATTTAAAAGCATTGTGTAACAATCACCACACTTTTAGAATATTTGATTTATTCTCGTACCCATTACTACTAGCTCTCTGTTATCCCCCATGTCCCTTCCCTTCCAACCCTGTTGTTGTTAGTTGCTAAGGAGCTGGTTCCAACTCGCAGCAGTCTTAAGCACAGCAGAATGAGGCGCTTCCCAGCCCTGCTCCGTCCTCACCGGTAGTCCTCTGCTTGAGTCCATTGTCGCAGCCACTGTCGGTCCATCTTGCTGAGGTCTGTCCTCTAGCTGCCCCTCTACCAAACACCATATCCTTCAGGGACTGATCTCTCCTAACAATGTACTCATTTGTAAGATGAAGTCTCCCCGTCATTGCCTCTAAGGAGCACTCTGGCCGTACTTGTAACAAGGAAGACCGGTTTGTCCTGTTACTCTTCATAGAACTTCCAATATTCTTCTCCAGCACCTCAATTCAAAAGTATCAGTTTTTCTGTGGTCATCCTTACTTCGTGTCCAACTGTCACACGCATATGAGGCCACTGAAAATACCATGGCGTGGGTCAGGTGCAACTTAACATCCTTGCTTTTCAACACTCTGAAAAGGTCTTGTGCACAGATTCACCCAGCGCACCTCATCATTTGCTCTCTTGACTGCTGCTTCCATGAGCACTGATTGTGGATCCAAGCAAGACAATATCCTTGACGTCTCCATTTATCATGAGGTAACCTATTGGTCCAGTTGTGAGGATTTCGGTCTTCTTTTTGTACTGAGGGGCTGTACATTACAGGGGCCGACAGCCTCATCTACCTCCCAAAGAGTGACCCGGGGACTGGGACCACCAACCGCGCAGTTCCCAATCCAATTCTTACGCTACCAGGCCACCAAACCAAAAACCCAAATTCAGTGTCATCAGGTCGATGCAGATTCATAGTGAATCAGCTGCCCCTGTAGGTTTCTGAGACTAACTCTTCATGGGAGTAGGCGACCCTGCCCTTCTCCTGAGGAGCAGCTGGTGGTTTTGAACTCTGAACCTGTACTCAGCAGCCAAACCTGTAACCCCTTTGCCCCCAGGGTGCCTGCCACACAGGGCCACCGGTTAGGTGTCATCCTACTGAAAGGCAAGAGCATTTTGTACTACTGCCTCAAAGGGTTATTGTAAGTATATTACAACTACTTCTGTGTCTCTATGGGTTAAGGGCCCTAGTTACCTAGGCTACCTTCCCTCAGGAGAAATTGCCCTTGTAGTCCTGGGTGTACCTTGGTCTGGGAGCCCGGGCACAGGACAGGCTCACCCAGAGACGGTGCATGACAGACCAGTAGGAACCCAGAGCACGAAGGCTGAGAGTCAGGGCCAGACTTCCCACCAAGAAAGGTGCGCATGGGCTCTCTTGTGACTAACTCATCTGTTGTGAACAATTTCACCCTCGACATGGTGCTGGCATCGCTTGCGCTCCACAGCATCTCCCTACAAAGCCAAGGTTTCTTTTCAAATCCGCAACCCCCGACAGTAAACCAGGTAAGCATGAACTGCCTTGTGCTTGCTTACTAATCTGTGGGAAACAGAATAAAGGCGTGGTCAATCCTGGGGCAGTTGTTCATTACAGATTAGTAAGGAAGCTCAGGTAAGCCCCTGCTCACCTTGCTTCTGGGGAACGCCATTCCAGTGAGAACATTAGCTCCACATTGGGAACCCTTAGACCTGCCCTGTCTGTGTATTCATTGTGTCGTACCCTTTAGGCCCATGATCAGTGCATCTGTCCTGAACGTGCTGTCTAGTCTCTGAGTGTCCTAAGCCGTTCAGGGACTCGTCAGAGCCCCAGGTCAGAAAGGAAGCGTGTCCCGTGAACATGCTAGCCCACCGCTGGCCTCCTGAGGGAGTGGGGTGTGGAAAACCTGCCCTGAATCTGGTCAGTGTGGAAAGTTGGGGTGTTGGGTGCATGCACCAGGGTGGTGGCTGACATCTGCCGACTTGACATTTTGAAAGACTTGTGACTGCCCTGCCTCTGCGTGGCTGGAGGCAGAACACACTGCTTGGTGGCTGGTGGCGAGGACGGAGAAGTGGAAGGTGGGAGACCGGACCCATCTCCACAACACAACGAGCCATCCCAGTTTTGAGAAGCTTGTGTTTCAGTGGCTGTGCTGCAGCAGAAACCGTGGGACGCCCTTTCTCTGGGCTTGCAAGCATCCGCTTAACCCTCCCCCGTGGACGTGTGTGCAAACACACGTGCGGGGAAGCACAATTGATTAGGAGCCATGGCTTTTTGCCTTGTGCTTTTTGTCTTGTTTTTTACATGAGAATCTCTGTGCCGTTTGAAACACGTCATTCTGGTGCTGGGCTTGGTTAGACGTTCTCTAAGGTCTTTGAGGAGGAATGTTTAACGTAATATACGATTCTTTGTCAGAACAGGTTTGATTTTTATTCCTTGTGCACGGTTAAATACACAGCTGTTTCCAATCGTTTTTGATTACTCTGTAAGGGACTTTAAAAAAAATCTATACCAGAAACAAAATCTAGCTTAATTCCCATCTTGGGCAGCCCCTTTTGCCCCTTCCCACCCTTCCCCCACCCACCAAACGGTAACACGTGGCTTTGAACCATCTGGAAAAAGAATAAAACCCTCAAGTAAATTGGGCAAATGTTATGAAGCTGCCCTTCCCAGGGTGGGCAGTGGACCTGCTGGGGGCAGGTCAAGGCCTCTGACAGGCATGTCATGATTGGCTCTGCTGGTGGGAGATGGTGTCCACACAGTCCAGTCAGCCGCTGGCGGTCATGGGAAAGCCTGGCCGGGTGTCCGTCCGCCCGCTCCCCATGTGCCGTTTGTGGGCGGGGGAGAGCCCACAGGAAACCAGGGTCCTCAGGGGCTGCGGGAGCTGGACCGGGTTTCAGGGGCTGTTGAAGGGCTCGCTGTTCCCTGAAACAGGAAACAGCCCCCCTCTCTGTCCAGGGATTAACTGCTTCCATCACCGCGTGCTTTTATGAGAAACATTCCTCTCTAGGCCCAGCCTCTACCTTGAACCCTGTGACATTAGCGTCTTTGCTTGCTCACACAGAAATGGGTCAGCGGGAGCGTGGGCCTTCTGCAGAGAAACCTGGGCGCTTTTGAGGGAAACAAAGCGTGTGCCGGGCTTCCTTCCTCCACTGCCTGGAGATGAGGGATGGTGCTGACCGGGCTTGTGCTGCTCCTGGGGGCACCCAGCACAGAGCTGGCTGTTGGTGAGGGGCTGGCAGCCGGAGGACCTGCACAGCAGCCTGGGCCGGCAGCCTGGGCGGGGGGAGGAAGCGAGCGATCCCAGCTCTGTGGAGGGCATTGAGCAGGGGACGCTGTCACAGAGACTCCCAGCCTGAGCCCTGGGAGCAGGTACTAGTCCCCAGCTCCGGAGAGCCTTGAGGGGGGGGGGGCTGGGGGCCGGGTTGCTCTGTCACAAGGAGACACCAGCCTGGGCTGAGTGGCTCCCCTCCTCAGACCTGGCTCCTCCCATCACCACACTGCCTTGGCCCCTAATGCTGGTGCGCTCCTGGCCGTGATTTATCTGTGCTGAGACCTGGTTCGGGGGCAGGGGTAGGGTGGGGGCCTGTCAGGAAAAGTTGAGCATTGTGCAGACGGTACACAGGCAGTGAACACAGAAGTGAAGCCTGCTCCATGTTTTAGTGCTTTCAGTAGGGTTCAAATATGGCGCTGTGCTGGGCAGGCTGCCCAAGTGACTCCACACAGACTTCTGTGCACGAGCCATGTGCCCATTGCTTAATGGCACTGGGGTAGGGGGATTCTGCCATGGCCCAAGCAGACCCTCCTGCACAGATGCGTGACACACAACCTGCTTCCGGTGGCAAAGGTCAAGCCACGCGGCTGCAGCCCAGGACACACTCGAGTCCCGCAGAGTTGGAATCAGATTTGTTTTAGGGCCAAGTGCTGAGCATAGGAGAGTCTAGAATGACCTCACTGGGGTGTGATGGAGGCTTATCATGGACAAACTGGGGAGGTGGGGCTCTGGCAGGAGGCTGACACACACAGGCAAGCAGGTGTCACGTGGTTCAGGACCTCTCTATGTGGGGGTATCACTGTTAGGCCAGGTCAACTCGGACCCTGTGCCCCACACTGAGGAGCTGTGGCCAGGGTTCCCGACGGGAGGAAGGCCAGCAGCACATGCTGAGAGTGGGTATACTGACAGCCTGGGGGGCATGCTGGGCTGGGAGGGGAGGCCACCACCAAGTCCAGTGGAGTCGCTGGCATGAGAGGGCAGGGGAAGGAGGGGCCCTCAAATCTGTAGGGTGACAAAAGTAAGGTGTTTTATTTTTTTTCCTTTGGTTTTTATTGTTTCTAGGCTTGGGTGACTTGGTAGTAGTGTGGGTTTTTGTTTTTTCAGTTTTAGTGTTTGTTGTTGGCTTCTTTTTAAGCTTGGGTGACTTGGTATAAGTGACTTGGTTACCCAAAAGGCAGGGGTTGGAGGGTATCAGTGAGTCATCTTCTAGAATGTTCTAGACTCACTGATGTGGAATGATGTGGAAATGGCTGAGGCTAGGTTGCACATTTGGGGTACGTGCATGGTGGGGTGACATGGAAGAGTGGGAGGCAGGGGCAGAACCTCTGGATGGCTGGAGTCGGGGGCTGGCCAAAAGGTTCCTGTCTAAGACCCCTGCCCAAGGACCATGCAGTGTTGACAGGCAGCCACACAGGCACAGGTGCATGCCAGGAGGGAGCCGGGGCCAGCCATACGGCAGGGTCTGGATGTGTATGCCCTTCTGTGATAGGGACTAGAGGGAGCCATACAGGGTGCTCATAGATGAAAGGAGTATGAACCAGCAGGGCGGGGGATGGGGAGGAGCACTGATTGCATATTTGTGTGCATTGCACTGCTGCATGCAAGGTCAGCAGTTCAAAACCACCAGACGCTCAGTGGGAGAAAGACGGAGCTTTCTACTCCTGTAAAGACTGACTGTCTCGGGAACTCACGGGGCAGTTCTACCCTGTCCTGAGTCAGCTCTGCGTGCGTCGGAATGCAGTTTGGTGGTTTGTCTGGTTGCATTCAGTGGACAGGGTTCGGTAGATGGGACACCAGCGTCTAAAGTAGGGTTCTTGTTAACATTCCTTACATAAGCGTGTCCAGGATTTTTGAGGAGAGGGATATAAGGTCTCGACTATATAAAGATCTGGAAGCTCCCATGAAAAGTAGCCCGCAAAACACTGTGCGCCTGTAACAGGTGGCAGCTGCCTATGTAGTGCCAGAGGGGAGTGAAGGAGGGGATATTTCCGACTGCCTCCAGCCAACGTGCGTGCACACGCGTCCCCATGGTGGCCCCCCGCCCAGCATCGCTGACCCGTGCTCTTCCCCCACAGCTCTCGGGCGGCTGCGAGCTGACGGTGGTCATCCACGACTTCACAGCCTGCAACAGCAACGAGCTGACCATCCGCCGCGGCCAGACGGTGGAGGTTCTGGAGCGGCCCCACGACAAGCCCGACTGGTGCCTGGTGCGGACCACCGACCGGTCCCCTGCGGCGGAAGGCCTGGTCCCCTGCGGCTCCCTGTGCATCGCCCACTCGCGGAGCAGCATGGAAATGGAGGGCATCTTCAACCACAAAGGTAGGCGCCCTCCGCCTGCCCCCGAGGCCGGCTGCCTGAGTGACATGGGCTGGACCCTCCTTGGCAACCACACCTTCAGCACATGTTCCCCTGGTCTCTGTGAGCAGTTAGTCCACGGGCCACGCCGTGAGGATACTCCACCAGCAGTGTGGGTTCAGAGAAGAGAGGGGTGGGCGTCCTTCATGGGGATTGAGCAGAGAGCAACCCAGTTCGCTGGGGAGAGTGAGGCGGAGCCGTATTCACCGTCTTCCGGATCAGGTTTTCTTCACGTGGAGGGTGGAGGGTGGGGAGGCTTTTTGTTTGGCACAATTCCTGGAAGAACCCCTCTCGGGCCGCCGGTCTGCCCTTCTGTTTTCTGTAGCAATCGAGACCAAAGTGCCCAAACCCTGCAAGCGCCCTGCATGGAGGGAGGGGGTCCCCAGGATGCAGCCCCTGTCGGATTCTGCGGCATTTACCAGAGAGTGGGTGAAAACAAGTGAGAGACCCTCTGAGCATGGCCGCGTTGCTTACCGGCCTTTTAGGGGGAGGTGCACGGACTGATGGCATTCGCCTGTGTCTCCGTGGATCGGCCACAGCTCCTGTGGGCGGAAGGAGGATGTGTGCGCCTTGGATGGGGCTAGTCTGAGATCCTGCACGTGGGATGTGCCCGCTGCCGCCAGCTGGCCCCTCGTGGCACAGAGTGGCGCTGTCCGTCTGTACACAGACTGTGCACCTTTCAGAAGGAGGCCGCCTTCTCTCTCTCCTTCAGAGGCTGGCGGGTTCGAATCCTGGGCCCTTGGAGCAGTTTCGCCTGCTGCTCCACCAGGAGGGACTCCCGCGGTTGTGAGAGACGCTGGATGTCACGCCTTAGCACTCAGAGAGGACTACCTCACCCGCAGCTCCATTCGTTTTTCCTTTGCATATCCTGAAATGACCGTAGATTTGTAGCCGAGACACCAAACCCCTTTGTGTCGAGTTCAGTCCCGGAGCCTCCATTCCCTGCTCACCGGGGCGAAAGCGCACAGGCGCTGACCAGCAGTGAGGGGATGCGCGCTGCAGCCGTACCTGTGTGTTACTCCTCCCGCCCTTTACAAACCTTAAAAACGTCAGCAGTGCGCGTTAGGTTTCTGCTGCTGGCCCGGTGCGCTCTCCCATTGGAACTCTCACTGAGACGCTGGGGCGTTTCAGGAAACTGGAGTGAGTTCTTTCTAGAAAAATCCAGATTGGACCGAGTGTTGTGTGCACTCCGCACCGAGCGATATCCCCCCGTTCTTGTGCATGTGGCTGGTGTGCCCTGATTCGGGGGCCTGTGCCATCATCCGCTCTCTGCTCTCGAGAGGCAGCTGCCTGCCGTGGGCCCAGTTGTTCCGTTACTTCCCGGCCTCTGCCCGCGGAGGATCCTGGTGACAGGCTGGAGGCCGCCCCCGCTGCAGAGGGCTCGTCATCCGCGGAGCTGAACAAAGCCACACAGGATGCAGCTTCTCCAGAACTCACGTCATTAATTACAGGCCCGGCCGCGTCCCGGAGCCCTGGGGACCTGAGTATGAACTTCCTGTCACCTCCATAAGGAGCGGAGAGAACGGGGCTATTATTCCAGCAGGGCTATGCAGAGGAAGGCAGAGAACTCTCGGAGCTTGGCCACATGCCGAGGCTCCCATTCGTGTCAGGCAAAGCCGTCCGTATATTTAGAACCGCGTTGGATGGCCCTGGACGGTGACAATTGAGTTCAAAATAGCAGGCTGCCCCCGCTGCCTTTTAGCCCATTGTCAGGGCGGTTTGAGCCTGCATAACACCTTGAAGCCCCGGCGTTGGAGGTGAAGTCCAAGCGCAGCCTTTTCCTCTCATTAATCTGTGACACCGAGGCCCCCTGGTGCGTGGCAGCACGCTGCATGTAACACTCTGCGAGACTTCATCACCCACATGCTTTCCCATGGTGTGTCCTTCCTCCCTGGGGCTCCCGAGGACAGGCCGGAGCCCCACCCTGAGTTCACCATGCTCAACTTTGTGCTGGAAGCTTATCTGGGAGGCTGGACTGGTTTGCTGACGCTCATGCTGAGGTGCGTGCCCGCTCCGTGTGTCTCCTGAGCCTTCTGTTTGGTGGCATTGTAGCATTGGAGAGCCAGTCCCTGCCCCTCGAGATCTCTCTCTCACCCTTCATCCCTACCGACCCAGGGCTTCCCAGTGAGTGCACCCTGCCTGGGACAAACAGCCCTTGGTGGGTAAGGGCTAAGAGCCTCGTCCGTTGTCCTCTTCATTGTCTCTAATACAAGGAAGCTCCCCTGTGCCCTCGTGCGGCGTGAGGATGGGCCCGGGCAGGAGGGGAACCCCACGTGTGCCCCTTTGCCAAGCATCTGTGTGCACACCCAGGAGGTTGGGAGATCAAAGACCACAAAGAGTGAGGTGAGGCTCTGGGTGTGGAGTCTAGCAAAGGCTCAGGGACCCTGCAGCAAGAGGCCACCGGCCACCTGGTGAAGCAGGGGGCTTGGTTTGATTCTGCTCAGAACATCTGCTGTTCTCCACCCTTTCTGGGCTGGAACCCCTTCCTGCCCTTGGTGTGGAACAGAGCATCAGTCCCATGACACCTCCAGCAGCATCTCGCCTGGGCCCCTCCTGGTGTCCAGAGTCATGCTTGACGCTCCACGCTGAGCAAGTTCAATGCAACTTTTCTTCTCTCCCCCCAAGCACGGTCGGTCTCCGAGTTTTATGAGGTCTCCCAGGCATCTTCAGACCAGCGAGCTGTCTTCTCTTCCCCACACTTGGAAACCCAGGTGGATGGGGTGGAGCGGGGGTGTGCACCGAGGGCTGGGGAGAGTCTGGAATCACCAGCCAGAGGCAGAGAACAGTTGTAGTTAGTGGCTGTTTTGGAATACAGTGGGCTGAATGTGAAGTCCCGCTCCACTTCCCTGTATATTCACCTTCTGCATATACAGAGGACCCAGACCATCAAAAGATCGCCATCTCACGCTAGTCTGGAGTCAGTCTCTGTAGGGAGCTTCCCGCCTGCCTCAGGCTCTTGCCGCTGTACCTTTCCGATGGAGGAAGAATCGCATCCCCTGGTCCAGACCAGGGCTTCCTGGGTTGTTCTAGCAACTCTGACTCTGGAGTCCCCAGTCCCTTCCATGAGACTTCCAGCGGCCCCTTAGAAGCTGATTACCAGATCTTCCTTCTACGGTGGCTCTGATGGCCTTGAACCTCCAACCTCTGATCTCCACCTCCCAGGAGCCACCCACAGGCTTAGTCCCTCGTGAATCTTCCACAGTACTCCTGGTCCTATCAACTAACAAGCCACGCGTAATCCAACAGATGCAGACTTAGCCATGGCAGGACACGGATCGATGCCCCGTGAGTTCCTTGATGCCTCTCCCAGTTGGCTGGGGCGCCCCAGGACAGCGTAGCACACAGTTAGGGAGCCACAAGACCAATCAAAGGAGAATTGGGGAATTCTCAGAAAGCATTGAAGGAACCACCTGTTTTAGAGTGGCCACAGATCTCATTGTTAAAGTCGAACATCTAGTCACTTGGTTGTGGACTGTAAGATGTTTCAGAGGTTGCAGTGTGACTGCGGGTATAAACCCCTTGACCAGGAAGGACGCAGCCCTCACCGGGAGCCGAGCTTGGTCCATGGGGTGGTTTGTGTGTTGTGTGTTGTGTGTGTGCATGTGTTTCAGGTAGGTGTCTTTTAAGGAGAACCTTTATTCAGTGTTCAACAGGAGAGGACCACGCAAAGGCGTACCGTCTGCATGAGGGAGGCCGTTAGATTACAAGGTCACAGTGGGGCCCTAGAGCTTACAGAGACGCAGAGACTGAACAAGGACATGGGAGGCAAAGGAAAGCGACAGGAGCATGCCTGGCAGCAAGTCCGTGCATCACAGGTGGGACTACAGAAGGACGGCCACTGGGACACGCACTTTCTGCCAGACAGAAGAGCTTACAAGGTTTGCCCAGGGTGGCTTTGGAGGGCCTCAGAATTGAAAAATGCTTGCTCCTGGACGGCAGCGAGAATACTTGGAGGTTTCTGTTACCGTGCTCCCTGGTGGCGCTGTGAGTTAAGCCCCCGGCCTGCTCACCTCAAGGTGGGTGGTTTAAAACCACCAGCCACTTGCAGGAGAGAGAGGCTCTCCGTCCCTGAAAAGGAGGGTGACAGTCTCAGGAACCGCAAGGAGCCGCTCTGTTCTGGAGGGTCGTTGGGTTGGGTTGGGTTAGGTTTGTTCTCTTGATGTGCCCTTCAGCTGTGGTCGACCAGCACCTAAGAAATGCGACTTTATACCTTCCCCCTAAGGAGTGGCTTAGTGTTTGTTTGTGTGGGGGTGGGTGATTGTGTGTGCCACCTGATGTGGGCGTGATTCTGCTGGAAAGCACGCCTTGTTTGGTGGGAGAGCTGTTGGGTGGGGGGGCCTTGCTTTGTCACAGTGTGGTAGTGACTACGTGAGTGGACACCAGCCCATTACAGTAGAATAGCATTCACCGAGTGCTCCCCACCTTCCTCCGCCCATGTCCCCACCCAGTCCTGTTGGTGTCTGTGGTTCATGCTGCCACCATGACCTCAGTTCTCCTGTTGGGCCTCGGCCTCCCAGGTGGAGTTTTTCTGGACTCTGCTGAGCCTTCACCGCTGGGGCCAAAGACCCCAGAGATCTGGGTCGCTCCTCCACAGACGGCCTGACCCGTCTTCTGACTGGGTATCCCGACCGCTACTCGAATCTCTCACGTTTTCACCCGGTAAACCAACTCACTCTTACCCGGTTGTTTACGCAGTGTTGGTCCTGGACGTTAACCACAGCCACCAGGCAGACACGTTTGCATTTCCAAGGAGGTCAGTCCCAAGCCCCTCCCTTTCCCCTGGGCCAAGCTGTCCAGCCTTTCTGTTGTCTTGGTGCCGGAGAGCTTTGGAGGCTGCAGCTCATGGCTGAGGGGAGGGCCCAGCAAGGCCACAGAAAGCAGGACAGGGGAGGGCTGTTGTCATTGTTAGGTGTTGGCTGGCAAGTCCCGTCTCCCAGCAGCCCCGCGGACCGCCTAAGGAAACAGCCCCGGTCCTGCGCCATCCTCACCGTGGCCCTTAGGCTGGAGCCCTGTGTCGCAGTCTCCGGAGGGCAGCAGGACACGAAACTGTCTGTCTCACCGTTGTCTGCTGCCAGCACCCAGGTCCCCCTCAACGGTGACCCCTTGTTCGACAGAGAAAACTCTGCCGGCTGGCGCCTTCCCCATGATTGTTACCGGGAAGGTTGTTGTGGACGCTAGCGTTTCCAAGCCTTCTCATCCAGAAGAGGGGACCGCCTGGCCTTTCCTCCTCGCCCCTCCTCTTCTAGACTGTCTACAGCCACTGTGCTTTTCACAAGCTGAAGGTGTGCAGCACACTTGCATCGAGCAGGCCCGTCGGCACCCCTTTCCCAAACGCCCGTGTTCCCTCCACCCCACCTCTGTCACGCTTCTGTCATTCTCTCCATGTCTCACGTGTGATGGTAGTGTGATTGCACCCTTACTGGTCTGCCAGTCAAGCCCACTGCCAGCAAGGTGCTTCTGCAGGGCAGCAGCATCCGGCCGCCCCTTCCTCCCGCAGGGCAGCTGGTGGGTCCCAATCCCCAACCCCGCGCCTCCCGACAGGGCTGGCCGGGGAATCTCTCTAGTGGATTTCTGTGTGTGTCCACACAGCTCCCCTCTCTCTCCCAACACGTTCTCGTGACTCTTCATTTCGACCTTTGCCGCGGTCTGTTCCTCAGTGCCGTGTCCAAGGCCTCTTGTGGCCAGCACAGCCCGTGGGCTGACATTCT
This sequence comes from Tenrec ecaudatus, assembly GCF_050624435.1. Lineage (NCBI taxonomy): Eukaryota > Metazoa > Chordata > Mammalia > Afrosoricida > Tenrecidae > Tenrec > Tenrec ecaudatus. The sequence goes on from NC_134531.1 coordinate 12,951,300, forward strand.
TGGTCCCCAGTCAGGACCTGATCTCTGGTTCTAGCCCTGCCTCTGGCAACTCTGTAGCCCCTGGGCACCCTTGTAACGTTTATGTGTTGGGCTGCTAATTGCAAAGTCAGCAGTTCGAAACCACTTTCTACTCGTGGAAATGGCCTTTCTACTCCCATAAAGAATCACGGTCTCAGAAACCCACAGGGGAGTTCTACTGTCCTTCAGGGTGCTATGAGTCGGAATCAACTCAATGGTAGTGAATTAGGGTGTTTTGGTTTGGGTGGGGGGGGTATTTTTAGCCTGAGGTGGATGGAGGCGGTGACCCCTGAGGTCTGGCCAGCTCAGGTGTCGTGGGGTTCCTTTCTTGCAAGGTTGTTCTGATGAAAGGCTCCTTCACAGTGTCCCTACGCCCCCACCCCTGCCAATCCACAGCCGAGGTGGTGGGGGTCTTCGTGTTGGTGTTCTATTTCAAGAAAGTACCCTCTTAAAGAAATTCGCCTTAACTTCTCTAAAGCTCGTTCCTAACTACCAAATCGACTGTTGGGTTGTTTTTTCCCCCTTTGTCTCTCACACGGATGGTGTACAGCTCAGGACTTCTTTTGACGGAGTTAAAGGCATGATTGATTTGCCGTGAATTATTCATGAAGAAAATGAGGGAACACAAATCCTGAGAAATGGGGTCTTGCCTGTCAGTAACTTAAGCCTGTAGCCCCCCGGGATTTGCCTCATCATCCCTCATCCACCAGCAACCCCCACCCCCCCACCAGACATCTGACTGCAAACAGGGCCCGAGGTAACCCTCCGACCTCTTCAGCTTAGGACAGCACCGGTCTGGCTTTTGTCATTAAGGCAGACACCAGAATCGTCCATGACAGATGCAGGGATCCAGCCAATGGCCAGGCCTGCTTCAGAGCGGCATGGTAGGTCTTCCCAGAGCCACAGTGAGGTCCGTGCTTCCAGCCCGTTCCCTAACCCCAGCACCCCCACCCTCCATCCGCCCACCGCTTCCTGCAGAACACATGAGGGGAGGCGGAGACACGTGTGGGCTGGTTTTGAGTTAGCCTGGAGAACAGCTTCTCTTTGCTCTGGAAAGCCGCCCCTGTGGGTCTCTGTGGGAGAGAGCCCGGAGCCAGGCTGCGGCAGGTTCCGTGGGACCGCCCGGGCCTGTGCTGGAGGAGCATTGGTTCTCCAAGGCCTATAATTACGGGCCACCATGGTGGGCCGTTACCCTGGTGAATGCTTCTCGGCTGAGGTAGCCTCGTGCTCCAGCTGTACATGGAAGTGTTTATTAAAGCAGGAGAAAACCCATGGGCAGGTATTTACAACCTCCACAGGGGATGATCACCAAATTACACAGATGGCAAAGCCAGAAACAGCCGGCAAGCGATGGCCTTCCCACACTCTCCTGAAGCGACCAGGACTCAGTGTTTGGGGGAAGGAAGCCAGGCCTCGGGGAAGAGCTGGCCCTGCCCACAGCTCACCTGGAGGCCACGACTGACCCATGTGTCCACCCCTTGTAGGTCTCTCTGGCTCCATCCTCCACCCGCTTCCCTCTGACCTCTGACCACATCAGACGTTGCTACTTACCCGACAGACAGGGGGGCCCCATCAGGAAGGATCTCACCTGCAGCGTGCCATGTGGTCCGTGAGAGTGCTGAATGCGAACGGGCGCTGGCACAGGAGGAAGCAGCCGTGTGGTGCCCTGGAGGGCGTGCGTGGGCACTCGTTCCCCGATACTGGAGCTCATTCGCCGCCTCTCTGAGAGCTGGCGGAAGAGTGGACGGACGCCCACTCAAAGTGGGTCTGGGCCCTCGGCTCGCGGTGCCTTCCTCTGTGGATTAACGACCTCACGTGAATGAATCAGGAAGACCGCAGACACCGAGGCGTTCGAGTGGGGACCACAGCGGGACTGGCATAAGGACAAACCCATCTGTCCTGGAGGAGTCCATCCAGAGTCCCCTTAGACGTGAGGCCGCTGAGACCATGCCACGTGCTGTACACATGTATCGGGGGGACCCGTACCTGGGAGCGGATGTCATGCGTAGTGTAAAGTTAGGGTTGGGGAAAGGGGGGGGGAGGCCCTTAATGACACAGCGGCTGCAACATGGCCTCCACCAGCAATGACTGTGAGGGTGGCGCAGGACCTGGCAGTGCTTTGTTCTGTGGCACACGGCACCTGACTCTGACCAGAGGACTGGTCAGCTTTCCCATTCACAGGTCAAAGTTCCATAGGTTTGACCATGAAGTGTCTAGCGGTAGGTGGACTGAATTCTTGCTCATTCTAAAGCCAAGGGTTTTGAAAATGTGCGAGACATACCACTGGGGATGGGAATATCTGGGTATAATAGCCACAATCAAGCATCCAGCTGCTAGCTCAGCCCCACCCAGAGGCTTCTCTAAGACAGGCCTGGTGTGAGAGGCCATCCTTGCTTCTAGAGAGCATGCTGGCTGCACTTGCTCTGAGAGAGAGGTGTTTGGTATTTGGGCCATCCGTGGCATCTCCTTCAGCACCCCGATCCCATGCAGTCTTCCTGATCCGGTGTCCAACTGTCACATGCAGACGGAGCAGTGGAAAAGGTCATGGCTTGGGCCAGGCACACCTGTCCTCAGAGTGACATCCTAGCTCTTCGACTCTGGAAAGAGGTCTTGTGCAGCAGATTGACCCACTGCAGCAAGTCATCTGCGCTCTTGACTGCTGCTCTCTGAGTATTGCTTGTGGATCCAAGACAAGTCTTTGACAGTATCGGTCTTTTCTCAGAAACATATCCGTAATGTATCCATCAGCATGCCTCGGGACACGTGCTACTTTCTCTCTGGTCACTGCAAAGCATGTCACAGTGGGTGGGTGTCATGCAGCTGTGTTAAACTTCGCTGGGTCGTGATAGCTGAGCCTCACAGAGCCCATTGAATTCTCTCATGTTACTGTAGGGTGGTGTTGCTTCCCTAACCTACCTCGTGCCGTGGAGTCAGTAACAGCTCAGTGACCCTATTGTGGATTTCCGAGGCCATGAGTGTTTACTGGGATAGGAAGCCTCATCCTTTCCCGGGTAGCAGCTGATGGTTTTGAACTGCTCACCTTGTAGTCAGCAGACCAATGTCTATTACCCACTACGCCATCAGAACTTCCAGATCTCTGTTGCAGGGGAGGGGCTGGGCAGCCTGGGAACAGAGTAGCTCTTTAAAATCCATTAAATCACGAGAGCGTGTCTGCGTGGTGTGCCTGCCAGATGAGCTCTTAGAGGATCTTTCCCATAGAACTCTGTATGGGAACGTGCAGTGAAGGAATCCGTGTAAATATTATTTCCCCGGTCCCTGCCCGTTTATTATAGACTCGGTGAGAGAGGCGCACAACGTTGTGGCCGCCGGTGGTGGTGGCTTCCCAAGAACACAAGTCCCTTCAACCAGCATGTGTGTCTACAAAACAGCCTCCATCTGTCCGCACAGAGCTCTGTCTCCAGTCTGTGAGGCTCCCGTTCCGGGAGAGGTGCAGGCCGGCCTCCCCGACCTGGGCTTTGAAGGTTGCCGATAAGCTCTGCGCTTTATGAAGGATTAAAGCTCTTGCTGCTGAAGTTTCACAGCGAATTTGCAAAACTCCTACTTAAAACAAACCTCCCCAGTGTCGCTCCCTGCCCTGCCTGTGGGCGCTGTGGAAAGGCTTGGAGAGGCTAGAGGAAGGGGGTGCCTTGGGCGGTGCAGGGGGCCTCCCCTAGTGGCACGGTGGCTCAGTGCTCAGCTTCCAACTGAAGAGGCCGCCTGCTTCCGTGAAGGTCAGTTCTGTTCCGTGATGGCCAGTTCTGCTCCGTCCTGCGGAAGGGCCCGACTTGCAGGTAGTGACTTCTGGTCATCGATCGCGCCTCTGTTCCAGTGCGAAGGGACCCAGATGGTGTGGTGATTGAACACTGCACCGCTAATGGAAAGGTCAGCGGTCTGTGGGGCAGGGAATGTGCAGATGTGCTTTATACAATTGATGTATGTATATGTATGGATTGTGATAAGAGTTGTATGAGCCCCTAATAAAATGTTAAAAAAAAAAAAAAGAAAGAAAGGTCAGCTGTCTGAACCACCAGCAGCGTTTAGGGAGAAAAGGCCATCACCCAGGCAGCCAGCCCTGGGGGCCAGTTCTCTTCCGGAGACCCCTGCAGGGTCAATTCAAGTTGGAATCCACTCAGCGGGCCTGGGCTAGTTTTTGTTCTGGTTTAGAGACCAGGCGATCAGTCAGGGTCACTGAGCTCATTCGCGCCCCCTGCTCCCCCACGACCCTCCAGCGTTTCTGGGTGAGTGTCTTCCCAGACACTTGTGTCTGAATTGTGTGTGACTCTTAGGGCAGTAGCCTCCCACAGCCTGGCCACTCCACACACTCCCAGGGGTCACCGCTTTCCCAAAACGCTTCTTGTCCAGTGCAGGATGGGAACGCAGCGCGTCTGTTATGTGAAAGGCCTTTCAAACTTCGGGGACAGTGAGCAGACCGGCCCTGGGACTCCTCACTGTGTCTGTCTGTCAGGAAGCCCAGCCCTGTGTTTACAGTCACCTTCCCTGCCCTGGCCCTGCGAGGTGCCGGCGGTCAAAGCGCCCAGCAGGTCACAACCCCACCGGGGGTCACCTCAGAACACAGCGCTGACAGGCCAGCTTTGGAGGCCCTCTGGCCCAGTTCAAGGCTGACGCCTCCTTGGGGCAGAATCATCTTGATGGCAGCTGAGGACAGCAGGACCTGGGAGCTGCTTCAAAGAAGGAAGGGGGGCCTTGGGCATCCGTGGGTTTACTAGGCCATAATCTTTATGAGAGCAGATCCTTCGGTCGCTTTCTGCTCCGATCAGCCGGCTGGGTTCAAACGTCCCACCTTTCAGTCGACAGCCAAGCACTTGAGTGTCGCACCACCTGCTTGGTTTCCTACTGCCTCGGAAATCACGGGACTCCCCAGGGCGGGCCTGTTGGTGCGTGGGTTAAAGCGAGGGCAGTTGGGGTGCGGAAGGCTCGTGCCAGGTCCCTCTGCATTTCATCCCCAGGCAGCTGTAATTGCCATTTTGTGAGGAGGCATTGGACCAATATGATCATGACCAAGTCCGGCAAGCACTGGAAAAGGGGTTCTTAAGACCACCGGGCCCACTGCTGTCCCCACAAGTCAGGGAACCCCTGTCCATGGGGGAAGTGGACGCTCTGGAGACTGGAGAGAAGGGAAGAGCTGATTCTGGAAACCCAGCCCACGCCAGGGCCCTGTGGGGGCACATTCCTGAGAGAGCTGGCCCGCCAGCAGCCCCCCACCCCTCACCCCCACCCTCAGCAAAAGGATCTGCTTTCAACGCTGCCTTGAATTAGAGCATGAGAGTTCCAAATGCTTCCCGCTGCCCAGAGAAGTCCTCTAATGGGAAGCCTGGTCTCTCCCCTCTGCAAGCTGGCTCTGGCCTTGGCCGCCACAACCCTGCGAAGTGGGCCTGCTGACTGGGTAGACGGCAGAACCAGTCAGAAAAGGGAAAACATGCTTTTTCTTGATCAGTTTGTATTTAAAAAAAAAATTTTTTTTGCTTCACAACCTATGTTAAGAAAAGAAAGACAGACAGCCCCTGCTGTGCCCCTAGACTTTCCTAGAAATCGCAGCCATCTGCCAGGTCTTCTTGCTTTGCTGCCGGCCCCGCCCCGGTGGCAGTGTGACCCATGTGCAGAAGGTTGCAGAGCCAGAGCATGAGAAACTGGCTTTGGCCACTGGGGGCTGACCGACCAGGGTGCTGCCATTGTTGGTGCTTGGTGCTAGTCCCCGGCAGGTGACCCACAGCCCTGCCTTCAGGAGGGAGCACAGAGCCTGGGAGTGAACAGGAAAAGGCCCAGGGAAGCGCCTGAATGCTCCTTGTGAGAGAGAAAAACCCACACCATCCCTGGTGAAAGGCTAGTAGATAAAGCCATGAGAAAGGAAGCCATTGAATCACTGGCACCCAGCCTGGGGGCCGCTCCAGAGCTGAATGGCCCAGTCAAGGTGCTTTTGTGGGAAAGCAGAGGAAGTCATGGTGAATGGGGCCCTCAGAGCAGGCTGAGTCATTCCCATTCCTCCAGGCAGGAGGTATTATCTGCAGGGGAAAGAAACTGGAGAAAATTTCCTGGGAACAGGACTAGCTTTGTGTGGGAGGACCTGGGAGACCCGGCCTCAGTGGCCCAGCACAAGGCCCAGCTGTGCACCAGGATGCACTGTGGGCATAGCATGCAGAACCGAGGGCCGAGTGCAGTCCAGCCAAGAACCGTGCTGATGCCGTCCCCTGGCGGCTCACGGCCCAGGGGGGCCCCTCCAGCCTGTCAGCTGCTTTTAATACCTGGAGGATAAGGGACAGCACTAGAGGCCCAAAGCACCCACTCTGAACCCACTTCGGTCAATTGCAACTCACAGCGGCCCAGAAGGACAGAGTAGAACTACCTCCTAGGGTTTCCGAGGCAGTAACTCTTGCCCGGAGCAGACTGTGACTTTGAGCCCCCCACCTCCAAGTGAGTAGCCGGATGCTTAAGGATCCCTAACTTGAAAGCCGAGCCAAACTCAGCCGCCATCAAGTGGATTCAGCTCAGGGTGGAACTTCCTTGTGAGTTTCCCAGACAACCCTCCTCGTCTTCTCTCCTGCAGAGTGGCCAGTGGTTTCCAACTGCTGGCCTTGCAGTTAGCAGTCCACTGTGTGCCACTCCACCACCACCCCATGACGTGAAGGCAGAATGCTGGAACTGTGTCAGGGATCCCTAAGCGCATGAGCATCATCCTCAGTTTTGTCGAGGATTTGTAAGAGGATGCTTCTAAACAGTGTCCAAGATTGAATCTCAGTGTCTGATGGAGCCCTGCTGACCTCAAGGTCACAGCCACGGCAAGGAAGAAAGTTGAGGTTGCCTCCGTCACAATCCACAGCACTGGGAACCCGACAGGTCTCTGTGACTCAGAATGGACCCAACAGCAGTGGGTTTGCTTTTAAGGTTTGGGGACCTGGGCACCCTGCATGAACTGCGAATGATGAACGTTGGTTTCCTTCCCAAGAAGTACCGATGATCTTGATGGTAAGATCTCTGAGTTTTTGGCTCCTCTTAATCTGAGTTCCGGAAGAAAGGCAGAACTTCACCCTCCCATAAAAGAGTTACAGTCTAGGGACTGTCAGAGGGACACCCTGTTCTGTAAGGGTCACTATGAGTTTGAAATCGACTTGCTGGCACGGAGATGGAGTCGGGTTTCCTGAGCAGCTTTCCTTGAGTATGTGTCCAGTCCGAAGTCCTACTTGTATGCACATCCTCCTTACAGTCTTTGACGTGTGGGTGCGCTCTTTGGACACTCCGCTGCTTTCAGCAGTGCCCCCGCGTGGTGCCAGTGGTTACCACACTCCTCCGGCTCCCCTGTAGGTGCCTCAGAAGAAAGACCTGGTGGATCCACTCCTTTAACAACCCAACGTAGCACAGTTCTCTGACATGCACAGGGTCAACGTGAGCCACGCTCAGCTAGGTGGCAGCTGGTGCTTTCCTTTCAGCCGATCATCTGGCAAGCGCTTAATCAGGACACCAAGCTCCTCCTCGTCAGCAGGATGGGATATTTGAGCCCTCCTTCTGCTTCCCGGCCCCCAGCCCTAGAAACAACCATTTTTCACCCCCATGAAGTCCAGATTCCTGTGATTGGAGAAGGGAAGGGCATTAGAGACCAAGATCTGAGTGATAGGTGTGCACATTGTCATGCAACCCTCTCAGCAGACATGTCTAGACCAGCCCATGTGCCTGTGTTTACATGATGTGGATGTCTGTATAAACAAACAGGATTTCATATCACACTGAACTTCACATTTCCGATCCCACACCAGTGAGTTCATTCTGTCGTTAGAGACTTTGTCATTGATTCCACCTCACGATGTCCCCGTGTACAACCCAACACACACAACACTGCCCAGCCTGCGCCATCTTCACAATTGTTCGTATGCTTTAGCCCATTATGGCAGCCACTGTGCCAACCCTCCTAGGTGTGGGGACCTCCCCCTTTTCACTGACCCTCTGCTTTACCAAGCTTGATGTCCTCCAGAGACTGCTTTCTCCTGACAGCATCCAGGGTGTGCGAGACCAGGCCTGGCCCTCCCTGATTCCAAGGCGCCTTCTGCCTGCACTACTTCAACACAGTAGTCCTTGGTACAGTTAATATTCTCAGCCAATAACAGAATTCAAAGGCATCCATTCTTCTTCTGCTTTCCTGATTTATTTCAGCCCCTTCTTTTTCGTATCTGTGGCCGTCTTTCTCTGACAGTGAGACACAGAAGCCTCAGTATCCAAAACATGCTTATTTGCTCAATCCCAGTCTAAAAGTTCATTTCTTTCTCTGTGGACATTGAATATTCTCTTTACTGCAAACAACCTCACTTTTAAAATCTCAACTCTACCTCTCTCGCTCTGCCAAAACCCAAGCCCAGATGGGTACCAACCACCGCCTCAGGGTCTGCGCTGTTCCTGGACCCCATCTGTCCCGGATGTGGTCGTGCTTGAGGCCATTGTGGCAGCCACTGTGTCTAGTCCATCTCGCCAAGGGTCTTCCCCCTTTCCACGGCCCTTTCCCTTGGCCAAGCACGAGGTCCTTTCCAAAGACTGCTCTCCCCTGGCAACATGTACATGAGGCAACATCTTCCCAACCTCACTTCTAAGGAGCATTCAGGCTGTACTTCCGAGACAGATTTGTTCTGGACCGTGGCTTTTTTCTTTGAGCATTTTAGACTGTATATTCACCTATCATGGTACAATATTAATATACATATTACAATATCAACATTAGAACGTCAAAAATGGGATTTGCTGTGTCTTTTCCTTTCCCAAACTTTACTTTTTAACTTCTGTTTTATGTATCTCCTGCCCCAAACAACTTAAGCGGTTGCCTTTAAACTGACCCATTTAGTTAGTTTCCTTGCCCTGCCGCTTTCTTTGCGAACCTTAACACCGCTTATTTTAGGCGAAGCTCAAGACCACACACTTTTTTAAGGCCTGGTACTTAAATCCAGACAACTGCCATCATTTCCTGGCCTCCGTGTCTCTGTTAGAATATACTCCCACACAGCAGCTAGAACCACCTGTGCCCAAGGCTTTCCCTTTGGGTACCTTCACATACCCGTTCACTCAATGGCTTCCAGTTTCCTTTCTGGTCCAGTTATCCTGGAATTTCTTTCCAAGCCTTCTCCCACTGACAGAAGTCCTTATCCTTCTGCCCTGCCCTCCCACTCTCCTGGCCGGGCCCCAGCCACTATTCCCACCAACCTTTTGAAATCCCCCCAATCCATTCAAGTCTACCCCCAGTCCTGTCCTCTTGTCAGAACGGGTTCTTTCGCTGCACCACCAGACCCACCCACTGAGTGATTCCAGCTCACAGTGACCCTAACGAGCGGAGTAGAAATGCTCCAGAGTTCCCCAGACTTCACGTCGGCCTTGATGAGAGCGAAGCGCCTTATCCCTCTTCTCTGCAGGAGCGGACGATTCACACTGCCAACCCTCTGGTTAGCCGCCCACCCCGTAACCCACAGCACCATCATGGTAGAGCCAAACCAGGGAAATCTTTAAAGGGAATTTCTGTGACATGACCCCCAGCTGTTTGAACTTCCTCCCTTCTCTGCTCCATCGAATAGCCTCAGCATTACTGTTGGTTACATGCGGATCCATCTCCATTAGATTATCAACCCTTTGAGGTGGGTGTCACCTGGTACCTTTACAAGCAAAACCTCAGTCCCATTGCTATTGAGTTGACGCCACATCAAAACAGCCCCACAGGATGGAGTTGAACTGCCCCATACGGATATTCCCAAGGCTGTAATCTTTACGGAAGCACACTATTTCACCTCTCTCCCAAGGAGAGGCTGGTGGAATTGAACCTCTGACCTTTCAGTTCGCAACCAAGGTCTTCAGCATTGCTCCTCAAAAACAAAGCAAAATTCTGTTCCGCGGAGTTGATTCTAACTCCTATCAACCTGTCGGGCAGAGTGGACCTTGCTCACACCTCGGGTCTCCAAGGCTGTCCTCGGTGTGGAAAACACGGCTTTCTCACGCAGAGCAGCTGGGAGGATCCAACCCCCAGCCTTTTGTTTAGTGCCGGAGCACTTTGTCCCGTGGTGCATTTCGTTCACGTAGTCGACTTTGACTTAGTACACGAAGTGCCATATACCGCATGTTAAGGCTCTGTAATCTCACATGTTCCATGAATTGAAAGAAGGGGAGGGGTGTTGGGGGAATGTCACATGTGTGAGAGAAATATTTTCCCATTGTCCCTTGTTCCTGTTGAGCTACGGGTCTCTGACAGATGTCAACTTGAAATATGAAGAGATTTTCCCTAGGGGACGTTTTCCCATATGTCTGGATATCCTTCATGTTAAGCATGTTTCCCTTGCTCTTTAAGGGAAAACTAATAGTACATATACAATAATTAATTTCCCTGACAGCTCTTCTTTCCTTGATTAATGGGTTTTGTTGGCAGTCTGTGTTTTTGGAAAAGAGCACAGTAGAATCTTTAACGAGGGTTGTAATAACAAAACCATAGAATGTCACTGAGTTTAATTTCCTTTAGGACATAAGTTTTAGAGCTTTCTCGTTCGCTAACAGAAGAGCTTTTTATTGACTTGGTAATCATGTATTTCATTCTTTAACATAAGTACTCTCTTGATAGGTCCTGGCACAAAAATACTGTCTGGATCTCTCATGGGACATTCATTGGGTGTGTTGGGGGTGGGGGAGCCCACGGGGGTTTGGGCAGCCGTATGTTTTGCTTTAGTTTTCTCCAAGAAGAATAGGAGGTCATACAGGTCCATTCGTATAATGCCAAATTTCCCTGTTAGGGAGGTTCTTCAGCGCTAGAAACACACACACAGGCAAGCCCCGGGTTTGTGGTCATGTTTTGTTTTTGTCGGTTGCCTTAAGCCTCGAAAGAAAATAGCAGTCACACTGTTTTCATATTTTCCCCCTTAAAAGCATTTTTTTTTCAAACTCACTTTGCAACAGGTAGAGGTGGAGAGATTTAAAAAAATTTTTAAGTGAGGAAGTGAAAAAGATAGCATTCTTGGCCAAGCAGTAAAAAACACGCAAAATCTTTTATACTGTTAGTTCTAGACAGAGTGGAAACAAGAGGAGTTGCTCACCTAATGAGCCCAGGGCTTTAAGGTGGGCATGGGCTGTAACAGACATTGCCCCTCCCCACTGAGAACCACATGGGACCCCTGGCCACAGCTAGCAGGAAGTCTGCTGGTTTGCACCCACCGGCTCACTCCAGGGGAGGACAGGTCTGGCTGTCAGCATCCGTGAGAATACCCCAAAAACCACCTCACTGCCGTCTGTCGATGCCAACTCTCAGTGACCCTATAGGGCAGGGTAGAACTGCCCTGGTGAGTTTCCAAGCCTGGAACTCTTTACTGGAGTAGAAAGCCCAGTCTTTCTCCCTTGTGGTTTCAAACTTTTGGTTTTAGAGTTAACAGCCTGACAGGTAACCACCACCCACTAGAAAATCATGCCCACCCCCAAACCCCCCTGCCATCAAGGCGGTTCCAATCCATAGCCCACTCCTCCCGGCCCCGCCCACGCAGGATTTCTGAGGCTGTCAACCTTTACCGGAGCAGACAGCCTCATCTTTCTCCCCCAGGGCAGCTGGTGGATTTGAACCACAGACCTTGCTGTCAGCAGCCCAGTGCTAACTTGACACCTTTAGAAAACACTACAGCCCAGTGCTAACTTGACACCTTTAGAAAACCCTACAACCCTCTGTCACATGAGTCAGCTTTGACCTGGGAGCTCCGACCACCAGCAAGGGCCACATGACATCATAGTTTGTGCTCCAACACCTTTCCTTACTCCTCGGACAGTCCTGCAGGGCAGTTGGGAGTTGGAATTGACTCATTCGCAACAGGCTGATTCTGTTTTGTCTTTCTGTGACACATTGTAGGCAGCTGAACCTCAAAGGGGGAGGTAGGCCATGTAGGCAAGGCTGGGGAGGACCCCCACCCCCATCCCAGACCACACAGGCTGAGAAGTCGGGCTTGGTGATCTTTCAGCGTTGGCTGTTGTCCTGGGGGTGCACGGGATGGGGGCACACACACGAACCTCCAAAGTGATTCTCACTGGCAAAAGAAAGCCCCCAATTTCGAAAGAGGACAGAATGGGGTTTAAGATTGGCTCTGGAGAACCTGGCCGGACAGTTTCCTGTGAGAGGGAGGTGGCTTTAATCAGTGAGGAGTGGCATTGTAGCACGGTGATGTCACCAGCTTGCTGGTAGACCAAATCACATCTCTCTCTTCTCTTTTTCAAAAAAAAACAAAAAAAATCAAGTTCCGTCAGGGGCATTGTCTGTCATCCTTGTCAGGGAGGATCCTCCTCCAAACGTCCACTGAGCCTGAGAAGAGACAGTGCCCCAGTTCAGAAAGCCCTCCCCAGGGGAGGCAGGCAGTGGGGGGGCGGGGGGCGCCAGTCACTTCACGTTTGGCTGTGGGAGGAAATTGCAGCGTCTGCTGGAGGCGGGAGACGAAACATCTGGCTTACAGCTAGCCTGAAGAATTTCCTTGAGCACCACTTAGAGGAACTGTGGTAGAGCGTGGAGGCTCCCTGTGAGTGAGGCGGGGAGCTGACGCAGCCTGTGGGCTGCCTGTCCCTGCCTGTCCCTCGTGCATCCCAGCCTGTCTGACCGTCAGCCGGTCTGCGTCCAGCCTTGCTGAGTGGCCGCCCTGGGCTGTGTGCAGGGACACGCTGCCAGCCTCCATCGCTGCCTCTCACCATGCCCAACGGGATGAAGCCAGCCGACACGCTCGGTGCGCTGTCCCCAGGCACCTGCAAGTACTGGATCCTCGACTTAGGTACTGGGCGGGGTGCCGGTGGGGGCTGGGACCACTGGGGTGCACAAAGCTGTGAGCCCTATCGAGTGGGCTGAGGAGGGGTGTCTGGGGAGCCCAGAGTGTGACCTAAGCCCGAATCCCTCGTCCTGTGAGGGGTGTGAAGTGGGAACTACCCAGTGTGACTTCCTTTTGTCTTGTCAATGGCAGGTCAGCAGGCTAAGGTCTGAACAAGCCCCAGCTGACTTCAGTTGGTCTTCTGTGCTATTGGAAGTTCATTTTGTCTGGGGGTGCAGAAAACGGCACTGTCCTGTCTTTCATAGTGAAGACTGACTTCTTTCTTAGACAGCCAGCTGCACCCCACGAGCATCTACAGCAGCTGCCTTGTCTGCCCGCACTCTGTTCCAAAGTGGAGGGAGGGAGGGGGAGGGGGGGAGAGAGAGAGGTGTGTGTGTGTGTGTGTGTGTGAGAGAGAGAGAGAGAGAGAGAGAGACAGTCACACACCAGCCTGGTCCACAGCACCGGAGGATGGGTGAGTAAGCAGATACCCACCGAGGTCACTGCGGGGTGTAGACCAGGGCAGTGTCTGCCAAAGGTGCAAGTTACGGGGAGGGCGGGGGTGCTATGCTGGTGGTCACTGGACGCTCTGGTGGTGGCTCCTGGGCAACAGTCCCCATCACAGAACTTCAGTGTCCAGACAGACCATAGGTCACATGGGAACTCAGAGGCAGCCAGCAGGACATAGAGAATTGGGTGACCGGGTGAGATGGTGTGGGGACTTCCAGTTGACTGTGAACTCAACAGAAAAGGGCGGGGGCGGGGAAAGGGGGGGCGGCACCCTCCAGAGAAGAGGGTCAGAGGGAAAGAGGCCCAGAGGATCGTCATTCAGCACATAAGGGAAAGTGCGTTCCGACAGAACTCCGCACCCATTCCTGGGCCCTTCATGAGTTGAGGGTTGGATGTGTTCATGGGAGCTTAGTCTCAATCACACCTTTTTATTTGGATTGTTTTGCTGTTGTGGTTCAGAAAGCCGTGAGAAGCTTTTTCAAAGTCACTTTACCCTTGATTTTGACCCTGGACTCGGGATGTTGGAGGATGCTCCACCTTGCGTGAGAGGGCGCCACCCCCTGTCCTGGGTGGATGGAGCAGCCCTGTCATGTCTCTTTCTGGGGACTAATCACCGCTGTGCTACAATGTAATCCGTGGGTAAGAATCCAGAGGCAGTACCCCAAGTCTCAGCCACTAACCAGCTCTGGATCTCCAGGGGTCCCTCCCTCGCTCAGAGCTTCATTTTCTCTGTCCGTGAAATGGGAACCACATCAGAACCAACCCTGCGGGCCCCCCTGGATGCCCCCGGAGTCCAGATCACCATGCCTCCCCGAGCCATTTGGCTAAAGGGTAGTGGAGCTTAAGAAGGCGTAGCATTCTTTCTGTAGGGGGAATTCTGAGCCCTGGCAAGCGTTTTAATTCCTCAAGAGGGCTCCAGAAGGGCAAGAGCACCCCAAGAATGCCGGGGGGGGGGGGCGATTGTGTGATTAGCTTTCTGGTCTGTTCTGGGACTTCTCCACACTCTGAGACAGCCTTGGGTGCTGCCCTCTGGGCCTTTCCCACAAACGTTCTTGAAAATCGAACACACATTTGGAAAGAACAGACTTTTGGAATTTCCTGGGTGGGGGTGGGGTGGGTGGAGGATTGAGTCATCAGGTAAGGTAGATTAAGGAAAGCAGGGCTCTAGTTGTACCTCCCACCCACCCCTGCCGCTCCCAAAGCCCCGGGACAAACATCTCTTCGCAAAACTTCACAGTGATTTCTAGAGCTTTCAGATCGTCTTGTGATGGGAAGGACAGGCGAATACATTCTGATCTCACTTGCTAAATAGATTATGGGGGACACATATGGGCCAGATTCAAGAAGGAAACATGATCATGGATGACGTCCAGGAAACAAATCCCAGGGTGACCGTGAAATGCCCGGTAAGCCATAGCCAGGGACCCCAAAGCCTCGCTTTCCACCTGCAAGCAATCTAGTGGTTCATCTGTCTGTGTTTCTTGGGAAGCAGCCAGGTACTGTTGTACGGCCTATCCAGGGAGGCATGCACCTTGTCCAAACGTGAATTAATCCTGCTTGGAGAGATGGGCCCGGAGGCCACCCGCTCCTCTAACCCACACAGCCCAAAGGCAAGAGCTGTTCCAGTGGGAACTGCTGAGAAACGAACTCCAGAGGAGGGGAGGGCGAGGTGTTCTCCTTCCTGAGGGCCCAGGTGGATGAGCCCATTGATTGGTCAGCCTTGGCTGTGGGTTTGCTCCTCTCCTGGAAGGAGTGTCCTGCTTCACGGGACACACCGCTTCATTCTGGGCTGCGCATCACCCTGACCAAGGGGAAAGAGCCAAGCAGTGCCTGACTCCCCACAACAGCCAACAGACCCGTAGAAAAAGTGGGTGTCGTCATTCATCACTTCTCTTTCCCCCCAACCTTGTCTTGGGGGGATCGGGTTGTGGATTCTCGCCCATGCACTTTTAGTCTGTGTCAGGGAGAGAGAAACATTTCCAGTGCTCAGCATGGGAGCCAGGCTTGTTGGCAGGGGCAGGCCTTGCCCGTGAGCCAGTGAGTGTGCGTTGTGCGACGAGGTGGGGGGTGGGGTGAGCAGACTCCTCACAGCAGTTGTTGGTAGTTTCGGCGACCAAGGGATTGGACATAGTTTGACCTGGGGCTCTGCGCAGGCGACGTCTCCGCGAGCCGGGGTGTAAGACGTACTACGTGAGCTCAGAGGAGATGGGGAAAGTGCGGGGGGGCGGGGCCTCTCCACTGTGCAGCCTGGGAGAAGTCCCATGTAGCCTCCAAAAACCGCAGCCTCCTGTCTGCGGAGAAGAAAACACACCCCACCCCCCACTCCGGACTTGCTGTGGCGACCGTGGCCCGCACAGCCGCAGGGCCCCTCATTTCTTCTTTCATTTAGCACAGCGCCCTGCTCACATTTGGTCCTCTCGCTCTGCGGCCGGTCAAGGAAGCAGCCTCATGGTTGCCCCCACTTGTGGCGCCGGCGAGGAGAAATTCGGAAACCTAGGCTCCGTACACTGTGCTATATCAGCCAGCCAAGACGCCACCGCCAAAAGCCGGTTGGTATCCAATCGCGGTGTTTAGGGTGAAGGTGGGGCCCTGGGCATGTTACAGCCTTTTAAAAAGTAGATTGAACACTTGTTTCCCCCTCCCCTGCTGGCCCCCAGGCCCCCTCCCCTATCCCTCTCCTGTTGGGAACCAGCTGAGCTTATGCACGGCCTGGAACTTTCTCCTCCCGAGACAAGGAACAGACACCGTGTGGTTTCCATGTGAGCCCCCTTCAGTGTGCCTGCCCCCTCAGCCCCGGCGCACGGGGAACCCAAATTTATGGCTTTTTTATTCCGAAGCATTTCCTCCCGGTGCTCACAGCTGGCCTCTGGAGTGGAGACGCACATCCATAAATGCGGTTTAGAATGCCCGGGAGAGACGGCTAATGGCCCGTGCGGGACGTCCGCGGAGGCCTGGCCCATTTCCTCTTCCTGCCTTCCAGGAGTGGGCCCTGGAAAACCGCAGCCAAGAGGCGCCTGCTAGCATTTCGTAGTTCTCACACAAACCAGACCCCCAGGCCGCGCCGATTGTCCGTGAGCCTTTTCTGGAGCTGCGCGCCAGTTGAAAAACTTGGGGACATTCACCGAGTGGGGCACCGCACCCACAGCTGCTGCCGGTAGCCGACCCGGGCACGCTCTCCTCTAGTCGTCTGCGTGTGAAATAAGAATGCGCCTTTTGCTTCTTTCTGACCGTGAGAAGGCACCCCCAGTCCGCCTGCCGCCCATTTTCTCGGGAGCGCCATCAGCAGGGGCTGGGGTGTCTCATGGCAGCCCCTCAGAATGAGAAACAGGGCGTGCGTGCCAGAGTTAAGAGTGCCCCCCGCGCCTGCAGCCTGGAAGACTCATGGTCTTTTGCGTCCAACAGCAGGGCCACCAAAAAGCCTGAGAGACCAGGGAGGGGTCGTGCCCATTCTGTGTCATTAAGTGCCACTGTGCCAGGCCTGGCACACAACAGAATTAAACACTGCCGAGTCCTACGCCGCCCTCACAGCCATTGTGTGAGCCCCTTGTTGCAGCCATTGTGACATAGGAGCCGATATTGCATGCCCCCACCCCCCAGCTAAAAAGACAGCCTGCCCAGGACACGTGCCCAAGTGATTCTCCGCCCCAGAGCCCCCGCTCGCTAGTGGGCTTCCTCATGCTGGTCTGCGAGGTGCCCTTTGACCACAGGAGGGCCCTGGTGACAGTGAGCGTGGGTATGTGCCCACAGGGGCTTAGAAAAGGCTTGTTCTTTCTTCCCTTTGTCTCCATGGGGCACTCGGCTTTCCTGGATGAGCTACAGCCTCCCTCCTCCCCTCCCTGCCAGCCCCTGCTGGCCCTCCTCAGCTGCCTGAGTAGAACAGCAGTGTGGCTTGTGGACAAGGAGAAGTGGGAGTGCTTAGGAGGCTGGCAGTTTTTGGAGTCAGTGCCTGGGCCTGGGCAGAAGCAGCAGGTCATCATCTGGGAGATGTGGGCCCTGTGTGGGGCAGCCCTGCTCTCTCGTCTTTCTGGTCTTTGGCTTTGGACCTGTGGTTGGGCTCTCGTGTGATCCTGGGAAAGAACTGGGTGACCCTTAAGAACTTACACAGTTCAGTGTGACCATCGAGCCCTAAAAGACAACATTCAGGACTGTCACTCCTGGAGGAGCGGGTGTCATGAACCAGCTGAGCGAGAGACACGGTCGTAATTCTTGGTGGGAAGCAGGCTGCCACACGGTGCTCACGTCACGGCCCAGCCCTCTGACCCGACACCCCAATGCTTTACATGAACTGGTAGCAGGAATGCACGAGTTGAGCTTCCTGCCGGCCCAAATACCATATAGACGCTGGTATAAACCGAGTTTTTCAGCACGTTTTTAAATCATTTCATTTTGGACTTGTACAACTCTTACCACCATCCATCCATCCATTGTGTCAAGCTCATTTGCACATTTGTTGCCATCATCTTTCTCAAAACATGTGCTTTCTACTTGAGCCCTTGGTATCCCCCCCCCACCCGCTCTCCACCCCCATGAACCCTAGATAATTTTTAAATTATTTTTTTGTCATGTCTTACAATGTCCGACGTCTCCCTTCACCCACTTTTCTGTTGTCCATCCCCTAGGGAGGGGATTATATGTAGATCCTTGTGATCCGTTCCTCCTTTCTCCCCCATCTTCCCCCCACCCTCCCGGTATCGCCACTCTCACCACTGGTGCTGAAGAGTTCATCCACCCTGGATTCCCTGTGTTTGCAGTTCCTATCTGTACCAGTGAACATCTTCTGGTCTAGTGGATTTGTAAGGTAGAATTGGGATCATGATAGGTGGGGGGGAGAGAAAGCATTTAAGAACTAGAGGAGAGTTGTATGTTTCATCGTTGCTTCAGCACATATTTTATGCAACTTTTGTGGTAAACTTAGGTGCTTCGGCTGATATTCGGGTTGGCTTATACTCAAGTATACGCGGTAAGCACCAACCAACCATTTAAGTCCCATCTTAACACTGCACAGCTTTAGTTCAAGAGGCTAGGTGACTCTGGGTTAAGCCTTGGGCTGCTAACCACAAGGACCAGAGGTTCAACGCCACCAGCCACGCCTCGGGAGCATGAGGAGGCTGTCCACTCCCATAACGACTTTCGTGGTCTGAGAACCACCAAGGAATGCTTCCGCTCTGTCCGGTAGGCTCACCATGAGTCAGAACGACTCGAGAGCTGTGGGACCTTGTGACACTTTCATGACGGCAAACTATTGTTTTTGATTGGGGTTTGCTGAACTGTGATAGTATTAGGACCGTCTACCTTCTTAGGGCTTTTTGTTTCTTTGTGTTTGCACCAAGAGACTGGAGGGCCCTGGAACAGACTGCGCTGTGTGTTTGCCCTGTGGGTTGCAGTGGGGGCGGAGGGCCTAAGTTTCCTCGTTCTGCACAGCTGTAAGCCTTTCTAAACTTGCGTTCTGTCCCTTGAGACTCTGAAACTGTAGCTAACCTGCCCCGTCAACACTGTGATGAGCGATACTATCTGGCAGACTCATTCCAGAACATTCCAAGGCCAGTTCTGCGGCCGGGTGTGTGTTGGTGGGGTGGAGTGGGGTGGGAGAAGGGGATTGTTCATACTGTATAAACTGAGTGGGTTGCTGTGTGTGTGACTCTGAGAAAACATTTAGACTTTACCCCACTGAGGGCGTGTGCGGTGACTGACGCATGCCCTTCCGAAGTTCATAGATGCTCCAGAATGCAGGGGAGACTGCTGCTTCCCTGGGCGGCTAGCATCTGAATCTGGTCTTGATTTAAAATAGCAATCAAGCACGCATATGAATGAAATCACCACCTGAAAGGAATCTGTTAGACAGCGCCAGCAAATGAAGAACCTGCAGAATGTTCTCCGAAACCGGTTTGTGTGGGGCTGTCTTTGCATGGGTGCCCTGCTTCACTGGAAATCTTTTTCAACAAAGAACAGCTACAGATTGCTGCCCCCACCCCACACTATCCCGCAAAAAAAAAAAAAAAAAAGTTTTTTTTTAAAAACAAACCACTATGGTTTCACTGTTCAAGAAGGCAACCTAAGTTATTTCACTTTTGATCCAAACGTGAACATCGGGCAGCGCAGTTGCAGGTGTGCGCCACCTTCGGATGAGTCGACAGGGTGTGTGTAATGTCAGGGGTGAAGCCTGCTTTCTCCCCAGAATCTGCGCCCCACAAGGCCAGGCCAGAGGGCTGCATGGTGGCTAGAGGGCCACGTGGTGCTTTCCTTCCCGCAGAATCCATTTGAGTTCTGACCCCACAAACCAGGGGTCCTCAAACTTTTTAAACGGGAGGTCAGTTCACTGTCCCTCAGACCCATTGGAGGGCCGGACTATAGGTTTTTTTAAAAAAAACTATGAACAAGTTCTTATGCACACTGCACATATCTTATTTTGAAGTAAAAAAAACAAACGGGGCAAAAACACCCGGCGGGCCGGATAAATGTCCTCCGAGGGCTGCTTGTGGCCTGCAGGCTATAGTTTGACGATGCCTGCCATAAATGGTCCTGTGTTCCTGGCCGCCCTGAGCCCTGCCCCGCCTTCGGAAATGAGTCCCCAAGCAGCGCTGGGAAAACCATCAAGAGCCCATTAATTGGTAATGGAGAAATCCTCGTCTTCCCCGTGGAATGCGGAGTAATCCCGCTAAACCCTGTGGGGTTTGTTTCGCTAACACTCCTGTAAGCGGTATGCATCTTGATTAGCTCCGTGCATGCAGCAGCCCTTTGACTGTGGGGAGCACGGGACCACGCGCATCGGAAAGGGCGAGCACACAGAGGTGCTTTCAGAGTGCGCGCGTGCCTGCACGCGGCCCGGGCCAAGAGCAACAGGCTGCAGGAAGCAATTCATCGCCTGCACGGAGGGGGCCCACAGCCACCCCCTTCCCCGAGCCCTCCCAGAGCAGAATGGAGGGGGCTCCCTTGGGGAGGGGGCAACCCTGTGACAGCCACCCCTGTTAACAGAGCCCTCCAGGGAGCCTGCGTTCCATGTGAGGACTGGGGCTGAATCACCTTTGCCCCTTCTGCAAACCCTGCATGGCCCTGGGGAATGTGCACGGGGGTGGGGGGCATCCAGGCCAGGGCAGGACTTCACCCAGAAGCTCGCAGTGGTGTGTGCGTGTCCAGCCTCCTTTATCATTAGTCTCTTTGGAAGGCGCCTTTCTTGCATCTAGCAAGGCTGACTGCTGACATCTGCGCTGGTCCTCGTGTTAGTCAGGAAGGCGGCCAAACCTCCTCCCAGTGGTTTCTGGTAAGTTAGTTCTCCGGGAGTTTAGCGCCCCCCCCCCCCAAATCCCCCGTGTGACAAGTTAGATGTTTGGTTGCAGAAAACACCTGCTGTTCTTCCCCCAAAACATGTATTTTTGGGAGCTGACTCACATATACAAAGCTGAGAAAATAGTCCTCTTCTTCCCAGAAGACAGGAATCTGGGCCAGAAACTGCCCTCCCAGCGAGCCAGTGTGTGCAGAGCGGCGAAGGCACACATTAGAAGTCCCAGCATGAAAGTGGGGTTACTGCAAGGAGAGAAGCCCCTCACCCCATGCTCATGGGTGTCTGTCAGTCAGGCAAGCAGGGACCCAGGGTGCTGGCTCTCCCACCCAGACCCGGAAGCAGCATCTCCTCACAGCAATACAAAGAGGGGCTTTCACCCAGCTCGCCTACCCTGCCAGGGGTGGCTGATGAGTGAGCAGGGAAGATTCTAGAGAAGCATGTGTGGCATTGACTCTGACTCAGTTTCTCTGTGGGCCTTGCGTTGCTCCTGCTGCCCTCTTGGTATCCAGTCAACAAGCCCCTCTCTTCTTGGAGACCAGCAACAGGCTGGTCACCTCAGGTCCACTCACCCTGAGAAGGGGCCTTCGTTTGTTCAGGGTGTGATTACACTGTCTTCCTGGGGCCTGGCCTAACTCCAGCCTTTCTGTTATCCATGGTCAGTATGACTGTTGATTCCACTTCTTTATTGGAAATCCAAGTGATGGCCTTTAAAATGAGGCACTTCCTGAGTGGAAGCAGCCCCCTGCCTCCCCACCCCTGACAGGCTAATGATCTCTCACGAGAGACAACTGGATGAGAAATGAGAAGCCATGTTGGGAGATTTGTGGTTGTTGAACTGGCGCCTTCTGCAACATGTAGGTGATGTTTGAAGTGTTCTCAGAAACCACCCCAAGACTGTCTCCCATCTGGAGAGAGGCTCCAGGGGTCAGGAGCACAGCTCCGAGGCCGCCCCTTTGGCTTGTGAAGTCTGATTGGCCAGCTGGATGGTTGCAGGTGGCATGTCTCACTAAGGCCGGAGCACCAGAAGGAGAGTGTCTGGATGCCCGGTTTGTGCATGTGTGTGTGTCCGGGGTGTGTGGGTCTGTCTGTGTGCCTAGCAAGCGTGTGCACTGCATGTATGTGTCTGTGTGTATGTCCACAACATCTGGGTGTCTGTGTGTCTGGTATACCAGTGTGTTTGTTATTTGTGTCTGCACATGCCTGTGTCTCTCTAGTAGTGTGTGTGTATGTGTGTGTGTGTGTGTGTGTGTGTGTGTGTGTGTGTGTGTGTGAGATCTCAACCCAAATGAAGAATAAGGTGGATCAGTAGTGTTTAGCTGCGTTGGTTCGAATGAGTTGCAGGGCCTCCACTGTGTTGGATCTTTAGGATTGTGGATGGGGGAGGGGAGACGCTATCTGCTGGCAGAGGCTCCCCCATGAGTGTGTGGGAGGGGGCTGCACTGGGGAGCAGGGAGTAATTTATGTACATTTTCTCAGGCAGCAAGGACCATATGTTCTTTATTACCGTCCAAGCTCTGCAAGTGCTGGGCTGGCCTCACGCTGGAATCTGCTGTGAGGGGCTGTGCAATTGTTGTGACACACACGGACCCTAGGTACAAGAGAACAAAATGCACCCCACCCGTCCCTGCCCTGAGCCATCCTCAGCATTGTTGTTCGCTGTGAGCCCACTGGCCAGCCCATCTTGCCGAGGGTCTTCATCTGGCCGGCCGGTCACCTTCTCCTTAATCGAGCATGACCTCCTTTTCTCCAGAGGCGTGTCCATCCTGACGATATATATATACCCAGAGTACAGGAGACCAGGTCTGGCCATCCTCACAGAGCATTCTGGGTATACTTCTCACACACATGTGCTCATTCTTCTGGCCATCCAGGGCACATCCAGTGTTCTGTTCTTAAAGGTACCGTGTACCAGTGCGGTTGTGAGGATGTTTTCTGTTTTGTTAAGGTGGAACCCACCCTGAAGGCCTTTGGTCTTCATCAGTAAGGGAGCACTCACTGCACGCCCGCTCCGTTTCGGCAAGAAGGTCGTGTCACCTGCATCATGCAGGTCGTTAAAGAAGCCTTCCGCCGACAGTGGGCTGCCAAGAACCAGAGGGTTTCCATTGCCTGGGTTTCAGAAGCAGGTCACCAGGCCTGTCCTGCTAGACTGTCTCATCCCGGAAGTCTGGTCCACAGTGGGTGAGCCTGCTGAGAACCCGAGACACGGTGGCCGACAGCAGGGAAGCCGTCCTGTGCAGCTGCAGTCAGGCCTTGAATTTTAGAGGCAGGTCAGGGAGTTTCCCCCACTTAGTATCAGACTTCTGAAAAGAAGGAAGTTTGGTTTTTTGGTTTTCCCAAGGTAATATTCCACTGGTGGCTCCCAGTTGCCCCTTGCTGCGGCCCTTTGTGTAAACCCTAGCGAGGAGCCCAGTGGGGCACCGCCACGGAGCCCTTTGCTAAGTGGAGCTCAGACAGAAACCTACCTGTTCCCTTCAGGATGGCAGAGGCGCAGACACCCTAGTCCATCTGGGAGCGGGCTGACCCCTCCACACCCTGTTGCCTCCCTGCCTGTCAGGGCGATGGAGGGATGTGCAGGCCACTGCCAGATTGATGACACCTAGCCTGCCACCTGAAAGTTGGGAATCTCTCTCACTTGATTCCCAACCAACAGAGAAGCCAACCCTGTGAGCAGGGCTCCCGGGGAGAAGCGAGGGCCCCACGTTTCCACCTCTTCTGGAATCTTCCAGACGAGGCTAATCCTGCAGGTCATGCTTGCCAGCCAGCGGGGACCCCACCACTGTTACCTTGGGGGTTCATTCTAGTGCCTCCAAAGACCTGTTGGGTTTCTGCTGAGCACTGGATGGTCTTTATGCCCTGAGGAGATGGTCCGGTGCCTGCCCAGAGTCCTCTAGCCCCCAGCCCCCACCCCATACATGTGCCCACCTCTGCTACCCCACACGTTTCAGTTAGACTGTCAGAATTCTTGGTGTCGTCACTCGGTGTCATTGAATCAGTTCCAACCCTGTGCCCAAGAGAATGAAAGGCTGCCTGGGACCCATGATGTCCAGGGCTTTACAGACCTCCCCCGGCTGCTGTCACTGTGCTTTCCGGTCTCCTGCATGCCAGGCTCCCCAAGAGGACAACCCAGCGGAGGCAGACAGAGCCCCTCACCGTGTAGAGCTGAGTCCCAAGTTTGGGGGTGCCGCCCATACTGAGGCCGGCTCAGGGCCACCTCTTCCTCGAAGCCTCTCAATGCGTCTGTCTCTTTCTGCCTCTTCTCAGCCTCACACAGGCTCTGTGTCTCCCCGTGCCACAAACATGCAACATTCTCAGCAAACACTTGAGGGGGCGGAGGTAGGGTGGGGGTGGTGTCCCTCCTTGAAGAGACTAGGTTTTTGTCTCCTGTCCCAGCGGCAGGTGCAGGCTTGGCTCCACGAATCATGGCCGGTAGCTAGCTGGGGTTGTGTGGACCCACAAAAATCAAACCGGACGGACACATTTGTCCTGGGCATGTGGATGGTCCAAACCCTCCTCGGTGTCCACTCGGTTGTCACTACACCACGAGAAGGGAAGGGCCGTGCCTGTCTCAGCGCCCCGTCGACCTCAGCCAGCAGCTGAGAAGATCCGCAGCTGGTTTTAGAGATCTCGCCACCCTCCTGCCTCTTCTGCTGGCACCTGAGGACACCGGGGCTCATGCCTGTCAGTGGGGCCGCATTTAAGCACACTCACTTAAAAATCCCACGTCCGTATGTGGGAGGGAGATGGTTATTCTTAGCCAGGAGGACTACTCTTCATCAAAGCCAGTCCCAAGGCCTCTGAGAAACTAGACTTCAGGGTACGCGTGACCCTCCTGAAGATGCATCGCCTGTTAGGGAAGATTATACCCTTTCCTGGCCCGCCCGAGGTCTGGCCGAGGCCAGAGCAAGACAGCAGTCAGACTGCCCCCCTGCCGTCTGGCCCAGCGTCTGGAGTGCACCAGGGAAAGGGGTGCAGCCCTGTGGGCACCATCTCACAGGATGGTGGGGCATTAAACCCTGATAGTCTCCAATGCCATAAGGGAATACCGTGGAGACAGGGGTCTCCTTTAGGGAATGTTTTCAAAGATTCATTCTCATCTTTCAGCACATCAAAATATTTCCGAGTGTTTTTTTTTTTTAAAGCACCTTGTCATTTTATCAGGGCTCTTACAGATAGCATAACAATCCATAGTTCACTCACATCAAGCAGTGTTGGACAATCACTACCAGTCAGTTTCAAAACACTTACTTTCTTCTTGAGCGCCTTGATATCAGCTCCCTTTTATCCCCTTCCCTCCTCCAACCTATCCCCCAGGAACCCTTACCCTCCCCTTAAAATTTTGCAATTAAATTTAAAAATTTTAATTTAAAAAAATGAAAGAAACCCCAAAAGAATTCTTAAAAACGCCAAATGAGAACTCTGATTAAAGAATATATAAAATTAAGAAATTAGTGAACCTAGTGAATGACTCTGTTCTCCTCTGTCAACCTGTCATCCCCTGAAGTATCCCGTCCCACTTAGTTGTGGTGGAGACAGTGTCGGGGTCACTGTGTCCCTTCTGTGGACAGGCAGCACCTCCACATGGCCCAGGGGGTGTCATGAAGTCATTTGTTTCCACGGTTTTCCCCTTCACAATTCCTCAGCCCAGGCCACTGGGCGAGACTGGTTTTGGCCTTTACCATCCGATGAGAAGATCCACTTGGATATAGGAGGGGGCTTTTTAAAAAGTTCCTGGCGAAATAAAATCAAAAGACAATGGAATTTACCCACTAGCCTTCTGAAGCCACTCACAGTTTCCATGCAGACTTTTCCTTATTTCCACCTTCTATTTTTCTCTCTAAAATGTGTTGCTGTATGTTCATTTACTACCCTAAAGAAGTGACTGCGCTGGGGTGGATGTAGACGCAGCATCTGCCCCAAGAAGCCAGCCGCCACTAGTGGGCCAGGGGCTTGGTCACCCAGTGGGCCAGGGACCTGACTCTTTCCGCAGCCGTCAGTGACACAGCCTCGCTGTGTGTGCAGCTTGTCCCAAAGTCTGACCAGGTCAAAAGTGCACCGTTACGCAGCTCTACCGTTGTACGTTTATCCCAACTCTTCACCGATCCCACGGGATTTGGCGCTGACGGGTACGCCATTCCATGTTGCTGAAGACATGGCCTTTCCTTTAAATGGTTCTTCCCCCGGTGCTAGTGCAGATCAAGAAGTGGGCGAAATGGTCTTAAGTTCTGTCTCGCAGTTCCTCTGTCGGTTTGTGCACAATTGGGCGGGTCCTGAGCGTTGTAGCGTTGTGAGCTGATCCGCGTGGCCATGGAGAAACGCGCCTCGTGAGAAAGATGGTCTCTAGGAATAAATCTCAAGTCTGGTAGACAGAGAGTGTGTGTGGGGGGGGAGGTGGGGGAAATGTCTTAAGCTCCCGCCCAGGTCTTGAAGGCAGTCAGCAGAGCCCACCGCCCTCTGCACTCCACGCACACAGCGGACCGCTGACTCAGTGGCGCCCTGGAAGCGCGGGCTCCCACTGTGTGTGGGTCCGTGCGCTGTCCACTAAGACCTCTGTCCTTCTCGTCCCCGCAGACTCGCTCTCTGTCTCCAGCAACGATGCCAGCCCCCCGGCGTCTGTGGCATCCCTTCAGCCCCACATGATCGGGGCCCAAAGCTCGCCAGGCCCCAAGCGCCCGGGGAACACCCTGAGGAAGTGGCTCACGAGCCCCGTGCGGCGCCTCAGCAGCGGCAAGGCCGATGGGCACGTGAAGAAGCTGGCCCACAAGCACAAGAAGAGCCGGGACGTCCGCAAGAGCGCCGACGCGGGCTCGCAGAAAGACTCTGATGACAGCGCAGCCACGCCGCAGGACGAGACTGTCGAGGAGGTGAGGACCTGTGTGCCTGGAGACCCCTGGAGACAAGCCTGGCCGCAGCCTGGGAAGCCCCAAGTAGCAGTTCTTCCCAGCACACACGGGGCCGCCACAAGCTGGGACTCAACCCCATGGCAGCTAACAAACCTGGTTCCATTTTTCTCCTCACCAGCTGCCACGGAGTCGACTCTGACTCCTCGTGTTGCCCCGCATGTCAGAACAGAACGAGGCTCTGAGGGGTTTTCAGGTCTGATTTTTGTCCCCCAGAAGTAGACTGCCAGGTCTTTTTTCCAAGGAGCCTCTGGGTAGACCATTACCTGGAGTCTCCCGTGACAGCTGAACCTCTGAACCTCTTGGCCACCCCAGGACTCCCTCCTACTGCCGCCTCGGTGTTTGCTGTCTCTGTTGATGTACCTATCCCGGGTTTTGTCATATAAAGAAAGGCATTAAAAGGAAAACTCAACAGTAACAAAATGAAGCTAATGAAAACCTCAACCCAAAAGAAAGCAGACAAGAAAAACTAGAACACATTCAAAGTGGGTCAGAAGAACAAATGACAGTGTTAGATTTTAACCTAACTCCACCTGCAGTAGTTCACACCCAGTGCGCTCCATCTGAGGGCTAGGCTGGTCCATGGTCAGAGAGCGTTCACCCGAGGCTTGCTTAATCCAGCCGAGCACTCTGCAAACAGATGGGAGCTTTCAGTGTCATCCGTGGCCTTCTGCAACCGAGAGCTCAGAACTGAAGCTCTAATACAGTTCCCTCCTCTGGCCTTGGATTTTGTTAGTTACAAGCTTTGGATCACACAAGCTGGTGTGCTTCCTTCCATGTGAGTGTAGCTGATACCTTATTTAAATGGCTGCTTATGGCCTTAGTTTAAATTGCATGGTATTCTATACAGACCCAGAAATCGTCAAGAGTTGCATGTAACCATTAAGTTCTCTGCCTTGCAGACAGACAAGCCTGAAATTGCTACTCCTGTGTAAGCATGGTCGAAACCCACCCACTTTTAGCTGCTCATAAGGAAGTACAGCTTCAAGCTTTTCTACAGAGGCGTGGCCAACCCTTTGCAGGCCCTAGAACATAGGTTCCCAAACGTATTTGGCCTACCACCCCCTTTCAAAAAAAAAAATTTATGGGGTGCCCCCCAGACACTTAAGTGTTTTGTACTCTAGCCCGTCATCCGGGGGAAAGTGTAGGTTTCTGCTGTGCAGTCCCGCTGGATCTTTGCAAAGCCATCGGGGGTGTTACCGCCAACTTTGGGGAAAGTTGCTCTGGCAGCAGAACTCGGGTGCTGAGTGACAGCAGCCCCACTGGCCTTCCCCACGCGTGGCTAAGTCAGCATGGAAGCAACAGGAAGGTTTGTGGAATGTTTGCATTTCCACATTTAATTCCCCGCCCCCATTGGAGTCAACTCCATAGCCATGAGTTGTAAGTCTCTTTAATGGAAACAAAGCTGAAACTGTTTGTCTAAAGTGGACAATTCATGTGTTCAGAGTCCCAAAATGCATTTTAGGTGGTAGATTTTCTGTGCCCTTGGACAAAGAGCCACAGGTAAACTGACCTCATCCCAGTGGATGCGATTAGTGCTTTGGATTTATCCCTGGACCTTTTTTTTTTTTTGGTGGGGGTTTGACCATGAGCCTGTGGTCAGACCTTCAGGGATGATGTTGGTTGGCTGTCCACCGAAAAGCCCTCCCTCCTGGCCCTTCTCTCATCCAAGGCAGGGAATGAAGTTTCCCATGTGTTCCCAGTGGCCTCTGCCCTCTCTGCTGCCGCGCTTGCTGCTCTGTCTCAGCTGGCCAGGAGAGTTTGGGCCCAATAGCTGAAGACCCTTCCCACATGCCCGCCCCTTCCCTCCCCCGCTGCCCCGAGGGTAATGTCTCTGCCCAGATTGTAACGTGCACACTCTGGTTTGGTTTCAGAGGGGCCGGAACGAGGGCCTGAGCAGCGGCACCCTGTCCAAGTCCTCCTCCTCCGGGATGCAGAGCTGTGGGGAAGAGGAAGGGGAGGAGGGGGCTGACGCCGTGCCCCTGCCCCCGCCCATGGCCATCCAGCAGCACAGCCTCCTCCAGTCGGACTCTCAGGACGACAAGGTAAGGGCCCGGTCGCACCAGCCCAACTGCGCCTTCCTTCCGAAACATGGAGCTTTCCAGGCAGGCAGGGCCCCTCTGCACCCACGGGAGTGGCTGCCTGGGTCTGCGTATAATGAGCAGTGTCCCATAGGTGGGTGCGTGGCAGTGGCCCTCTGATGACCCTTCCACGGTAGCTGATCTAGAAGGGATTCCTGTTTTTCTGCACCCATGGAGGAGAGTGTGAGAACAGCCAGAGCCGTGCCCGGCAGGCTGCTGGCGGTGGCTACCACGTGGGTGCTAGGCCCGGGTCCTCTCTGGGTGTTTGTTCGACTCATGGCTGCCCGAGTCCAGAGGAGCAGTGCACACACACCGGGGAGCGTTACGGGCATATAGGGACGGCTGAGAGCCACAAGTCTTCCTGTTGGATAAACGCAAAGGCTTCAAGCCAAGGAAGGCGTATTTTCCTCTGGCGCCCTTTGGCCGTCCCCACTGCAGGACCCCAAGTACAGAGGGAACCTGATCCGTGCAACTCGCCCTTCCCACGAATGGCCTGGCCCTGTGGCGCTCCTCTGAATTGTCAGGTGTTGAAAGCCCTGCTATGAAGTCATTCCTGGGGGCTCTGCTTTAGGGTTGACCCGGCTTTGGCAGCAACTCCGTTTTCTGACTTAAGCAGATGGTTTCCACATTTTCCTCTCCTTTCTCATCCCTCCCCGACCTTTCTCCCTGTTCTCCACCTATGTGCCCAAGTGGGCGCTGGATGTGGGGTGCCTGTGTGTCTGGCGCAGACGCGGTGTGTAACTCGTCCAATAGTGGCCGCCGTGAGGCCTGGTCCGGCATTGATTTACCCGGAAACAGATGTCCCTCAGCCATTCTCCACCTCCCGGCCACTGGGGGCTGCAGGCGTGAGGAGGCTGTGGTCTGAGCAGGGCTGGCCAGGGCGGTGGGGGCAGGAGGCTGTGTGCTGCGGGAGCAGATGGGGAGGCCTGGGGGCACCAGCAGCCCCTGCGCTCCTTTCCAGTGCTGTGCCAGGCGCTCCCTGTCTCAGAGGGGGAAGAGAGACGTTCGGGTCTGGGTGGCGTCCACCTCGTAAGAGGAAGGGCTTTTCCGCCCCCAGAGGGGTGAGCCGCGGCAGGTCCGTCTCGGGGTCTCTCCACGCGGCGCGTTACCCACGGGAGACGCAGATCTGTAGCGGTGCTCCCGGGCGGGTGATGCTCTCGTGACTAATTTTCCGTTCTGTTCTGTTTTCTCTTTCTGTGGACGTTCACTGCAGCACTACGTTGACTTGTGCTCCGTGCCTGTGTCTGTTCTGGCTCCATTTCCTTACCTTTCCATCTGACTTTCTGTTTTAATCGTCATTATCATTACTAGTTTTGGGGTTTTTTTTGGTTGTTTCTTCACCTAGTCATCTTCTCCCCTGCATTCCACACTCCCCGACCCACCCCACCGCCAGCCACACCCTCATCTGTCTGGGGCGCGTACACTCTGCCCCGCGCGTGTGAAAGCCCCGTGGTACATGTGCAAACCTGCGTGTCACGCGTGTGGGAACTGCGTCGCTAGGACAGCTGACCCTCGTCGCATGCCCCTCTGCTGTCCTTAGACCCGAATATGAACCAAGGCTCATATTTCACCCCTCCTCCAGTTTCCAGTCGCCAGCAGGAGTAATCTGCAAACGCACCCCGTTTGCGCATTACTGAGGCTTTGCTCCGGGGCCCCTCCCTCAGCCCCCCCCCCCGCCCTGTTCCTGCCGACCCCTAACGGCCTGAGGTGGCATCTGGTGGTGGCTTGTGAGGCCGCAGACCTCCTGTACCCTGCTCTAATCTTGGGGAAGTGGATGGCACAGGAAATGGTGAGCTCGCCCCCCGCTCCTCCCTGTCTGCTAGATGCACCCCGGCTCCCAGCCTCCCTTTCGTCCCTGGACCTTTTCTCGACCTCGGAGGCGCCCACCGTTAGGCCTGGTTTTCATCGCACTGTTGTGCCTCCTTGAGCCTGGTAGGATTCGCGCTCGAGGCTGCAGTCTGTCGTTCTGCGGGTCCTTAGACTGATGTTCCCCACTCCTTCCCAGAGGCAAGAGTTACAGCTAGAGCAGGCCCCCCCTCAGCCCCTCCGACCGCTGCTCTCCTTCCCGCCCCCAAGAGCCCTGGCACCGTGACAGGGCTGAAGATTCCAAACAGACTGGCTCTGCTCTCCACGGGTGCCCAGCACAGGTCTCATTTAACTCCTCCTGTCAGAATATTGTCGACTATTTTTAAAAGATGACTTGAAATAAATGCAAACAAAGACAAACCGGTGGTCTTTCTTGTCTGGAACTACTTTTTAAAAAGAGCTCAAGCTTGCAGAGAGCGTGCGGGTCTGTCTGTCTGTCTGCCTGTCTGTCTGGTCACTAACACGAGGCCTCCCCCCACTCCCTTCTCTTTCTGACCTTCTTCCTTAGGCCTCTTCCCGGTTGTTAGTCCGCCCCACCAGCTCCGAAACGCCGAGCGCCGCCGAGCTCGTCAGTGCAATCGAGGAACTGGTGAAAAGCAAGATGGTAAGGCTCCCACAACAGAGTCGCTCTCGGGGCGGAGGCCGCGCTCATGCCCTGCCCTCGTTTCTGCGCGGCTGGGGCACACAGCCCGCAGCCCTGCCCAGCATAGGAAGTACGTGACGGTGCCAGTCTTGCCCTCGGATGGGTCTCCAGAGCCCTGCTCCTGCTTCCAGAACCTCTCGTTCAGGGGCAAAGCGATGGGTCTGCGTTGCTCTGTTTTCCTAGTGAACCCGCGGCGCCTGTTGGTCAAGTTGGATTCCTTTGATGAAGTGCCCCGCGCCAGAGGTTGGTTCTTGGAGGTGGTCCAGGCACGAGGTGCTGCTAACCGAATCACACCAGTTGGTGTCCCAGCATCCTGTTCTCTTTTCCGGGGGACATGGAAAGCTACTAACGGTGATAACTTCTTTGTCCAGTCACTGGCCATCTTTTAAGTCACTCGCTCACGCCCTCCCATGGGAAGAGCCTTCCACCTCTCCTACCAAGCTGTTCTCATTGAATGTACAAGCACGCTCCCTGCTTTTTCTTTGCAGTGGATGCTTCCCTCTTTTAAGATTTTTAAAACAATGTATTTTGACGAAAGTCATACCTCAGTTCATTCAAATGTACGTCTTCATTCTCGTTGCCATCTAGTCAGTGCTGACTGTCATGCAGGGTTCTCTAGAGAGACAAAGCCAGGACACTTAGGATTTCATTTATATGTATATAGGTTTATCCAGCACGGAGGGATATTACTGCTAATTAGTCCACACAGCAGTACAGAGGGCTCAGTTCAATATACTAGAGTTCAACTCATAAGGGCTGCTGGGTTCAAGGTCAAGAAAACAGACAGCTGAGTCTCCCCTAGGGCAATGCAGGCAGCAAACAGCAGGGCGGGTCACCAGCGGTCAGGAGCTTAGCAAAGCAGGCCTGGATGGGCTATCTAACTCAAGCAATGCAAGATGACAGCATCCACCAGCTTCAGACTGAAGTGATGTGCACACCAGCAGTGTGCCAAAGCAGGTCTCAAAGGAACCTCAAGCTCTAGCAACACAGTCCATGGGTTGGCTGCCCCAAAGGTAATGTAGCTCATAAGTTGAGGCAGAGAACTAGCTAGAGCAGCCACACGCTGGCACATCACCAGAGAGCAAGAGAGGGGCAGGCCTTGCCGAGCCATTTATCTCTTTGCCCTCCAATCAAACTGCCACCTGATTAATCCCTCAAGTTCCTATTGGCCAGGTTGGCACAATAAACCTACCTATCACAGACTCATAGTGACCCCTTGTGGCTTTCTGAGACTGTAACTGTTTACGGGAGCAGAAAGCCCCAGCTGTCTCCCTCAGAGCTGCTGGTGGTTTTTACCTGTCAACCATACGAATTGAAGCCCCATGCTTAACCACTACACCACTAGAGCTTCATGCCGTCTTCATTAGCCGTATAACATTACATTATGTAAATGCGATAATAAGAATACCAGGTGCCATTCTAAGTGCTGGGCATATGTTAATTTACATAATCCCCCCCAAACCCCAAGAGGTGAAGCTGTCGGCCACATTTTGCAGATGCAGAAACCAAGGCACATGTAAAGCTTAAAGACAGGACCAGCAGAGTCATGGTTTTACTACCTGAGTATTTGGGAATTATTTCCATCCCTCCCTGGCGGTGCACACTTTGACATCTACCTTTTCACTGCCGTGAACATCCGCGCTCATCGCATGGACCTCCTTGTGCCTCCAGTGTAAATCCCCAAGATTGGTATCGATGGGGTTGACATCCTCATCGTTAGAAGTTTTTCTGTAGTCAGCATCAAACTGGTGCCTGGAGTATCCTACCCTTCCCTTCTCTTTGTCCCTTCTGCCACCCAGAAGCAGCTTCAGTGAAGCTAGTGACTGGGATAAGTGGGACTTAGAGAAGGGAACCTCAGAGGAGCACATGTCACCTGCCAGAGCCACACGGCCACGCCGGTCCTGGAAAAGCCCGGGTGGGCTCTGAGTGAGATGGGTGGTTGCTGGGACTGGGTAGTTTACAGGGAACTCAGGCTGCATGGCTGGAGAATTGGGCATTATCCTCACAAGGACTTAATTTCAACCACACTCTGGGTTTCTGCGAGACCAGCCTGCTAGCGAAGGGCCTTCGACTGGTATCTGATCCTCAGTCTTCAGCACTGTCTGCACCTCCCAGGAACCGTGTATAGACTTCAACTGCGTGGTTGTTAAATGCTTACCTAATAACTGGAATCCTTTTCCCGAGAAATTGTGTGAGGCGACATTTATTAACCCGCTATCATCGTTCCCCTGAGTATGTAAATCACGTTCTATTCCAAGTGACAACTCAGTCGTGCAGACTGCCCCGGGATGGTGAGGAGGTCCCCAGCCCAGTGCCTTTCAGCTTTGACTGGCTTGTTCCCACTGCCTTTCCACTTTCAAGCACTTAAACTTTATCAGTTGAAACTAACTTATTTCTATTCACATGATGTCTCTTTCGAAGCAAAAAGCCAGGAGCAGCATGGGGGAAAGCTTTAGTCTGGGAGTTCTAGAGGACTGGGGTTCAGACCGCCTACTGAGCATCGAGTGACACTGGGCAAGGACTTGGTCTTCTCCAAGTCTACGTCGTTCTGCTGTAAGCTGGGGTCATCAAGTGCAATTATTTAAGCTGGTCAAAGACCCCATTGTGTAGGCATTTACTAATGCCCCCAACGTACCCTTTGGAGAGCCTTATGTGTACTCTGTGCGAAGGGCTTGTTCCCCTTCACTCTGCTAGGAAATATTTAAAATCTGCCCCCTCTCTCTCTCGTGTCCAAGAGAAACACAACCTGTGCACTGACACCCTGTTAGTAACTCTCCGATGTCCGTGGAAACGACTTGGTGTTCGTGTGAACTGATCATTCGGATCCCGCCAGGCTGCCCTGCGCCCATGACTGAGTCCCTCATGCATGTACTGCCCCCTCTGTGGATCCTTGGCCATCACATTCGGGTTCTTGTGGGTGATCTGAGGTTACCCACCACCATCGCTGGTTTGCACTCTGAATTACTTATCCATCAGAAGCTGTGTCCTTATTCACTGGATCAGCGAGGAGAAGAGGGACGGTGTTCCTTTGTCACAAAGAGAAATGACTGTGCTGGTGAAACAGAGAGGGTCCCCGAAGGAGAAGGTCTCTCAGTGAGATGGGTCGACACAGTGGCTGCAACAAGGGACGCAACCTTTCAGTAATTGTGGAGTTGGCCCGGGACCGAGCGGTGTTTCATTCTGCCGACCTGGGGTCCGTGTGATCCGGAATGCCCTCGATGGCACCGAACAACAACCAAACCGTGGTGTCCAAGGAACCGAGCCTCCTAAACCTAGTCCATGAAGTCCGCCCAGTCCATCAAGGCCCCCTCCGCAGCCTTGGTCCAGCCCAGGCTTTGCAGAGCGGCCCAGGGTTGGCAGGTAGGTAAGCACTGTGTCTTTCTGACCGTGACTGTGGGAGTGTCTGCCCTTTATCAGTTGAAATGTTAGGGAGACGCAAGGAGGAAAATACGTGGCCTGGACTTCTTCACTGAAGACGCTCGAAGAGCAACCAAACAAACCAAAGGAAAGCAGACAGAGGGGCCTCGTGCTGCTAAAGAAATGAATGTGTGGAATCAGAAAAGGGGTGGAATAATAAAGTAAAAACCTGCTGGGGGGGGGGGCCGGAGCGTATAGACATTTCAATAACTTTCTCAAGAAAATAGAGAGGAAACTTAAAACTCAACAACCGAGAAAACACAACCTGATTATAGCACAGCCAAAGAACCTAAACAGGCATTTTCTCAAAGCGATGACCACACAGGGAGAGCTGCTCCCCATCACTGGTCATGGGGGGAGTACAGCTCAACCCACGGTGATCCTGCCTTCTCCCCACAGAGATGGCCCTGTAAAAGCAAGCAGCAGCAAGAACAAAGGAACCATCCATTGTTGGGCCATGTGTTAGTCTGGGCAGAGTGGAGAAACAATTCCAGGGAGACTCGTGCGTACAAGAAAGAGCTTTATATACAAGAGCAATTGAATATTGAGAAAACATCCCAGTCCAGATCAAGTCCATAAGTCTGTTATTAACCCTTATGTCCGATACCAATCTATAAATGCCTCTTCAGACTCCCGAAACACATGCAATGATTCCGAATACAGGATGATCACAGACCAGTGGGTGGAAGGTCTTGTGAATCCAGTGGCGGTGTAAGCATCTCAGTGCTGGCAGGGGCCTCCATGTGGCTCCTTCAGCTCCAGGGCTCCAACGTAGCTCCATGTCTCTTGTCAGCTGCAGTGTCTCCCAGGGAGTGAGCCAGTGTCCTTCCTCCAGCGAGCTATTTATCTCCTTAGCGCCTCCAAAAGGTCATCAAGCTGCAGCCTGATTGACAGGCTAAACTCCAACCCTTCACTCTTAAGACTCTCGAATTGACGACAGATTATGCAAGGACCACAGGGCAGTAGTGTGAAGTGAACACAACCAATGTGGGAAAGTGCTGGCGGCTCCTCACAAAGTTAAACGTAGAATTGCCAGTTACGTTGTCAGGAGCCATGGAGTGGGTTCTGACTCATCGCGACCTCACGCACAACACCTCCCAGCCCTCCGCCACCCTCCCAGTATTCTCAGGTTTGAGCAGATCAATGCAGCCACTGCCGGTACACTTCGTCCAAGGTCTTCCTCTTATTGCTGCCACACTGCTTTACCAAGCATGGTGTCCTTCTCAGGGACTGGTCTCCCCCGACAACATGTCTGAAGTACCTGTTGCCTTTCAGGAGCATGCTGGCTGTACTTCTTCCAGTACAGATTTGTTGGTTCATTTGACAGTCCGTGGTACTTTCAGTTACCAGGTGACCCAGCAATTGCACTCCTAGATAGGCCCCCAAAGAATTAAAACATACTGAATGTTTCACAGCCGCCTTATATCCAACCCAAATGTCCATCAACAGATGGATGGGTAAGTCAAATGGGGTACAGACAGGGGGCTGGTGAAAGTTTCCAGCGGAGCCATGAGGTCACCACAGTTTCCCTGCACGTCTAGACAGAGGCCAGCACAAGCATCCTCCCGCCTCCTCCCTGTCAGTTCCATCAAAGGCCCACCTCCAGAAGACGGAGCTTCCTGGTTGAGGCCACTGTCTAGCTATGCGAATGGGGTTCATTTTGAATCTGGCTGTTTCTCCATGCACTTAATGCACCTTTTATTCTTCATAAACAAGATCAGCAGGCACCACATTTTGACGGCTCTGGTGTTTTTTCTCAGCAAGATTGAATTGCTAAGTCATAAAGGCAGGTCCCAAATACCCTTGGTGGCATAGTGCATTGTGCATTGGATTGCTAACCACAAGGCCAGTAGTTCAAAACCACCAGCTGCTCCTCAGGAAACCTTTACTCCTGTAAAGGTTTATGGTCCCGGAAACCCACAGGGCCAGTTGTGTTAGGCCTTTTGAGTCACTGTGAATTGGCAGAGAGTTTTTCTTACTGCTGAGTGGAAAACAGGACGGGTTTTTTAATTTGCTGCAAAGTGTTAAGTGGGCTGGCCATTTGTGTTGTGGGTTCCTTCCAAAGAAAAGTCCCATTTCCCAGTTCCCTCAGCAGGGACACGCTGTGCCCATCTGCACTAGGAGTCGGAGCCAACTTGAAGGCACCTGACAACAACTGGACTGTCAGCCAAGAAGGGTACCGTCCAAACCCACCCACCGCTTCGCAGGAGAAAGATGAGGGGAGAGGGGAGCTGCTTCCCAAAGACGCACGTTTCCTTGGAAACCCTGCAGGGCGACAGGGTCACTCACTGAGTCAGAATCAACTCAGCAGCAGGAGCTTGGCGTTTGGGGTCTACTCCAGGAGCTTTGCGGACCGAGGAAAGAAAGTAACAGCGTAGCAGAGGCAAAGCAGGCAGTCCCTAACCCTTGGCCTCTTGTGCATCCCAAGAAAGGGGTGGCCAGTCCTGGCCTCCGGGCTTCATGGAATCCAGTGAAGCTTTGTGGCGGAATCTCTGGATTCCGGAACTGGGCGAGCGTTGCGGAGAGGAAACAGGCAGCCTTGACATCTTTCCCACCACGGGACAGAAGGACGTTGCCAGAGGTGGAGATGTGCGTGAGCTGGGTGACATGTGCACACGGGCGTGACCGGGGGCTTCCTAGGCAGTCGAGGAACAAGCCACGCTCATTGTTGCTGACACACAGACTGCCGCGTTGCTGTGAGCACCACACGCCCAGGAAGCTGAGCTGGGCGGGGAGCACCCAACTCTTTCCTCGGGCAGCCGTGTAGCGCAGAAGAAAACGGCTGCTCCTGCAGCTCATGATCGTGGCCCACAGATGATGTCACGAACAGGTGCAGTGTTCTGACAGGGTCACCTTGTGCAATTGATCCTCACGGCTCAGCACCAACGAGCAGAACACGTCCGCCCCTCTCACGCGCCATCCTCAGCCAACTCCTCTGGCCCCGCCTGTCCCGGGTGGGTGCGTGCGTGTTCCCATGCCGTGGAGTCCCTGATCTCAGCAGCTTCTCTGTGTTCCGGCCGGGCAGTGCCAGCAGTGGGTAGTGAGCAGAGCTGATGGCCGGCTTCTCTTCCAGGCGCTGGAGGACCGGCCCAGCTCACTCCTGGTCGACCAAGGAGACAGCAGCAGCCCCTCGTTCAACCCCTCCGACAACTCCCTGCTGTCCTCCTCCTCGCCCATCGACGAGATGGAGGAGAAGAAGTCCAGCTCTCTGAAGAGACGGCAGTAAGTTGGAACCTGATCGGTGGTGGCACGCTCCCTTCCTGTCTCAGTTGCCCACAGAACTGGCACCGGGCATCTGCTGTGATGGGCACGGGGGTGGTGGGGGGCGGGGTCTTCGGCTCAGTGGGAGTGTGTACCCATGCAAGTGTGTGCATATAAGTGCTTGTGTATATGTGAGCGCCTGGGCACTAGTGTTTGTGCCTGAGTGTGTTCATGTGAGTTTGTACACACCAGTGTCTGCCTGTGCATGCTTGCGCACAGTTGTGCGTTGTTAGTGCAGTTGTACACGTGAGTCCATGCGTGCGTGCATGCATGCCTGGGTGAGCACGAGTGTACATGTGAGTGGGTGTGGACGAGAATGTGTGGGCGTGCAGCAGTGGAGACCCCCTAAGAGCTCAGTGGGCTGGCAGCTACAGTTCTTGCTGTTTTCCTTCTAAGCACACATGGCCGGCAGGAGGTGAGTGGGCCCAGTGTGACTGCTGGCTAGAAGCTGCTAGGGTTCGGTGGTGTGTGCAGTCGTGAGGAAAAAGAAGGCTCATCCAAAAAACACTTAATAAGCCTGCCCTAGGGTCCTGTCTTCCGTTCCCAAAAGCAGCGGAGGGGACAGCCGAGCCTGACCGCATGTAGCAAGGGGGCTTTAGCTTCAGGCTGGTTCCAGGCCGTGTGAGGCTGGGGCCTGTGTTTCATTCGCTGCTGTATCCATGGTGCCCTGCCCTAGCATGGAAACTGTTAAGTGCTTGGGTACTCACCGGAAGGCCGGCAGTTCTAACCCACCCAGCAGTTCCGATGCAGGAAGACGCGGCAGGCTGCTCCCAATTGCAGCTCAGAAAATCTGGAAGGGCCATTCCCTTGCTGTCTGTGCCTAGGTCTAGCAAACCTGGCAGGTGGGCGCCCCCTGGTGGCACTCATCTGCGGGTGGCCAGTGTAGGGTGTCTCCTCCCTCTCCAGGGTCCCTGTGAGGGAAGCAGAGCCCTCAGGCAGTTAAGGTTCGCTTGTGCAAGTCGGAGGGATTCACGTCCAGCGCCTGACAGCAGCAATACACACACACACACACACACACACACACACAGAATCTGCGTGATAACGGCCATTTTCTCTGTTTCCAGCTACGTTCTACAAGAATTAGTGGAGACAGAGCGGGACTACGTCCGGGACCTCGGCTGCGTGGTTGAGGTATGTCCCTCCAGAGACAAAGTGGCTTTTTTACAGGCCCGAGAGCTGTCCAAAGAGATGGAAGTGGCGGAGCTTAACACCAGTCAGTGCCATCTGGAACGCTTTGTGGGGGGGGGGGGGGGAGGCGGGGAACACATTGATCCCGAGAAGAGACACCAGGTGTCTGAAAAGCAGTATCTAGTTAAATGTTGGATTTTTGTTTTGATTTTTGCTGGGCATCTTAGATGGTCATTTTCTATTACAATTGGGTGTTCTAAATTATGAGTCAACTCTTGTGTTTATGTCATCAGCACTTGCCTTGAGCTACTCCATTTGGTGGATTTCACCACCAAACAGAAGGTTTGGGTTGAAGGGAGGTTGTGTGGCCCAGGTGTGGGCTCCCTGCCCCCGAGTCCTCAGCCGCGCTCGGAGCGTGACCTGGGACCTCTCCAGGTCCTTCACGCAGAGCTCTGCGCAGAGACGAAAATGTAGCCCGTTCCACTGGCTCAAAGCAGTCTGCACTCTGCAGCCCTGCATCGGCTTGCCCAGTCTTTACGTTCAAGCTGTAACTGCACTGAGACGCTCAAGCCATTGAAACATAGTATTTCTTTACAAGATGTCGTTTATTCTTTGGGTTCTTAAACCACGTACGCTGCCACCATTTTGGGTGCACCTCCATGAGAAGTATGGTAACACAGTCCATGTGTCACACCGAGGTGGACGCCTGCTTTGTCTGCAGTTGTTGAAAGCACTAAAAGAGTACCGGGTTCTTACACAAGCCCAACCCCACGGTTTACGCACAAGCTTGAACCACATTTTAAGCAACCGTGTAATCTAGCATTATTAAAACTTCGATCTTACTTTATTTTTAAGCTCAGTCCTTCTTGAACAGGTTGTGTAAGTAAGTCTGAGGTGGCGGGCAGTCTGTCTGTACACTTGAGCTGAATGCTGAGAGCAGAGGACATGCGTTCCGGGCCGAATAGTTAGTCTCCAGTTGATGAAAGGATGCTGGATAGTCCGGTCTGTGGGTGCTCAGGAGCTCCAGGGGAGATGATGAGGCTGAACGCAGCCCCAGGTGTCAAGCGCCTGGTGAGCCCTGGTGTCAAAGTGGTTACCTGTCGGACTGAAAACCACAGAGTCGTTAAGTTCAAAACCACCAGCCGCTCCAGCAGAGAAAGACTGACAGCGCCCGTAAGACAGGGCAGCCTCTGAAACCTGCCAGCGGGCAGTTCTACTCTGCCCGATCGTAAGGCCGCTGTGATTTGGAGAAGTCTTAATTTCCCCCCAAAGGGAACGGGTTATAAGAGACTGTGAGGGGCTACCCTGCCCTTTCGTCTGTCCCTGAGCTGAGGGAGGCGTAGCTGTGTAGTCATCCCTGCAGTAAGCTAACCCCAGGTGGCTCTGCACTCACAGGGCTACATGGCACTCATGAAGGAAGACGGCGTTCCCGATGACATGAAAGGAAAGGACAAGATTGTGTTCGGCAACATCCACCAGATCTACGACTGGCACAGAGAGTACGTACAATGCACTGCCGAGCCCCGGGGCGGGGCGCTGAGTTGTAATCTGCCGGCGGCTGGTACAGAGGCCGCGCTGGTGTGGCAGGTAGTTTGTAGGAGCCTGGCATGCGGCAGAGGAACAGGGTAAGCACTGGACTGCTCACCACAAGGTCGGCAGTTCAAACCCACCAGGCACTCAGGAGAAAGATGAGGCTCTCTGCTGCCATAAGGATTTACAGCCTGTGAAGCGGCCCTCGGCCCATAGGGGCCCTGGGAGTTGGAATCCACTCGAGAGCAGTGGGCTTCACTTGGTTGTCTTGGGACCCAGGGCCTCCTCTCTTGGTGCTGGTCCACACGGGCCCTGAGCAGAGCCGGTTTTGAAGCCTGCCCCTCCTGACGCGGCCCTGCAGGTCACCTCTCTGAGACTCCTTTCTCCAGCCACCCAGAGGTTTGGGGGCGAGTAACTGAGTTAACGTGTGTGTTGAGTAAGCCTTGATTAATGTGTCTAATTAACCTCAGAATGACAGCCATACCTGGGTTAAATGCCAGTGTCTGTTATAGAGAGAGGTGAAAGTATGCTTTTTCCCCACTCGATTCCATGAGAAAAGGAGTTTCAGTTTCACACGAGCGGTCACACAGCTTCCCAATCAAGAGAGAGACCCATGGGGGCTGGGGGAGCTGCACCACCGCTGCCAGGCCCACCCTGGCCCCTTGCTAAGGAGTTGCTAACAAGTCAACAGTGGAATGTCCCAGCTGCCCCGTTGTGTTCCGCAGGAGTCAGACGGGCCTCCTGTCTCCACCATTGCTCAGAGCACACAGCCAGCACCTTCACAGCCCACCCGCTCTTTAAAGCTGGGTCAGATGCTCCCACCTCGGTTAGCGCAGAGCATTCCCGTTTGACTGCTCTCATCCCGGTCCCGTCCGCATCATCGGCGCCTGTGAGCGTGCCGCTGGAATTTTGCCACGCTTTGCAAATGGGAGCTGCTGTTACCATGGCGCGTGTCAGGCGAGCCCATGTCTCGCAGACTTAATGTCTCAGAGAGACCTGGTGGCATAGTGGGTGCATGTTGAGTTCAAGGTCAGCAGTTCAGAACCACCAGCCTCCCCGCGGGGGAAAGATGGGAACACTTTCGACACAATAGAGTGACAGCCTTTGAAACCCACAGGGCAGTTCTGCTCTGTCCTGTGGGGTCGCCATGAGTCAGAAGCGACTCAATGGTAGTGAGTTTGGTCTGCGGTGCTGTCTTGGCACCTGGGTAGCAGTTAAGAGTTCGGCAGTTAGCTGGAAGGTTGGTGGTTTGTACCTACCCAGAGGCCAGGCACCTGCTCAAGATCATAGCCTTGAAAAGCCTAAGGGGTCACTCTGAGGGGCAGTTAACTCCGTGGCAACAACAGCAACCTGTAGGGTGGACTCGGGGACACGATGGCCACTTTTGGAACAGCACGTCCAGTGTTGTGCCTCTGTTGCGATCCTACCGAACAAAGCCCATTAAAAACTGACTGGACTGAGCACAGGGACTGGACTTTCAGAAGCCAAACACGGCACATGGTTTTGGAATCCTCCTCTCTCACTCCATTCTCAGCCAGGCGTCCTAATGTCTGTTTCCTTGAGAAGAAATGTTAGTTACCCGAAGGATGGGCATGCCGCCCTGTCTTAGCCTCGTGTCTCTGTGGGGAGGCTGGGAGGCAGTGTCCTGACAAGCCTGTTTTCTACCAACGCTGTTTATTAAGCCTCCCCTCGGTGCATCCCAGTTAGTCGTGTCAAAACATGGTATTTCCAAAATGTAAACCTGAGCCTAAAATTAGAAGGCCGACTGGGCATGGTTCTAACATCGGCTCTGTTGCCTGCAGCTTTTTTTTAGGCGAGTTGGAGAAGTGCCTTGAAGCTCCGGAAAAGCTGGGGTCCCTTTTTGTTAAGCACGTAAGTACCCCAGCGGTCTCTTGTGGCACTGCCATTGGCAGCTGCGCGGTCCAAACAGAGAGTCCCCTTGGGGTGGACCAGTGCGCCTGTGTGGAGGCCAGCTGGGTGGGGTCAGCGTGGCGTCTCGAACAAAGTCCTTCTGTTAGCGTCTCCACCTGTGAATGGCATGCTTTGCTGGTCACTGGCCAGGTGGCTGTTCAGCTAACCTCCACACCACTGGTCCGAGGGTGCCAGAGGTGACCTGGAATGTTAGAGAATGCCAGTGGGCCCGCGGGTGCTCACTGCAGAAATGCGATAGGATCAACCGTAAGCGCCAGGGTTGCCACTAGGGTTCTAGTCGCCCACACACGGGCTTATTCCAGAGAAAACGTGTTTACACACGCCCTCGCGGTCAGGGGAGGCCTGCAGACAAGTTCTCTCAGCAATGTCTCCCTCTCCTCTGGGTGCCTTCCCAGGTATGTGCTGAGCACAGGGTGCTGCTCAGAGGGTGGTGGCTAGTTTTGGTGGATCCCAAAGGGATAGTAATCTCAAAGGACACAGGGAATTCACGGGGGCTTATTATGAAGACATTTTCAACAAATTGAAAACTCGACAGATGATGAAAAATGCCACTATGATGGTCTTATTTTGTTTAGTTTTCTGTCCCCCATTACAACGTTTCGCGAGCATCCCAAAGGAGCGTGGCGTAGGTCCTCTGAGGAAGCCAGGGTGGCCCTTTCAACACGCCGCATGCTTAGGGGAAGGGCTGCTGTTATTTCCGTCCCCGAACAACTAAACTCGCTGGGGCTGCTAGTGGGGTGGAAGGCTGGGTCCCTCCTCCCCGGCGTCTAGGCGTGCTCTTCCACATCCGCTGGGACACCCACGGGAGCGGGCATGGAGTGAGGGGTTGGCATGCCCTCGTGGCGGTGACAGGCCCTGGCAGCTCTGCTCCGGGGAGCGCCTTTGTTAAGGTGCCTAAGCGTGCCAGGTGTCAGGTCCTTGGGCGTCTGCGATGGTTCTAACCCCGTGTCCACCTTGTTCGTTCCTAGGAGAGACGGTTGCACATGTACATAGTTTATTGTCAAAATAAACCAAAGTCTGAGCACATCGTCTCGGAATACATCGATACCTTCTTTGAGGTAAGACCCAAGAAGACACCGGCCCATTTCTGAATCCCCTCTCACATCGGTTTCCGGCAGTTAAATGCTGCCCGGTCCCAGTGGCAGAGCACCGCTGGGGCTGAGCGCCTGACTGAGGGAGCCCTGAGCCTCCGTCACACAGAGAGCCCCCTACCTGGTTAAAATCAGGGCCTTCGGGCCTGTTCATCCAACGCAGAGCTCATGCCTAATTCAGAATAGTCCTCAGTGTCACATTTAGTCCCCTGAGGTGTAAATAAAGTGCATGTTTAAAATGAGACATGAAAGACACCAAATTGAGGAGAGGCCTTTACATCAGTTTTACTGAATTTGGAAAACACCTCAAATTCCGGAACCGAACCCAGCCCTGTGGCTCGGTTTCCGGCCAAACCGTGGGTCTCTGAGGGGCAGCGTAGCACTGGCAAGGGGCGCACCCCAAGAGTAACCAGCATTTACCCGAGGACAGAGTTGGGCGGGGGGTGGGGGGATCCTGAAGCATGAGTTGGAACAAAGTGTGTAGGCGTTACTGAATGTAAAAACTGATCTCTGCAAACAATAAAAACTCTAGGAAAAGAAGGGAAGGTACCCCCGCAGTCAGAGTGTGGAGCTCCCGCCCTGAGCGGTGGGACGCCGGAGGGAGCCGCTCCTCCGGTCACTTCTGGCAGCAGCTGGAAGACGAGAAAATCCCCTTACAGAAACCAAACGTTACAGCTC
This sequence comes from Tenrec ecaudatus, assembly GCF_050624435.1. Lineage (NCBI taxonomy): Eukaryota > Metazoa > Chordata > Mammalia > Afrosoricida > Tenrecidae > Tenrec > Tenrec ecaudatus. The sequence continues at coordinate 12,995,425 of NC_134531.1, forward strand.
TTTTTTTCTGCCCTAAAACGACAGGACTTAAAGCAGCGCCTTGGCCACAGGTTACAACTCACCGACTTGTTAATTAAACCCGTGCAGAGAATTATGAAATACCAGCTGCTGCTGAAGGTGAGAGAGCATGTGGGGGGGAGACCAGCCTCCATGACAGAGGGGTGGGGTACGATCAGGGGAGGAGTTTATGGTAAACAGAAATAAAAATGTCATCTGGTTAACTTTGAAGCTATTTCTAAGTAAATCTGTGCACCTGAACACCTTACATCAAACGGAATCCAAATGCCCAAGAGTGCACCCACTAGTCATTTTCTGAGAGAGCTCTCCTCAGGAATTTCTCACCTCCTGGGGGTCTTCCAGAAAACAAAATCGGTAACCCCCGCCCGGCCCTCTCTATTGGTTTGGCGCCGGCTCCTGGTTTGTTTTGGTGATTAAACACAACCGGAAGGGAAGTCTCGTATTTTTCCATGATAAAGAGGGACTCTTGGAATGGACTGTAATTCCGGCATCTAAGGAAGTTGGGAGCTGGATTAGAGGGAGGCGGGGCTTGGCTGGTGTGACACAGCAGCGGTGGCCCCGTGGATAGGTGGGGTCTGGCCGGCGGTGCCACAGCTGGCCCTCCAGGAAGGGACCTTCCTGTTACATCCAAGGGGAGGACCGGTGGAGCAGACTCACCATGGTGCCCGGCCCCTGCGGTTTGACCGAAAAAGCCAGTTAGCTACTGCTGACTGTTCTTCATTTCCCTTGCAGGACTTCCTCAAGTATTCCAAAAAGGCTAGCCTGGACACCTCGGAGCTGGAGGTACTGCGCCCTCCCCGCCTCCCAGGCGTGTCAGAGGTCCACAGCTGTCCCGGGGAGTGGGGATTGACCCCTGTGTGTGTTGGGGGGCAGGAAACGTGGGGGAGAGGAATCCAGCCCTTGTTTTCTACACTAGCTCTCCAGGGTTCGGGGAAACTGAACTTGGACTCTGCTTTCTCCCCCAACAGAGAGCCGTGGAAGTCATGTGCATCGTCCCCAAGCGGTGCAACGACATGATGAATGTGGGGCGCCTGCAGGGATTCGATGTAATGCAGACACCCTTCCATGACACTGCCCCACCCCACCCCTGTCTCGGGCTGTTCGTCCCCACGTGTAGAGCGCAGATCCTTTTGCTGGGGTTTCTAGCCTCTTGCTTGACTTCGGATGGCTGATAATTTGTTTGGCTTTGGGGAGTGGGGCAGGCCTCGCTCCAAAGCCCAGGGCCTTGTGGCAGAAACCGGCAGGCTGTGTTAGCTAGGTGGGCCCAGAGAATGTCCTCAGAGCCAAACTTCTTCCCCTGGTACATAGACCTTTGTCACCAGCACTCAGGCCACTGTTGTTTCCCGTTAGGCCAGGCGTCCTCAGACTACGGCCCGCCAGCCCCATGCGGCCTGCCGAGGACAATTGTCCGGCCTGCTGGGTGTCTTTGCCCCATTTGTTTTTTTACTTCAAAATAAGATATGTGCAGTGTGCATAGGAATTTGTTCATAGTTTTTGTTTGTAAACTATAGTCTGACCCTCCAGTGGGTCTGAGGGACAGTGAACTGGCCCCCCGTTTGAAAGTTTGAGGTCCCCTGCATCAGGCTGATGTGTGTGCCCTGCCAAGCTGCTCCTGTGACATGCTACCTGCAGGTTAGGCTCTAGGCTGACTCTCACAGTCAGCGGCACAAGCCCACCAGCCGTTTGTCCCATGGGAGAAAGGCGCCGGCTCCTGTAAGGATTTACAGGCTCGTAGATTCTATTGAAGGTCACCGTGAGTCGGAATGAACTTGAGGGCAGAATGTACAACGAGTCGGAGCTGACTTGTTGGCGGTGTGGCTCAGAAACCCTAGGGTCTTTATGAGTCAGAATTGGCTCAGTGGCCGTGAGCTTCTTTTTTACCCTAAAAGTATTCCAAGCTACAGAGTTAAGGAAGTGCGTGGGATTGGGGGGGGGGGTGTTGCTTGTCTTGCCTACAGTGTTGCTAGAGAAGTAGGATTTCGGTTTAAAAACTGTTTCTCAAACGTAAGCTCCAAGCAGAATCACCAGGAAAGGTATAGCTCCTCCTGCGCTTTCTGACCTGACCTGGTTCCTCAGGGTCTCCCCAGACAAGCCAGTGTGGACCCAGCCTTAGTGTCTGGCTTGAAACGGGCTTAGGGGCTTCTACAAAGTTAGTAGGGATGCTAATCAGACCAGTGTTGTCTCTGGGGCTAGAGCCTGGCGGGCTTCTCCCTGTGAGGTGAGTTACTGGATGAAAGGCGGGTTCCCATTCTGTGGGGGGGGGTCTCTCACCCCCTTTATTTGTCGCAGGGCAAGATCGTCGCCCAGGGCAAGCTGCTCCTGCAGGACACGTTCTTGGTCACAGACCAGGACGCCGGCCTCCTGCCGCGCTGCAAGGAGCGCCGCGTGTTCCTCTTCGAGCAGATGGTCATCTTCAGCGAGCCGCTCGATAAGAAGAAAGGCTTCTCCATGCCGGGCTTCCTGTTCAAGAACAGCATCAAGGTGCCGTGGGGCTGGGTCTCCGCGTGCCTTCCCCGTGTGGGCGCACTCACTGAGGTGGTGTGGGCTGTGGTGCTGGAGTGACGTGCGCATGTGCCGTGGTACACGTGCACATCACATGGTGTGCACGTGTGTACATCGTGTGTGAATGTGTGTGCTGTTGCAGACATGCATACCTTTGCACGTGGGCATCATGCATGTGTGATACATGTGCCGTGTGTGTGTGTGTGTGTGTGTGTGTGCACGTGTCATGGTCTGTACAAGCTGTGACGCAGGGGTGCAGACGGTGATAAACTGCATAGGTTGGCCCTTTGCTTACTAAGTGTTTTCAGAATTTCCTCGTAAGGCCTAGAACCTTGATCTGCCCCAGCACTTGCTTCACCTCTGTGTGGCAGCGGTGGTGTCAGCCTTTGACTCGTGGGACCCCATACACACAGTACAGACACTGCCCCGTCCTCAACCATCCCCACGATGGGCCAGAGCAATCCACAGGCTCCTCCCCAGCCAGACCTCAGACTTTTGTCCGTCTCCGTCTGTTCAGCACCTCAGCAACATGCCAGCCCCCACAGACTGGCGGGGGGCATAGGCGAAGGTTGGCTGGGAGCCGGCCGGGGTCTTGTGTGTGCAGAGAGGATCCCACGGCAGACAGACTTCCTCCGAGGTGGTTTCTGTGCCCCGCCCTCTCCAGGACCACGTGAGACACACACCGTGTAGGAGCCTCGCTCTGTGAGCAGAAACCATGCCTGGCTCAGGATCGTCTTTTCATTCACCCAAGGAGGCACTCAGGGAGGGCCCAGGCAGGCACTCTCTCCCCCTTGGGGCTGCCCCCTCACCCAAGAACAAGAAAGGGAAACGAGCCACAAAAGGACCCCGTTGCTGTTGACCCCCAGCACACAGGGGCCCCTCAGGCATCAGACTGGCACCATGGTCCACACCGATCACCAGGACTTGCATCCGTGGCACCGCCAAACTTCCCGGCAGTAGCCAAGCCCAAACCATTCTCACCACCGAGGGAGACCTGTCTGTCTGCCAGTGAGTCCGTTCTGATTCGTGGAGGCCGGGACCAGCACATGTCCCCAGCTCCCGCCGGGACACAGCAACAGCAGGGGAAGGAGCAGATGGAGGAGGGGATCCCGCCTCGGTTGCCCAGCCTTCCTGCCCTAGCTGCCCAGCCCTCAGGTACAGGGACTTCCCTGCCCTCTGTCCATAGACAGTACACCACCTCCTGCTCCACGTGGCTCCCGTGCATCTCCGAGAAGATCCAGCGAGTACAGCTGGGTGCAGTCTCCAGGCTGCAGACGATCCTGAGCCCAAAGAGAGTCAGAGGCCTGCAGCTGGGCAGGGCTCTAGTTTACACCACCCTACCCTCCTCATGGACCCCGTAGGAGGCAGAGCATGCACCCCATTCTGCACTCAGTCCCCTGGACAGGAAGTCACTCCTGCCCCACACAGACATTCTCTCTGTGCACCAACATCCAATATCTGTCACATACTGTACTTGTGAGGTCACATGTTAGCACTAAAGAATTTATCCCTGGGGAAGAAAGCCTGGGCCCTATCAGACAGGTATATGACAACAGTGGGAAGGCAGTCCGTAAGGTTTTCAATGACTCGTGTTCTCTCAGAAGTAGATTACCTGGCCTTTCTTCTGAGGTACTTCTTGGTGGATTTGAACCGCCAACCTCTGGGTTAATGGCCAGGCAATTAATTACAACACCATTGAAAAAGCACCAAGCTATCTCTCGCTGAGGCTGTGAAAATGGTAGCTCACCCAAAAAGTGACTGCTTCCAAGTTTGGGGGGGTTCCAGCCACGTTTGACCAGTGGTTTGAGATTGTGCTGGCTTCGAGTTTGGCTGGAGATTCGTGTTTGACTGCGGTGGTTGAGGATTTGACTGGTGGTTCGACCTTGCCGGGCGGCCTCGGCTGATTGTGGTGGCTTCCGGTGTGACACGTAGGCAGACTTCCCTGTGTACTTGGCCGCTGGCAGTCACGGTTCTGCACTGTCTTTCAGGTGAGCGGCCTTTGCCTGGAGGAAAACGTGGAGAACGATCCCTGTAAATTTGCACTGACATCCAGGACGGGGGATGTGGTGGAGACCTTTATTCTGCACTCATCCAGTCCCAGTGTCCGGCAAACGTGGATCCACGAAATCAACCAAATTTTAGAGAACCAGCGCAATTTTCTAAATGGTAATGTGTGTCCTGTTCCCCTCCTGCTCTGTGCCAGTCACAGGACTACCTACTTAGCACTGATGGTACGTCCGGCGCCGTCTGAGTACCGTACGCAGGTCACCTCAGTCTCCACAGCGGCCCGCAGCGGCCAGTACTGCCGTCCCCATTTTACAGATACGCCGCTCAGCCCCGGGTTGCTCGTCCATCACTTGCCCAGTTGCTGTTGTTGGATTCAGGATTCAGAGCATGTCACCTGGGTCTCAGGCGTGTGCCTCTTCCCCACCCCATCCATCCCGTGCAGTTGAGCAGAGGACTGGGCACAAGTTGTGGGGATGGCACCGGGGGACTTTAACGTTTTGTTGTGATGGTTACGGAGCAGGTCATAGTTTTACTCAGCAGTTCATACACACGGGTCCAGCGCCTCCACAGCTCATCTCCCTCCCTCCCTTTCCTCGTCCTCCTCCTCCTCCTCCGACCTGCTGGACCTGCTTGTCCTTGGGTCAGTGCTGCGCCTTGGATCTTGATAGTTGGTTATTCTGACACCGAGGGGAGTCCAGTTCCAGGCCAAAAGGGGGAAGGGTAAAGGCTGCGGTCTTGGGGCCCCATCAGTCTCTCTCTAACCAGTCAGCCTGGTCTCGAGGGTGAGTTCGGCCCCCCAGTTTCTCCCACTCTATCCAGGGTGACCCTTTTCAGAGCAGTTGGTGGTGGTAGCCGGGCACCATCTAGTCCTGGTCTCGGGGTTGTGAACACTGATGTGTGCCTGGTTCATTAGTCCATTGGACAAACGACTGCCGTGCATCTCCATCGCTCTTCTCTCCAGACCGCAAGAGATCAATAGTTGCACCTTAAGTGGCTGTGCACAAGCTGTTTAAGGCCCCGGCTGGTATTCACCAAAGCAGGATGTAGAAGTATGTCGTCTTGGTGAACTGTGTCATGCCAGCCGGCTTTGGTGTTCCCCAGGAAAGTGGTCCTGAGCCCCAAGGCCCAGTGAATCACCCCCTCAGGTGCTTGGTTATGTCCCAGACATGCTCATAATTATATCATTTCCCCTACCAATCGATGTATTTGCAGCAAAAGTAAAGGCATGTATACAGACACCCTCTGAATGTGCATACATTTGCAAGTATACTCCCACTGCCGCTCCCACCGATTCAGCCCACGTGTCTGCGCCAACCAGCTACTCACATTGCGGAATTGTGTCTGACAGCATTCGCCTCTGTTGCCTTTACCTCTTGCAAACCTTCCCACTGTCTCAGTTTTCCCCAGCCTCCTCCTCATGGTACACTGCCTTGCCCTTCACGAAGGGAACACTGTACGCTCTAGCCCATGACTTCCCCTCCCTCCCACTCCTGGTCACCATCAAGAGCGCTTCTCTTCATGTGAAAACGCATCCTTGACTGTTTACACTAGTGCTCCTGTATTTGCGCGCTTGTGCTGGACTGCTCTCACGCAGCATAGTGTTCTCCAGGTGGGTTTCATATTCTGTTCTTTGATGTCCATTCTGAAGTGTTCCATGGTGTGTACACACCAAAGTCCACTCATCAGCCTCCAGGCATGTAGGCTGTCTGTGCTGTGCTGGGCCCGTCACCTGGGGGCACTGCACACTCCCTGAAGAGACGAGACAGGCTTCCGTTCTTCCTGGCTTCCACCACACGCACCGTTACAGGGAACAACGTGCAGTGCAACTTGGGGGAACGTCCTCTCGGCCAAGAGCGTAGCCACGTTGACCTTTGAGTGCCGAGAAGTGCTTTGACTGTTGTTTCGGGGACATCAGATCACCGCCTCGGCTTCTTCTGAAGCTGACACTGACTCTGGTTTTAACTTGATGGTCAATGACAAGCTTTCAGAATCTAAACGCCCACTTCTGTTTCTTGTCCATATTCATTTTCTGTGCCCCAGCCCAATAGGACGTTTTCATGTCTTCTATCCCAATAAAGCCACCTCCACACCTTCATAAGGACGTTCCAGAATCGGCAATAAGACAGGCCATGTGGCGTGGTATTGGTGGCAGTAGTAGTCAGCCCAGGGGGGTGACTCCAGGCACCAGACTGAGCTTGGTGTACATTTGCTTTCAGTACACAGGAATTTTGCACTCCTTTGGACATAGAATCCAGCATCTGTTCACTGTTTTTGTTAGTTTTTAATCACTTTCTTAGGGGCTCGTACAAATCGTCACAAGCCATACATACATCAATTGTGTAAAGCACATTTGTACATTCATTACCCTCATCATTCCGAAAACATTTGGTCTCCACTTAAGCCCCTGGCATCAGCTCCTCATTTTCCCCCTCTCTCCCTGCTCCCCCCACCCTCATGAATCCTACATAATTTATAAATTATTATTTTGTCTATCCGACATCTCCCTTCACCCATTTTTCTGTTGTCCGTCCCCCAGGGAGGAAATTATATGTAGATCCTTGTAATCGGTTCCCCCTTTTAACCCCACCCTCCCTCCACCCTCCTGGTATTGCCACTCATGCCATTGGTCCTAAACGGATCATCTGTCCTGGATTCCCTGTGTTTCCAGTTCCTATCTGTACCAGTGTACATCCTTTGGTCTAGCCAGATCTGTATGGTCGAATTGGGATCATGATAGTGGGGCGAGAGGAAGTATTTAGGAACTAGAGGAAAGTTGTATGTTTCATCATTGCTGCCTGCAACCTGACTGGCTCCTTTTCTCCCTGAGACACTTTCATAAGGGGATGTCCAATTGCCTATAGATGGGCTTTGGGTTTCCACTCCACACTCCCCCTCATTCACAATGATGTGATTTTTTTGTTCTGATGATGCCTGATACCTGATCCCTTCAACACCTCGTGATTGCACAGGCTGGTGTGCTTCTTCCATGTGGACTTGGTTGCTTCTGAGCTAGATGGCCGCTTGTTTACCTTCAAGCCTCTAAGACCCCAGATGCTATATCTTTGATAGGTGGGCATCATCAGCTTTCTTCACCATATTTGCTTATGCACCTGCTTTGTCTTCAGCAATTGTCGGGAAGGTGAGCATCATGGAATGCCAGTTTAATAGAACAAAGTCTTGCATTGAGGGAGTACTTGAGTGGAGGCCCAATTTCCATCTGCTACCTTAATACTAAATCTATACATGTATGCACATAGATCTATTTCCACATCCTCTTATATATATTTACATATGTACATGCCTGTATTTAGACCTCTATAAATGCCCTTTACCTCCTGCCTCTTTCATCTATTTCCTTTTTTTTCCCCACACTAATATCTGGTTTTTATTTAGTCTTTTTAAGGAAATATCATTAAGTTAAAAAGAGACCTGCAAATTTTTTAAAGGTTCCCAGCTATGATTATCTCTGATATGAAAATTAAAACATAATTTATATAAAAGGGTAAAACTCAAGGGTAGAGTTCTAGTTCTTTAAAAAGTCTCGATGATTTGTCACATCAAGGAAGCTCAACATGTTGTCCTGCTGGCGCCTCAGTCGTCCCCAGGCTGTCTCTCCTCACGGGCCCCAGCAGCGCACTAAAGGCAGGAGCACGTCTTTTACTTGTTTCTTGGGGTTTTCCTCCAGATCTGTCTTGATTGCTCCAGACTCAGCCACTTTTCACTCCAACTCATCTCTTGTCAGGTTCATGTCACCAGACACCAGAAGGCCATTAAATTGAGCCTTGATATCTTCTTCAAGATAAACAAATATTGTGGGCAGATTCCTATCAGGATAATTGGTATGCAGGTTGGTGAAATGGCTCTGATAAATTTAACATCTGGAAACTTCCTTGAAAGTCCACTGAAGGGTTGATTTATCAGCGCACAGAGGGGAACCCAGCTTTGGTAACTTCCTGAACATAATCCATTCCCGATATCTCCAAAATGTTTCCAAATTTATTCTTCAGTTTAGTTGCTTTCCACTCAGCCAGTCTTTGCTACCTGTACATTTCGATAGCACATTCTTCCTCCTCGTTAAATTCATCTTCATTTTCCTCCAGCTCTTCCAGTCATGTCTGCATACGTTTTCACAACTGACTGCTGAAAGAGTCGCTGCCCCTCCTCTTCGGCTTCCTTTTCTAATTCTTGGGCACTTTCCTTGAGGGCAATATGCCCTTTTTGCGCAAGATGTCATTCCACTCGGTGTCTGCGTTGGGGCCCTGCATCTTGTTCCCAATTGCTCACACCAGGCCCGCCAGCACGCCCCCCCGCCCGCCTCTTCTTCCAGACTAGCCTCCTCTATTTCCCTTTACTTTCCTCTTATCCCACTATCATGCTCAGCCTTCATTAGGTTTCAGTAATTCCTATTGGTTACATTGTCCTTGATCAATCCCTACCAGGCCTCCTCACCACCGATTTGGATCACTTGTTGTTCCCTTGTCCCTGGGTTTAACACTCTACCACATATTGTTATTGCAGTTAGCTGCCCCCAAGTCAGCTCCTGGCATATAGCGGCCCCTGTGTTTCGGAGTCACCCCTGCTCCATAGGGCTTCCTTGGCCATCAGATGGATGGAAGCAGGTCTCCAGGCCTCCCTTTCACGGAGCTGCTGGCTGGGTTCAGACCCACCAGCCTGTCAGTTGGCAGTGACCGCAAACCTCATGCACCACCCTGTCTCCTGCCCAAACATGGAACTCTGGGAAATGTTTCTCAACTTTATGACTACTCGGAAATATAACATTTTCTTTAAAAATGAAAAAAGAATGAACTGACACCAAATAATACAAACTTGTCTCAGCCAGGATGTGGAAGCATGCAGCTTTCCCCGACTCCAAAGCGGAACGGTCTATTGAAACCTTTCACGAGCCACAGTGATGCAAAGCTAAGGAACTATTGTCAATGTTGTTAGATGCTGAGTCTCTTCCCGCTCATGGTGTCCCCCCCACCCCCCAGACACAACAGACGAAACACAGCCCATGTCTGTGCCATCCTCCCAATTGTTATATTTGATCTCCCTGTGTAGCCACGGCTTCAATCCATCTCATCTGGGGTCTTCATCTTTTCCCACGCCCCTCTACTTTACCAAGCATGATATCCCACTCCAGGAGCCAGTCCCTCCTGATAACATGGCCAAAGTGCAATAGAGAGTCTCGCCGTCCTTGCCTGTAAGAAGCATTCTGGCCACACGTCTTCCAAGACAGATGGTTGGTCTTTTGGCAGTCCATGGGACTGTCAACATTCTGCACCAACGCCGTCATCACATGCATCCACTCGCCTCCAGTCTTCCCCATTCGTTGTCCAACTTTCACATGCATGTGAGCAACTGAAAACACCTTGGCTTGGATCAGGTGTGTCTTCATCCTCAAAATGACATCCTTGCTCTTCAACACTTTAAAAGAGATTCTGGGCAGCAGATTTAGCCAATGCATCGCTTAATTTCATGACTGCTCCTGCCAGGAGTATTGATTGTGGATTCAAGCAAGATTAAATGCTTGACAACTTCGACCTATTGTTCCATTTATTGTTACCTCATGTTCCAGTTGGGAGGATTTGGGTTCTCTTTATATTACTTTGTATCCATACTGAAGGCTACAGCCCTTAGTTTCTCAACAAATATTCCATGCCCTCCTCACTTTGAGCAAGCCAAGTTGTGTCATCTGCATATCGTAGGTTGTTGGCGAGTCTCCTTCTGATCCTGATGCCACATGTTTCTGCATAGAAGAAACCAGTGCCAGTAATTTATATGGGAAAAAGCTTCCAATATCCCCAGACCCAAAAATAACCTACCAACTAGCACATCCAACATACAATAACCCTAGCACAATAAAAGCAGTAGTGGTCTGGTACATATACTGCCTATACTAGGGCTGTCAAAAGGTCATAGAAAATGAAATTGGATAACTGGAATTCTTCGACGAACTTTCTGAAGCCACATACAGAGAAGTCCTTGCAGCTTGTCGTTCCCGGGGAAAGAGCTACAGTGGCCACTCTTAGCAGGGTAATGGCGGTGTGCTAGTTCCCCTAATTCAGATTCCCACGTGTTTTGTGTAAAAGTGAAATTCACCATTAATTTGCAAAGACAGGTAGGTAGGTCTTTCGTAAAAACGCACTTCTGAAAAGTGGGACGTAGCTGTTGGGCAGGATGGAAGAGGTCAGTGGGTGTGTGTGAGAGAGAGGTGCCAGGAACCCCAGGATACTGTCACACGCAGACCCAGCCAGGCCTCCGTCCCGTTCCTCCAACATGTTAAGCCCTTGCAAATGGGCGTTCACCTCTGCCTTATCCGTAACTTCACACATTCCCCCATGTGTTCCTGCAGGTGATGAGGCTGCACCACAAGTTTGAGCACTTCACCACCCCAAGGCCCCGGCTTTATCTGCCTGGTCGCCTGTTGCATCCTCCAGCAGAGGCCATCATAAATACAGGCGCCTGCCCAGCTCAGTCTGTCTCTTGGTGACCTCGGGCACTTCCAGTTCAAAGTCCTTCCCAGGCTGGATCTATCCACCTTTCGACCTGGCAGTGCCCACTGGGGCTGGCAGGGTCCCAGTGCGTCAGCTCTGGCAGCCAAGGCCCCCATGGGCTGGGCCAGCCCTGCTGATGTCTGTTCACAAGGGGCGGGGGGGGGGGGGCGGCTTTATTCTGCCAAGGGCCATTTGGATATTTATAATATCATTTACAGACCATACAAAAGTTTTTTAATTAACTAGCCATATTTGGTGACTTAATTCACTGACCCCTAGTGTGATGGCTGGAACTGGTCTTTGGTGAGGTGAGCGAGGTTGGCTGGTATTGCCGGTGAGGTGAGATTAGCTGGTATTGATGATGAAGAGAGCGAGGTTACCTGGCATTGATGATTTCCAGGGAATCCCTGATTTAGACCGTAGGTTCTCAAACTTATTTGGTCTATCACTTTCTTTTCCGAAGGAAAAAATAAATAAAATTACCTGTCCCCCCTTAGCAATGAAAAACCTTTGTACTCTAGCCCATAATCCAGGGCCAAGTGTAGATATTGCTTTTGCAGCTCCCGGGAAAGATGCCACCGCAGCCAGGGAGAAAGGTAGTGTGGAATTTTATAGGGATGCACGAGGTAGGCCCACCTACTTTGGGGGGGGATCGAAGTCTCGGGAACCTTGTCCCCATTCACTGTGCCCCTCTGGCTGCCTCCTGCCCCTTACAACATGGGCAACCCCCTGGGCCCAGGAGACTATCCCAGAAGGCTGTCCTGTGGGAGCTGGTGCCTTGGGCTGACAACACTGCCATCATGAGTGTTCCAGCCCCGGGGATGGCGGTCCCTATCCTCCGCGTATCTTGACTTTTTCTGCGCATCTTGCTGTCTTGCAGCCTTGACGTCACCCATCGAGTACCAGAGGAACCACAGCGGGGGCAGCGGAGGGAGCGGCGGAGGCGGCAGCAGCGGCGGGGGTCCGGGCGGCAGCGGCGGGGGCAGCAACCACGGAGCTGGCCCCGGTGGCGGGGGCTGTGGCGCGATGCCCAGCTCCAGCCGAGGACGGCCCTCCAGGATCCCGCAGCCTGTCCGACACCACTCCCCCGTGCTGGTCTCCTCGGCCGCCTCGAGCCAGGCGGAGGCAGACAAGATGTCAGGTACGTCCCTCCACGGAGCCCCTCTGCCTCCTCCCGGCAGCACCCTGGGCCCGGAGGCGGCCCCCAGCCAGCCCAGCAGGCCCCCTCCCAGTGGAGAGCGCGAGGGTCCCGACCGCGATGCTGAGCCAGTGCCCAAGATGAAGATGATGGAGAGCCCACGGAAGTCCACCAACGGGGTGGCCAAAGAGGCGCGGGGGCCGGCGGAGGACGGACGCCCAAGGGCCAGCCTGGGGGCCCTGGCCCTGACCAAGCCCCGGCCGGGAGCCACCTCGCCCCTGAACTCGCCGCTGGCCACTACGCTGCCCTCCCCGCTGGGCAAGGAGCCCTTCCCCCCCAGCAGCCCCCTGCAGAAAGGGGGCTCCTTCTGGAGCACCACCCCTGCCTCCCCAGCCAGCCGGCCCGGCTCCTTCACCTTCCCGGGGGACAGCGACTCCCTGCAGCGGCAGGCGCAGCGCCACGCGGCCCCCAGCAAGGACACGGACCGCATGAGCACGTGCTCCTCGGCCAGCGAGCAGTCCGTGCAGTCCACCCAGAGCAACGGGGTAAGCCCGCCGCCGCCAGGCACGCCCCCGCGCGGCCCGGCCCGCCGCCGCTTCTAAACCGCTCGTCCGTCCGTCGGTCCGTCCGTCCGTCCTCGCTCTACTAACTCCTGCTCCGCCGCCGCGCAGCCGACTCGACTCTCCAGCCGCCGGGGCCTGATCTCGTGGAGGCGCTGCGCGCCCGGCCGGCCCGGCCGCCTCCCACTAACGCTCTCCTTGCTTTGTGTGTGTCTCCTAACGAGAGAAAGCGTCTCTAACTTTCCTGAGCGTCTGTCCCACCTGCGGCGCCACCTCGGGACCTCCTCCTCCTCCTGGCCGCTGTCCCTGCCCGCCCCGCTGCGCCGGGCTATGCCCTTCCTCTGCGCGCTGCTCCTCCTCCTCCTCCTCCTCCTTGGCGCCATCTCTTTCCGGCCTTCCAGCGTCTGCGCGGGCGCGCTGACTCCTCTGCCGAAAGCAAATCCCTCCCGAAAACAAATCCCTCCCGGAGACTTCCAGCGCCCCTCTGAGCTGACACGGGGCGGGGGCAGGAAGCTGCCCAGTGGGGAGAGTTCTCCAGCCCGAGGGGCCTCTGCCAGAGACAGACTTACCCGCCCCGCGCGGCTGGGGTGCACAAGGGCTGGGCTGCGCCCACCCGCAAGGAAGCGGGCGTGGCCCCCTGGGGCTCTGGACAGGGGAGCCCCCTGCCAGTGGCTTCCGTGGTGGGCAGCTAGCAGTGCTGGCCGCCAGGGTCTTCCCCGGTGGCTTTCTCACCCTGCTACCCAGCTGCCCTGGCGCTCTCTGAAGGCGCACAGGAGCGAAGCGAGCCGTTCGAAGGAGTGTGTGTTTGAGCTCTTTATAAATTTTTAATACATTTCCCGAAAAGGGTCTGTGTCTCTCTTTATGAAAACGAAGCTGGCTGTTGCACGGATGTCCCTTTCTCTGGACTCCAGGGAAAGCCTTGGAGGGTTGGCTTGGTTTTGTCTCTCCTCCTACTTCGTCAGGTATCTTGTTAACTACCGTGTTCAGTTAACCAGTGTTGGTACTTTGATTTATACTGGAGTCTCATCCGCAAAGATGGCCCCAGCCTCTCTCTGCAGTGGCCCTCCCGGCAGCCCTGTTACACTCTAGATCAGCTGTTCTCAACCTGTGGGTCGTGACCCCTTTTGGGGGGGGTTGACGGACCCTTTCACAGGGGCAGCCCAATTCATAATAGCAAAATGACAGTTATGGTTGGGGGGTCGCCACAACATGAGGCCCTGTATGAAAGGGTCATGGTATAAGGAAGGTTGAGAACCACTGCTCTAGAGTCTAGACAGGTGCAGTGCTAGGGGCCAGGTGCAGGCCTGCCTGCCTGCGCCCAGGGTTCAGCCTGATGAAGAGGTATCTGTGGCCTTGGGGGACACCCAAGCCTTCTGCACCTTTGGACATGCAGGGGGTCCGTGGTGGCCCCATGACACTGACCCAGCACCCTCTCTTGAGTCCCCAGGGTCACACCCTATCCAACAAAGTAGGCATTCTCAGAAAATGCGCTTCAGAATTAGCACCTCAGCTGCTGCCCGTGAGTGGCCGCCTCTGAGAGATAGGGACACTAGCCAGTACCAACTCCTTCCCGCGCTTTCTCTGGAGCCTTGCCTGATAGTTACTTCCATCTTCCACTTTTGGGACGTGGCAGGCAGCCCCGATTGCCCACGGTGCTTAACTGGCAAAGCCAGCTATGGTGGAATTGATTTTGATTCCCGGCGACAAATCTTGTGTGTGGTGCAATAGAGCTCCATAGGCTGCTCTATGACATCTGGGTCAGATTTCAGTGCTCAGGACTTAATTCAGAGGTGCCTCTGGGAACCCCCAGTTTCTCAGTTACCAGCTGACCACCATGACCCTTGGCACCCACCCTCAGGTACTCCCGCCCTTGTTCTCCATCTCAAACCTCACGATCATTACTACATAGGAGAACCACAAGACTTTACGGAAATGTCCCAGGTGGGAAGGTGCTAGAGGTCTAGAGTGAGACTCGAACTGCCCTCTGGGAGCAGCGTTTCCTTACAAGAAATGGTCTCTCTCTGCCCCTGTCCCCTGTTTGGACCAGAATGCCCCCAGCAGAGGTGGCCTTTGTCACAGCCCTGACCATGGCCACACCACTGCTCCCATCCCACAACCCAAGTCCTTGTCCACTCACAGTGTTGCAGCTACCTGAATGGTGTGTAAGCCTGCAGCTCCAGGGCCTGCCCTCTGAGACCATGCGGCTGGCCAGTCCCTCCCAACCCTGACTGTCCCAGAGACCAGGAGGCTCTGGGCAGATTGACTGACACCTCCCCCACCACCACCACTGAGAGGTCCATTCCCACAGGCCAGGTGATGGCTGTGAGCAGAACCCAAGGTGGCCTTTCAGAGCTCACAATGCCGTGCGGCCCAGGGCAGTCAATTTCCCAAAGCAGTTCTACCTCAGAAGGTGTTTCAGTATTTTAACGAGTTTGTCTTTGTAATCTCAAGAACATTGGACATCCCCATCTAAGTCTGGATGCTAACCAACACCCAATCTACTGCCATCGAGTCAATTCCAACTCTCATGTAGTGGTTTATGCGTTGCACTGCTAACCCCAAAGCTGGCAGCTTGAAACCACCAGCCGCTCTGCAGGAGAAAGATAGGAGACGCCTATAAAGAGTCTCAGAACCCACAGGGGCAGTGCTACCCCGTCCTCGAGGGTCGCTAGGAGTTTGCATGCGAACTCACTGCCGTCAGGACAGTGCTGACTCGTAGCGCCCCCTGTGGGTTTCTCAGGCTGTAACTGTTCATGGGGTAGAAAGCCTAGTCTTTCTCCCATGGAGTTGCTGCTGGTTTCCAACTGCTGACCCTGCGGCTCGCAGACCAGTGAGTAGCCACTGTGCCACCACGGCCCCTCTAAAGCACATGCTAGAAGCACCCACAGCTGTCTAAGTATGCACACAGGGCCTCTGCTCCAGGGAGCCCCCAGGGGGCAGGGTGAGCCACCCAACACTAGCAAGGACCAGAAAGGAGCTGTATGTAGGAGACAGGGTCTCCTCAGGTGTGGACTGCTTCACGCCCCGTCCCACGTGACCCTAGCATGAGCTGCCCGAGAACTTGGCAAGTTATCTGGCAGGTAGCCTCTGGGTTTCCTAGGCTGGTTGGGCTGGGCACTAGGTGGTGTGGTCCTCGCCCCAGCTGATGGCCCAGGGCAACTCGGTCTTAGGCAGGGCCTCTATTCCACCCTTCTCCCCTAAAAGAAGTCTTGATTGCTGGAGCAAGGCTGGCACCCGTGTTGCTGGCTCCTGTCTCGCCACTCCCTGACCCAGCTTGCATCTCTAAGAAGCCATCACTGTAAGGCTCGGGCACCCTCTCCCCATGGGGGGCATTCATTGGGCCAGTTGCTGGGAGAGATGCCAGTGCTGAGGTAGTGACCCAAAGTGGACCGCAGGATGAGCGGGGGCTACATCTCCCATCGAAGTCTAGTCCCACGCCCGAGGGGGTGTGCCTTATACCCCCGTGGCAGCCATACCCCAGGACCTCAGCTCACCCACGCTCCTAGGAGGTACCCGTGCAGCCCTGCCAAGCATAGAGCAGCCCTCCCTGGGGGCCAAAAGGGCATGGGCTCACCCTGCAGGTACCCTGTGCGAAAGGGAAACCAAGGCACACAGGCATGCCCAGCCACCAGCATGCTCTAGAACCTACCTTCTTGATGAGCCTGCTGTCTGGTGGAGGGTGGGGTGCTTCTTTCTCCGCTGACTGTGTGCTCTGTCTCTGGGCCGCTCCCTTTGGTCTTTAGATGGAGTGGGCGACGTGAGCGCATTTTCACATTGCTGGTCTGGGTTGGGGACAGCGAGGCGGCAGCTCCAGGCATCAAGCTGTTGTGTGAGAGTGGGAGGAGGCCCAGGCGACGGCAACCAGGCTCCCGGGAAAGAGCTGCTTTGTTCCTCCCAAAAATGTTCCTCCACTGCCGCCTAGAGCATTCCAAAGAAGTCCCGATTTGTTTTCCTTATCAAAAAGAAAAACAAACAAAAAAACCAGGCAGGCCACGTGAGCAAGAAGGGTGTGCGAGGAAACCACTGGACGCCACGCCCCCACCCACGGGCATCCGGCGGCCACCGACCAAGGGAGTGCGGGTCACCAGCCCGGCCCTCACGCAAGCCTTGCTGTCCCCTCCCGCCTGCAGAGTGAATGCAGCAGCAGCAGCAGCAGCAATGTCTCCACCATGTTGGTGACACACGATTACACGGCAGTGAAGGAGGATGAGGTCAACGTCTATCAAGGAGAGGTCGTTCAAATTCTAGCCAGCAACCAACAGAACATGTTTTTGGTGTTCCGAGCCGCCACTGACCAGTGCCCCGCCGCCGAGGGCTGGATTCCGGGCTTTGTCCTGGGGCACACCAGTGCTGTCGTCCTGGAGAACCCCAATGGGACCCTCAAGTGAGTGCGCTGCCCTCCGGGGGGGGGTGGGCCTCCAGGTCATGTGTGGAGCACCCCACCGCATTGCAGAGGCTGTCAGTCTCCCCGGAAGCAGGCTCCGTCGTCACCGGGCTGCTGTGGCAGGTTCACCTCCGATCAGAATGTGTCCGCCCCCAAAGGAAGGAGGGGTGCGCCCCCCCCCATTGACCAGCCACTTTCTGGCAGGTTCTTTCAGTAACCCGCATTTAGGAACACATGATTTGGCGGGTCACAACGTGGGCACGGCAGTCACTTAGTAACTGGGGGTCTTGGGTGGGTGGTAAGGTCCAAACCCCATCCTGCAGCCAGGGTCTGTCGGGGACTGTGACCTGTAAACGGTAGGTGGAGGGTGGAGCCCCCAGACCACCCCCTCCGCATGGGTAGGCGAGTCAACGGAGTCACTTTAAAAACTTGAAACCAGCTTGCTACCTGAAGCAGTTTAAAGGAAGTTAGTTGAGTGTGGGTCCCAACAGTAGAGCCTGCTTGGGGAGAGGGAAGCCAGGCGGAGCTTTCTCGGGCTCTGGGTTAGTGTGGGCTCAGCCCCGCCTTCACCCCTGGCTGGGCCCAGGAAGTCTCATGTTCCACTCTTTGCGGATGCCTTCCGGGTCTTACCCTGAGCACAGAAAGCCACCCTGATGCCCTGCCATTCCTCCCTTCCTCCCCCCTTAAACCCCTAAACCAGGAAGTCAACTTCTTGGCACACAGCACTCCGTTTAAGGAAAAAATCCGAGAAGAAAGACAAAGACGGCAAAAGGGACGGCAAGTTAGAGAACGGTTACCGGAAATCACGGGAAGGGCTCAGCAACAAGGTGTCTGTGAAGGTGAGTGGCCGGGGTGGGGGTGAGGCAGTCCCTCCCACGGAGGCTGGTTGGGCTGGCCAAGGACACTGGGTTTGGGGGAACCAGGTGCCCACACTCGCACCTCCCCAGAGGGGCAGGCACCCTACCAAGGCGAGCGTGTGGTGTCCAGCTGAGGCGGGGAGACCTGGTTCCCAGAGGACACTGACGTTTCAGCTGCGGTGGGGGGAGTGACCCACATCGTGGACCCGCCATATGTCTCTGTGGACTTCCCCCCAAAACTGCTCCCTGGAGGGAGTAGAAGGGGCAGGGGTCTGGTTCCCCTCGCTATCCTCGTCATAATCTCGTCTCTGCGGAGCAGCTGGTGGGCTCGTTGGCAGCCGAGCACGTTCTGCACGGCACCACAGGGCGGCTCTGTAGTCGGGGTGCCTCACACCTGTGGGGGTCTCACCTGGAGCCCTTCCACAGACCCGGGCAAGCCTGCGGTGCCCACAGGAGGGTGTGCAGCAGCGGACCAGCCCTGGGGAGGAAGCGGACCCCTCCTCACGGAGCAGTCTTGGAGCCAGGGAGGGCAGAGGAAGGAACAGACACACCCAAATTAGGAGGGGTGGGGGCTTGTTGCCTCCACATGCATTTAAAGACAGGGAAGGCAAACCGGACGGGTCCAGTTTCTTTGCTATTTCTCCTCAAATCTTAACAGGCGTTGTAGCTCTGGATTGAAAGTAATCCCCCTGTTTGCTTTTCCCTTTCAGCTTCTCAATCCCAACTACATTTATGATGGTGAGCCCTGCTTTTTTTTCCTTGCTCTGGGGGCGAGAGGCCTGGGAAGTGTGTTTCCCAGGCTCACGTGTGGTCTCTGCGGGCTTTTCTGTGGCGCTCTAGGCCTGGGCGGCGGCCTGAGTCTTCTGATTTGCGGGGGCAGCGTCGGTGTGGGTGGGGAGAGCATGCAGGGCGCCTAGCATTGACCTGCCCCTCTTCCCCACCCTGCAGTTCCCCCAGAATTTGTCATCCCGTTGAGCGAGGTCACGTGCGAGACGGGGGAGACCGTTGTTCTCAGATGTCGCGTTTGTGGCCGTCCCAGGGCGTCCGTCACCTGGAAGGGCCCTGAGCACAGCACCTTGAACAACGACGGCCACTACAGCATCTCCTACAGGTGAGCCACAGGCCGGGGGCGGGCAGCATGGCCCTGCAGCTGAGGGGTGCCCCCTGGCGGTGATGGGCGTCGGTGCATTGGTGAGGAGGCCCCTCCCTGACACCGAGGTCCTGTGTGGCAGTGACTTAGGGGAGGCCGCTCTGAAGATCGTGGGCGCGACCACGGAGGACGACGGCCTCTACACGTGCGTGGCGGTGAACGACATGGGCACGGCCTCATCGTCGGCCAGCCTGCGGGTTCTAGGTGAGCTGCCCCGTCCGAACTCCAATCTCTGGGCGGGTGCGGACCCCCCCAACCCCACCGGTCTACGGGCCCTCCCCCTGATGTGGACGTGGCCCCAAGACCAGCAGTGAGTCAGGAGAGAGCTGCACCTCCCAACCACAGTCACTAGAGTCTCCCAGGGCCTGGAAGTAGGGAGAGGGGCCGCAGTGGGCAGGCCTTTGGCCTCCCACTTGGCATGGGCACTGCTGGCCACCAGCTCTGCTCTCGGTGTCAGTGGGCATTACTGAACTGAAATCACAAGGAAGGGGCAGGGGAGCACCCAGCTGCCCCTGACTCTGAGTGCTCCATCACGTCCACTCAGCCATGAGCCCCAGGGGGCCACACTCAGGTCTGAGCCCAGGAAGTAAAAACCCACATGCACTGACGTCTCAGTGACCCTGCAGAGCAGGGTAGACCGGCCCCAGAGGGTGTCCAAGGGTGTCCAAGGCAGACAGCCAGTGGATTTGAACTACCAGCCTGGCACTCCGCGGCCCTAATCTTCGCCCACAGTGCCCCAGGATCTCACCTCCTAGGCCTCTTTACCCCCACCCCCGCAGCTCTGTCTGCCGTTCATAGGCCCTTCGTAGACAGCACTGCCCGGCTGGTGCTCACCACCTCTCAGAGAAGTCCCACAAGGCTATGAAGGGTGCCACCTCCAGTGACACCCAGGCCTGGGACACGGCTGCCCAAAGAGCACTCCACAACCCAAACAGAAAGGTGAATGGAGGCCTGCCTGTCCCACAGGAAGCCGAACCCGCCCCAGGAATCGTACCTGCACCCTGTAACCTGACTGAAGCCTTTCCCCAGGAAAACCGGGAGCCTGGGGTGACCGAACCACTGGTGTCCTGCTTTCAGAGAGCTAGGACAAGTATGACGCAGGTGTCCCTTCCCCTTTGGCCAGTGGTGAGGTGTCCAGAGAGAGGAGACCCAAGCAGGGAGGCGATGAGAGAAAGGCCAGGTCTGTTCTCAGCACCCCCGGCACTTGCTGCCCTAGCGCTCTTTGGAAGGACAGCCCTTCCCTTATGCCCACAGCCTGTCCTTTCTTGATGACCAGCGTCCCCACAATCCTCTCCATGTTTCCCATCTATGACGCCTTCCACCCAGTGAACCTTGTTTCTGTGAGGGGCACGGCTCGCCCGTCTGGCCAATGGAAAGACAAGACCACGTCTGTCATTGCAGAATTGAGCCAGTAGCCACACTGAAGGGGGAACATTGTATTTCATAGATTAGCCTCTCCCGATCGGGCCAAAGGACTTTGATTTCGCCATCCAGTGACCACCTTATGAAATCGTTCTCAAAATCTGGTGCTGCTTGATTCTTACAAGGCGTGCTTGTTACTCTGACCGCCTTCTCTCTCTCTGTGGCTCTTTGGGGCCACTGTCCCGGGCTGGGGGCTCCCTGACGTCGTCTTCACAGAAACATCACCAGGGCCTTCTCACACCGCACCACGGGGGGAGGGTTCAAACCACCAATGTTTTGCTTGGCAGCTGAGCACTGAACCATGGTGCCACCAGGGCACACACCCCGTTGTCGTCCCTACCCCCACCCCCCAACAAAATTGCTGCTGAGCTGCCTTGCGTGCCGTGTTTTCATGCTGAGCCCCCACACATGTCAGGTGGGCACTGGAAGGTCACCGTGCTGACCCACACGAACCTGTTGATGTCTTACCCAGGCAGCTCTGCAGAAAGCTGAACTTGGGGTCCTATCGCGTCCGCTAGTGTCGCCTGATCTAGAATCGGCCTGACGGCTGTGGACTTGGTCTGGCTCACCCATGAGCTTGGAACCCTGTAGGGACCCCTGGGGTGGCTCTGTGTAGGGGTCAGGGTGACACCACCGGCTCCGTTCAGCCCACCCCGGAGCTCAGAACCCACGTGCTCAAAGCAGGCACCGACCTCATTGCAGGTCCAGGGAGTGATGGGATCATGGTGACCTGGAAGGACAACTTCGACTCCTTCTACAGTGAAGTGGCCGAGCTCGGCAGGTACCCCCACTGACCCCGGGCCCCTGGGGAGAGGACACCATGAGCACGGCGTGCGAGAAACCGATAAAAGCTCTATGACTGTGCGCCACATCTGTGGGAAGTGCTGTCTGTGACCACGGAGGTGTGACCACCAGGCCCTTTCCTGCCCCGCCCCTGGACTGTAGGGCTTGGTTATCTCAGGGAATTTTCCATTTTAAAAAAGTGGCCATTAGAACTAGATGGAGCCGCATCAGGACACTCATTGCCAGCGTCCACTCCACCTGGCAGGAGGGGCAGAGAGGGAGAGAGGTGCCTGTCTGTCCCTGGGCCTGGTCAAACACGGTCCAAGAAGCCCCTCGCAGCAGCCTGCGCTCAGTCCTGCCACATCTGTCACCTGTATCCTAGCACGGGCCACCTGCAGCCTTCAGACAACAGCGGCGGGTGGTGGGTCGCTGCTCACCTGCCGTGGGTGGGTCTGTGGCCCCCCGGGCCTCTCTCCGCATTGTCCTTCATCTTGAGCGTCCCCGCACAGCGGTGGACACCGATCAAGAGGGGGAGCAAAAGCCGAGAAGCCTCTAAAGACCTTGCGCTTCCTCCACGTGCTGTGGGTCAGACCCAGACCCACAGGGCAGACTGGGGCACCCTCTCTGGATGCGTGCCGGGAGTAAGCCCTGGTGAGATCTGCTCCCCAGTCCTCACGCGTTACACAGGCTTATCCCCCTCGAGTCTCGAGAGGCCAGAGTCAGCCGTGCTGTGTCTACACACAGCACACATACACACACATGCAGCTCCCAAGCACCCAACGCCTGCCAGCCTGGTGGTGACTGCATTCCACACTCCTGCCCAAAAGCGGACTGAGCAGGGCTCCCAGCCGACAAGTGGCGGGGCAGTCGGCCTCCTGAGACCTGCTCTGGAAGGTCTCATGTCACTTCTGTCCCGTTCGGTGGTCACAGGAAGGCGCATGGCCCTGCTCCCCTGGGAGAGAAAGTTAGCTGAGGGACATGGGCCCCTGTAGTGGGTGGAGCCCCATGGTTCCAGGGCCCCAGGCAGCCATGCAGAGCACCCCCAATTGTCTCCCAGATACCTCAGCACCCTAAGTGACTGTCTCCCCAACATCCTTCCCAGGGGCAGGTTCTCCGTCGTGAAGAAATGCGACCAGAAAGGAACCCGGCGAGCAGTGGCCACCAAGTTTGTGAACAAGAGGCTGATGAAGCGCGACCAGGTCACCCACGAGCTCGGGATCCTGCAGAACCTCCAGCACCCCCTCCTTGTCGGCCTCCTGGACACCTTTGAGACCCCCACCAGTTACGTCCTGGTTCTGGAAATGTGCGTACCCACCCGGCCAGAGCCCTCCTGAACCTCCCTCGATACCTGGGGCCATTTCCTGCACTCAGGGTCAGGGCTGGGGGTCCAGCCCCTGAGGAAGGCTGGGAGGGGCTGCGACTTGAGGAGCTGCCCAGCTTCTCGGACACATGCCCCCTCTCTGCATAGGGTGACAGGAAGGAGGAACATCTTCAGGCTGTGGTGTCTTTCTGGGGGTCCTGCCGGTGTAAGCAGCCCTGGCCCCCAGGCCAGGCTCAGGCTGAGACGGGGGCTCAGACAACCTGTGGCCTGGCTGGTTCCCTCGGGGCCACGGGCACAGAGCTGTCTGGTCAGTGTCCACGCGCCTGGTCCCACTGGTCTGGGCTCTGAGAACTGTTTGCATCTACCACTTCCGCTTCTCCCCAGGACCTCCTGCCAGCCAGAAGGACCAAGGAGGGAGGAGTGGGGGGTGGGGTGTTGGCTGAGGGAAGGGTCCTGTGCCGAGTGGCCTCAGAAGACAGCTTAGTTGTTGACAAGCCTGTGACCTAGAGCCGTAGTCCTTTGTCCCCCAGGGGACATGTGGATGTGTCCAGAAGCCCTTTGTGTTGGACTGCTAACCAACAGGTCAGTGGTTCAAACCCACCAGTTGCTCCTCAGAAGAAGAATGAGGCAGCCTGCACCTGTGAAGATTCACAGCCTCAGAAACCCTATGGAGCAGCTCTGCACCATCCCGCAGGGTTGACTCCACAGCAGTGGGTTTGGAGACATTTGGGGTTCACAGTGTTGCCCCTTGTTGGGGTGCAGCATTGTGTGTGGGGGGGAAGATATGCTGCTCAGCATCCTAAATACCCACGATGGCCCCCCTCAACCTAGATCTGGATATCAGCAGTGCCCTCTCCCGCCCACACTGTAGTCTCCAGGAAACTTAGGAGCATTTAGCTTTGGAACCCTTCCTGTCCCCCCACTTCAGGGCTCGCTTGACACATTTCTGCAGATTTCCACCTGGCCACAACAGGTTACGGTGCCCATCGTCCTTGGCTGGAAAGAGCATCATCATGTCAGGCCGGGCCCCACCCACTGAGGCCCGGGTGTGACCTTCAGCACCCTGCCCCTGGCTGACAGGAGCTATTAGTGCGTCCACCCATGTGCTTCCAGAGTGCAGCTGCCCCAGCCGCCCGCTCAGCCCCCAGCCCGTCCCTGGGTGGTGCCCCAGGTCCAGTTGCCCCCCACCCATCCCCCAGCCCCAGTGCTGTGTACAAGCGGTTCTACCCGAGCTGGACTGTGAACTTCAACCCCTGCCTGGAACATCACGGGTGTGTCCACCCCTCCAGAATAAACATGCTAGCAGGCAGAGGGGCCTCCCCCAGGGCATCAGCGGGAAGTGGCTGGGCCAGGGTTTGGGCAGACCTTGCTGGCTGCAGATTCTGGGGCTCACTTTCCAGCCGCCCCTTGAGAATGAATGAGGCCCCGGGCTCCCTGCCTGCTGGAAGCCTGGCTGCCTCCTGGAGTCTGCCTCCTGGTGACAGCTGTGAGTCCTCCCAGGACCCACAATTTACCAGGGTGTCAGAACGCCCTTGTTCCCCACTTCCGCAAGACCAGTCCCAGTCTGCTCTGCACTGCTGTTCACAGACAGAAGGCAGTGAGCGTGGTTGAGCGAGGCTTGGGCCTGTCGGCGCCCGTGGCCATCCTGTTCTGTCTGGCTTTGACTGTCCGCTGTATCTGTTGACGTAGATACATGGATCTGAGTTTGAGTTTGGGAAGCAGACCACCAGATCCAGGACTTTGAACCCACTGGTTTCCGTTCAGTCTCTCGCTAAGAATGTACCTTTCCGCCTGGGCACACTAACCACCCCCACCCCCACGCAGTGTAACAGCGCCCTGTGAGCGGGTGTGTACATGTGAATAGGTGTTTATGTGTGCTCTGGTCGGGACCAGCTGAGTGGCCGTGGGGTGGGTCGGGGTCTCATCCAGCCATGCTGTCCAGTGGGTGGAGAGCCCCAAGGCACAGGTCAGGCACTGGCCGTGGGAGCAAGGAGCAGCCCTCACCACTGCCACCATGCCTTCCTCCGCAGGGCTGACCAGGGCCGCCTCCTGGACTGCGTGGTGCGGTGGGGAAACCTGACCGAGGGGAAGATCAGGATGTACCTGGGGGAGGTGCTGGAAGCTGTCCGATACCTTCACAACTGCAGGATCGCACACCTGGACCTAAAGGTTGGTGGGGTCGTCAAGGATGAGGGGCCAGAGGCAGCAGTGCAACCCACCTGTGCCATGTGGCTGACTAGCCACAGAGAAGTTGGGATTCCCGGGGGCGGGGGACACATACACAGAGCCTTCAAAAATTTCATGGGGAAAATGGAATAAAAATATACTAGAATTTCTTCACGAACTACTTGAATCCCCCACCCCCAATAAGTCAGAAAGGAGCCCTAATGGCATTGTGAGTTATCCTTGTGTTTCTAACCCCAAGGTCAGCAGCTCAAAACCACCAGCTGCTTCAAGGGAGGAAAGTGAGGCTGTCTATTCCCATAAAGATGGAGCGCCTCAAGCAACCCGCAGGGCCAGAGCTTATCTCCCCGGCCCTGTGGGGTCGCTCTGCAGATCCACTTGATGGCAGTGGATTTTCACGGAAGGCCGTAGGATATAGACAGAAACTGACTTCTGTGTCTCAGGAGTTTCCACATCTTAGACTGTTGACCATAAGTACAGCGGTTTGAAACTACCAACCCCTTCGAGGGAAACCAGTGAGGCTTGTGTTCCCATACAGACGTCCAGCCCGGGAAACCCACGGGGAACAGTTCTACCCTGTCCTACAGGGTTGCTATGAGGCAGAATCGGTTCTATCGATGACCAGGAGCTTGGGTTTGGGGGCTTTGTGTTTTGTTTTTGATATCATCGGCCTATATGCGAGGAATAAACTGCTAGGTCTCAGAATATCTCCTGCTGAGATGCAGCCCAGCTTGGCTGCGTCTGGAGACAGCTGCTTCCAAACCTAACAGTGAAACAGCTGTCAGCCCTTAGTGCCTGAGCCTTCTGCGCTCCGGCTTCTGCATGGCGCCCACGTGAGCTGGCTGATCCAGCTGACCTCGCAGGCCCGCCCCCACCCACGAGCGGTCCACCTTAAGCATAGGATCTGGGAGCAGGGGGTCCTAAAATGACCATCAACTCCTCCTGTCTTCTAGCCCGAAAACATCCTGGTGGATCAGCGCTCGGCCAAGCCAACCATCAAGCTGGCCGACTTTGGAGATGCCGTCCAACTCAACACGACCTACTACATCCACCCGCTCCTGGGGAACCCCGAGTTCGCGGCCCCCGAGATCATCCTGGGCAACCCCGTCTCCCTGACCGCGGACACGTGGAGCGTTGGGGTGCTGGCCTATGTGCTTCTCAGCGGCGTGTCCCCCTTCCTGGACGACAGCGTGGAAGAGACCTGCCTGAACATTTGCCGTCTGGACTTCAGCTTCCCCGACGATTACTTCACAGGGGTGAGCCCGAAGGCCAAGGAGTTCGTGTGCTTCCTCCTGCAGCAGGACCCGGCTGCGCGGCCCTCGGCGGCCCTGGCCCTGCAGGAGCCCTGGCTGCAGGCGGGCCACGGCAAGAGCGCGGACACGCTGGACACGTCCCGACTGACCTCCTTCATTGAGCGGCGCAAACACCAGAACGACGCTGGACCGATCCGTAGCATCAAAAACTTCCTGCAGAGCAGGCTCCTGCCTAGAGTTTGACCTGTCCTGAAGTTCTTTTCTCATTCTCTTTCACCTGCCGATCAGCTGTGAATTCGGATGCCGGAGAAGAAACACAAAAACGAAACAAGCCGACGAACGCAGCCCGCTGCCGGTGTGTTCATCGTGTCTCGCTGCCTCCCAAGAGAGCTTGGGACTCAGAGCTGACGCTGCACTGGGTGGAGACCCCCAGCCCGCCGCCCTCGGCGGTTACAGAGGGCCGCTGCCCTACCCACAGTATTCCATTCAGGTTTCTGAAGAAGAAAAGGAAAAAAAAAAAACTGCAACAGAGAACTTTTTTTAAAATAAACAGGAATAGAATTTTGCAAATCCCACATTTTCCAGATTCACTCGAGAAAAAGCGCCTGCGTGGTATGGACCACGGGCGTTCACGAACCGATCAAAGATACCGCACGCCCCCAGGAGGATGTGCCCACCAGGCGACCATGCCCGCGGCCCCAGCTCAAGCCCGGTGCCCACGTGGCTCTAAGCTGGTGCAGTCTCCTGGTCTGCCGGGTGCCATTCCCGGACGCCAAACATGCGGTCGATCTCAAGACTTCTGCATAAAACTAGAACCAATCGTTTTGCTCTGAAATGTAGGCCTTACTTGTACATAAGACTGTCCCTGCCTTCGGTCTGCCCTTCCCCGCCTCCCCTCTAACACCCACCCACCTCCTGGCCGCATCCTCCCGGAGAGGGGGGTGGTGGGGACAGAGGGCACTGCCTGCCATGAGAGGACATCTGGCTGGCCCCCCGCCCCGCCCCGTCAGATTGTTGGGCAGTATGCAGTCGGTGGAAACACTGTACATGGACTCACTGGGGTTTCTGTGTGTTCGTTTGATTTCATATCATGTGCAATGTTGTGGCTTTAACCTTTTATGCAACTATTTATGAAGGCCTCCGTTGTACCTGTAATAAATACATAGAAAAAGCACATGCTTCGTGCGGTGAGCTTGATGGTTTTGTGAGTGTTACAGGGCCGGGCTGCGGGAGGAGGGGTTGTAGCCCAGGGGGCTATTGGATCCCGCTGATTTAACTCTTTGTGAAATCTGTCCGTTTTGAGGTTTGTTAAAAAAAAAAAAAAGGAGAGTCGTGATTTCATACTCTGAAGATAAAACTGGATAATAGGGTAATAGATTCAAATTGATTATGCTATTATTCAGAATGCCAAAGTATTATTTCCCCCTCTCCCCACCTCTACCCTTTACCCTAAATCAGTCGGGACCTTTACAACTTTTTAAGACTTTTCTGAAGTTTCAACTTTCCGTACAAACCTTGGCTCAATTGTAAGCTGAATTGTGAGTCACTTGAAGCTGACCAGCAGAGGCTTGCTGGGGTCCCCGGCCTGGGTCACTGTGGCAGAACTCACGCTGGCCAGGGGGCGCCCTAAGCCAAGGCAGCTGGTGTCCGGGCAGGTCTTTTTAGCACGAGGCCAGCCGGCCTGCTCCCCAGGCCCACCGGAGGTCTGGGTCTTGAGCCATAAACTGATGTAGTTTAAAGCTTTGCAGCTTCCAGTGTATTTTTATTTATTCTTTGGTTGCTTGTTTTTGTTTGTTTGTTCATTCGTTTCCTCTTGTAAAATTGTACAGAAACTTTTTTAAAGGAAATTGGATTCAAAACTGGATGTGTATCCATACATAACCTCATAACTTTTATTTGTGGATTTATCGTTTTCCTTCATGATTTCAGTTCCGTTTTTTACATGATTTTGCATGTATATTTCTTTGTACAGAGACTTGACGTGTTTACACAGTACGATGTGATGTAAATATTTTATTTTGCCATCAGTTATTTTAAAAAATTAAACACATTTGCCTGGTTTTTGGTGTTAGGCCTTTTCTTTGGATCGGTAATGACCGAATGGAAGAGTCAGGCCATGGTGGGAAACTGATGGGGTGAGGGGTCGCTCTCAGTGCCAGCGGTGGGGACCATGGGCCCTGGCTTATGGAAGACTCCAGATGACGAATCCATTGAACGGAAACAGACATGGATAAGACTCCCAGCCGAGGCCGGCTGACACAAACCAAACTCCCGACCATTTTGCGCAGGGCCTTCTTGCAGTGGGACTATCGGAGTGCCCCCCAACCCTCAGAAGTTAGCAGGAAGGGTACATCTCGATGGTGTCGCATTGGAACCAACACGGAAACCCTGCTTCTCCGTGGGGCTAAAAGCAAAACCAATACCCCAGAGGGCCTTCGAGGAGGCGACCTCCTGGACTCATGCCAGGGTTTCTGAGAGCCGAAGGCCTGTCCCTCCAGAGAAGACGCCGCCACAGCCGCCCTCCCACCCACCCACCCAGGGGGGTTCCCGCCACCACCTCCCGGGCTCTGATGCCACTAGCCCGGCTGTCTTACAGCAGCAGACTGAGGCTGGGCAGCAAAAGCGCCCCTCCCTTCCCTCCCTCTGTGCTTTCCTTCCCAGCTGGGGAGTGTTCGTGCTCAGCCCACAGTAAAGGTTTAGCTTTCCGTTGTCTTCCCATAATCTCGAGCGTAGCTGATAGGAAAGGCTGCCTTCCACGTGCCTTGTTGGGTCTCGCTTCATGGGGCCCAGGGGCATCGGGTGGCTCTTTGGGCTCAGGATGGAGTGCAGACTCCAGTACTGGGTTCGAGCCCACCGCAGCAGCCTGGCAGCAGAACTTGGAGTGTGCCCCCTGGCAGAACCCAGCTCCACCCTGTCGGCAGCACGAAAACCTGGAGGTGTGTAGACAACTGATGCGTGAGGTGATTGTTCCTGAAACCCACGTTTCCAGAGAGAAGGCCGTTTCGATCTTTGTTCTATAATGCTTACTGTCTAGGTTCCTCTCTATAGAGACATAGAAAATATATAAAATGGTGTTTTATATCCTGTATGTTACTACTTAAAACCCTTTTAAACCCAGAGATACTGTTTAGCCTTAAGGGAAACTTTTAAAATCAACATTTTAGGAAAAGTGAATTGCGAACATCATCTAACAGCAAGTGTTGATTCGAAGAAGACAGAAAAGGGTCTTTGAGCTGGATTTTTTTCAGATGATGTTAGGGACAAAAAAAATAATCTGAAACTAATGAAATGCTTCTCTTTTTATACTTACGAGTCATTTCACTTACAGGGAAATAAAGTTCAAAAGTTCTAAGTCTGTAATTGGCTCAATAAATGACTAACATATGGATAAACCTGTATTTACATTACCCAAAGCAAAACGTAATGCCTTCATAATACCCATGTGATTTTGGTATCATGATTAGCTTTATAAAAGGAATTGGAATGTGTTCCTGCCCCGTGTTTTCTGGGAAAGATTCTGTAGCGTTGGTATTCTTTCTTCAAATAATTGGTAGGTTTTTCCGATGGAAACTTGTGGGCTTGGGAGTTTGTTCTGGGAGGATTTGTAAGCTGCCGATTCAATTCCCTTAATTGTCTTGGGGCTCTCCACAATGGTTATGGTGGAGCCTTTGTCTTGGGACTGTGTCAATCCATCTCCTGGGAGGTTTTCTTGTTTTCCATTGACCGTCTACCAAGCACGATGTCCTTTTCCACAGCTTGGTCTTTCCTGAAAGTAGATCCAAAATACATGAGACAAAGTCTTCCAGCCTTGTTTCCAAGGAGCCTTCTGACTGCTCTTTTAAGAGACTTGTTTGTGTGTTTGTTATAGATGAAATATATCAGGAGGAAAGATTCGGGCCGGAGAATGCGCTGCTAGTGTGCAGGCGCGGCTGGGGGCGGGCCGAGACTTCGAAATCTCGGTGAACCCCAGTCTTCGCTGCATCCCGAGCCTGCAGTCATGGCCGCCTACCAGCTAGTGCTGATCCGCGAGAGCACCTGGAATCTGGAGAACCGCTTCAGCTGCTGGTAAGACGCCCACCTGAGCCTGGGGCGAGCAGGTGCTGCGAGATGCGGGCTACGAGTTTGACATCTGCTTCACCTCCGTGCAGAAGAGAGCCATCCGGACCCTCTGGACGGCACTGGATGCCATCGACCAGATGTGGCTGCCCGTAGTGAGGACCTGGCGCCTCAATGAACGGCACTACGAGGGGCTGACTGGCCTCAATAAGGCAGAAACTGCCGCCAAGCACGGCGAGGCCCAGGTCAAGATCTGGAGGCTTCCTATGACATCCCCCCGCCGCCCATGGAGCCGGACCACCCCTTCTACAGCAACATCAGCAAGGATCGCAGGTATGCAGACCTCACTGAAGACCAGCTGCCCTCCTGCGAGAGTCTGAAGGACACCATTGCCAGAGCCCTGCCCTTCTGGAACGAAGAAATCGTTCCTCAGATCAAGGAAGGGAAGCGGGTCCTGATGGCAGCCCATGGCAACAGCCTCGGGGCATTGTGAAGCATCTGGAGGGGCTCTCTGAAGAGGCAATTATGGAGTTGAACCTGCCCACCAGCATCCCTGTCGTCTCTGAGTTGGACAAGAACTTGAAGCCCATCAAGGCCATGCAGCTCCTGGGGGACGAGGAGACCGTGTGTAAAGCCAGGGAAGTTGTGGCCGCCCAGGGCAAAGCCAAGAAGTGAAGGCACGCCAGCTGACTGCTGTCCCAGGACACCCGCCCTCCCTGCCCACCCGCTCCTGTGCACCGCTCCCCTGCACACGTCCCACTGACCACACCTTACATAGCCGCAGATGGGGGACCCGTGGCCCCCATTTCAGCCATCTTGTCCCCCACAGACTCTCCCTTCATACAGTCCTAGTCCGAGTGGCACCTCCGGGGCATGCACACTCCTCAGCCAGGCCCAGGGAAGCCTTGCCTCTCTTCCCAGAGGGCAGGGACTGTGGTTATGCCAGTGGATTGTTAGCTCAGACGGACTCGAGTTAGGGGTGGGAGGAACCACATTGAGGATGACCGAGCAGGAGGGCGAGCTAGGCAATTCCAGCCCCGGACTGTCGTGCAGTCAGGTTGGTCCAGGCACGCGAGCCATTCCACGTGGTGATCTTACCTCCCTTCCTCCCTGACCCTGAAGGCTGGGACCAACTCCGAATGTTTACGTGTTGCATTTTACAAAAAGGAAAACAAAATTATGTTTATGTATGACGAAGCGAAAACCCTTCTAGGGTTTCTGGTGGCAGTTGAAATCCTAGGACCCCATGTGACCATCAGAAAATAAGCCATTCCTCTCAGCCCGTTGGGTAGGCTCCCTGGCTGCTGCCGGGAGGAGTCCATCCTGCTGTGTACTGTAGAATCCTTCCCGACCTCTCTGCTGTGCGGCAGTGAAATGCCTATTGATCGTGTCCACATGTCTCTTCGCTGAGTTTGAGGCCTGGTCCAGTTGTGCGGCCCTGCTTCTTGGGCCCAGTCCTCAGTTTGAAGACACCTGTACTAAATCCTTTTTCCAGATCAGTGTAATAAAGGAGTGATGTGCAATAAAAAAATAATAAAAAAAGAAATATATCAGGAGAATGCCCTCAAGGGAATGGACCTCACAGTTGTGGCGACTGGCAAGTCCCAGATCTGGGTCAAACATCCGGCAGGGGGCGGGCCTCAGACTGATGCAGTTGCAGCGATAGGCGAGGGGAAAACCAGCAGGTTCATGGAAGCCAACAAGTTCTAAGAGCTTCGGGTCAGGAGGCAGGCTGCTGGCTCAAGTATCAAGAGCCAGAGGTCAAAGGATGAGGACTGAGCACAAGCGAGCTTTGCCAGAAGTCACATATATTGGATGCATGCCGCACCAATAAGGAAAATCCCTTTAACTGATTGGCAGCTCGATTCAGATCTCAAAATGGAAGGTGGTTACATACTATCTGCCAAGTACCATGGCCTAATCAAGTGAATACTTAACAGAAACCACCGAATGGATCCGTTTTGGAGAGAGGAGCGTTAACGGCTGCAACTGTAACGATGGATTTGTTTCACCATTCAGTTCTTTCAGGTTTAGGGTCACATATTCTGCAGCTCTGATTGCTGTCTTGAAAGACATAAGCCAGGATGTTCCTTGAAAGCAAAGCTTCGTGAAACTTCATCTCTGGTACTTTGGAGATGTCGGGAGGAAAGGCCAGCCCCTGGGGAAGGCAACATACTCGGTCAAGTAGCAGGGCAGCAAAAAGAGAGGGAGATCCTCCAGGAACTGCGTCGACAGAGCAGGTACAGCAGCAGGTCCCAACATGACACCTGTGAGGATAGCTCAGGCCCCGGCAGCAGCTCACTCTGTGGTACACAGGCTTATATGACGTGTCCGCCTCGGTCACCCTTTCCTATGCATTTGCATTATGGTGCTGGCAAAGAATACTGAAAGTACCATGGACGGCCAAAAATCCAAAGAGATCTCTGTTGGAGGAAGCACAGCCCAAGTCTCACACACTTTGGACGTGTGGTCAGGAGACCCCAGTCTTTGGAGGACGCCGCGCGTGGTCAAGTAGGTGATGCTGTGAGGTGCCATCGAGGGGGCGCCGAGCCGTAGAGACCCTCTGCACAGCAGAAGGAAACACTGCATGGTCCGGCGCCATCCTCACAACTGCTCCTATGCCTGACCCATCCTCTTGTTCACCGCCCCTCCTCTTTACCAAACATGATGTCCTTCCCCAGGGACTGGTCTCTCCTGACAATAGGTCCAAAGTACGGAAGACTGGGTCTTTCTATCCTTGCCTCCACAGAACACTTGGCCTTCTTCCAATACGGGTCAGTTTGTCCTTGTAGCGGTCCATGGTACTTCCGCCAGCACCACAATTCAAATGCATCGATTCTTCTAAGGTCGTCCTTATTCATCATCCAACTTTCACAGGCGTATGATGCAATGGAGAATACCTCGTCTTGGGTCAGGTGCACCTCAGTCCTCAAAGTAACATCCTTGCTCTTCAGGACTCTAAAGAGGCCTTGTACAGTCGATTTAACTAATACGGTACATCTTCTGATCTCTTCACTGCTGTGTTCATGAACATTGATTGTGGATCCAAGTAAGAGAAAATCCTTGAGCGCGACAGCCTTTGCTCCATTGATCATGAGGGTACCTATTGTCCAATTGTGAGGATTTGGGTCTTCCTTGTATTGAGATGTGATCCACACTGAAAGTTACAATCCTTGGTCTTTGGCAAGCGCTTCAAGTCCTCAATTATAGCACGCAACGTTATGTCATCTGCATGCTGCGGGGTGTTAATAAGCCTTCCTCCAATCCTGATGCCACACTCTTCTTCATCTAATCCAGCGTCTCTGGTGATTTGTTCAACATACAGATTGAACGCGTGTGGTGAGAGGATACAGCCCTGACGCACACCTTTCTGGAGTTTAAACAATACAGCCTTTGTTCTGCCTCACAACCGCCTCCTGATCCATATACAAGTTCCACATGAGCACATTGAAGCGCACCAGAATTCCTATTCTTCTCAAGGTCATCCACAATTGGTTAGGGTCCCCACGTTCGAATACCTTTGCTAGTCAATGAAACACAAGCAACCATCTTTCTAGTATGCTTCCTTTGAGCCAAGGTCCCATCTGACATCGGCAAGCATATGCCTGTTTGCATGTCCTCATCTGAATCTGGCCTGACCTGGCAGTTCCCTGTGAATGGGCTGCTCTAACCGTTGTTGGATGGTCTTAAGCAAAATCTTACTTGTGTGTGATGTCAATGATGTCATTCTATAGTGTTGCATTCTGTTCAGTCACCTTTCTTTGGAATGGGCACAAATATGGATCTCTCCAAGCCAGTTAGCCAGGTAGCTGTCTTCGAAATTTCCTGGCTTCCAGTGCTGCTTCAACCTTCTGAAACATTTCAATGGCTATTCCATCAAATCCTGGAGACTTG
The DNA here is from genome assembly GCF_050624435.1 of Tenrec ecaudatus. Classification (NCBI taxonomy): domain Eukaryota; kingdom Metazoa; phylum Chordata; class Mammalia; order Afrosoricida; family Tenrecidae; genus Tenrec; species Tenrec ecaudatus. The sequence goes on from NC_134531.1 coordinate 13,029,451, forward strand.
TTTTTCGCTAATGCATTCAGTGCACTTGAAAGTACTCCTTCATGAGCATTGTTTCTTGCTCATATGCTACCTTTTCAAATGGTGGACTGTAGACTAGGCTTGAGTTTTTTCTTAAGTTCTTTCAGTTTCAGATGTACTGAAAGTATTCTCTATTCTCCCCTTTGGTTTACTAATTCTAGGTCCCTGCACATCTTGTTATAAAATTTAACTTTGTCCTTCTCCAGCTGCCCTGGGAAATTTTCTATTCGATTCTTTAACTTTAGCCTTCCTTCCACTTTCTAAGCTCCTCTGTGATTAACAGCAAATCTCAGAGTCCCTTCTGACACCCACTTTGGTCTTTTCTTTCTGTCCTCTGTTTAATGACCTTGTGCTTTCTTTACGAAAGATGTTCTCGATGTCTTCCCCCGGCTCATCAGGCCTCCTGTCATTAGTGTTCAATGAGTCAAATCTGTTCTTGAAATCTTCTCGAAATTCACATGGGATAGACTTCCAGTCATATTTTGACTCCTGTAGGCCTGTTCTAATGTTCTTCAGCTTTATCCTGAGCTTACATACAAGCAATTGATGGTCTGTTCCACAGTCGGCCCCTGGTCTGGTTTTAGCTGCAGATAGTGAGCTGCTCCATCGTGTCTTCCCACAGATGGAGTCTTTTTGAATTCTGTATCTCACATCAGGGACAGTCCACGTGTATAGTCTCCTTTTGTGTTCTTGAAAAACGTTATTTGCTATGAACAATCTTCGGTTTTGCAAAATTCTATCATGTGATCTCCAGCTTCATTTTTATCACCAAGTCATATTTTCCAACTACTGTTCCCTCCCCTTTGTTTCCAACTTTTGCGCTCCAATCACCAATAACTACCCATGCATCTTGATTTCATGTTTGATCAATTTCTGAATGAGGTCATTAGAATTCATCAATTTCTTTGTCACTAGCTTTTGTGGTTGATGCATAAAATTGAATAACAGTTGTATTGATTGGATTTCCTTGAAGGTGCATAGCTATAATCCAATCACACATCGGATTGCACTTCATGAGGGATTTAACAAGATTCTTCCTGACAATCAACTCCATTGCCATTCCTCTTGATTGTGTTGTCCCCAGCGTAGTAAATCATATGAATTTCTAATTCAAAATGGTCAATACCAGTCCATTTCAGCTCACTAATGCCTAGAGATCAATCTTCATGTGTTCCATCTCATTTTTTATCACTTCCAATTTTCCTAAATTCATACTCTGCACACTCACAGTTCCCGTCATTGGAGGGGTTTGAGAGCTGTTTCTCCTGACCTTGAGTGGCACCCCACCCCAAATGAAGATCCAGAAGGCTCCACTCCAACAGAATGTCACCGTGGTCGGCCCCCTGCCCAAGAAATCATCTTCTCCTCAGTCACCTTTTGAGTGTCCTCAGACGTGAGGGGCCCATCTGCCACCAGCAGTTTCTGTGCCAATGTTCTGTTTCCTTTGTGTAGGCTCCAGTGTTGGAAAATGCTTCAAAGCCGCACATAAGGTTTCAGTGGCTTCTTCCGTTGAAGTGGGCAACTGAGCCCTTCATTGTCTGGTCACAGTCTGGAAGCCTGTTCGCTTTGGGGGGGAGCCTGCTGGCACGTGAAATACCACTGACATGGCTTCCAGCACTGCAGCAGCACACAAGCCGCCACAGTTCGACAAACGGACAGACAAGTAGGTAAAGTAGAGGGGGAGCAAAAAAGAGGAAGACTTTTGACAAGACAATTTGGCACCATGGCTGCATCGGTGGGTTTGGACCGATGGATGGGGCAGGACCTTGCAGTGTTTCACCGTGTGTACGTAGCGTCACTGTGAGTCTGAAATGACTCAGCAGCACAGAACAACCCGCTCTCGAAGAAATCTGCTCTTCAGCATCCTTGATGGGCTCAAAGCCAGTTCCTTTTAAGATGTGATTTGAGTCTGGGGGCTAAGAAAGTGTGGTAGAGTAAAATCACACGTATATGGTGGCTGGGGTGAGGTTTCCCAGCATGATTCTCTTAGGACAAACCCTTGAACCCTAAACGAATAAGCAGGTGAATTGTGGTGGGGAAATTACTGGGCGCAACTTTCTTGGCTTTTTTCTCACCAGAACAGTATTCAATCTTCATAAAACCTCATAATAAGCCCCCTGTGTCTTTTGAGAAAAATGTATCAAGATCATCACTTAGAAATCCCCAAAAAAGCAGTCACCATAACCTTCTAAGCTGATCTCTCTGCCTTGAGTTGACCCAGAAAATGTCCTTGTAAGCCACTGTTTTAATTAGACCTTTTTTTTAAGGTGCCCTAATGAGATAAAGACAAAAGTATTAATGAAGATCTCTTCTGCAGCCAACCACTGATAGCAGAGACATGTTAGACCATATTTTACTTGGACTAAACCTCTGTTAGTCCAGTTGACTAGAGAAACAAATCCACGGACACTCACCTGTGTGTAAGAAAGAATCTTCTATGAAAGAGTAATTGCATATTAAGAAAACAGCTCGGCCCAGTCCAGAGCGAGTCCAAGAGGGTTGGGAGGGTTGGGGAGGGGGAGGAATGTGGACAGGACCCGGCAGAGGGAGTGGGATGAGTGATGATGCATTGTGGGGATTGCGATCAAAGAGGAAACGAAATGCATACGCGTGTAATGGAAAAAGTGATCTGCTCTGTAAGCCTTCACCCAACTCACAGTAAAAAGTTCAAATACGACAGACTCGAGATTACCTTTGGGGAGCAACGATGGCCAGGGTTGAAAAATAAATAAATAAATCCTGCTCCCTCTAACCAAAAACGCAGGGGAAGAACAGCATAGTGAGACAGAAAATGGAAGCTTTTTGGGCAATAAATGCTCCACTCCATTCCTGTGCCTCAGAAAGAGCTGTGTGCCCCCCCGGGAGCGTAGATGTCTATCCTGGCCGGGCTGCAATGCGACTCCCTCCTCCTCCTGCTGGAAAAGTCTGAGGACCCAGACCCCTGTAGGGTCTGCTTGGATCTCCACCTCCAAGTGGCAATCACAAAAGGCCCCTTCTCCTCCCCATTGGAGTTGGACCAGAGGAGACATAACGGAGCCAGGATTTTTAAGAACAGCTGGATTACTGAAATCACGTCCTTCTTGTGTATCAGAGAAGAAAGGCCTCGCGAGGACAGTGTGGGAAAATGTCAACGTCGTGCTGGACCAGGGTCCGAAGGCTGCATGAAGGTCCAGAATCTCATCATCTGAATGCTGTTGCTCATACCCATCAGGAAAATTGCAGCTTCCATGAAACCATGATGGGTTGCTGTGTTGGTCTGGGTTGATTAGAGAAAAAAAATTAATGGACACTCATATGTATAGAGAATAAGTATATTATTAAGAAAACAGCCCTGCCCTGTCCAGACCAAGTCCATAACTTGGATATTAGCCCATATGTCTGATACCAGTCTGTAAATTCCTCTACAGACTCAGGCAATACATGCAATGATGCCTAATGCAGGACAACCACTGGCCAGTGGGTGGACAGTGTTGTGAAAGGTGACCAGATTTTAACATTGGTAAACCGGGACACCATTGACTGGGGGTGGAGGGGGTGGCGGTGGGGTTCTTGATTTAAAATTTGGTATATAGGGAGCAACAAAATTTTTCATAGACCACAAAAATAGTATTGTAATATATATTTTTTAAATGTCAACCTAAGTACAATTTACAAATATAATACATTAAAATTATGTATAGTATTATTTTATTCTTTGGCATATTTCTCATTTGAGTGAATTTTTTTAGTAGATTGCTGTCGTTATAAAGGTCATGAAATTTTTCACAAGAATTTGTTAAATTATATTTCACGGATGGTTAACAGAAGAAAATTATTTTCTAACAACTCTTGACACTGAAATTTTAAATTATTAACTTCATTTGCTACTTCGATTACCAAAATGTTGTCACCTTCAATAAGTTTTATAGCATTTTGAAAAAAAGAGCTGCTTGATTGTGTACAAACACGAGCCAAATTTTTGAAGATTTTTTTTAAAAAAAACTCTTCTAAAATTCTATGACATTTAGCCTGTGACAGGAAGTAGGATTTCAAAGGATTGTATATTTTCAAAATTCTTTCAACAGCTGGCTAACCAGCGCATTTTACTGTATCCAAGTATTTTCTTATATTCGAGGTCTGCGGTTTCACAAAATTCTTTAAGCATTTAAACACGTACAGTGTATATATAGAAATAAGAATATATTTTAATAACAATATTTTCCACATCTATGGGCAACAAATCAGCAGCTGTTTGAGTGGCATTATATACTATGAGCACTGCACAATCAACACCAATAATGTTTTTATTAAGTTTTTTGTTTAATTTATTAAAAATATTATTTGTACCTCTTCTCGCTTTTCCTCCAAAATTTGCGTTCATGTTGTCTGCACAATATGCAATCATTTTGTTTTTTAAATTGTTTTTTCCAAAATATTAATAATGGAACTGAAAATTATTTCAGAAGTTTCACTGGGCACAGAAATGAAATCTAAAATTCTAATTTTTATTCTAGTTTCCAAAATCAAAAAATCTAATAATGGTTGGAAATATCTTTCTATCCTTATGATTAGATGCATCAGAATAGATGGATATAAAATTAATTTTTCTAGATTTTTGTTTAATTCTGAAAATGCATATGGGGAAAGCACATTACACACAATTGCCTCGGATTTTGTTCTAGCACAGGCAAATTTTTTGTTGATTAACTTTTTGACAAGTTGTGATACAAAGTCCATAGATCTGAAGGAAGGATTGTGATTAATAGCATGAAAAGACATAAGTCCTTCTGCTAATGCTAATTTCTTTTCTTCGTCTCCATAAGTTATTTTCCAAAAAAAATTCCTGTATTTTGGGGCAAGATGCAGCAGTATTTAAATATCTTTTATGTTTCTGTGTCTCCAAGTTCTTTGAAATATCATTCTTCCCACCGTGCGAAATAGAAAATTCACAATTGCATTTCTCACATTTTACCACTGTAATCGCTTTGGGTTTTTTTAATGGGGAACACAGCTTTCCCCCAGATCCTGAATGCTTCCTCCCCCCAACTACCATGATCCGAATTCTACCTTGCAGACCTGGATAGGACAGAGGCTGTACACTGGTGCATATGAGGGCTGGAGGTACAGGGAATCCATGGTGGATGATACCTTCAGGACCAAGGGTGTGAGGGACGATGCTGGGAGAGTGGAGGGTGAGTGGGTTGGAAGGGAGGAACTGATTGCAAGGATCCACATGTGACCTCTTCTCTGGGAGAGGGACAGCAGAGAAGGGGGGAAGGAAGACTCCGGATAGGGCAAGATATGACAAAATAACGATGTATAAATTACCAAGGGCACATGAGGGAGGGGGGAAAGGGGAGGGAGGGGAAAAAAAAAAGGGGACCTGATGCAAGGGGCTTAAGTGGAGAGCAAATGCCTTGAGAATGATTGGGGCAGGGAATGTATGGATGTGCTTTATACAATTGATGTATGTATATGTATGGATGGTGATAAGAGTTGTATGGGTCCCTAATAAAATGTAAAAAAAGAAAAGAGGAGAAAAAATGATTAGGGCAGGGACTGTACAGATGTGCTTTATACAATTGATGTATGTATATGTATGAACTGTGATAAGAATTGTATGAGCCCCTAATAAATTGTTAAAATTTAAAAAAAAAAAAAAGGAAATTCACTTCTTAAATCATCGTTGAATTTTCATCCTCTTTTCTTACTCATTATGTTAAAAATCTAAAATTTTTTAAAAATTATATTATAAATTATTATATGCATATTGCTTAAAAACACAGCAAGTAGGTACATAATTACATGAACATATTTTATTTTTAGATAATAAATTAAATTACTTTGATTGTTATAAAGTAACTATATGTTTTAAATTATTTTAATTTTAATCCTAGATTTCTTTCTAAATAATAACAATACTAACTTGTATTATTTTTTCTCTGAATTTTCCTTAACGTAAGTAAGTGTCACTTTCAAGGCCGGCGCTAGACTTTTTGCTGCCACTATACGAGTATGATCTGCTAAATTCAAGAAAAATTATGTATCTATGAAATAAATAAATAAATTACTTACCTAAATTATCTGAATAGCTGATTTGTGGACATCGCTTGTTTAACTAGCAGCAGCATGCAGTACGGTGTGTATCGTCTGAGAGACAGTTACAAAATGTTTTCATGGTGGCCAATGCCCAAAGACACCATTGTTCATTAAGACCAAACAATGGTGGTCGAATTCTAACAACTGATCAACAATGCGAACTTTGATAGCCAGTTCTTCATAATCAGGTCTCAACAATTATTTGTTATTATTAAAGTTTAACATTATAAAATTAACAAAAATAATATAAAACTCATATCTTGGCGAAATAGCCACATGGCAGCCGAAACCGTATATTCCCTTTCCGTTCACCTGCCAAAGGAGTTAAAAATTGGGACTGTCCCACCAAAAGCCGGACATCTGGTCACCTTCGTGTTGTGGATCCAGTGGCAGCGGAAGCATCTTGGCACTGGTGTGGATCTTCATGTGGCTCCTTCAGCTCTGGCTGCCATCAGCTTAGCTCCATGTGTCTTGTCAGCAGGAATGTCTCACGGGGAGATGAAGCAGAGAGCAAGAGAGAGAGGGAGGAAGACAGGAGTTCCCGAATCCTCATGAGAAGGCCAGGGCCACACAGAGGCCTCATTGGCTATGACTTGATGAACAGGTTAGACATCATCCCGTCGCAAATTGACAAGAGATTATGTAACTGCCACCGTTGCCTGATGAAGATTTTAAAGAAGCCATAATAAAACTGCTTCCATGAGTAACTGTAAGATACAAAAAGGCTTTTCCCCATGTTGTCTCCCCCAAATACATGCTAAGCCTAAGACGCTGCTTGCTAGCGCATGGTGGGAGGCATTCAACCATCCAGAGCAGTGGTTCTCAACCTTCCTAATGCCGCGACCCTTTAATGCAGTTCCTCATGTGGTGGTGACCCCCAACCATAACATTATTATTTTCGTTGCTACTTCATAACTGTAATTTTGCTACTGTGATGAATTATAATGTAAGTATCTGATATGCAGGATGTATTTTCATTGTTACAAATTAAACATAATTAAAGCATAGGGATTAATCATAAAAACTATGTAATTATAATTGTGGAACATTTACTTTTAATTACAAATCAATGGCATTTTGTCTGGAAGCAGGGTAACAGTCTTCACACCGGGTACTCCTATGTGGGCGTGTCAGCATGTGGGCGGACCTGCTTGGAGACAGAGGAGCAGTGTCTCAGTTCCTAAGACCATGGGAAATATGTGTTTTCTGATGATCTTAGGCTCCCCCTGGAAAGGGTCATTCGACCCCCAATGGGGTCAGGACCCACAGATTGAGGATTCCTGATTTAGAGCAATCAGACCCTATTGTCTATCCCGCCAGGTGGGTCTCATACCCTACTGATAAGGATAGCGCTTGTTTCCCTGGAGAGCCCAGAGAAAAGGCCAAGCCCACTCAAGGACAACGAAGGTTAGGCTGCCATCTTGAATCTAGGATTCGCCATCTTGCTACATGTGTACCCCTAATCCTTCCTCTTCCTATTGCATGTACTCCCCTAGATCGTCCCCCTCCCACTGCTGCATTGCCTATTGTACATCCTTTCCCTGAGATGCATGTGGTCACCTATGATCAGGAGACCTTGCGTTCCCCTAAGGATATATAAGGCTTGGTCAGAAATACAGAGGCTCTCCTCTCCTCCGATCCTCTCCTCCTGCTCTCTGCACGGACCTGGCTGCTGAGATCATGGCCGTCCAGGAGGTGAGCATGCTACTATGACATATTTCTGACTCCTTTATTTTGCCTTTCTCCTATCTCTCTTATTCGCTATGACTTTACTATGATCTTTATGTATTATCACCGTACAATTGCACCTACGGACCCTTGATATTGTCAGGGTGGGTAGCCTGACAAGTAATTATGTGCAGGCTTGGAACAAATGAAGTGGGTGGGGGTGGGGCGGGTATCTCAGCAAAGAAATAGAAGAAATACCAATAAACAAAATCTTGGAATCTAACAGCACAATTACTAAAATAAGTTCAATGTCTGCGCTTAAAAGGAGAATGGGAGGGACAGAGGAAAGAATCCGTGAACTTGAAGGAGTAAGAAAAATGGCCCAATCCAAACAATAAATTTGAAAAAGAATGAACAGCACTTTAGTGACTGGCCAGACCATAATAGATAGATAGATAGATAGATAGATAGATAGATAGATAGATAGATGATAGATAGATAGATAGATAGATAGATAGATAGATAGATGATAGATAGATAGAGCGATCCATCCTGTGTGGTTTGGGGTACTGAATAAAAAAGGAGCAGGAGAGCAGGGTACAAAATCATATGAAGAAATAATGGCTGCCTGTATCTCTCCATATAAGACAACAAACAGTCCCAGGAGAAAATAATGGGACTGGCAGTGCCGGCAGGGAGGACAGAGCGGTGAAGGGGCATGGGCAGCCAGCAAACTCAGGAATGGGGGAACAGCAAGAGATCTGACAATGATGGCAAGGAGGCCTGGTGGGGTTTGATCAAGTGCAATGTAGCCAGGAGGAATCACCGAGAGCCGAGTGCAGGGTGAGCATGACAGTGGCACAGGAGGAAGGTGAAAGGAAATCAAGGAAAGTAGGAATTAAAAGCTATTTATCAAGGTATAGCTATAGGCATGTATAGATGTAAGTATATTAATTTATAATGAAAGGGATAGAGGCCAATGTACATATATTTATATGTTAAGTATTAAAACAGCAGACGGACTTTGGGCCTCTACTCAAGGCCTCCCTAAACACAAGAACACTTTGTTCTAATAACCTGACACTCTGATACTTTCCCGACATGATCACTGAAGACAAAATGGATGCACACACAAGCAAATGTGGTTAAGAAGGTGAATGGTACCTGAGATAGTTTGTTGTGCCAGCCTGGCTGATAAACACATGTGGGGTTAGTTGAAGGGCAGAGAGATAAATGGCTCAGCGAGCCTCGCCTTTCTTGTCTCTTGCTCTTTGATCATCAGACCAGTGTGCGGCTACCTTGCTTGTTCTTTGCCTCAATTTGCAACCTACACTACCTATGGGACACCTAACCTGTGGACTGTGTCGCTGTAATTTGAGGTCCCTTTAAGACCTGCCTTGCCACAGAATTGGAATTTACATCTCTTGAGCTGGGGACTGACTGTTGGTGATCTGGCTGACTGTTGGTCACCTGCCTTGCTGTTTGCTGCCTGTGCCGGGATAGCCTGAATCTCTCTACAGAGAACTACCTGGCAGCCCTCATGACTTGAAGGACTGTAGTGTCTCACAACTCTCTCACGGGAGTGAGTTGCACTGAGCCATGATTTGTACTGTTTTATAATTTAACTGTTCATTTATTGTATTATATATCTATCTATCTGTAAATAATTTAACTGTTTGTTTTTTGTGATATATATCTATTTTTTATATCTATCTATTTTTATAAAATTATCAGCAATCTGGTTTTGTCTTTCTAGAGAACCCTCTCTAACACATTTTGGTACCATGAGTGCTTCTAGAGAAATAAAATCATAAATATGGGCTTCTTAAATTGGCTCTCCAGCCTGATTAGTCTTAACACTAGTAATGCTACTTCAACACCCCAAAGCATGGATAAGTCTGCTACTCTTCCTAATCCATGGTGTGAAATAGCAAAGCTAATACCTAAAGTAGCACCACCAATAGATGAGGTGCTGGTTAAAGGAGAGGCTCTGAGTGAGCATGTGCTTGATATTTTCCAGGAGTTTTGTAAGGATGACAAGTATAGGGAAGCTGGTTGGCTGGGCCTTCTTACATGTGTGATTATAGAGAGGGATGGTCTCAGAGGCTCAGAAGCGCGCCTCAGGTGCAGACTAACCGATTTGAAAACTTCCATCTGTGCTACAAAGGAGAGCCTTTTCTCTCCTCTAGTAAAAGAGCTGACATTGCTGAGAACTAGGTCCAGAGTCTCATTATGTGAGTGGCTGAATTACAACGGCAGCTGAATTGCAGATCTAGAGCAGTGTCTGATACCAAAGTGAGGGCATTGATTGGGAAAAGTTGGGACCCTGAAATATGGGATGGGAAAATATGGGCTGATGATCCAGAAGAGGAGGATATTAAGCCCTTAGAAACAATTGACCCACCCCAGTCAATAGATCCACCCCTCCCAGCTGAAAGTATTAATTCACAATCCACACCTGAACAGATTAGCCAAACTATTCAAGTTGATATGCCAGGTGGGGCTGCATTGCCTGAGGGAGATGCCTTACAAGATATTGCTGAGAGCATCCAGGAAACACCCTCACCATCCATTATTTCTGCTTGACCTGTCACTAAAATTAAGTCTCAGAAAGCTCCTAAAAGTGAGGCTGAGATGATTACCCAAGAAGAAGCGCACTATACTCATAAAGACCTGCTTGCAAATATGTATAAGCAGAAGCCTGGGGAATATCCCTGGGAATGGTTACTAAGGGTGTGGGATACTGGTGCACGAAATGTAATATTAGACTGGTCTGAGTTTCTGGATATGGGACCCCTAAACACAGACTCTTCTTTCAATATCTCTGTGAGAGAGGCTAAGAGAGGATCTAATTCTTTATTTGGTTGGTTCAATGAAGCATGAACTGCCAGATGGCCTAGATTAGACCAACTTGAAGTACCTGACCTACCTTGGTACACTGTAGAGGAAGGCATCCAAAAGCTTAGAGAAATTGGTATGTTAGAATAGATCTATCAACATAGACCCAAAAAGAGAGGGTGTCCTGAGGACATACCCTTTACCACAACCATAAGGAACAAGTTTGTGAAGTGGGCCCCAGCATCTCTTAAGACTCCTGTAATTGCTATTTTATGTGCACCAGGATTAACAGTGGACACTGCCCTAAGCAAACTCCAACATTTGCCCACAATGGAGCTGATTGGTCCCCGTGATGGTAGAGGGCAGGTGTCAGCACTGAATCAACAGAGACAGGGTGGGCGTGGTTATAATAGACAACAAGTTTTCAATATTAATCAAAGCAACCTGTCTCATGTAGAATTATGGCATTGGCTACTTAGCCACGGTGTCCCTAGGAATGAAATAGATGGGAAGCCTACTAAATATTTACGTGATCTGTACAGGCGAAAGAATGATAGATCAGATGAACAGCAGAATGGACAGTCACGATCACTCAATCAATTCCCAGACCTGAGCCAGTTCACAGACCCACAACCCCTTGAATGAGGGGGAGGCCGGGTCCCTTGTAAGGAGGACCCTGCTACATCACTGAAGGTTTATACTGTTAGTCTTTCTTCTAGCCTTCCCCAAAGGGACCTGCGGCCTTTCACAAGAGTGACTGTTCATTGGGGGAAAGGAAATAATCAAACTTTTCGGGGATGGCTAGACACTGGCTCAGAACTGACACTAATTCCAGGAGACCCAAAATGTTTCGAAGGCCCACCAGTCAGAGTGGGGGCTTATGGCCGTCAAGTTATCAATGGAGTTTTAGCTCAGGTACGCCTCACTGTGGGTCCAGTGGGCCCCCGGACCCATCCTGTGGTTATTTCCCCAGTTCCAGAATGCATCATTGGAATAGACATACTTAGTAACTGTGGTTTGAGTTGTGGGGGCCGGCCCCCCCACCACTAATCATGGACTCAGTGAGCACAAGTGTATGGTTGAGATATATAAACATTATATTAAAGTCACCGAGAGCATGAGAGATAGAAGAGACATTATAATAATGCAGTCAGACTCATTTCATGGTAGCATTGCTCACCACAGCCCTGCCTGGTGGTCCATGTGGAGAGGGGGAAGGGAAGGAGGACAAGGGAAAGGGAAGCAAGGGAGGAGAGGGAGTCAAGGAGAGAGGGGGTGGAGAGGCCAGCGAGAGAGCTCTCTTGCTAACCCAGGCCTATATACCTTTTGGGGCGTGCAAGCCCACTGATCACAGGTAAAGACCTCCGTCACAGGAAGGGGTCGCACTATAGGTTATACAGCTGTGAGAGGGGGTGGTCTAGGGGCATACCCGCAATAGGAAGAGGAGGGATTGGGGGTACACATGTGACAAGATGGGCAGATCCTAGAGTCAGGATGACAGCTGGATCTCCATAGGAACCATTATCAGTAGGGTGTAACCCTCCCCCTCCCCCTTTACAGGAACCAAGCTAATGGTTGCAAGCTTCAGGGAGAAGTAATCCATTGTCTCCAGCAGCAGGGAGCAGGCCAACCCCTGTGGTGTGGGGAGACAGCAGTCTGCCTCCAGGGAGGATGTCTAAGCATCTGACCTCCCACCCCCACTCCGCAAGTAATTTAATACCTGACTAACAAAAGATTATAGCATCTGGGGTCTTAAAGGCTTGAAGTTAAACAACAACCATCTAGCCCATATGAAAGAAGCACACCAGTCTATGTGATCATGAAATGTTGATGAGATCAGCTATCAGATATCAAAAGATCCAAAACAAACAATTATTATCAATATGAATGGGGGGGGGGGAAGGAATGGAGACCCAAAGCCCATCTGCAGATGTATTAGTCTGGGTACTTTAGAGAAACAAATCCACAGAAACTCATGTATAAGAGAGAGTTTTATATGAAGGTTAAGTGCACATCAAGAAAACATCCCAACCCAGTGCTGCCCACGCCCACAAGTCCAACATTAACCCACATGTCCAACACCAAGCACAAAGTCCTCCTCCATCTCACAAAATACACGCAATGACACTGACTGCAGGAGGAAAGCTGAATCAGTGAATGTGTAAACATCTCAGTGCTGGCAGGGGTCTCCACACAGCTGCTCCAGCACCCAGGGCTGCATCTGGGTAGGTCCATGTGACTCTCCTCAGGGATGTCTTGCAGGAAGTGAGCCTTGCCAGCTGAAACAGGGAACTGGCTAAGGCAGTTGTACCCTGGTCCGACCATCACAAAGCAAGAGACCTGAGAACTAGAAAGGCGAGGCTCACTGTGCCCCTTATCCCTCTGCCCTTCATTTAACCCCACATATATTTATTGGCCAGGTTGGCACAATAAACTACCTCAGTAGACAATTGGACATCCCCCCACAGAAGGGTTACAAGGAAGGGACGATTCAACCAGGGTGCAGCATAGCACCGACGAAACACACATCATTCCTCTAGTTCCTGAATGCTCCTCCCCACCCACTATCATGACCCAACTCTACCTTACAAATCCAGCTAGACCGGAGTACACACATTGGTACAGAAAAGAGCTCTGGACACATGAAATTCAGGACAGATAAAACCCTCAGGAACTGTAGTGGGAGAAATGCTATCATGAGGGTAGGGGAATGGTAGGGGTGGGGGAGTAGGGGAGTGGAGAAAGGGGGAGCCCTTCACAAGGTTGGCTTAATAGCCTACCCCCCAGGGGGATGAATAAGAAAAATGTGGCTGAAGGGAGGCAATGAACAGTGTAAGACACGAAATAACAACAATAATACATAACTGATCAATGATTCCTGGGGGGCGGGGTGTGCAGGGAGAGAGGAGCTGGTACCCAGGGCTCAAGTAGAAAGAAAATGGTTTGGAAATGATGATGGCAACATATGTGCAAGTGTGCTTAATACAATTGAATGATGGATTGTCGTAAGATTTGTAAGAGCTCCCCAATAAAATGATTACTTAAAAAACAAGAAGGAATAGAAATAAAAATCCCAAGAAGCGGGATAAGGGGTGGTTCGTGGAAGGGCCAGCAGTGACTGAGATGAAACACTGTGTGTGTGTGTGTGTGTGTGTGTGTGTGTGTGTGAGTTGTTGAACGCAAAGCTAATGGCCTGCTCTGCACACTCTCGCCAATTCACAATAAAAAGTTTTAAGGGGCAAAATAAATAAATAAACAAACAAACAAATAAATAAGGGCTGCAATCACCCAAATTCAGCAAAAGACATAAACTTACAGATTCAACGCAAATGCACCCCAAACAGAAGTCCACCGTGAGACACATAGTGGCCAAACTTCTGAAAAGTAAAGACAAGGGAAAAGAAATCTTTAAGCACCTGTGAGGAACACGTCGAAGGGAAGGACAGTAAGATCTACAGCAGATTTCTCAACAGAAACCATCGAAGCCACAAGGCGGCATCTTTTCAAGTCTTAAAAAGCAAGACCGGTAACCCAGCGTGTTGTCGTGAGGGGAAAACCCACCAGGAATAAAGGGGAAACTGAGACATTCTCGGATGAAGGGAAATGTTTTGTTAGCAGACCGAAAAATGAATGGCTCGGATCAGTTCTCCAAACAAGAAGGACAAAGGAAGAAATCTTGGTGTGTCAGAGAGGAGGAAGGAACAGTGGGGAACTGAACGGATGTGCGAGACAAGTACACTTCCATCTTTCCTTCAGCTTTCCAGTCATGCTTGATCGCCAACGTTACAGCACCGTCTGACGTTCTAAATGTATTTCATGGGCTATTTAAAACGATTCTAAATTGGAGAGTGCACAGCGATGTCGAGAGAGATGGGATCTCCGTGTGAGCCTGCAGTTGATGAATTGCGTATAGAATGTGATCCTGGGGCAGCCACCTAGTACCGTTGGAGAGGTACTAAATGATTTCGTTTGACGACAGGTGACTTTTCATCTCTATTCGGGGTCATTTCCGGATGGCTGGTTCCTTCACCTCCAAGACTGGTGTGTGTAAATCCCAATCCGCCACCGTGCAGTCAATTCTGATTCTCACCAACCCTCCAGAGGAGAAGGGCACCGGAGAGGGTTGCCACCGCTTTCTCCCACAGAGCAGCGAGTGGATTCTACCCACCAACTCTTCTATTACCAGCCAAGCACGGCACCACCAGGTTCCTCACTGGCATGTATCAGACAAACCCCGGCACGAGCCATCTCAGGGCACCCACCCCCATATGTTTACCCGTTTGCCCTCTTCCCACCTGTTTGCGTCGTCTTGTTTGTTTTACCTAGAATGTCCCGCTAGGCTTTTGGGTGTACTCTCCAGAAGAACAGGGGACAGGGGTGTGTCCTTCTAGACGCAGAAGCAGTGTCAGCACTTGTTCTTCATGTGTTCGTTTGGTAATATGCGATGCTGGTCTTCTGAGAAAGGCTCCTTTTCTAACGGGACCAATCTCATCAGTTATCACGGGGGAAACTCCACCCTTTGTGTCTAGTCTTGCTGACTCATCTCCTGTTGGAGTTTCACTTAAGAGAACAGATCCAGAGAGATGGGTGGGCGGATGGCAAGATAGATTGAGAGAGAGAGAGAGAGAGAGAGAGAGAGAGAGAGAGAGAGAGAGAGAGAGAGAGAGAGAGAGAGAGAGAGAGAAATCACCCGAGTTCCATAGGTTTGCCAACAAAAGGATTGCAGTCCATTATACCAAAGTTTCTACAGCCTGGAGACCAAATGCACCTGGAGGGGACCCCCTTGTCAATGAATTCATGGCTCACATGACATTCTCTTACAGTACAGAACAACTAGACTAATGTTTGGTCCGCCTACTGGGCGCCGTAGCCCAGAGTCGCTGTGTAAAGGTCGTTGTATCCTACAATGACCAAGCCAGGCCGTCCAGGAGAGCTTCGTCGATAAGAGGTCGCAAGTAGGGGGTTGGTCAGACTACCATGGCCCAATATCAGGTGCAGATCTGGGCCGTGGGCATGAGGGGAAGGGGCAAGAGGTGTGAGGTCAGCTCTGCTTTCTAGAAACATGGGGGGGGGATGGAGGGGGTGAGAGGAAAGGCACTGGCTCAGATGCCCCCCAGAAGACAGAACGCAAGGCTGTGCTGGATGCATGTTCTGACGGACTAGAAACTGAAGGGCTGGCTCTTGACAGGAGCACGGGGTCCCAGGAAGAGACTTCATGTGAGGTCCACACAGCTCGTTGCTCTGGCAACAGCAAGTGCTGGGGGGGGGGGGGAGGACCCATTTCAGGTGTAATTCCAAGTGACAGAACATTTGCTTCCTCAGGTATTTTCTTTCGCTCACAGGGTCTCTCATTTGCAATTCAAAAAAGCCACACGAGTTGGGCCTTCAGTCTGTGGCAGCCCTGAGGAAACCCGATACAGGCTCGTCCCCAGAATTTGGGCACCAGAGGTTGGCAAGGCAAATCCCTGCTGGAGAAAACACACGCGTCTCTCACACGCATGAGTCCCCCACGCTCTGCAAGCCGAGGCTTCCCTGGTGTGAGGGGTGGTATCTGGGTCATGAGAGGTCCATTTAATGAAGGGTGGAAGCCTCACTTCTGGCTCCCTTTCCCCGCTAAACCCACCTAGTGACCTCTAATAAAGGCCCTTGCCCTCGAGCAGCAGAGCCAAATTGACTAACTCCTACTTCGAGGGAAACGGAGAATCGGAGAATCGCTATTAGACGTTATTCGACCCCCGTGGGGAGTCCAGCAGCGATGCAGGCTGTCTCCATGGGGTCCCCCGGGTGATCAGAAGACACAGAACCTCCTAAAATGGATTGTGGTGATGACTGTACAACCCTTCGTGGAGTTTAATCTACCGAATCGTATGATACATAAATTATATGTCCATAAAACTTTTAAATTTGTTTTAAAGTGCATTGTATGCATATCTTTTTATGTTGTAATGTGTACCATGGGTGGGGGGTATCACCTACCTCTCCAGGTACTTTCCGCCACTCCAGTCACAAGTTATCAATGTGGCATCCAGTCACAAGATGTCAGGGCCAACCATCGGATGAAGCAATCCCAGACAAAGCAAGAAGAGTAGCCTTTGTGACGCACAAGCCGTCTCTTTTGATGCCCTCTCAAAGCCTGCAAGCAGAGAGGTCCAGGCATCCGTCCTGAGATAACTTCTGCATTCACAAGTTACTAAGATTCCACCAAGGCTGAAGTGAGGACCAAGGCAAAGGGCATGAGGGGGGCCAACTTCAAACAGGGAGTCGGTTTAGGGTAAAGGTACTTTCATAGGCTGCCAACTCCTGTTGACGCACTTGCTCTCGGAAGAATGCGACAGCATGAGTGCCAGAAAGACAGGTTTGGAAGACAAACCCTCCTGGTAAGTTGAGAACTTCTCCTGGATCGTGAGCCTCTGGTGATGACCTAATTTTCATATATTTTTTAAGGTGCTTAACACCATGACAGAAAAAAGATGCAAACCAGCAATTTCTTTGCAAACATGAAAATGACTTCTGTGTGCTAAGCTGAGAACAAACAAGGAATTGTCAACCGAGGGAGCCAATGTTGTTCGGGGGCCACTGCGTGTGTTCAGACCCACCGAGCCCCTTTGACCCCGGAAGCAAGCACTGGCCGGTGCAGGCCATGCTCACCAGGCTCATGGTCCAGCCAGGAGGGCAGCCGCGGCGTCCGTTCATCTCATGGATGGTCCATCCTCCTCTCTTTCTCTGACCTTCTACTTTATCCAACATGATGGTCTTCCCCAGGGACTGGTCTCTCCTGATAACATGTCCTAAGTATGTGAGATGAAGTCTCCCAAGGAGCATCCTGTCTGCACACCTTTCAAGACAGCTCTGCTTGTCCTTCTGGAAATCCGTGATACTTTTAAATTCTTCGTGAACACTACAAATATTTCAATTCTTCTGTGGTCTCCAGCGTTCACTGTTCCACTTTGATTGACATGCGAGGTGAATGGAACGCTTGAGTCCACACTTGGGCTCCGTGCACCTTAGTCTTCACACAGTGCACCTTAGCCTGCAAAGTGAAGTTCTTGGTCTTTGCCATGGAAACGAGATCGTGTGTAGCAGATGTGACAGATGCAATACACCATTTGATTTCAGGGCTGCTGCCTCCAGGGTTGATTGTGGATCCGAGTGAATTGCGATCCTTGACAACTTCAACCCTTTTCTCCATTGATTATGATGTTAATCATTGGTCCAGTTGTGAGGATTTTAGTCTTCTTGACATTGAGTCACAATCCAGACTGAAGGCTGAAATCCTTGATCTTTAAAAAAAAATGTATTTAATCATTTTATTGGGGGCTCATAGAACTCTTATCACAATCCATACATACATCCATTATGTCAAGCACATTTGTACATTTGTTGCCCTCATCATTCTCAAAACATTTGCTTTCTGCTTGAGCCCTTGGTACCAGCTCCTCATTCCCCCCCCCCTTCCTCCCCACTCCTCCCTCCCTCATGAACCCTTGATAATTTATAAATTATTATTTTGTCATATTTTACACTGTCCGACATCTCTCTTCACCCACTTTTCTGTTGTCCGTCCCCCAGGGAGGAGGTCACATGTAAATCCTTGTAATCGGTTTCCCCTTTCCACCCCACCCTCCCTCCACTCTCCCGGATCGCTGCTCACACCACAGGTCCTGAAGGGATCATCATCCCTGCATTCCCCGTGTTTCCAGTTCCTATCTGTACCAGTGTACATCCTCTGGTCTAGCCAGATTTGTAAGGTAGAATTGGGGTCATGATAGTGGGGGTGGGGAGGAAGTATTATAGAACTAGAGGAAAGTTGTATGTTTCATCGTTGCTACACTGCACCCTGACTGGCTCGTCTCCTCCCCGTGACCCTTCTGTAAGGGGAGGTCCAGTGGCCTGCAGGTGGGTTTTGGGTCCCCACTCCGCACTCACCCTCATTTGCGGACCTCAGTCTTCAAAGTGACACCTTTGTTCTTTGTACTTTGAAGGCTCTTAAAGGCTTGAAGTTAAACAAGCTGCAGTCTAGCAGGGAAGCAACAAGCCCACACTGAGGAAGCACACCATCCTGTGAAATCATGAGGTGTGGACAGGGTCAGGTAACAGGCATCAGAAGACTCCAAACAAATGAACATGTTGTTGAGAGTGAGAGGGGCCGGAGCAGAGGCCCCAAACCCATCTGTAGACAATGGGCCATCCCCTCACAGAAGGACCACAGGATGGGATGAGTCAAGCCAGGCACAATGTAGCACCGATGAAACACACACTATTCCTCTGGTTCCTTGAGGCTTCCTCACCCCCGCTATCATGCTGCCAGTTCTACCTTATGAACCCGGCTAGACTGGAGCATGTACACTGGTACAGATAAGAGCTCACGGCACACTGAATTCAGGACAGATGAACCCTCAGGAACAGAAATGGGAGTAGCAGTACCAGTTGGGTAGGGGTAAGAAGAGGAAAGGAGGATGGAGTAAGAAACCGTGGGGGAAGGGAGACAGCAATTTATCAAGAGGGGGAGGGGCGGAGAAGAGGAGCTGACACCACGGGTTCAAATAGAAAATAAATGTTTAGAAAATGATAATGGAACATATGTACAAATATGCTTGATATAATGGATGTATATATTGCTATAAGAGCTTTAAGAGTCCCAAATAAAATATTTTTTAAATAAATAGGTAAATAAAAAAAGGTCTGGTGCTGCAGACTTGCTCAGTGCAGAAAAATAAATCACTGGATTTGACTGCTGCTTCCATGACCGCTGATTATGGATTCAGGCAAAATGGAAGTGTTAGGGAGCTAGCTTAAGGATGGGGGTTGTCCCTCCCATGCCTCCAAAGGCCCCCATGGAGGAGTTTGGAAAGAAATCAGGCAATCATTAGACACTTATGAAGACCCTAAACTGAGCGTGCTCAGACACAAGCCCCCTAGGCCCAGGTAAAACCATTATCTTGCACACACCCACCTTAGGTACCTCACACAGGTGGGGCCTAATTCAGCCAATGAGGTCAACCAATCCCATCAACCAGGCCTCCCCAGCCCGAGGTTTGAAGTATCCTGGCTGTGGGGTACGCATGCTCAGAGGCAAGGAGAGGGAGGGGTCTCCCTACTCGGGGCCCACGGCCTCTTGGCCCATATGCTCTGAGTCTCTGGGCCCCCATTCTCTTAGCCTCTCGGGTTCTTGGGCTTCTGGCCTCCGGATCCGCACCCCCAGTTCCGCACGTGTGGGTGCTCTTTTCCACGTGGTTGTGAAACCCAGCACGGCTGCCACGTGGCTTGACACGCTTTCCAGAAATAGCATGCACCCTTTCGAGACAGTAAACCCTGAAACTTGTCTTGTCCTTCATTAAAAACCCACTTGGATCACACAATGTGCTTCCGTGGGAATTCTTTCAGCGTGCGAAGCAAAGAACGAGGTATTACCCACTCCAGAAACCCAGCAACATCCTCGATGAATTACAAGTTACTGGCCGATAACGCTTCTTCCAGAATGCTCCTCAGAGGCAAGGATGGGGAGATTTCATCTCACGTACTTTGGGTGTGTTGTCAGGAGAGACCAGGCCCTGGAGAAGGACATCGGGCTTGGTAGAGCGGAGGGGCAGGGGAAGAGAGGAAGGCCCTCAGCGAGATGGATGGACACGGTGCCCATGACAACGGGCTCAGACGTACGAACAATGAATGGTGAGGACGGTGCAGAACCCGTGGCGTTTCGTCCTGCTGTGTGTGAGGTCCCTGAGTCGGAACCAACTCAACGGCTCCTAGCAGCAACAGCAATGCTGCTTTTCCGTTGGGGGAGAGGCAGGATCCCAGGAGTCCAGGTGGAGACAGATGGCCCCGCGAATCGGAGCCGCTGGTAGTTGCAAAGGGGGCTGTTGTAAGTGTGAGCAGGAAGGTCAGGTGGGTCCCTCGGTGGAGACGTCATCCCCCTTGGTGCCAGGAACCTCTGCTGGATGCTGGCAGCCAGGGGAGGCCCGTCTCCTTCCTCTCTCCCCATCTCTTGTGCTTCTGCCCTCCGCCTGTCCCTCTCAGGGCCTGAAGGCAACAACCCCTTGGTGCCCTGGAGTTCATCCTCTGGCTCAGGGAGACGGTGGAGAGAGTGTGGCAGGAGTCCTGGCACAACAGTTACATTGTCTCCTGTCAGCTTGTGACGGGTGGAGTCTAGCCTGTCGATCGGGTGGCAGATTGATGACCTCATTTGGAGACATGACAGAAATTAATAGCCCACTGGAGGCCTGATTCTCTCTCTCCCCCCCCCCCCCCATCTCTGCTTCATCTCCCTGTGAGACATTCCTGTTGCCAAGCCACATGAGGCTATGCTGATGGCAGCCAGGACCCTGGAGCTGGAAAAGGCACGTGGAGACCCCACGCCAGCCAGCCAGCCAGAGATGCTTCCACCCAACGGACTGTGATCTTCCTGCATCCTGCATCATTGTGTGTGTTGCCTGAGTCTGGAGAGGAATTTATCGATTGGTATCAGACATACAGGCTAGTTAGTATTGGACTTACGGACTTGATCTGGACTGGCCGGGATGTTTTTTTAATATACAATTACTCTTTAATAGAATGCTCTTTATTACACGCATGAGTCTCCCCGGATTTGCTTCTCTAGTCTACCCGGACTAACACACCAAGCACATTGCCAAACCTTCCTTCTGAGGGGCTTCTGGGAGGACCCCAACTGCCATCCTTTGAGGCCAATGCTTCCAACCCTTTAAAGGCTGTTGGGATTCCCACTAGCCCAGTGGTCCTCAACCTTCCTAACGCCACGACCCTTTAATACAGTTCCTCATGTGGTGGTTACCCCAACCATAAAATTATTCTCATTGCTACTTCATAACTGTAATTTTGCTACTGTGATGAATCATCATGTAACTATCTGATATGTAGGATGTATTTCATTGTTACAAATTTAACATTAAAGCATAGTGATGAATCACAAAAACAATATGTCATTATATATTGTGAAATATTTATTTCTAATGGCAAATAAATGAAATTTTGTCTTGAAGCGTGGTATATCATGAGTAACAGTCTGCATGCCTGGTACTCATGTGGGCGTATCTGCATGTGGGCAGAACCCCCTGGAGACGGATAGAGGAGCGGTGTCTTGGTTCCTAAGACCATGGGAAATATGTGTTTTCCGATAGTCTTAGGTGACCCCTGTGAAAGGGTCATTCAACCCCCAAAGGGGTCGTGACCCCCAGGTTGAGAATCGCTAGCCATTGGCACACATCCACTGCCTGGGGTGAGTCTGACTCAGAGCGGCCCAATTGCTCCGGGCAGAATGACTCCCTAGGGCTTCAGAATCTGGGAATCTTTACAGGAGCAGAAAGCCGTATCTTCCTCCCTGCTGACGGCTGCGGGGTTCCAACTGCTGACCTAGTAACACCGCGATGCCACCAGAGACCCCACCCACCAGCCCTGAGGGGGATAGGGGAGCGTGAGCCCTAGAGAAAAGCCCACGGAGACCCCACTGAGCTGTGAGTGCTCCCTGTTAGATGGAGAATGGTCACAGGAACATCATGGATGCCGCATGCTGGCAGGGACACCGACACGCCAGCTCATGCGTGCGCTGACAGAGGCATGTCGTGTAGTACAATCACTCCGGACAGGAGTTTCAGACTTTTAGGAAAAGCTGACCATGCAGCTACCACATGACCCAGCAGTCATCCGGGCTTCTCCCAGAGCAATGAAAAGATACATTCATGCCCCAAACCAGGCTCACGAGCAGTCACCGAAGCTTAGTAACCCTGTCGCCTGCGGGAAAACGCCCAGAAGCCCTCCGAAGCACAAGCGGTCAGGCAGGTACCTCAGACCACGGCACACATCTGACAACGAAAAGGACCAAAGCCTGAGGACGACACCGGGCCACCCCTCCAGAGCACTATAGTGGGACCAGCGCCCAGGCCGCCTCCGGGAGCAGTCCAGCCGTTTGGAACGCCAGCGGTTTAGAGGTCAAAGAGGAAGTCCTGGTTGCCAAGGGGTGAGACGGTGGGTGGGAGGGGGGTGGGATGTGACGCTCAAGACCATGGGATTACTGGAACGATTCTTTGTTACACTGTGATGCAATCACGGGGGGAGGGGGGAGCGGGAGGCTGTAATGAATTCAAAATGAAAATGGACAGAACAAAGTGCCTTGTTCTCTTGGCCAGCAAGTGGCGGACACGACCCAGGACTGAGGCTTTAAGGGGTCCCACGGGGACAGGCGTGGCTGCTAGTGAGCAGCCACTGACAGACGCACCAACAGGGCCGGGGTCACAGGAACCCCCTTCTCTCCCTCACCCGTTCCTCAACCTGGAGAGCCCCCTCCCGTGCTCCCTGGGCCTCGTTGACAAGGCCTGGCCAACCCCTTCCGGAACCCCATTTCCTGCTTGCCTCTGCTCTCATCCTGTGGCCAGACTGGTGCCAGGCCAGGACACACTCAGAGGGTGTGTGTGTGTGTGTGTGTGTGTGTGTGTGTGTGTGTGTGTGTGTGTGTGTTGACGCTCAGGGGCCGCAGGCCACCACCCTCCCTCTGTGCAACTTGGCTGCAGTTCCTGACATCTCTGGGTCCCCTGGCACCTCCCTCCTCAGAGGCCAGAGTCAGGCGCAGCTCGCTGGGTGCAAAGTCTGGGCAGGCTTGCATCCTGGCAAAGGGAGCTGATCTCAGGGTCTCCGTCCTCCCCTCGCTAGTTGGAAAGGGAGTCCCCGTGCTTTATGGGTCCGGTCCGTTGGGCTCCAAGCTTTACTGAAAGCTGAGCACTGCCGAGAACGTGGTGTGTCTAGGAGAACTTTACTGACAACCCCTCTGGGGCTGTGACCCAGTTAATAAGCTGAGATGCGCGGAGCTGGGGGAATTACGGGCCATGCTCGTGGGAACAAAAAGCCCATCATTCCGCCTCTTCAGACTCTCTGCCAAATGACAGGCGGTTCCCACGGTCCCGTGTGAGGCTCTACAAAGTGCGTCTCACGAAGGAAGCAGTCTTCCACTTTATGTGTCTTTCTGTGGTGAACCGAACACGCTCGGGCATTTGTCTTTGAAATCTCCATGGAGTGGGTTGGTCAGTCTGGCCGCATCTCTGGGTGTAAAAGAACCATCTCAGAGGCAGGAACAGAGAATGCTGGGACGACCAAGAAAGACGGGCCACCAGTGGGGTCCAGGAGAGATCCCTGCCTGAGGTGGCAGGGTCACCACATCGCTGAGACCGTGAGGCGGAGCAGCAGGCAGGCTTCCTGGCCCACAGAGGTAGAGTCCAAGGGACCGTGTGCCTGACAGGCTGAGAACTGGACGGAGACTTGGTGGCCGGCTGAGAAGAGGCACCACGACAGACCAAAGGCTGTATCCTTCATGCTTTCTGATGCGGGCTTGTGGGCACCTGCTAGCTTCCCTAGCACACCCCTCTAGTCGTGCGTCTCGTCTGTGAGTTGGGTGTGCCCACTGCATCGACTTATTGAACCCGCCCAGGAATTAGGAAAGGTTTCCGTCAGAATAGGGTAAAGACGTGTGGAGGACGGAGAAATGGCTGACTCCCCTCTTTTGGCCATCGGCCCTGGGCGGCTGTGGAGGGGGAATCTCCTTCTTCTTCCCGAAGCTGAAGGCGGGCAGAAGTGGCCACTACGCCGGTTCTCCGATCAGGTCATATGGAACAATGCTCTTGGATTTGAGAAGCTCTTTAGGAGCGTGTGGTAAAAATGTATGTAACAAGGCCAATGCCACCTCAACTATGTCTACATGCAGAACTCAGCAACGTCGAGGACAGCCGCCCTCAGTCTGCTCCCCAAATGCATCCACCACCATTAACCTGAACCCCAAACCTCCTAAGCAAAGCCTCTCCTTTCCGCCCCTGTCCCTCTGCCCTGTCGTCGTGAGGGGCCGTGGAGTAGACTCTGACCCAGAGCGACCCTGTGCACAAGAGAACCAGATACCGCCCGGCCGGCGCCACCTTCCCCCTGGTCCTTTGCTTGAGCCCAGTGTTGTAGCCTCTGTGTCCATCCACCCTGTGGGGCTTTCCTCTTTTTCGTTGCCCCAGCCCTCGGTAACGATTATTCTTCAGTTTCTCTACATTTGCTTCATTTTACATAAATGATATCACAAAATGTTTCTCATTTGGCAGCTGATTTCTCTCAGCATGCATTCATGTTGTGACACACATCAGGACTTCATTCCTCTTTCGGTTCAGTTGCCCTTCACATTGAAATGACCTTGAGAGGGGCGCTGAGACAGTGGGGCAGGATGGCGCTGGCGGTCCACAGCGGGCGTGGGCCAGGGTGCAGCTGCGCAGAGAGCAGCTGCCTAAGACGGGCATGATCAGGTGTCTGCAGGATCGCGGTGCAGATTCGTTTCTTGCAGAACATAAGCCATTAGGAGATGTTTTATTTTTAGTGGCTAAAACCGTTAACGGGATCATTTCATTACAGGGTATGAATATCTTTTTGAAACAAGTGCCTCAAAGGAAGCATGTGAGCAGGTGAACAATGTGAAGGTTACTGACGACCAAGACAAAGAAAACACGTCTGAAGAGATGCTGGAGGAGGAGCCCCCAAAACATATAAAATCTGTTCTTAAAACAGGAGATAAACCAACTTTCCCCCACAGGACGATGCTGTTCGTTGTTGGTGTACGGGAACACTACAGGACGGGCCTGGTTTGGATACTAATGTCCAAGCACGTGCCGTGAAGAATGCCGAGCCTTGACGGTGGAAAGTTGGGGTTATCAGAGGAGGGGCTGAAGCACTCTCAACTCTAGAGGACAGGAGAACAGGCTCCCGGAGAGATGGACCCAGACAGACTTAGGGGAAGAAAGGACAGCCTGGTGACAAAATCCCACTTATTTTTGAAGTTGAATTAGTGCTACTGATGGAAATGGCAGCACTTCAAGTCTAAAGGCAGCAGTAACAACGGTCATACCCGCCCGTGATGGAACACAGTGTAATGAATTAGAGCTGGTGAGCCTATGCTTGAGAGAGGAGTCCACTGGAAAGAAGTTAAAACCTGTCTACTTGATCCTTGACTTGAGAGAAACGTAATCCACACCCTTGAAATAATCTCAAGTATTTTACTACAATTCTGTGAAAAATTGGTTAAAAGGAATTGACCCTTTACCGCGTGTTGTAAACTAAAAGGCTCCATACAAACATATCCACTGAAAAACAGAAAAAAGAAATGACATTGGGGAGAGGTCATTTGTCCTATTAACGTGAGGTAACATTGGCTCTTTTTTTTTTTTTAAGGTTAAATTGCTTCTACTATCCAGTCTGGAAATGAAGACAATACCTGGAAGATAAGCAAAGAAGTTATCATAAAAATTGCTTGAGTAAACAGCTCAGTTGCTAAATTACTTTTAAGTGCCATTGAGTCAGTTCTGACTCAACGTGACTCACTTGCTCAGCAAACAGATGAAACAAGTATAGTGAAAGATCTCCACCCTGGCACTGCCTCTGCTGATTTTAACCATGTAACAGTCCCGGGTTCTATTTGGCTGACTGCCCCTTGGTCGGTTTATAGGGTCCGCGTGAGCACAGCGAAGTCTTCTGGAATTCCTACAATTCTCCAAGAGTGCATTAGGTTTACAGTCAATAAAAGCAGAGCAGACCCCGGAGAAGAAATCCAGTCCAGGTGCTTGCTTAAAGATAAGTGCTGGCGCCAGGATTTGAATTCCTGTAAAGGAGTCCTTAAGGGGAACAAATGGTTAACTCCCCACTGGTCACCAACCTGTCGGCAGCTTGAATCCATCCAGAGGCACCTCAGAAATAAAGCTTGATGTCCACCTTCCCCCACATCAGCCCAGGAAAACCCTCCGGTGCATGGGTCTGTTCGGACATACGTGGAGTTGCCATGAGTCTAATTCAACTAGGGACAGCTGTTGGCTGGCTGGCTGGTTCATGTGCTTCCATGATGCCAGGGTACAACAGAGCCCAGCGAGCATGAAAACCAAGAACTTCCTTGTCATTCCGTAAGCACTGACGATCCAAAAAGCTCAAGAGCTCAATCTAAGACAAAACAGTTCACAAGTAGAGGATCAGGTAGACAAACGTAGGCACAGTCAAGCCACGGCTCACTGCTATAGGGTTTCAGCAACGCATAGCTCTCTGCAGATTTGGAATGCTCGCTAGAAGAAAGCAAAAAGCAACAAAGAAAGAAAGAAAGACAAAGAACAACAGTGCAAAACTGTGTAGTTGAGTCCCTCGCCTGTAGGAAGTTCAGATGCCATTCTTTTTTTATTTTTTGTAAACCCACAGCTAGGGTTGCTGTAAGCAGGAGAAAGCAGTCCTCTTTGGACATCATGCTCGGTAAAGAAGAGATGTACCAGAAAGGAAGCCCGTGGGCGAGATGGAGTGACAGGCTGCCTGTCACATGAGCTCACGCTTGGCAACACTGCTGAGGATGGGACACACCCTGGGGTCTTTTCATTCTGTAGTGTCCAGGGTCTCTGTGAGCAGGCACCAACCCAGTGGCACCTAACAACAACAACAGCGTGACAAATGACCACCAAGGGGGTGGCCTACAAGGGCAGGTATGCATCTATGCATCCCTCCTGGCTCCTGGCAATCCTGGGTGCCCCGTGACCTGTGCTACTTTATCCTCTGTCTGTCTTTACACGGCCATCTCATCTCCTCTCTTGCGCTCCTGTACAGGACAGCCTGGAGGCAGACCCACGCAGTTCCTATATGACTCACATCAACTGAGATTGTCCTCCCAGACCGTATTTGTCAGCAAGGTGATATCCGTGCGTACTATTAGTTGGGATGTCGTCACCGGACATTTTTGGAGAACATCATTCAGTTCCAAACATAACATCATTTAATTAGCGAAGAAGCAGTTGGCCATGGTTATAGAATCAATGGTCTGAAGAGTAATTCAGTTCTATCGGCATCTCAAGAAGACTTTGATGGTGAACTTCATTCTAGCCCTCCGAACCGGGCCATCAATCATCCTCTGTCTTTCTCTTTGTTTAGTTAAAAGATCATTGCATGGGGGGCTCTCACCGCTCTTACCACAATCCATACATCAAGTGCATCAAGCATATGTGTACTTGTGTTGCCACCCTTCTTTTCTAGACATTTACTTTCTTTTTTTTTAATGGACTTGTTTTGTATTCGGATATAAATGTATGTTGATCACATGTAGAAATTGACAATTGGCTTGACTTGGTTTGCGCGGACAATGAACTAAGACACCTGGGAGCCAGTGTCATCCGTGTTGCTGTTTTTAGCTGCCATCGAGGCGATTCCGACCCCAGCTAGTCTGTGGATGCAGAGAACCGCTCTGTGGGACTTTCACGACCATGACCTGTCTCTCTCTTTTTTAATCATTTTCCTGGGGGCTTGTACAACTCTTACCACAGTCTATACATCCTTCCATTGTGTCAAGCACATTTGTACATCCATTATTCTCATCGTTCTCAAAACATTTGCTCTCCACGTAGCTCCTCATTTTCCCCTCCCTCCCCATTCCCCCTTCCCTCATGAACCCTTGATGATTTATAAATTATTATTATTTTGTCATATCTTACACTGTCTCACCCACTTTTCTGTTGTCCACCCTCCAGGGAGGAGGTTATATGTAGATCCTTGTAATTGGTTCCCCCTTTCCACCCCACCCTCCCTCCACCATCAGGTATCGCCACTCTCACCACTGGTCCTGAAGGAGTCATCTGTCCTGGATTCCCTGTGTTTCCAGTTCCTGTCTGTACCAGTGTACATCCTCTGGTCTAGCCAGATTTGGAAGGTATAATTGGGATCATGATAGTGGGGACGGGGAGGAGAGGAGGAAGCATTTAGGAACTAGAGGAAAGTTGCATGTTTCATAGTTGCTACACTGTACCCTGACTGGCTTATCTCTTCCCCATTTCCCTTCTGTAAGGGGATGTCCAGTTACCTACAGATGGTTTTTGGGACTCCACTCCACACTCCCCCTCACAATGATATTATTATTTTTGTTCTTTGATGCCTGATACCTGATCCCTTCAACACCTCGTGATCACACAGGCTGGCGTGCTTCTTCCATGTGGGCTTTGTTGCTTCTGAGCTAGATGGCTGCTTGTTTGCCTTCAAGCCTTTAAGACCCCAGATGCTATATCTTTTAATAGCCGGGCACCATTAGACATTTACTTTCTATCGAGCCTTTGCATCCTCTATTTCTGCCCAGCTAAATGCAGCTTCTGTCGGCATCATCAAGAGTTCTTCAGAAATGCAGACTCTTGGGCCCCGCCCCGGACCTAGAGAATGAACGAAGCTCCATTTAACACGACTCTGGAAGCCCCGTGAGTTCATAAATGGCTGCGAAGCACACACTGGTGACACAGGGCAACGTCACCCATGTTTCCGATCCGCCGCCGCTGCAGCACACTCGGGGGGCGGGGGGAGCCACAATGTTGACAAGCACAGAAGCAAAGCTGCCGCCTCAGTGCTCACTTGCCAATGGAGAGCGTTCGAAATGGCCACGGTCAGGGTGGAAAGTGAGTGGGCAGTGACGTGCCCCAACGTAACTAGCTGTTGTTCTCAGAATGGACCAGTCGTTTGGAGGAACAGCCCGGAGGCAGAAGGCGCTTCAAGTCTCTCTCTGTTCCCTCTCTTTTCTCAGCCACGGTCTGCACGAGAAGTAAACACACCCTCTTCGTTAGTCGGGACTTATAAACGACGCCGAGCACATCAAGCAACGCCCTGAGATGGGAGAGTTTTTCATCCATAAATTGCAGCGGCAACATAAAAGGAAAGCGAGACCTTTGGCTGGCGACAAGACGCTCAAGAACTGTGCTGGCAGAATGCCAGCGAGTGCCCTGGGACCATGCAGCAGATTCTTCCTGCCCCCCCTCCCCCTGCTGTCTCCCTTCGGCTTTGAATTGGTGATACAATTGCAAGAAGATGTTGCATAATGACCACCCAGTGACTCATCGCACAGCCTTTGAGTGGTCTTGGGTGCCGAGAGCCATGGTGTGCTCGTCTACTAACAGGGGGTTGGAGGTTTGAGTCCATCTAGAGGTTCCTCGGAAGAAAGGCCTGGCTATGTACTTCTGAAAATTCAGGCATTGTAAAGCCTGTGGGGCCCAGTTCTACTCTGACACACACGGGTCACCATGAGTCAGAATGGGCTCAGCAACCGCTGGTTCAGTGTCCCCATAGTCCCTTCGTCCATTTGAGCTCTGGGGACGTTTTAAAGTTAGAATTTCAGCTTGATGTTCTTGCGTGGCCACAAGTCCTAAGAGCAGCATGACTGAACCATCTCCGAGGCAGGCAGGGGAAGGTTTCCAGAGTGAGACAGCTAAGCACTTGTGTATGAGTTGCCTAAGCTGCCAGAACAATCTATCGCGGATTGGGTGGTGAGGTAGTGTATTGTGCCAACCTGGCCGATAAACACATGTGAGGTTAATTGAAGGGAGGAGAGATAAATGGCTCAGTGAGTCTTGCCTTTCTAATTCTTGGGTCTCTGGCTTTCTGATGGTTTGACCAGGGTGCAGCTGCCTTAGCCAGTTCCCTGCTTCAGCTAGCAAGGCTCACTTCCTGCAAGACAGCCCTGAGAAGTGACATGGACCTACCCCGATGCAGCCCTGAGTGCTGGAGCAGCTGTGTGGAGACCCCTGCCAGCACTGAGATGCTTACACACTCACTGATTCGGCTTTCCTCCTGCAGTCAGCATCGTTGCATCTGTTTTGTGAGATGGAGGAAGGAGGACTTTGTGGATTGGTGTTGGACCTACGGGTTAATGCTGGACTTGTGGGCTTGGGCAGCACTGGGTTGGGATGTTTTCTTGATGTGAACTTACCCTTTATATAAAACTCTCTCCTATACATGAAGTTTCTGTGGATTTATTTCTTCAAAGTACCTGGACTAACACAGGTGATTTATAAGAGAATGGGCATTTATCCACTCACAATTCTGAAGGCTAAAATCCTGAATTCAAGGTGTCAGCCACGTTGATTCCTTGAGGGGCCTGAGCTTCCGGTATCTCTCTCCTAGCTTCCAGTCATGGCTGGTGAGCCTTGGCTTGTCACTCACTCCAATGCCTTATTGTCCCGTGCCTGTCTTCTGTGGAGCGCCGTCTTCTCTTTGATGAGGACACCACTCACCTATGAAGCCTCCTCCAATATGACTTCCTGCTGACTGGTACCATCTTCACAGACTTTCTTTCCAAACAAGGTCCATGTCCAAGTACAGGGGGCTAGGACTACAAATGATCTTACAGGGTACACCATTCAATCCATGACACCAGGACCCTGACAGGGGCATGAGTGTGCATGATGAAGCCAGGAGGGTGAATAGCAGGTGTTAGACGGACCACAGCAATTGACAGAGTCATCCCCAGTTCCGTTTCCGGTGAGGAGTCTGTTAGGGATTGCATTGTGTCAGCTTGGCTGGCTATGATTCTA
Organism: Tenrec ecaudatus; assembly: GCF_050624435.1. NCBI lineage: Eukaryota > Metazoa > Chordata > Mammalia > Afrosoricida > Tenrecidae > Tenrec > Tenrec ecaudatus. The sequence continues at coordinate 13,060,386 of NC_134531.1, forward strand.
GTATCGTGTAAGTATCCCCACATCGTGACTTAACGTAATTATCCTATGCATTGGAAACACCCTAACCTTTGTAATGCCCAGAGGCACAGTTGGAGGCAGTTAGGATGAGGCAGAGTACAAGAGGCATGATTAGAGACCGACTCAAGGTTGTGTCTTGAATCAATCCCTCTGGAGATGATAAAGCAGCTAAGCAAGCAAGTAGAGATCAGAGAGCCCTCAGTACTATCATGAAGAAGCCAGGAGCAGAGGGCATCCTTTAGAACAAGGGTCCCTGTGCTGGGAACCACCTAGACCCAGGGAGAGACTGATGCCCAAACACGTGGAGATCTCAAAGGGACACCAGACAGACTCACAGATGTTGAAAGGAGACAAGGACCTTCTCACAGAGACAACTGGGGAAAAGTCTTTCCCTAGACCTGCCATCCTGAACTTGGACTTGTGGCCTCCTAAACTGTGAAAGGACAAATTTCTGTTTGTTAAAGCCATTTAGGTAGAGCTACTACAAGATCATTCCAACAGCAGTCAATTCATCCTGGCTGGCCGAGGATTTCCTCATTTTCACATCGGAAGTCCCGAATCCATTGGAAGTCCCGAATCCCTAGAAACACCCATGTCCAGGGCAAACCCAGACAGCTGATCCCCTTCTGCTCTGTCAACTGAAACTAACCAGGACATATACAAAACAGTGTCCGGCTGGTTCCTGGACACAGAAGGCTCTCTGCAAGCCATGGTTGGTCAGAGGTGGTAAGTCAGCAGGGCTTGGCCAGACTGTTCACAGAACAAGCTTTGTATGAAAGGAACAGTGGAGGTGGGGGTGGGGACTGGTGAGGGCGCATCACTTCCCAAACATAGGTTGATTAACCCTTGGTGGAAACTCTGGCAACAAGGGTGGTGGTTTTCAATATGACCAGTCAGAGGATGCTTCTTGAAAAAGTCCTTGAAAATGCCTCCTGTTTCCAATTAAGGAGCCCTGGGGAACACTTCCACGGGCTCGTTGACCGCGCCCTTTCTGCCTGAGCTTTGATCGTTTTCCCTCACACCACGTGAAAGACTGAGGCTAATACCACACCGCCACCCCTCCCCACGACCTTTCCACTGAGACCAGAGCCGCGGGCGGACCGCCTGAGGTGCACATGTCATCCTTTCTCCTCAACAAGCACATGCAGACGGAGAGAGCTGCGTGGCTGTCCTCACCCTGGCCTGGGAGAGAGGGCGGAGGATCATGGGAGCCCCAGCGCCTGTCCCAGCACTTGTCTGTTTGTCGCCCTGTGGTGGCTTGTGTGTTGCTGTGATGCTGGAAGCTAGGTCGCTGGTCTTTCAAACGCCAGCCGTGTCTCTCAGTGAGCAGGTTTCAGTAGGGTTCCCAGACTAAGAACAGACTACAAAGAAGGAGTGAAGTAGAAGCTACTGACAACTATAGGCACGGTTTTGAAGCATTTTCTAATGCCGAAAGCCTAAACAAAAGAAACCGAACATTGCCGTAGATACTGCCGACAGATGGACCCCATCAAATCCAAGGGCACTCAGAATGTGACTGGGGTGGGGCTGATTTCTCAGAGGGGAGTTGACCACGGTGACACGAGTCTGGTAAAGCCTGTGGGAGTGGATCCTTCGGGATCGTCATTTGCTGATGGGACACGACCCAGGGTAAAGAGAAACAGCGGCAGAAATTCTCTAAGGATCAGAACTTGGAATGTGTGAAATATGAATGTAGGAAAATTGGAAGTGGCAAAAATGAGATAGAATGCATGATGATCGATATCTAGACATTAATGAGCCCAAATGGACTGGTATTTGGCTTTTTTAATCAGAAAATCATATGATGTAAGATACCTGACATAGCACACACACGAGGAATGGCTTGGTATACATTGTCAGAAAGGATCTTGCTAATTCATCATGAAGTACAATGCTATCTGTGATTGGATCATATCTACCCACCTTCAAGGAAATCCAATCAACACAACGATTATTCAATTGTGGGCACCAACCACAAAATCTAGTGATGAAGCCATCAAAGATCTCTACCAATGATTTCGATCAGAAAGTGATCACACCTGCAATCAAGATGCATTGGTAGTAATTGGAGATTGGAGCACAAAAGTTGGAAACAAAGAGGAAGGAACAGTAGTTAGGAAATATGGACTTGGTGATGGAAATGAAGCTGGCGATCACACGATTTACTTTTACAAAACCAAAGACTTGTTCACAGCAAACAGCTTTTCTCAGCCACACAAAAGGTGACAATACATGGGCATCCCGAGACAGAATACACAGATATCAAACTGACTCCATCTGCGGGAAGACACGGTGGAACAGCTCAATGGCAGCAGCTAAAACCAGCCGAGGTGCTGCCTGCGGAGCAGACCTGCAGTGGCTCAGATGGAAGTTCAGGATGAAGCTAAAGAAAATGAAAACAAGTCCACACAAGTCCAAATACGACCTTGAGTCTATCCCACCTGAAACTCAAGGACGTCTCACTAATGACAGAGGCCTGTTGACCTGTGGAGGACATCCCCATCATTCACGAAGAAAGCAAAAGGTCATTAAAAAGACAGGAAAGAAAGAAAAAATCAGCATGGATGTCGTAAGAGACTCTGAAACTTGCCCTTACTGTTAGAATAGCTAAAGCGAATGGAGGAAAGGATGAAATCAAGGAGGTGAAGAGAAAATTTCAAAGGGCAGCCTGAGAAGAGAAAGTGAGGTATTATGATGAAACATTCAAGGACCTAGATTCAGACAACCAAAAGTCAAGAACGTGCTCAGCATGTCTGAAACGGAACTCAAGGGAAAAAATGCAAGCCTTGAATTGAAATTTTAAAAGATTCTAATGACAAAATATTGAATGATGCAGAAGCATCAAGAGAAGATGGAAAGAATACAGAGTCCCTGAACCAAAAAGAATAGTCAACAGGGCACCATGGCAGGAGGTAGCATATGAGCAAGAACCAATGGTGCTGAAGGGAGAAGCTCAAGCTGCCCTGAATGCATTAGTCAAAACCAAAGCTCCAGGAATTCACCGAAGGCCCACTGAAATGTTTCAGAAAGCTGAAGAAGCACCGGAAGCACTCACTCATTCTTGCCAGGAAATTTGGAAGGCAGCTACCTGTCCAACTCACTAGAAGAGATGCGTATTTGTGCCTATTCCAAAGAAAGGTGATCCAACACAATGCTCCAACTATAGAACGAATCACTGATATTGCACACACGTGAACAAGATCATCCAACAACCCTGCAACAGCACATGGGCAGGGAGCTGCCAAATGTTCAGGTCAGATTCCATAAAGGACGTGGAACAAGAGCTATCCTTGTGGATGTCAGATGGCTCTTGGGTCAAAGCAGAGAATACCAGAAAGATGTTTACCTGTGTTTCATTGACTATGCCAAGGGACTGTGTGGACCATAATAAACTGTGGATCACCTTGAGAAGAATGGGAATTCTGAAACACTCCATTGCACTCATTTTGAACTTGTATATGGATCAAGAGGCAGTTGTGTGAACAGAATAAGGGAATACTTCATGGTTTAAAATCAGGAAAGGTGTGCATCAGCCTTGTATCCTCTCACCATACTTTGCCAGTCTGTATGCTGAGCAAATCATCAGAGGTGCTGGATTACATGAAGAAGAGTTTGACATCAGGGTTGGAGGAAGGCCTATTAAAAATGGGAGAGGGGGAGGCAGGGAAAGGAAGAAGGATGTCAACAAACCCAGGGACAAGGGAACAACAAGTGATCTAAAATTGATGGTGATGAGGGCATAGGATGCCTGGTGGGGCTTGATCAAGGGCAATGTAGCCGAGAGGAATTACTGAAACCTGAATGAAGGCCGAACATGATGGTGGGATGAGAGGAAAGTAAAAAGAAATAGAAGAAAGAACTAGGAGACAAAGGACATGTATAGAGGCCTAATTACAGGCATGTGCATATGTAAATATATTTATATATAACAATAGGGAAATATATCTGTATGTTAAGAATTAAGGTAGCAGCAGATGGACATTGGGCCTCAACTCAAGTACTCCCTCAACACAAGAACACTTTGTTCTAATAATCCGGCATTCTGTGATGCTCACTTTCCAAACAGGATCGTTGAAGACAAAGTGGGTGCCTAAGCAAATGTGGTGAAGAAAGCTGATGTTGCCTATCAAAAGATATAGCATCTGGGATCTTAAAGGCTTGAAGATAAGCAACCAGCCATCTACCTGAGAAGCAACAAAGCCTACATGGAAAAATCACACCAGCCTGTGTGTTCATGAGGTGTTGATGGGATTAGGTATCAGGTATCAAAGACCCAGAACAAAAAATCATATCAATGTGAATGAGGGGAGCATGGAATGGAAACCCAAAGCCCATCTGTAGACAATTGGACATCCCCTTACACAAGGGTCGTGGAGAGGTGATAACCAGTCAAGGTGCAGTACAGTACCAATGAAACATACAACTTTCCTGTAGTTTTTTAATGCTTCCTGTCCCCCACTATCATAATCCCAATTCTACTTTATAAATCTGGCTAGACCAGAGCAAATACACTGGTACAGATAAGAGCTGGAAACACAGGGAATCCAGGACAGATAAACCCCTTAGGACCAATAATGAGAGTAAAGATGCCAGGAGGGTAAGGGGAAGGTGGAGGAGAAAGTGGGGAACCAATCACAATGATCTACATATAACCTCCTCCCAAGGGGAAAGGACAACAGAAAAGGGGGTGAAGGGAGACATCGGACTGTGTATGACATGAAAAAATAATTATAAGTTATCAAGGGTTCTCAAGGGAGGGAGAGGGTGGGAGATGGGGAATGAGCTGATACCTAGGGCTCAAGTAAAAAGAACTTGAAAATGCTGAGGGCAACATATGTACAAATGTGCTTGACACAATGGATGGATATGTAGATTGTGATAAGAGCTGCATGAGCCCCCAATAAAATGATTTAAATAATTAAAAATGGCTTAAAAATAAAATAAAGAATTCAAATATCTCAAAAGCAAACAAACTTGCTTTCTCTGAGTGAGGAGAATCTGAAGTACTTGCTGATAAAGATCAAGGATTGTGGTATTCAGTATGGATTACAACTCAATGTAAGGAAGACCAAATCCTCACCCTGGACCAATAGGTAACATCAAGGTCAATGGAGAAAAGGTTGAAGTTGTCAAGGATTTTTTTCTTACTTGGATCACAATCCATGCTCATGGAAGCAGCAGTCAAGAGATCACAAGACATATTGCATTAGGTAAATCTGCTGCCCAAGACCTTAGAGTATTGAAGACCAAGGATGTTAACTTTGAGGACTAAGGTGTGTCTAACCCAAGAACATCACCGTGGGGTGTCCTCATGGAAATCCTATTAGGGGTCACTCAGAGTTTAGAATCAACTTGATGGCAGTGGACTTGGCTTTCCTGGTGTTAGACCACATCTTGAGAACAACATTCTCTCAACAGCAGGGCCATACCATGCAGCTAAGAAAAATACCTTCCATTGCTTCCACTGACACGATCTTCAGGGCCCCGTTTGGTGGGCCACAACAGCAGATAAGTTAAGAACTGCATCTTGTGCCTCACAAATAGTTAGGACGCTTGCGCTACAAATGGTCATCTTTTGGAGGCGTTTCATAGCCACAAAGGGTACACCCCACCCCCCCAACCTCTACCCTGCCCGCCTTGCAGAGGTTTTATAGCATCAAAAGCTGCTCCAAACAGCGTGAGCGAATACAAAACCTGCCGGCTTTCCAGGCTCGCAGATGTCCTGGCCACACTTGTCAGGGTTGGAGCAGGATCCTTGGGCCTCTCTTTGGCCTGTAACTGCTCACCAACGGGCAGCCCCTGGAAGAGGAAATTAAATCGGGAACGTTACCTAACCACTTCTCGATTTTCTTTTGCTGGGAACTTTGCCAGAGCCTGGGACTTGGGGGTGGGGAATGTTCCAGAAAGTCTGGAGAACTCTCTCCTCACCCTCAGACTAAACCACCGAGACCTCCATGGCATAGAGGGGTCCAGAGCAGGACAAGGCGCCCAAAGTATTTCTTTACTGCCCACAACTTTGAAGGTACACACAGACCTAGGTGTGATCATTGGCTGGGACAGAACGATCGGGATTAAATGACTCTCCTGATTTCTCATTGAAGCATCTATGGTAATTTACAGATATTCCACCTCCTGTTCTGGGACACAGGTCACTGAGGGCCAGAGGGGGTCTGGATGATCCTTGCAGGTGGGAGGTGGGTGGTGGGAAGCCGTCATCGCCCCCCACACTTGGGTGACCAGAATGGCTGATGGAACCTCCCCACAAAGCTGCCTGAGGTCTGCAAGAGAAAACACAGAAGCAGTTGAGAGCTCACAAACGCCTGTTGGCCAACTTCTCTCTCTGGACCACGGGACTTTCCAGCCTTGTGATGTAATGAAGAGGTGGTCTTTATGTTAAAATGTTGACAGTGTTATCCACCTGTAATTCACATACCAAACGATTCAATGGTCTAAGCATTTCCGAGAGGGTTGCGCAAGCATCACGACCAATTTCAGAATAATTTCATCTTTTAAAAAACAGTCTGCATTCTAGTACTCATTATTATTAGCACCTCATTTCCCTCCAATCTCCCCTGCCATAACCCTAAGAAACTGTTAATCCGGGTACTGTCTCCATAGATTTACCTATCCTGGATTTCATCGACCAAAATACCATATAACTCCCACCCCCCAACAACAATAACAAAATAAAACACAGAAAAACCTCAATCCAAATGAAAGCAGTAAGGAATAAAAACTAAAACAAAATTTCAGTGGGTTAAAAGGGAGAACAAATGATAAGGAGTTAAATTTTAACCCAACTACATCTGCATTGATCTACCTTCCAATGCTCTCTGCCTGGGAGCATGCTTCTTCACATTCCTGGTCTCTGGTCTCACAGGCTGAATCCATGCAGGGCTATGGAAACGGATTTGCTGCTCTCATGTCATCCATAGTCTTCTGCAAACCGGGTGCTCAGAATTTAAGTTCAAATACAGTTCCCTCCTCTTGGATTTTATTTTTCAGAATCCTTCTTTCATTCAGACTGGTGTGCTTCTTCTGTGTGAACATAGCTGACACCTCACTTAGATGGCTGCTTGTGACTTTAAGAAACCAGACACGATTCTTTCTGAAAGCCAGGCACCATCTGACTTCTTCACCACACTTTGCTTTAGCACCAAGTATTGAGTAGGGCCACATCATGAGAACTGATTATTCTTGGATTGGTGTTTATGATTAAGTGCAAGCTCAACATCCACTCATATAGCTGTGGTTTCTATATGTCCCTGGCCGACTTTATCTCTTTCATTTTCTTTGAGAATATTATAAATCCTCCCCATAGGGCACATGGTAATTCTATGGATAATATCATTTATTTAACCTATGTTATTAAATTTATAGTTGAGAAAAGGAAAGGATATATGTATAGGACAGATTTTCAGACTGAAATACAAGGATTGTTGACTGACACAGAAAACAAGTGACTAGACATTATTTATGCAAGCCATACAGATGGCAGAGAGCGCAAACGTCCAACAAGGCTCATTCACTGAAGCAGAACTGGGCCTGCTGGACTAAGACTGGTCATAGCAAAGCACAGAGAGTATGAAAGGCAAACTCTATAGTCATCTTGAGCTGCCATTTTTAGACACCTTCAAAGCAAGATATTTGAACCCCAAGCCAATGACTTCCAAATCCATAACCTTTGGATAGTAGTTGTCTGCTTGTTCGCAGTAGGGCATTTCGGCCTTAAGTCCAAGGGGGGATTCCAGTTCCTCTCAGCTGCTACAGGTGTGTGGAAGGTAAAGTCCGTTTCTCTTAGTGGGCTTTCCAAATCGTGTCCTTCACGTGTGGCCTCTGAGGGACGTTGTGTTCGAAAGGACAGCCTGAAGTCCCGGCTGTCTACTGCATGCAGTACGGATGAGCTCTCCTCGTGGCCCCCTGAGTCTCTTCTTCTTCTTCCTCTTTCCTCCACTGAGAGGTTACAGTAAGGAAGTGGGAATGGCTGGTGTAAAGAAGTCCCAGTAAGCTGAAGGAAGGGAAAGAGACTTCCCTTATGGATGCCCAGAGGGCTTAGGAAGAGATCAACGACCCCCAGATAGCACAGAGCGATGAGGCACAAAATTCTTGAGCAGTTCGTTGGTCACTCCATGAGGCCCTTGTCCTTTGTGTGGTGCCTGTCTTCTGCCCCTGTGTATTCTGGTCGTTGTATAGCTCAGAAGTGATTAGATCTAGGACCCACCTGATGCCTGCGCCACCTCATTCAGGTAATAAAAGAAATCCCTGTCTACACGCAGGATCATATTCACAAGCACAGGTGACCAGGACCTCGATACTTATTTTTGTGAAACATTGTTCAATCTGTCACAGGGAATCTGGTTGAGTTCCTCCTCTTCCTTCCTCATCAAGTCTTGCTCTTCCAGCTCCACCTTTTCCTCGGGTAGCCCTCCAGGTGGAGTTCCTGTCTCTCTCAGACTCTGAACTCCAACTTGGATGCTACGGGCCTCCCGTCTTCTCCAGCAAGCTACAGAGACTCGAACACGCGAGTGCCCGCTTGATTGCATGCAGCTTGACTGTCTCAAAGGCACGAAGCTCTGCTCACCATTTTTATCCCCCCAAGTTGTTTTTCATCCATTGCTAGTGGTGCCCAAGGAAACTCAGGTTAACGTTGATTTCTGGTCTCTCTCTCAACACCTGTCTCTAATCAATCACCAAGTATTTTATTTTTTGTGTGTATATATACATACATATATATATAATTCAACACTTGCCAATTCAAAGTTTTTTCAGGTGCACCGTTTAGTGCCAATAACATTAATCATGCTGGGCACTCATGCCCCATTAATCACTGCCGAATCTAATCACTAGATCTCGGACGTTTTGCCTCCTCAACACTTCACTGCTTAGTCCGGATGAAGGCAAAGGTGTCGGCCAATGGCTGATGCAGTCTCCAGAGATGAGAAGGGGAAAGGTCAAGCTAAGATTCCAGTGGTTAGAAGTCAGTGTGACTAAATCCAGGCCACATTCCAGGGACGGGACCTTGGGCCCCAGCTCTTGAAGGGAGACGTATTGAAGAACGTAAGGGCACATTTTACACCCTCCATGCAGTTCCACTGGGGCAGTGCCGTGGGGTTGATGAAACGAGAGGAGAAGGGGTGGGACATGAATATGGCCCACAGCTGAGGGGAGTTGGCACAGGGCAGGAGGGTCTCCCTTCAGGTGTCCTCTCCTCACTCTTATCAGCAGAGACCCTGCATCTCCACTTCTCTGCCTCTAGAATCAACTGAACTGTCAATGCCTCCTAAGGCCAATCTCAAGTTCAACTTAATTTCCAGAATGATCACTGCAGCCAATTCTAAGCTTTGTCCTTTGGAATTTCACACACACACACACACACACACACACACACACACACACACTTTGCCCCTTACTAGTTGCTGTTGAGTTTTTTTGCAATGCAAGTCATCCTTGGTCTCCATTGGGTTTTCAATAACTGTTTTTTGGGGGGAAATAGATGGCCAAGACTTTCTCCCGAGCTACCTCTGGCTGTACGTGAACCAATGACCTTTGGTTATGCGTCAAACACATTCACTGGTTTGCAGCACCCAGGGACCTCCTCCTACGTTGTCAAGCACTCAACAATACACAGTGGCCGCACCAAAGGCTTCAAGCCCACCACCAGCCATAAAGATGGTGGTGTTGTCCCTGGGTGCCATCTGGTTGTTGATGTTCAACTCACAGCAACCCCAGGTGACAGGGGAGATCTGGCTCATAGGAATATCATGTATGTGATTTATTTCAGAAACATCGGATTGTGATTTGAGTGAATGCTTCCAGAACATATCAGCTTCCCACGAATCGGTTTAAGCACCAGTTTGTTGCATGCCATTGCTTGCGTCCCCCTCAATGGAACAGCACTCTCCCCACTTCCTCCGTGGGGTTCCTGTTTCCAAGTGTCTTTCCTTTCCAGCCCCTTCCTGACTCTTAACATTCCTTGTTGGCCAACATTGCCCTTTTGGTCTCCTCTGACTCGCCCAGTGTCAGAATGAACTCCGAGGAAGCAGGATCGAATGGTAGGTCCAGTTTGGAGAGGCAGCGCTTCTTCCTGTTTCTCTCCCAGTGTTCTCTCCTTCACTCTCCATCTCTAGCCTCATACCTACAAGCTACTGAGAGTCACCAGAGCTCTCCTGGCCTCTTTGAAACCAGCATGGAGGGGGCGCCACGACCCATAACACCAGATCCTTCTGCCCCAGAGCTGGCTCAACTCCTTCCCTGAAATGTGACCTTGAGGTTAGAGCCAGCCAGGGTGCAGCATAGCACCATTGAAACATACAGCATTCTTCCAGCACAGTGGTTCTCAACCCTCCTCATGCCGCAACTCTTTCATACAGTTCCTCATGTTGGGGTGACCCCCCAACCGTAAGATTATTCTCTTTGCTTCTTCATAACTGTAATTTTGCTATAGTTATGAATTGGGGAACCCTATGAAAGGGTCATTCAACCCCCAAAGGGGTCGCGACCCACAAGATGAGAACCACTGCTCTAGTACTTAATGCTTCCTGACCCCCACTATCATGACCCCAGTTCTACATTACAAATCCGTCTAGACCGGAGCATGCACACTGGTACCGATAAGAGCTCTCCACACACGGAATCCAGGGCAGATAAATCCTTCAGGACCAATAATGAGAGTAGTGCTACCATGAGGGTAGGGGGAAGGTGGGGGGAGACAGGGGGAAGAGATCACAGTGATCAATGTATAGCACTCCCCACCCAGGGTGACGAACAACAGAAGGGTGGGTGACGGTAGACAACGGATGGTGTAAGATATGAAACTAATAATGATTTATAATTTATCAAGTGTTCATGAGAGTAGGAAGGTGGGGGAGGGAGAAAAAAAGAGGATATGATACCAAGGGCTCAAGTAGAAAGAAAATGTTTTGAAAAGGATGATGGCAACATATGTACAAATGTGCTTGACACATGTTATAAGAGCTCTAGAGCCCCCAATAAAATGATTTTTTTAAAAAGGAGTGTCCAGAAATTCAAGAAAAGAAGAAAGAAAAAAATATGACCTTGTAACCCTCCCCCCATACCTGTGAATGGGGTTGTTTGGAAATTGGGGTGCATTTTGTTTTGCTAAGGTTATGTAATATTATGTTAATAGACTCATGGCAGAGAAGACCTGCCCACTTCAATTGCCATTGAGTCCATTCCAACTCCTAGTGACCTACAGGACAGGGTGCACCTGCTCCCTCCGGCTTATGGGAGCCGAAATCTTCACTGAAGCAGACGCTTCACTTTTCTCCCTCAGAGCACGTGGTGGGTCTGAACTGTTGACCCTGCGTTGGCAGCCCATCAGACTAGGCCATCAGACAAAGGTGGGTCCTCCACTCTTGTCTCAGTGGTGTCTTATTTTAAGAGATAGAGAAGGCACACACACACACACACACAGGGATGTCACTCCCTGCAGGATGGAGCCCGACATGTCTTCAAGGAGGGAAAACCACAGGCTCCCAGCAGCTGCTAGAAGAACAAATACCCTGATATGAGCTTCCAGAAATCCAAGGCAGTCAGTTCTTCATCTTCAAAGTCACCACCTTGCCTTGAATTTTGTGCTGGCAGCTCGAGGCACAGAACACATTCCGTTTACCAAGTCAAGGTTCCAGTCATCACTGGAAAAAAGCAAAACTAGACTTCTATCTCCTTATTATTGTTATTATTCGGTTAACCAAGGAGAGAACCAAGAGAAACGGAAGTCAAATCCTCTCCATTCAGAAACAGGACTCTGTCCTTCTCCTCCCATGATTTACATTCTTTCTCTTGCTCTCCAACTCTTGATCAAACTTTGCCTCCGAGCGCCTTGCCGAGAGGGACCCTCGTTCCTCAGTGGTCTCCTGCTGGCCCTGCCTGTCAGTCTCCCGTCAGCTCGGCTCCATCCCATCCCAGCAGCACAGCCACCCCGCGAAGGCCAGCTGAAGTCCATCACCAGGGCCCTGGTTCCCCTGAAGGCGGTGATTAGGACTCTTCCTGCTCCATCTGAAGCTTCTCTCTTGTTTGCCCAGCAGCCTAAGTGGCTAATGGCAGATGGCTCAGGGATCAGAACAATGGCTGCAGGTCTGCAGAGATGGTGCCAATGAGGCGCAAATTCATTGAAAAGTGGCTCTACACCTTTTTCCATTTAGAACTCATTTAGTATTACCTATGTGGTCGTAGAGCCATGGTGGCATAGTGTGTGCTGTGATTCACAAGGTCCACAGTTCTAAACCAGCAGTTGCTCCTTGAGAGAAAGACGGAGCTCTCTACTCCCGTAAAGAGTTACCGTCTGAGAAACCCACAGGAAAAGTTCTATCCCACCCCAGAGGGTCACTGTGAGTCAGAACTGACCCGATGGTTGGGAGCTTAGTGAGAGCTGTGGTAACGAGAATCCATGCATTTGAATGATGTTGCTGGGGAATCATTTTGAAAATTTGTGGACTGCCAGAAACACAAACAATTCTGTCTTGGAAACAAACAAAACTGTCTTGTCTTGCCTCCTAGTTCTCTTCCCTTTTCCTTTCCTCCTGTCCCACTATCACGTCCCGCCTTCATTTGGCTCTCAGTGATTCCTCTCAGCTACGTTGCACTTGCTCAAATCCCACCAGGCATTCTCTGCCCTCCTCACCATCGGTTTTAGATCACTTGTTGTTCCCTTGTCCCTCGGTCTGTTGGCTCCTCCCATCCTTTCCCCAACCTCCTCCTCCCCCGTGTTCCCCTGGAACCATCGGTCCCATTGTTTTCTCCTTGCGACTGTTTATCCTCCTTATATAGATAGACATTAAAAAAAAAAGTCTGTAAATAGTTCCAGGTCTGTCTGTTGACCTTTATGAATGCTTTCCGACTGAGTCTGATGAGGTACCAAGCCCTGCCCCCAAACTCTATTCTTGGGAGTCCTCGGAGACTTCATTGCTTTGCTCCCCTTGCTGCTCTGTTGCACTCCCATTGTGTTTCACCCCGGTGAGGGGCGGGGAGTGTCAGACTGGGAGCAATTCCCACACTGTGTCTCCAGTGTTGTCCCCCATAGTGCTATGGATGAGTGAGGGGACATGTGTCTCATGGTGGTGTGAGCCCTACGGTATTCTCTGGGTCCTGTTAGACTGTTGTATGTTCATTTGTATAAGTAAAATCATTTGATGCATGAAAGAGCTCCTAGTGCATTGGGGAAAAGAAAGAAAGAAAGAAATTCAGCTGGGATGTGCCTTAGAATCGAGGATGGGGAGACATCCTCTCCCAGGCTCTGGATGTGTTCTCGGGGGACCAGTCCCTGAAAAAGCGGGATCAGCCAAAAAGAGGAAGGCCCTTCAGGTCATGGATTGACGCAGTGGCTGCAACAATGGGCTCGAGCATAAGAACGACTGGGGGGAGGACGCAGGACGGGGCGGTGTCTCATTCTGTTCTACATCGGATGCAATTCGAGGACACCTAACTGTAACCACAGTGCAGTAGCCAGAATTCACGCATTTGGATGATGGTGTCAGGGAAGAATTTTGGAAGTAATACTGCCAGAAAAAAAAGAACAGATCTGTGTTGGAGGTGCCATCGAGCTGGTTCCAACTCAGGGCAATCTTCTGCACAAGAGATCACACACACACTGCCCGTCCGCAGGGTTTCGCCATCCTCACATTTGTCCTTTAGGTTTGAGCCCCTCGCTGCAGCCACCGTGTCCGTCCATCTCGTGAGGGCCGTCCTCTTTCTCACCGCCCCTCCACTGTACCAAGCATGACGTCCTTCTCCAGACTCTCCTGAAACCGTGTCCAAAGCATGTGAGACAGAGTCTCGCTGTCCTGCCTCTGTGGAGCATTCTGGTCGTACTACTGCAAGACAGATCTGTGTGTTCTCTTGGCAACCACGGCACTTTGAATATTCTTTGCCCACACCGTAATTCAAATGCATCGATTCAGTCTCCCTTGTTCAATGTCCAACTTTCACATGTACATGAGGCAATTGAGAACACCATGACGTGGGCCAGGTGCGTCTTGGACCTCGCAGCTAACCGCCTTGCTTGTCAATACTCTAAGGCGGTCTCGTGTGGCAGATTTCCCCAGACAATGTATTGTCTGATCTCTTGACTGCCACTTCCATGAGCAAGATGAACTCCTTGACAACTTCAATCTTGCCTCTGTTTATCATGGTGTTACCTCTTGGTGACATAGTTCACAAAAGTCATGATCTGCACCCTAGTGGAGTGAGTTATGCCTGGGGTCGTAAAAAGCTTGCAAGTGGTTGTCTAAGACACAGCTGTGGGTCTCTACGCATCAGGAGCAAAACAGCAAGGAGGTATCCCAAAACACAGCGAAGACACAAGTCTTCACAGCCTCATGTCAGCTCCCTTGCAACCAGAACGCGATGGAGGCCAGCCACCTACCATCCTATACTCTTTTTATCAGGATCACAAGAGCTGATCCTGCGTAGAAGGAGAACACAGATGGAGCAAAACTCAAATTCCTATTTTTAAAAGGATAGGTAAATTGGAAGAAGTAGAACACAGTTCTGTTCCTGGGCTGGCCTTGGGTTGGGATAGACTTGACAGGAAATACTGTGGGCTTGTATTATTGGTGTATGAGTAGACTGTGTTACGGGTTTATATTATAAGCTGCCACTTTCGTTTTACATACAGTTTCTCAAGTTTATTGAATGGCAAAAGGTTGAGATATTTTGAGTCTATTTTAACAAGGGAGTCGAGTTGAGACTCTAAACTTTCAGAGTTCAGTGAGAGGACCAGCTGGTGAGTGCTGTGGAGTGGGCTTCCACTCAGAGTAGCCCTACATGGAACAGAGCCCGATACTGGCTGCTCCGTACCGCCCTCACCGTCCTGGCTGTTGGAGTCCACTGTTAACAGCCACTGTGCCAACCCATTTCATTGCGGGTCGCTGACCCTCCACTTCACTAAGTATGATGTCCTCCGGACCTGACTGGAGTGAAGGCGATTCCGGACCCCCTTCGTTCCTATCTGTAGGATAGAAACCAACACAACACTCTCATGACCCCAAATTTGACCTTAAGTTGAAATGAAGTCTTTTAGCATTTGCAGCAATACCTAAGCTTCTGAGAGCCAAAAATACTTGAAAGAGTGAGCGATCAGGCCCGTCTATAGCAAAAATAGCTTGTCAAGTGGTTGTTTTGTATCAGCGACCACCCGGAGCCTGGTGTAGGCCAACTCACAGCAAGCCTCGGAGCCGGCACTATTTTTATTCCCAGCTTGCAGAGAAGGAAACATCAGCAACAAAGAGGTTCAGGGATTTGTTCCAGGAAGCCCTAGTGCGGGGCTGCTAGCTGAGAGGTCAGTGGTTCAAATCCACCAGATGCTTTGTGGAAGAAAGGCGAGGCCCTCTGGTTCCATAACAGTTTATAGTCTTAGAAACCTGATGGAGAAGTACGAATTTGTCCTATCAATCAGAATTGACCGGGATCTGTCTGTCTATCTATCTACCTACCTACCTACCTACCTATCTTTAATTTGTTTTCTTTTTAACGGAACCTCCTCATCAGGCAGATGTTCAACCCTTTTCTTGAACCATTCAGTCCTGCAAAGACTGCAGTAAGAGGGGCCGTGTTTATGACCCTGCTATCTGGATGAGACTATGGGGACTGGAAAGAAGGAGTGGCTTGCCCAAGGTCGCAGAGTAAGATCCTGGTGGGGTTCACGCCCTGAGTCTGTCTGCCTTAAAGCGCCAGGATCTAGCGATGAAGCCAATCTGGTACCAGGGCCTCGATGACCCCTTGCTCAGCCAGGTTTACTCCGCGGTCTCCACATTCCTGAGAAAGCGACTGCAGTTGTGTGAAGAAAGTGGGCAGTGCTGGGCTTTGAGTAGGTTTGTTGTCTTGGGAGTCTGACTGGCCAGAAAGAGCAGCTTCAGGTGCAAAGCACTGCCTAACCTGGCTCTTAGCATAAGAGATTAAAGGATTACTTTATGGGTCTTTATCCAACTTTCTGCTTGACTGTCGTTGCCAAAGGCATCAGCTGGCCTACAGCTCTCCTGGATAAATACTTGATTGAACTCATTAGGGCTACACCGCCAGGCTCTGTTCCAGCTCGATGTAGCATCAAAGGTCACCACCTCAGTTTCTCTGTGTGGAAGAAGGAACTGACCCTAGAGCCCCTCTGCTCTGCATTCTATGTTGTCACGGTCTATGTCTCTGGTTACCATGGTCAGTTGACTCCAACTTGTGGGGATACCACCTACAGTAAGATAGAACCTTGCCTGGTCCTGCCAACTCCAAGATCACTGCTGTACTTGAATTCATGATCCCGTCACTGTGTGTGTCGAGTGCCTTCCAATCACTAACTTGTGCTTAGAAGTAAATAATCCTAGTCCGTCTTGCTCTGGAAGCTCGATTCTTTTCTACACACGAGTGTTTTAAATACCGGTGGCTAGGATTCCAGGGACCCTTCAATCCGTAAGCCACCCTAGTAGGACACACAGGTAAGTGATAGACGTCCCTGGCTATGCTCCATAAGTATTCCTTTCAGACTTCACAGACACACTGAGAAAAATTCATGAGGCCATGTGCTCTTGGTCTAACTCTTACTTAAATAACATTTTCGTGTGTTTGGGGGTCAAGGTTTACCCAGCAGCATATATTCCCATTCAACCATTTGGGTGCAAACTGTTCAACAGTTTGGGTACAAAGTGTTCGGCTCTGCTGGTTGCATTCTACACAAGATGTGAAAATGATCACGATTTCCATTTCAAAGAATCTAATGTCCCTGCATTCTTACACGCTTATCTTGGTCTTAAAGGCATCGTTCACCATTTGGTCACATCTAGGTGATGTTTTTAAAGGGGGTGCTGTACTTAAGGATGATATTCATTACGTCGTCGTGGGCCGATCTGCTATTTACTAGATCATCTCGGGTTACTATTGGCTCAAGGCTTCAGGAGCATCTTGGGACAACTGTCTTAAGGGTGTCCTTCAGTCTCCACCAGCCCAGTCAGGGTTTTGTTATGGTTGTCTTGTTTGGCGGGGAAACATTTGAGTCTCCATTCCACATTTTCTCTGGTTCTATCAGGGTCTGTCTATTGTCGATCGTGGCAGCCAGGCACTAGCTAGTTTTGGTCTCGGTGTAGACGGGGCTATGGGGCTATCGTTCATGCAGACGACTGTCCTATAAACTAGTTTCTTCTCTGCGTCTCTGTTTCCTCCTTTGCTCTGGATGAGTAGCCACCAATCATCACATCTTAAATGAGCTTTAGTCTGTTCAGGCTATCGTTACCGTCACTATTGCTACTTAAGATACCGCCCCCAAATCCAAGGTCGTGACTTCATCAACCATGGTCCTATAATGTGAGCCGGGGATTGAGAAAAGCACAGGATCTCGAAGCTTCTTGCTCTAAAACGTCAACTCTCGTGGTATCGCTTTTTATGTCTAACTACGTTCTTTGGTGTGTGTTTTCACCCTACTCTTTGTCCTTTCAGACGTTATCTTTGGACTTCCTGTTATGATAGGTGAAGATGGGCCCGTTACTCCTCCCGCCCACATGTTCACCCACCCCACCCCCCGCCAGCATCATGTGTCCCAGTGTGTTAAAAGCCTATTATGACCGTGTCGATCGGCTCAGCACTCAGTCAAGACGTCAATGGCATACGTGTCTCCCTTCCTGCAAAGCCGTTTGTCTTTCCTGGAGCTCACCGCCTCATCTTCTTTGCCTGTTTGGTTTTTTTTTTCCACGTTCGCTTTTTTTTCCCTCCCCAAGTGCTGGACTAGATCTGCCAGGCGGCTACAGTATAATTTTCCAAATGCTTGAATACATAAGTAAACAACCCATTCCATTTTCCCCACTGGAGCCCTGCTTTCCGGAACCTTCTGGCTTCCTGGCCCCATCTGGCCAGGTTGACCTTTAGGCCTGCCACACAGCTTCTCCTGGTGGACTTCCCTCTACCGCTCGCCGTTACGTCCTGTAACCAAGGCGCTCTCGCCTGCGCCTCCCAGCTTGGCTTCCTCCAGGTCTCGTGCTTGCAGCCCAAGTGAGGAGAGACGTCTGTCCTCTCCTTCTGTCTATGCTCCAACCCACGGAGGGCTCCAGTGAGCTCTGGGTGGCTCCTTGCCCCACATTTTGTTTTCTTGTGGTGAAATGCACATAACAAAAACATGTGCCGCCCTGACGAGTGTGAAGCGAGCCTTTCCGTGGCATGGATGACACCCGCCATGTGATAACATCAACAACCCACACGTTTTCTTATCACCCGGAACAGAGCCGCGTTCTGACTCCTGCTCTCTTCTCCCACGGCCCCTCTAATCACCACTAAGCACTTGTCTCCGTGTTTTTGCCTACTCTGATTATTTCAAGTCAGTTGGATCACACCCCATTTGTCCTTTGGTGCCCACATGATTTCACTCAGCGAATGCTTTCAAGCTTCATCCATGTGCAGAACTTTATGCTTGGTCATGGCCGAGTAATAGTCCCTCGTGCGTACATACGACACTTGGTTTATCCATCCTTCTATGGATAGGCACTGGGGTTATTAGCAATTATTGGCTATTGGGAGTCCTGCTGCTGTGGACATTGGTGGACACGTATCTGTTTAACTCCCTGCATTCAGGTCTCTTGGGTGCACATGGTGAGTCAAAAAGCATTGTGACATGATCCATCCAAGAAACCTTTATGAAACCATAACATCACAATGGGAAGCTGTTGTTTCTCAATGTGTCCTTCATCTAGTTCTGTTTTTTCCAACGTTTACATTCCAGTCACCAATAACTACCAATGCGTCTTGATTGCATGTGTGATCAACTTCTGACTGAAGTCATTGGTAGAATTCTTCAATATCACATCACTAGCTTCGGTGGTGGGCATATCATTTTTAATTAAAACGTTTAACTATTACATGTTAATATGAATGCATTGCAAAGTTTCTTCTGATTACTTCCAACCATTTGCATATGTCAAAAATCATTCTTAGGTTAACTGTTGAACAAAAGCAGGCCAAACTCTAAAACCAAACTCACTGCCAATTCTGACACACAGAGACCGTATGGGCAGGTAGAACTGCCCCTGTTGACTTCTGAGGCTGTAAATCTTTATAGGAGCAGAAAACCTCATCTTCCACAGAGTGGCTGGAGGGCTAGAACTGCTGAGCTTGGGGTCAGCAGCCCGATGAGAAACTCACAGAGCTCACAGACAAAACTCACAATTAAGGGGAGTTATGCGGCAAAGATAAGGATGGGTAAACAGTAAGGAGACAATCACGGTCCAGCAGCACCTCTGCCCAGCCAGGAGGTAAGCCTCTCTCTAGTCTTCAACCTCTCAGTCAGGAGGTCTCGTGGCCTCTCCTCTGAGGGCCAGGGAGCTCGCCTACTGCCCACCCCACTGTCCCATCGTCTTGACGCTGTGCCTCTGCTCTGTCTCACGGTCTTCAGCGAGGGAGGAATTGCAAATGTGCTCGGCTGGAGGGTCTTCTTCCTTGATGGTCCCCGGAATTCTCTCTGTTTCTGCTTCTGAGATGACTCATGTACACACACGAGACTGTTCGTCAAAACGGTCCCGACTCCCTCCATTAGTGTTTCACATACCTTGCTTGCGTCGTCCCACGCAAGCATTTGGTGGGCGTTACAGAGATGTGAGCAGGAGAGCCATACTAAGAGGTTTCACTCTATGCATCCGATTGGGTCGTGTAGAGAAATGAACCCAGTGACACTCATGTATGTGTAAAAAGTATTATAAATCAAGAAGGCACCCCAGCCCAGTCTAACTCAACTCCGTGGACCTAACGTTAGGTGGAGCCTTCTTCACACTCTCGTTACTGGGCCAATAGTGCAGAAAGGTGAGGGAGGAAGCAGGAGGAGTCCAGGCGGGTGGGTGCAGAGGTGCATGGGTCCTAGATCAGTGGAAACACGGCAGGACCCATGAGACCTCCCCTGGAAGCAGGCAGAGGCCTAGCAAGCAGGAAGGCATAGAGGCAGAGAGGAGGGGGTTCCTAGTGTCCCTCATATTAAAAGGCCACACCTCCCACGAGGCCTCATCCGGCTGTGGCTTGATTGACAGGTGGACTCCACCCCTACCACGTGCGAGTTGACATAACATCTAACTCCACAAATGACCCCTCAGCGGGAGAAGCGTGTGGCTCAGTCAAGAAAACACTTAGCAGATGACCTTCAACCAAGAGCAATGACACCGTTGGATGAGTTAATGTGGGAATATTTCTGAACTGCCCTTCTGAGAAGAAAACAGCGAATAAAAGAATTTCAGTCGATTGCTCTCTCGGTATGCCCATTAAGGATGCTTTCGTCTCTGACTAAAGAAACCTAACAACCTCGCTTGCTTGTTTAAAGTGAGTTGGAACTGAGGCCCCTCTTGGTGACGATCAAGGAGTGTAGCATTCAGTGGGGATTATGACTCAATGTAAAGAAAGCTAAAATCCTCACCACTGAGCCAATAGGTAATGTGATAAAGGGAGAAAATACTGAAATCGTCAAGGATTTTATCTTGTTCGGCTCCAAATCAAAGCCGCGGATCTTACAGTTAGCAGCCCCGACACATAGCTACTCTGTCGCCAGGGCTCCATCAACGCATGCATTCCTGAGCAAAGCTGCGGCACGGGACCTCTCGAACGTATTGAGGACTAAGGCGCACCTTAGTTTTTAATTGCCTCCTATGCGTGTGAAAGTCGGACACTGACTAAGGAAGACCGAAGAGTGGATGCATTTGAATGATGGAGCTGAGGAAGGGTATGGAAAGTCCCATGGACGGCCCAAAGAACCAACAGATGTCTTGGAAGAAGTACAGCCAGAGTGCTCCTCAGAAGCAAGGATGGCGAGACTCTGTAGGGTGCTTTGGACATGTTGTCTGGAGAGAGCGGTGCCTGGAGGAGGGCGTCCAGCTTAGTAAAGCAGAGGGCAGGTGAGAAAGAGGAAGAAAGACTCTCAGCGAAACAGGTAGACCCAGTGGCTGTGACCATGGGCTCAAACACAGCAACAAACTTGAGGTGGCGCAAGACTGGGCGGTGTTTCATTCTGTCGGACATGGGGTCACTCTGAGCTGGGACCAACCCAAGCACACCTAACAGCAACTACACGTCTTGGCCTTTCCCACGGATGGTTCTGGAAGCATCGTAGTCACGTTGATGAAAGAGGAGGGCCTAGCTGTGAGCGAGGGCTCTCCCCATCAGAGCTTCCCAGAAGCCCTAGCGGAACCCTGTGTCAAACGATGTCACGTCACTGCCCTGGCTGCATGTGACTGCAAAGGTGGGAGAGCCATGTGTGGTTTTGCTGACCCCTGTGGCCGTGGCTTTGGGATTAGCTCAGGCAGTTAGGGACAGTTCTTGGGCGTCCTGGCGTTTCCGAGGCAGTAAATTTGATTCCAGCCAGCAGGCGGTGTTCTTTGACCCCACACAGTGGGGTGAGGGTGCTGGGGACCAGGGCCGTTCTTAACCTTATTGACTCAGGTCACCGCAGCTGCTGGCACACTGCAACCACTCCATGAATTGCTGCAGGATGGATGAATGAAAGAAACAAGGTTAAGCGGGCTGGGGAGTTCATCGTTTTAAGTGCCAAGGTCAGATATGTCCCTTCTTCTTGGCCCGGCCCGCCCTGGGAAACTACCTTTGGCAGTCTGCTGAGTGGCCAGAAGCAGGGTCTGGTCAGAGGGCCTGGGGACACAGAAAGTAGCCCCAAAGCCCTGCCATCACCTTCTTGGGGAGAAGAGATAGCTCTCACCGGGGTCTATGTCTGAGAAACAGAGCGGTCCAGTCAGATGCCGCAATGCGGGGGAACTGCTCATTCCCACCTAGGACTTACTCACTTGGGAGCAGCGGTGGTCTGCTGGGAGAATTCTCGCCTGCCATGCAGGACACCTGGGCTCCATCCCGGCCCATGCACCTTATGGGCAGTCAGCACTTGTCTGGCAGTGGAGGCTTGCTTATTGCTGTGATGTTGAGCGGGTTTCCGTGGACACCTAAGTTCCAACCGATCTAACAGTTTCCTTCAGGTTGACGCTGTCTCATGGTAGCCCAACTCTTTTCAGTATAGAACTGGGCTCCACAGAGTTTTCCGCATCAGTTTTTCAGGAGCAGGTGGCCAGGCCTTTCTTCTGAGGCACCTCTTGGGAGGTTTGAACCCCGCATCACTTTACACCAAACCAAACCCCCTGCGTGGAGTCAGTGCTGACTCATAGCGACCCTGTAGGACAGGGTAGGACTGCCCTTGTGGGTTTCTGAGGCTGTAACTCTTTATGGAAGTAGAAAGCCCTACCTTTCTCCCATGAAGTGGCTGGTGGTTTTGAACTGCTAACCTCACAGTTGGCAGCCCAATGCCACCTTTACACCAGGGCCTCCCAATTACAGCCTTGTCCTATGAGTCCTTTACATCCTCGTGTGAACAAGCCTCGCTCTTTCTAGGAGTAGGTCCCGCTAAGGAGGGCAAAGAGCGCCGGAGAGCTGGCTACCAGGATACAGGAGGCAGCTCAGAGCCCCACAGGAGAACTGGAAATGAGGGAGGGGGTCATGTGTGTGGAGAAGAAGTTCACTACTTTGTGAAAGTACCGACCAGAGCTTAACTTTTCCTTAAACTTTCTTTTAAACTTTTATTGTGAATCAGATAAGCTTCAACAATTCACATGCTTTCTGACTCAACTCACCCATCGCTGTTTGCAATGTTCGGTCCTTTACCAACTTCTCTGAGCTTTCTCTTTCCAACCCTCCTTTCCTTAAATGCTGCCCCTTTCTCTTAAATAGTCAATTGTTTTTTCCACCACACGGGTGAATTTAGTTCCAGACCTGAAGGGTAAGGGCCATAGTCTTGGGGGTCCCCCCTGTCTCTCTATCCGACCAGTAAATCTGGTGCCATTTATCATTTTGAGTTTTCTTCCCCATTTTGCTCTTACTGCATCCAGCATCGTCTAATGTGATCCTGTGCAGAGCAGTTGGTGCTGGTGGTGGCCGGGCACCATCTAGTTCTTCTTGTCTCAGGGTCATGGAGGCTGGTGCTTGCTTGGTCCATCGATCCGCTGGACTAATTGTTTCCATAGATCTGATTTTCACCTCTCTTCTCTTCTCTGGATGGGAGAGGCCAGCGGTTGTGGCTTAGATGGCTGTGCAGTACCTTTGAAGACCTAGTCCCGACTCACCAAGCAGATGTCGAATGTGGTTTCTGTGAACTGGGCTGTGGCCACAGACCTTAGTGTTCCCTGAGATGGTGGTCCTGATTGTCCAGGCTCAGCAAGCCATTCCCCTAAGGAGTTTGGTTAGGCCTAAGAAGTAGCCTTCAGTTTAGTTTTTAAGCAAACTAGAGAGCTTTACTGTTCCCCAAATCCCTGGCCTCTGTCCTGCCTGCAGTTTGCCAAAGACCATGCTTGCTTCCCATCTCTGGATTTGAACTTGGAACTTGTGCTACTTGAGATGTGTTTTCCCTTCCCTCCAACTGGCTGACTCCCAGGAGCCCATCTGGACTCTGCCCACAGGGCTCTGCTCTGGGGAGCAACAGTGGAACACCCAGGGTGGGGTGCACAGTCTGGCTTTGTAGCCTCTCCCATGGACCCTGCTGTCTCCCACTGCATCTGGGACCCACGGAGCACGTGGCCAAGCCCCTGTGTCTCTTTGCTTGTGAGGGCCCGATTCCCAGAGGAGCCCTAGTGGTGGAGTGAGTTACGTTACACATGGGGCTCCCAACTGCAAGGGTGAAAGTTTGCGACCAACTCCTAGGGAGAAAGATGAGGCTGTCTATTCCACTAGCGAGTTAGAAACTCACAGGGAAGTTCTGCCCTGTCGACCCTACTGGCCGTGTCTCCATGAGTCAGCATCGACTGTTGTTTTTTTGGGGAGATTCCAGCAGGCAGGACCAAGAGCCCCGCCTCTCTGCTGTGCCCTCACTCGGGGCTCTTAGAACAGAGAAATGTGTCTTCTCCTCCAGGGTTCATGGCCTGCCGCCGCCCTCCTGCCCGAGCTGTCCCAGGCTACAGCCAGCTTCGTCTCCTCCCTCTACAAGTGGACGCTGACTCGCCAGATGTCCAGGCCAATGAACTCCCCTTCTGGAGGAGACACTTCCTAGTTTATGCCTGGCCTGCTCTCGAGGATGGCAGGAACAAACCCACCTGGGGCCCGCCCACCATCAGCCACACCTTAGACAAGGTACACACCCTCCTAGATCAGCAGGATCAGAGCAAGAGGGCAGTGCGGTCCGGGGAGACAGCTCAGAAGGTAGGGGGAGGGGGACGGAACGGCGCTAGGAAACGCAGGCCGAGTGGAAACAGGACACACAAGGAGGAAGTGGGAAGGTGCCGTGACATCCGGTGGATGGATGGCAGCCCATGCCACGCTTCGTCGTGCACAAGGGGCTGGGTGGGCAGAGCCCTTTTCCTCGGCAGCTTTTGCCCCAATCACAATAAAAACTTGAAAGAGAAATGAGATGGCCGAGCCCTGGCCGCACGAACCCTGCAACGGACACTGCAGTCCTGCTGTGTCCACGGTCAGTTCAGAGGAACAAGAGGCACACAGCTAGCTCTGAAGACCTTTCAGACACTTGGTGGAGCTTGCAGCTCCGGCTCACCAGCAAACTTGCTTCTTTCCTTCTTTGAGGATCCGCTACAGAGGAACAAACAGGCGGTGGCCGTGGCTTTGCCGGCCTCCCACCCAGGAGTGGGGAAGAAAGCCAGCCGTCGTGGTGGCGCTGATGCACTTGAGCGTGAGGCTCCCTGGGGCTGGTGCACGCCCCTCGCTGACGGCTTTTCTCCCGGGAGGCCGCCTGCCCAGGCGACATTTAAGAGAGAGCAGCTGGTGGATGGGCGTGGACCACAGAAACTTCTAGCGCTGACTAATCTACCAGTAAGGAGTTGAAAGAGAATGGGAAGTGGAGCATCTGTCTGGCTCTCCATTGTCCTCGACTGTAAAGCTAATAGATTGTACCTGGTGGTGTAGTGGTTACACGTTGGGCTATGGTCTGCAAGGTTGGCAGTTTGAAACCACCAGCAATCCCTCCAGGAGAAATACCGGACTTTTTACTCCATAGACCATTCAGGTCTCGGAAACCCTGAGAAGGTTACTATGAGTCAGCATTGATGTGGGGGCAGAGAATTTGTAGGCATTTTTTTAGTTTCCTCTGCAAAAAGCTACTCGATGATCCTGAGTATAAATGGAAATGACCTCACATGGATTGGTTTTACACGATCCTAGCATCTTTAGCTGTTGGAGAGTCAGACTTCCACCCCATGGACAATTAGATCAGACCATGAGAATTCATAGACCACGCTGGGCTGGTTATTAGGGAGTAGATCGCCAGGCCTCTCTTCCGAGTCTGCCTTAGTCTAGAAAACTCCACTGATGTGACTTTTCTAGTAGATGAACCCTCAGGCTAAGAAAGCTGACTTGAAGCATGGCCTGAGGACGACTCGAAGACCCCAGTGTGGGGTGTCATAGAAGCTGCTGCCAAGGCTTCGGGGTTCTTCGGGCATGTGTCTGCTCCTGCCGCGTGAGGGTCTCTCACCAACAGCCTTCTTCTGATCCCCCTGGGCTTCTTCCCCCTTCACATTTCTCAGCAGAGGCTGTGCAGCCTCAGTTTGGCTTGCGGCCTCAGGATGAGTCCCCCGCCTGCAGCCTGCAGTGGTTGCTTAATTCACAGTGTCATGGTGGGCTTGGGGCACCTCGCTCACACCCTGGTCTGGCACCATGCTGGCAGAATCCCTGGTGTCTAGCTCAGAACTTGGAGGTTCACACCTGGTGCAGGGTATGCCTTGAGGTCAACTAAAGATCACACTCAGCCAAGAGCCCCATCCCGATGCTCTCGACTGTCCACACTGGCATGATGCTGGATGGACCACGATTCTCCTGCCTTCTGATCCTTCAGGAGCAAGGGCAGGAAGCATCAAGTTCCCAAGAGGTGATTTTTTTAGGGGATGTTTTCCACGGGGCCCTGGAATGCAGGGTCAATTCCTAGATGGCTGCTCACTAGCCAGAAGACCTACAACAAGAGACATAAGCCTCTCTGTGCCTCAGGGCCTTTATCTGTATACAGGGCTCCGTAACAGGCCTGATCTCAACATGGATGCATACGGGCAGACCACCTGACAGAGGCTGGCACTTCCTGAGTGCTCCGTAGGAAGACAGCCTGTCTTGGAGGAAGAAGTGTCAGGGCGCTCCTTAGAGGCAAGGATGGCAGGCCTTTGTCTCACATACGGTGGACTTGTTGTCAGGAGAGACCCGTCCCTAGAGAAGGACATCATGCTTGGTAAAGGAGCCTCACTCTCCTGCACGGCCATCGAGTCAGTGCTGACTCATAGCCACTCCTTGAGGGTTTTCTGAGGCAGTAACGGTTTACGGGAGTGGAAAGCCCAGTCTTTCTCCTTTGTAGATGCAGCTGATGGTCACAGCCCAATGCATAACCATTAAGCCACCAGGGCTCCACTGGTAAAGTTGAGGGTCAATGAAAATGACCCGTCCTCATCCTCATTTGACCTCCATCTACGAGATCTCTTTTGCTAGACAATCTGGCCCTCTTTGCTTTTGATTTAAAAATGTTTTGTACTAGTTCAGAAACTTCGAAGAAATAAGAAGCAAGATATGCTCAGATTAGTATGTCACTAAACTAATGTAGAAAGTGAAGGAGTTTTAAACCAAAGTTACATGAGAAATGTATATCCACCAAGCAACTTGTATAAAAATACTTATAGCAGAGTTTTCATACTAGCCACAAGATAGAAGCCACTCAGCAGGCCCTGGATGGGTGGCTGCATCAAGTGTGCTCTGCACGTATGAAAGAATATTACGGATGTTGTTAGGCGCCTTCCAGTCCGTCCTGATGCACGTGCTGTGGAATCAAACACGGCGCCAGCCTCACAGTTATTCTTATGTTTGAGCCCATTGTTGCAGCCGTGGTGTCAGCCCATCTCCTCGCGCTGCTGCCTCTTTCTCACCAAACCTTCTCAAGGCTAGCTTTTCCCAGGAATTGGTCTCTGCTGATAACATGTCCAAAGTCCTTGAGATGAAGTCTCACCGGCCTCGCGTCTAAGGGGTTTTCTGGCTGCATTTCTTTCCTGACAGATTTGTTTGTTCTTTTGGCAGTTCACGATGCTTTCTGTGTTCTTCGGCGGCACCACCATTCAAAGGAACTGATTCTTCTTTGGCCTTTTCAGCCACTGTCTTGCTTTTGGGTCAGGCGCACGTTGAGCCCCGCAGTGGTGTCTTTGCCGTTCAAGACTATACAGACGTCTTGCGCAGCAGATTTGTCCAACGCAATTGGTCGTCTGATTTCAGGACTGCTGCTTTCCTGGGCATTAAATTTGGATCCCAGCAAGCTGAGGTCCTTGACAAAAGAGCGTAACTCAGACATAACAAGGAATGAAGCAGAGATGCAGGCTGCAGCGTGCATGGAGACCTCAAAACAGCGTGTGAAGCGACAGAAGCCAGACCTACAAGGTCACACGTTGTATGATTCCTTTTACCTGATGGGGCAAGTCCGTGGTGACAGAAAGCAAGTTAGTGTTCACCATGTGGCGGGGTGGGAAAGTCCTTCATGCATGAAAACGTGGTGAAAGTACCGGTAGTTAGAGGGGGTGCCTGAGCAGCACGGACTGCCTAAACACAGTGGGAATTGTAGAAAAAGGAAAGCGAAAGATTTGTGGAATAATTTTTTTTCTTGATTACTTTCAAAGACAAGTCAGCTGAGGAAGACACTTCTTCATTTAAAAGACACGCAGTCGAGTCAGGGCAGGTGGAAGTGAGGTGGGGCTGGGTAACTTCATAGCCCTTTAGCAGGAAGTCCAGCTATTGCCTTGACCCTCTTGAGTCCTGAGAGCATTCATGTTTATTGTGCCAACCTAGCCGATAAACACATGTGGGATTAACTGAAGGGCGGAGGGATAAATGGCTCAGTGAGCCTCGCCTTTCTAGTTCTTGGGTCTCTTGCTTTCTGATGGTCGGACCAGGGTGCAGCTGCCTTAGCCAGCTCCCTGCTTCAGTTGGCAAGGCTCACTTCCTGCAAGACATCCCTGAGGAGAAGTCACCTGGACCTACCCCAATGCATCTCTCGGTGCTGGAGCAGCCGTGTGGAGACCCCTGCCAGAGCTGAGATGTTTACACATTCACTGACTTGGCTTTTCTCCTGCAGTCAGCACCATTGCATCTGTTTTGTGAGCTGGAGGAGGACTTTGTGGATTGGTGTTGGACGTATGGGTTAATGTTGAACTTGTGGGCTTGGGCAGCACTGGGTTGGGATGTTTTCTTGATGTGAACTTACCCTTTATATAAAACTCTGTCTTATACATATGAGTTTCTGTGGATTTGTTTCTCTAATTTGCCCAGACTAACACAAGTACGCATGCGCTCATTCACTGATGATTGAGTCAGGCCCTCCCCCCCCCACCCCATGTGCCAGCCTTCATTCTGAGTGTAGGAATGAGAGTAGCTGACCCCTGTGTTCCCACGAGCAGCTTCTCCATTCTGGCTGTTGTTAGGTGCCGCGTGAGGTGGTTCTAACTCGGAGCATCTCAAGGTACCACAGAAGGAAACAGTGCCCGGTCCGGTGCCATCCTCCCGGCCACTGCCATGGTTGTGTATTTGGTCTTCAGCAGTTGTATCGGCATACAGTTCGCATATCATACCATCTGGTGGTTCAATCGCATCAAGAAGAGGTGTACAGTCATCACCACAACCCGCTCGAGACCCTTTTTTTTTTTCGTTTTCGTCCTCATTGCTATGAGCTTTCTATCTCCCCAACCTTCTCAGCTCCAGCCCCCAAAGAACCATTGATCTAGTGACTGTCTCTATAGATTTACCTGTCCTGGATTTCATAGACAGCAAAACATTCAGAAGCGAACAAACAAGAATAACAAAGCAAAACAGCTAAAAGCCTCAACTGGAAAGAAAGCAGAAAATATTAACAGCTAGAACAAACAAAACTGGATGATACGAGAGATCCAGCAGGGTGAAATTGTAAACTAACTGCATCTGCAACAATCCATGTTCAATGCACTCCGCCCAACAGCAAGGCTGCGCACACCCCTGGTCCGTGGTCAGAGGGAATTCACCCGGACTTTGTGGTAGTAGTTAGGTGCCACGGAGTCGGCTCCAAACCATAGGGCGCCCCCTTCTCCTGTGCACAACAGTACGGGATGCTGTCCGGCCCACCCTGCACCCCCTCACCACTCTCCCTCTGCCTGAGCCCGTGGATGCAGCCACTGTGTCCGTCCATCTCATTAAGAGACTCTCTTTTTCGCCACCCCTCCACTGTACCCAACAGGATGCCTTCTCCAGGGACGGATGGGTCCAGCGTACGTGAGACGAAGGCCTGCCATCCTCGCCTCTAAGGCCTGGACTGACACATCCTCGCCTGACACTTCTTCCTCCAAGACAGGCTGTCTTCCTACGGAGCACTCAGGAAGTGCCAGCCTCTGTCAGGTGGTCTACCCGTAAGCATCCATGTTGAGATCAGGCCTGTTACGGAGCCCTGTATACAGATACAGGCCCTGAGGCACAGAGAGGCTTATGTCTCTTGCTGTAGGTCTTCTGGCTAGTGAGTAGCCATCTAGGAATCGACCCTGCATTCCAGGGCCCCGTGGAAAACATCCCCTAAAAAAATCACCTCTTGGGAACTTGATGCTTCCTGCCTTTGCT
The DNA here is from genome assembly GCF_050624435.1 of Tenrec ecaudatus. Lineage (NCBI taxonomy): Eukaryota > Metazoa > Chordata > Mammalia > Afrosoricida > Tenrecidae > Tenrec > Tenrec ecaudatus. Next base: position 13,089,960 of record NC_134531.1, read on the forward strand.
CCTGGAGGATCAGAAGGCAGGAGAATTGCGGACCATCCAGCATCATGCCAGTGTGGACAGTCGAGAGCATCGGGATGGGGCTCTTGGCTGAGTGTGATCTTTAGTTGACCTCAAGGCATACCCTGCACCAGGTGTGAACCTCCAAGTTCTGAGCTAGACACCAGGGATTTAGGGTCAGAATAAACCCATTGCCATTGAATCAATTTTGACTTGTGCAGACCCTGCAAGACAGGGTAGCACTGTCCTTGTGGGTTTCTGAGACTCATTCTTCATGGGAGTAGAAAGCCTCATCTTTCCCCCAAGGAGCAGCTGGTTGCTTTGAACTGCGAATCTGGTGGTTAGGAGAGTAGCATGCATCAAACCCACTATGCCAGCACTGCTCCTGGGTCGGGGTACTCCCCCTCAGAGAGCTCGCCACCTAAGGATTAGATTTGAAAAAGAACCACTAAGCTAATATTGTTCAAGCATCCAGGAAATCATGTGGGGGTGGACCAGAAAGCTCCTCAGAATGGACTCGCTCTATGACCATGTTTTTATTTGACCAACACTCATGTGGCCTTTATTACATCTTTGACATTATTCTCTGCTCACATGCAGACAGGTTCTGCGTGAGCAGAACAAGGAACTACTACATCATTGAGAAAGGTACACCCCGGGGTGGTATGCTCTCACCATACTGAATCAATCTGTATGCTGAGCAAATCCTCGGAGAAGCGGGATTTTATGAAGAAGAAGACTGTGACATCGGGATGGGAAGAAGGCTTATTAACAGGCTGCAATATGCAGATGGCACAACCTTGCTGGAAACAAAACAACAACTTGCTGACACAACTTGCAGCTTGTTGATCGTGAGGAGGGCTTGAAACACTTGCTTATGAAGATCAAGGATGACAGCCTTCAGGGTGAATTACAGCTCAATGTAAAAAAAACCCGAATCCTCACGACTGGACCAATAAGTAAGTAACATCATGGTCAATGGAGACAAGGTTGACGTTGTCAAGGATTTTGCCTTGCTTGGATCCATAATCAATGCTCATGGAAGGTGTGCTGCATGAGGTCAATCTGCTGCACGAGATCGATGCAAAAGTGCTGACTTTGAGGACTAAGGTGCGCCATGGGATTATCAGGAGCCTCTCATGCATGTGAGAGTTGGACATTGAAAGGAAGATTCTTCGAGAAGTACCATGCAGAGAATCTGATTTGAGAGGACGTACACAATATCGGTGATGCTGAAGGCATTAAAGAAGTTGATTTAATCATAAAATCTTTCCACACACATTAGAAAATTTGTCCTCACTGATTTCACTTTCAAATTTTACAAATAATTATTGAACAAATTTTTCTAATCTTCTATAGTCTTCCAAACAGGAAAACAGGTATCTTTCCGTGTAATTCTCTGAGACTATTGTGGCGCTGACACTGAAATCATTCAAGACAAGATGAGAATGGCAGCAGAGTGATGGTTGTAGGCATGATCCCCTTTTGACTATATATATGCAAATTCTAAATAAAATATTTACAAAATGACTGCAGTGATATGTAAAATATTAATAAGACAACCAACAACTTGCGCAGTCATTGTTAAATGGAAACCCGGTTTTCTATGTAAACTTTCCTGGAAAACACATACAATATTATTAAAAGAAAAAAAATGATATCATTAAAAAAAAAAGTTGGACATGGAATAAGGAAGACTGAAGAAGGATCGATGCCGTTCAGTTCTGGTGCCGGTGAAGAGGCCTGGAAGCACCGCTGGCTGCCGGAAGAACAACCAGGCCTGTCCTGAAAGAAGTACATCTAGAAAGCTGCTCAGAGGCAAGGGTGGCGAGACCGTGTCTCACAGACTGAGGACATGTTGGCAGGAGAGACCAGTCCCTGGGGAAGGACATCACGTTTGGTAAAGGGGAGGGGCGGTGAACAGAAGAAGGCCCTCCCCGAGATAGATGGACACAGTGCCGGCAACAATGGGTCAGACACAGGAACAATTGTGGGGACGGCGCAGGACTGCAGTGCTGTTCATGGGGTCACCAAGGGTCAGGGCTGACTCGATGCCGTCTAATAACAGCACTTGGCTAAAGCACACAGAAAATCATGTGGGGGTCGAACAGAAACCTCCCCCGATGCTCTCTCATCTTCTTATCCGACCAGCACTTGTGTGGCCTTGATGATGTCTCACACATGACTCTAAGGCAGTGGTTCTCAACCTTCCTAACGCCGCGGCCCCTTAACACAGCTCCTCATGTGGTGGTGACCCCCCAACCATAAAATTATTTTCATTGCTACTTCATCACTCGAATTTTGCTACTGTTATGAATCGGGCGGCCCCTGTGAAAGGGTTGTTGGACCCCCTAAGAGGTCTCGACCCACAGGCTGAGAATGGCTGCTGTAAGGCCTATGCTCCTGGTTCCTCAGGGCACACCCGTGACAAAGACTCTTAAGAGCCCTGTTCTGCAGATGGTGGCACTGAGGCACACAGATTAAATACAGAGAGCAAGTCCACATGACCGGGGCGTTTCAAGGCCGCCCCCCCCACCACTTGTGGAGTACCAGTGAGCAGCCAACCACCGAACCCCGAATAGGAACGGGTGGAGAGGACGCTAGGCTGAGTACAGACAGCTGGGTCAGTAAATATTATGGGAAGAGAGGAGGAACTGGTGAATTGCTTCTGCGGTGAAACGATTCGAGTGAGTTTTATTTCATTACAACACAAGCACTTAATCCTGGGGTTTCCAGCTTCCCCGCATCCCCGTGTTTAGGTTTTAGGAGGGGCAGCCACGGCAGGCTCTTTATTTCCTGCTTCTACCAGGTCCTAACACACGCAAGTCCCCGTTCCTGCCTGTAGAAAATGACTCCGCGGTGTTAAGACTGGATTTGGATAAAGCTTTTTATTTTTTGTCTACACATGCCTGCAGGCTTGGGGGACAATTTCATGATCTTCTCTGGCTCACGTGGCTGAAAGGTCAGACCGAGGTCCCAACTCTGCCCTAGCACGGCCTGAGCCTCAGTGTCTCCACGCACAAACAGCATCAGTAATGCCGCTGCGGAGAAATTGGTGAAGCCGTGTCTGCAAAGCACTTCATCTGCGAGCCAGGCCTGACAGCGGCTGCCACTCACTGTCTCTGACAGCAAGTCTTCCTCATCGGGCAAGGTCCTTCCCGGCCCACGACACACCCCCTCCCACCCCCACCCCTCCCCGGCTTTGCCCTGAGATTTGGAAGAAGGGGAGGCGTGGCTCAGTGACTGGCAGAAACTGCCCTAAGGATACGAGTCCGTGTAAAATTCCAGGGTGTTCCCTACATCTCTTCTTAGTGATAAAATTTCTATTTCAAACAGGGCCAAAACACGTTCAACGCTGAGGCTGTGCAGCTCCGGAATTGGGTATGTCGACAAAAGAGGAAGTCAGGATTTTCCTTTTTCTTCTGAAAAGACATGAAGGGGCCTGTCTGACTAGGAAACCAGGGGCAAAAGAGGAAAAAAAAAAAGCAAAAAGTAAATCTTAGGGGAAAGAACCAAAACTCACTCACTGTAACCTTTATGGGGGTAGAAAGTTCTCCCCCATCCCCACCCCTGAGTGGCTGGTGGCTTTGAACGGCTAACCTTGTGGTTAGCAGCCCAACATGTAACCCAATATGCCACCAGGGCCCCTTAAAAGAACCTCAACTGGGGACAAAACCTGTTTGGAGCATCTTTTACAATTTGTTATTTTATCGTAGGACTGTTTATTTTTCCTGCTGGCCACTCCCACCTTATTTCCTGTTAATAAAACAGGTATTAGAGGATTGATCCTGCTGTTCATGCGTACATCGCCCCAAAGTACATGCAAGTTTTTCAGTAAAAATAACCGCAGTTTTGCTGACCGGGGGAAACAAGGATCCGATCATCCGCCCAGTCTGGTGGACTGGGCCCGGGGCCAGCAGCCACATCTGGATTCCAGTCTTGCCTCTCTGCACTGGCTTCACGCACAGGGCAGAGGAGGGAGGCGGCTCTGGGCGGGACGAATGGGCTCTAGCAGGAAGGTTGGCATTTCGAACCCAGTCCGATGTGCGTCAGCAGAAAGGCCTGGTGATTTTCTCCACAAGGGGAGCGGAATGGGGTCAAGGTCTCCTGCCGTGCTGGGGCAGAGAGGGGAGAGGTAGAGCCCTTCTCCGCCGCCGTCCAGGCTGCTCTGCTCCCCGCGCAGTGGCCGTCAACGTCAAGCGCTGGGAGGTGGCGCGCGTGTCCACGCAGGTGAACTCGCCGGCGCCTTTTCCGGGCGCGGTCGGGGCGCCGCAGTGACCCAGCAGCCCCAGGGAGCCCGGCCCGCCCGCGGGGCACCTGACGCCGGCCGACTGCCCGCTCCTGGCCCGACGGTGCCCGGAGGCCCCGCCCCCGCCCTCCCCGCCGCGGCTCCCGATTGGCGGCCCGGAGCGTCCGTCAGCGCGCCGCCCACCCGCCGCCGCGGGGAAGCCCAGCCCGAGCCAGCGGGCAGGCAGGCGGGCGGGAGGCCGCCGCGGCGGACGGAGCACGGCCCAGCTCGGCGCCCGGGCAGCGCGCGGCCGGCATGGCAGCGCCCAGGAGCCCCACGCGGGCGCGCGAGCGGGAGCGGCCTCGCGCCTCCGCCGCAGGTGGGTGCCGGGTCGGCGGGGGCGCTGGGGGCCGCCGTCGGGAGACCGGGGCGCGGGCGGGGAGGGCGGGGGGCCGGGCGGGGCGCCGCGGGGACCTGCTGGGCTGGGCGCAGCACTGTCGCAGCCTCCCAGCGGGGCCGAACGGAGCAAACCGTGCACGTCCAGTTGCACCCAGGAGACCCCTCTCCTGCCCACCCTTCCACGCCCCACCCACCAGGAAGACGAAGAGCCGCCTTCCAGATGGGTGGCCACCCAGGGGTGTGAACCGGCAGGTGAGCTTGGGGAGCTCGCCAGCTCGCACGCACCAACTGGGCGCGGGGCTAATGTTGGTGTTCGCTGCCATAGTTGAGCTGGTTCCCGGGCCTGGTCACCCCAGGTGTACCTTTGGGGAGCCAATAGCGAGGGCTTACTTCCTAGGGGCCTCTGTTGGTTCATTGTCAACTGCCTATCCGTTTGTGCCCACCATAGACTCCCGGGCTCTGGATACTGCAGCGCCAGGGGAAGTTGGCAGGTGCTAAGAATACTCTTGGTTGTTGCTGCTGTGGGCTCAGACAGGGGCTTTGATTCAGAGATCAAACTGTGCAGTGTGGGCACGGTGTTTTCTGGGAAGCAGGATGTGTCCCATCCACTCCTGAGAGGGGCTACCTGAGAGTGTTGAGCTAGCCCACCGAGCAAGCCCCCTCTAGGTCTCCGGCTCCGGCAGTGACTTACTCCCACTCTCAACAGGGAGGAGGATGAATTCGTTTTTCCAACCTCTCTGCTCCTTGGGTTACTATAGAATTCGCCAAATATTTCCTGTGGGAGGATTCCGGTGAACTTTCTGTTACGTTGCTCTCTCTCTCCTTCGGCTGCCTCCATTTGGCAGGGAAAGGACAGTTGGGAACAGAGGTAGGGATGGGAGCTGGGAAAAGCTGAGCAGGGTGGCACAAACGTGGGGACTCTGGGGTGAACCGAGTTCCCAGGAATGTCCCTTGTCCCTTTCCTCCGCTGGCATGCCAGCTGTAAGCTACGGAGAGAATTCTTTCCACTGCCTCCCGCCCGTGGGGGTCTGCAGCCGAGGTGTCACCGTGGCAGTATGTGATTCAGACTCAGGTGATGGAAAACTTTTTCCTCTGCAGCATACCTCTGAGGATTTAAAATGCATAGTTTCCCTTCTTTGCTGATTAGATTTGGGGAAGGAAAACACGCTGTGAAATCAGTTGCCAAAGCTTGGGATTGGAACGGCATTTTTTTTAACCCTAAAGGAGGAGTCCAGGTGGCATAGTGGCTTCTGTATTGGGCTGCTGCAGACCTCAAGGTCAGCAGTTTGAAACTCGGGAGAAAGATGAGGTTTTCTACTCCCATCAACAGTTACTGCCTCGGTCTGGCATCAAAGAACAAAAAATCACATCATTGTGAATGAGGGTGAGTGTGGAGTGGAGACCCAAAGCCCATCTGTAAGCAACTGGATTTCTCCTTACAAAGGGTCTCGGGGAGGAGATGAGCCAGTCAGGGTGCGATGTAGCAGCGATGAAACATACAAGTTTCCTCTAGTTGGTTACTGCCCCCCCCGAATATCATGATCCCAATTCTATTTTACAAATCCAGCTGGACTAGAGGATGTGCACTGGTACAGATAGGAACTGGAAGCACAGGGAATCCAGGACAGATGATCCCCTCAGGACCAATGATGAGAGTGGCAATAGCAGGAGGGTGAGGGCAAGGTGAGGGTAGAAAGGGGAAACCGATCACAATGATCTACATACAACCCCCTCTCTGGGGAACGGACAACAGAAAAGTGGGCGAAGGGGGATTCAGACAGTGTCAGATATCACAAAATAATTTATAAATTATCAAGGATTTGTGAGGGTGGGGCACAAGGAGGGAGGGGGAACGTGAGGAGCTGATACCAAGGGCTCGAGTAGAAAGTAAATGTTTTGAGAATGATGATGGCAACAAATATACAAATGTGCTTGACACAATTAATGGCTGTGTGGATTGTGATAAGAGTTGTACGAGCCCCCAATAAAATGATTTAAATACGTAAGTAGATAGATAGATAGATAAACAGATAAACAGAAGCGTTCCTGCCTCGGAAATCCCAGAGGGCAGTTGTCCCCTGTCCTGTGGGGTCCCGGTGAGTCAAGGTCAGCTCAGTGGCAGTGAGGTCTTGAGAAACCCTAAGGGGCAGTTCCCTCTGCCCTGTAAGGTTGTTTTGAGTTGGAATGGGCTCAGTGGGGGTGGGGACTGTCTTAGAAGGAGCCCTGGTGTCACACTGGTTAAGTGCTTGGCGGCTTAACGGAAAGGTTGGTGGTTAAAGCTCACCAGCGGCTCCGCGGGAGAAAGAGGTGCATCAGCTTCCTTTAACCCACCCACTGCTCTCCCATTGGCGCCAGTTCAGAGCAGCCTTTTTGAAACTGGATTGTTACAGAAGCAGCCAGCTTTATCTTTCGCTCAAGGACTGATTGCCCACCTTGAGGTCAGCAGCCCCGGTACCTTACCCCACAGGGATACCAGGACTCCTAGGATTGCCCCTGGGGCAGGTTGACTCTGTCCTATAGGGCTACTTTGAGTGAGGATTGACAGAGAGCTCCCAGCAGCACCCCCAGCTGTCACTTCTCTGCCACCACCAGCCAGCGGCAGGCCACCTGTCACCTGTACAGTTGGTTGGGGCTTTGTGGGGCTGCTGCCCACCTTTGTCCATCTCCACATGTGTGGTGGTAAAGTGAGAGGAGAGGAGACCACCAGGGTGCAACTACGCCCTCAGGTGCCGGGTGGTCCCAAGAGGCTAGATCTGGGTGAGGGTAACTATGTAATGTCAGGGAGCCCCCAGCAGGCAACCTCACGCCCCCTCCACCCTCACCTAGTTCTGCTGGATCTCCATGCCTTGGGTCAGATGTCAAGGGCCTAACACTGAAGTATGAATGTTCTAGAACTAGCTAATAGTTCCCGAGTGCTTCTTGTGCCCTGCCTCTGTGGATTTCTGAAACTGTAACTTTTTTTTTTAATTAAAAAAATTTTAATTGGGGCTTTTGTAGCTCTTACAACATTCCATACATCAATTGTGTCAAACACATATGTGCATATGTTGCCATCATCATTTTCTAAGCATTTACTATTTGAGCCCTTGGTATCAACTTCTCTTTCTTCCCTCCCTCCCCTCCCATCCTTATGACCCCTTGATAAATTATAGATTATTGTGTTCATATCTTGTACCAACCACTGTCTTCCTTCACCCACATTTCTGTTGTCTGTCCTCACAACCTCCTCCACTTCTCCTACCCTCCTGGGGCCTCTGCTCTGTACCCCCTCATTCTCAATAATCTTATTGTTGTTGTTTTGAGTCTTCTGGTGCCTGTTACCTGATTCTGTTGACACCTCATGATCACACAGGGTAGAGGGCTTCTTCCATGTAGGCTTGTTGTGTCTCTGCTAGATGGCCTCTTGTTTAACTTCAAACCTTTAAAACTCCAGGTGCTATATCTTTTGATAGCTGAACACCATCAGTCTTCTTCACCACATTTGCTTGTGCACCCATTTTTTTTTCCAGCAATCGGGCCAGGAGTGTGAGCATCACAGAATGCTGGGTTGTTAGAACAAAGTGTTCTTGTGTTGAAGGAAGGCTTGAGCAGAGGCCCAAAGAGGTCCAAAGTCCACTTCCTCGATGTATTGCCATATAAATATATGTACCTAGGCCAATATATCTCTTTTTATGAATTAATATATTTACATAAGTGCACACCTATGCTTATACCTCTATCCATAGCTTTGCTTCCTAAATCTTTCCTGTTTCCTTTTACCTTTCTCCAGCCCCACCATCACACTCACCGTTCTTCTGCCTCTTAGTGATTCCTCTCAGCTAGATAGCTGTCCCTCCATCTGGAACCACCGGTCCCATTGCTTTCTTCTCAGGCTTACTTCCCGTGCTTGGCTTATATTGGTAGTCAAAACAATAATACTAGAGACAAAATAGAAAGAAAACAAAAGATTGAGTAAAAATAAAACCATCACAAAAATGAAAATGCGTACACAATTCTAGGTCTGTCTGCTGACCTTTACGGCTATTGACTGTAACTCTACAGGAGCCAAAAACCTCATGTTTCTCCCTCAGGTGGCCAGTGGGTTCGAACTGCTGAGCTTGTGGTTAGCATCCTAATTTGTAACCCTCTGCACCACGAGGGCCGACTCAACAACAGTGGGTTTGCTTTTTGGGTTTTCAGCTCACTGATTTTATGTCGGGTCCTCAGGACACTTAACGCTGTCCGTAGTAAACAGACATCAGCTGCTGCCGCCGATATCACCTCTGTCCTATACTTTGAGGTGGGTTAGCGGCCTTGGTAGTGCGGGGGGATAAGTAAGGTCGTAGGTTCAAACCTACCAGCTGCTCTTCAGGAGAAAGACGAGGCTGTCTGTCCCCCGAAATCCTGACAGCTTCAGAAACCCTAAGGAGCAGTTAGCTCCACCCTGTCCCAAAGGGTCCCTGTGAGTGGGATATCACTCGACGGCGGTGGGTGTGAGGTAGTTTTTGTCACCCCCATGTGATGAAAGCGAGGGCTAGGAGATTGGTCATTCGCACAAGGTCTCCCACCAAGACTTGTCCCTGCGTTGTTCTTCGGAAGCTGATCAAGACGAGTTTCTCTGCAGCTGGAACAGAGACCTGGGGCCCTGCATAGGCAGTCTCTGGGACTGGTCACTCAGCAGGCAGGTGGGTTTACCTGGTGAGCAAGGTAAGCCTGCTGGGTTCAAGGTGTGTCAGAGCCACCACCGAACCCCAGGCTAGCCAGTGGGAGCAGTGGGGGACAGTTGGGGTTGTCAGCTTGCCAGAGTTATCAGCTGCTTCTGGAATAAGCGTTTCCAAGGCCGCTGCCCTCCAATGAGGGACAGGGAATGACCAGCTGGCGGGGCACATCTCTGCCACTGATTCCTCCCATGGCAGCTGTGATCTGAAAGGGGCAGATTTCCCTCCTTTAAAAGGTGGTCGGGGGACATCGTGCGAGAACACCCCACCCGCTTAAACACGCTCACACGCAGACACACTGCAGAATACGTGGACACCAGGTGTCACGAGCTCATGGTTTTGCACACTTGAATCTGCCTGCACATTTCTCCCGCATGCTGAAATGCAGAATGGCAGTTTGGGGTCACTGGGTGTTTTATCTGAGAGGAACCCTGGTGGCATCGTGGGGTATGTGTTGGGCTGCCAACCATAAGATCAGGAGTTCAAAACCACCAGCCGCTCCGTGGTAGAAAGATGAGGCTGTCTGCTTCTGCCTCCATGAAGAGGCACAGTCTTGGAAACCCACACGGGCAGTTCTACCCTGCCCCAGAGGGTAACTATGCGTCGGAATCCACCCAATGGCAGTGAACTTGGTCTGTTTCAGGAGGTGTTTTAGCCAAGTAGAAATTCCTGTTTGGAACAAGTGTTAACTTGAAATGACCCTTTGCCTGGCCTGAGTCCCAGTTTAGGCTTGGATTTCTCCGAGGGCCTTCCCCAGTGTACCAGAGGCACCTGTACCTGCCACTGCACTAGCAGGCAGGTGTGTCCCCTAAACATAGGTGCCGTTGTGGTTCAGTGTCTCCATGTCGGTCCCCTGCCGGGCCCTCGCCGACCTCAGAGTCCTTCTGTTTGAGGCCCTTGTTGCGGCCGCTGCGTCCATCCGATCCACGTCACTGGGGGCCTGCCTCTTTCTCCGCTGACCCTTCCCTCTGTCAGCCTGGTCTCCGCACAGCCCACACCTCCACGACGGGGAGGGCGCTGATGGAATGGGCTCCACTAGTCTGTGGTGGACAGTCTTCTAAGCCCACAACCCAGTTCTTAGCCGGTCTCTCTGCCCTGGCTCCTGAAACAGCTCTGCGTTAAGCCAGGGGGCACGAGGCCCTTTCCTGAGCTGCCTCGCCATGTGGAAGTGGCTCTCCTCTATGCCCTTCCAGAGTTTGAGAGAGCTCTTGTAGCTCTGTGGAACCAGAGAAGGGGGACCGGGGTGAGTTCTCAATACCCACCTAGAAGCTTCTCGCTCCCTAGTGAGATTTTGAGGCGACGACTTGAGTTTCAGAGGAGTGACTGGACCGGAAAATCCTTCCAGCACACCCCCCACCTCTGTCTCTTCTGCCTCTCAAACCCTCTGGGGACCAGCAGCCCTCCACACAGGGGGTCCCCGTTGTCTGCACGAGGTCGATGGACCACCCTGTCCTGGGAGGGTATTTAAAGGTGAGGCCTCAGCCCACAGGGGCGCATTTCCGTGTCAGCTCTTTTTCCCAATCCGCTTTGCTCCTGTGGTCTCCCCCACCCCCCCCCACCCCCCCGTGCCGTCTTCCCGCCGATTTGGCAGCCAGAGCGGACAGGCGGCATCGTGCTTGAAGGAGGAGGCTCGATGGAGAGTTGACGGTGGGTCCCAGCAGACGGAGACTCTCGCCTGCGAGAGCTGTTGCTGGGATCAGAAACAGGGACCCTGGAGCTCCAGCCCCGCGAGGCTCATCCAGACCCCGCTAGGAGCCCTCGGGCTGTTTTCCTCCGTGGACGCTGGCTTGGGGTCTGAGGAGCTCTGAGTAAAGGCCTGCATTAGCCCTTTCGTTCGCTCCTGGGGGGAAGCATGCACAGGGACCACGGAGAGGCTGGGGCGGGACAGAGGCTGCGTTTCTGTAACGAGCATCTGGGTTCATCTCTGGCAGGAAACCTGAGGTCGTCCAGCCCATCCCCTCACGCAGAGGAGGGCTGCCCAGAGACACTGTAAGGCCATTATGGGAGCAGACGACCTCATCCTTTTCCCCAAGGAGTGGCCCCTGGACTCGAACTGCTGACCTCTAGTGTTCAAAGACCAGGCCCCCAAAAAAGACCCCTTCCCAAAAAAGTCATTACCATTGAGTGGATGCCAACTCATAGCACAGGGGAAACCGCCCCTCGGGTTTCCAAGACTGTGACTCTTTACGGGACTGGAAAGCCTCATCTTTCTCCTGCAGAGCAGCTGGTTTTTTCGAACTGCTGACCTTGTGGTTAGCGCCCCAAGGAGCCTCCAAGGCTTTTCAGAAGAATGGCAGACAGAGTAATAATGTCACTGACAGTCCATTTACTAGAAAGAACCCTCATGGCATAGTGGGTAGGCATGGGGCTGCTAACAGAGAGGTTAGCAGTTCAAACCCACCATCAGCTCTGTGAGAAAAATTAGACTTACTACTCCAGTCTAGATTTACAGTCTGGGAAACTCACAGGGCCAGTCCCACCCTGTCCCGTAGGGTGGCTGTGGGTCAGAATTAGACTATAGGCAGCGAGTGTGGCTTGGGTTTCTTGTTTTATTATTTCACAGAGACATGATATCTCATCACGCTGGAGGGCTCTGAGCACAGCCCGAACCCACCCACGACGCTCCTCTGCCTGGCTGAGCTCCCTGCTCCCTGGGTTGGGCTGGCCTTGCAGGACATGCTGGCCCCTGGATGGCTTAGCAGGGCAGGCGGCCGGTGGGCCGGGGCTGGACAAGCTCTGGACCGCAGATGTCAAATGAAGTGTCTCAGCTCGGACGCTGCCAACCGGGCCTCCTCCCCCTTTGTGTGCAGTCTCCCAGGTTTAATGGCCCGCCACTGAGATCTTCTCCAAGTGTGCACTCTCACACCTGCTGCTTCCTGGGTCCGTGGCTGGCCCCTGAGGCTGTATGGCTCCTGATGTCAGCGGGACACCAGACTCTTCCTGTCGGAGCGCCCGCCGTGAGGAAGCAGAAGAGCTGTCGGAAAGGGGAAGTGGAGCAGGCGGCCAGCGTGGGCCATGATCGGCCTCTCGCCAGGGTGCAGCCGGATGCACAGATGTCAGGGGACGGCATCAGCTAGTCACCATTGTACTGGGCGTTCTGAGATAAGAACTTGGAGTTCAATTTGTAGCTGAAGGCTAAAGCTCCTCCCTCAGGTTGAGGCTAAAGTGTTGTCAGTGTTGTTCGGTGTTGCTGACTCGGTTCCAACCCATCGTGACCCGATTGCACAACAGACCCCAACACCGCCCGGTCTGGTCCCCTCCTCGCCCGTGCTCCGATGTCTGAGCCCATGGTTGCAGCCACTGTCCGTCCATGTCCTGGAAGGCCCTTCTCTTCTTTGCTGCCCCGCTGCGTTCCCAAGCACGACGTCCTTCTCCAGAGACCTTTCCCGAGAGCATGGCCAGAGCTCTAGGGTGAAGTCCCTCTGCCCCGGAAGCCCATGGAATTAGTAGTGGTCAGCGTTGGGCCCCTCGGTTTTGCACCTCAGACAGCCCCGACCTGGGCACGTTCCTTCCTTCTGAAATCCGGCGCCGAGAGGAAAATCCCTGGGAGGAGATGATGAGATCACTGTGACCCATGACCTGTCATTCTGGTCTGCCGATGTTTGCTGAGCTCACTACGCTGAAGCAGTGGGCTCTTGGCCAGGTGGATCGGCAAGCGTCCTGGCTGTGGGGAGGGTGCAGGGATTCGTTCCGGTGGACCTGGCTGGCATTGCTGTGAGTGGCAGCCGGCAGCCACAAGGAGGGCGCAGAGAAATGGAGGCTGTTCGCCGCCTCCACGTCCGTGTCATGTCCGTTGTCTGTCTCTGCATTTGGGGACCAGATGCCTGGGGCCCTGCTCATTCCACTGCCTGGAACCCCACCTCCCAGGTGACCACTTCACATTCTCACTTCCTGCTGTCTGCCGACAGGAGAGCAGTGCAGGGAAGAGAAAACACACCCGCGGCTCTTTATTTCCGGAACGCCAACTATTGTAAGAGTTGCAAGAGGCTGCTGGGGTAGAGACTATTAGTTAGGGCTGGGGGTGGAGGTGTGACGGAACAGCCCATGAGTGAGTCTTCCTGGCCCAACGTGGCTGCTGGAGCGCGTCGTCACACGTCCGTCACTCACATGGTGCTGCTGTGAGGGCTTCCAGGTCAGTGACTGCGCAGCACAAGGACGCACTGCCCACAGCACGGTTGGTCTGCTTGAGCCCATTGTTGCAGCCACGGTGCCAGTCGCGCTCTTGGAGGAACTTCCCTCACTTGCTGGCCCTCAGCTTTCCCAAGCACGATGTGCTTCCCAGGGACTGGGCTCTCCTGACAACACATCCAAAGCACGTGACACGAAGCCTTGCTGTCCTTGCCGCTCAGGAGCATTCTGGCTGCGTTTTCTCAAGATGGTTTGACCTGTTCTCCGACCCTCCGTGGTTGATTCCGTATTCTCCTCCAGCACCATCATTCCTATGCATGAAGTCTCTCTCAGTCCTCCTTGTTCAGTGAAGTGACATAGCTGCCTTTCAATACTTTAAAGAGATCTTGTGCAGTGGATGGACCCAATGTCATGTGTTGTTCGGTTTCTTGACTGCTGCTTGCATGAGCAGTGATGCTTGATCCAGGCAGATAGTACCCTTGACAGCATCCGTCTTTTCTCCTTGTATCAGAATAGGGCTTGTTGGTCCAGCTGTTTGGATCTGAGCTTTTTGGCATTGAGTGGTCACCTCTCCTGAGGACTCCTTGATCTTCCTCAGCAAGGGCTTCAAGTCCTCGTGGCTTTCAGCACGCAAGGCGGTGTCATCTGCATTTTACTCCTTATTAAGAACCTTCCTCCAATCCCAGGAGGAGTCCTGGTGGTATAGTGGTTACACGTTGGGCCGCGATCCGCACAGTTGGCGGTTCGAAACCACCAGCAGAAAGACCGGGCTTTTTACTCCCATAAGCAGTTACAGTCTCGGAAACCAGCAAGGACATGGTGGCAGTGAGCGCTTGACTATGGAACAGTACAGCGAGAGGACACATCCCTGACCCACACCTCTCCTGATGTTAAACCACGCCACATCATCTTGTTCTGTTTGAACGGCTGTCTCTTGGTCCGAGTCCAGGTCCCGCCCGAGCCCCATAAAGAATTCTGGAATTCCCATGCCTTTCGATGCTGTGCATAGTTTGGTCTGATGCACCCTGTTGAATGCTTTTGTCTAGTCAATAAAACTGAAGTAAACATCTATCCGGTATCCTCTGCTTTCAGCCAAGAGCCATCTGACGTCAGCAGTGACAGCCCTTGCTCCGTGTCCGTTTCTGGATCTGGCTGTTGTTGATGTTCTACTGCAACTGTGTTTAAAATTACCTCGAGCACTGTTTTACTTGCATGCAGCTTTGGTAGGGAAGAAGAAGGAGAAGGAATACCCCCTCCACAGTGAACCCAAATATCCCTTTCTCTTGACCGTAATTCATCCATTCGGTTATGCCCAAGACCCCGGAAGGATAGAACGTCACTCCTATAGTGAGTGGATCTGGAATCCAACTGAAAGTCAAGGTTCTAGTTGGGTGGAAGGAGGGGCGGATGGATACTGGGGACAGATAGCAGTCTCTGTCACGGGGGCACGCGGAATGGATCCGGTGGCGTGCACATTGGGTTGTTAGCTGCAGTCAGAAGTTCTGACAAGGGATACCCTCAGAAACTCTAACTCAGGTTGCCGTGAGTCAGAATTGACTCCCTGGCCGTGGATTTTTCTTGGGGCTGGGGGAGTGTGGGGGTGTTTGGGTATGCACCTAGGCAGGGGGCAGTGGTGGCTCAGTAGTGGAATTTTAACCTTCATGTGGGTGACCGGGGTTCAATTCCAGGCCAGTGTACTTCATGAGCTGCCTCCACCTTTGGTCAGCGGAGGCTTGTGCATTGCTATGGAGCTGCAGTTAGACAGACTAGGAAGAAAGGCTGGCGACTACCTTCCAAAAATCAGCCAATGAACGCGCTGTTGATCACAAGGGGCCAATCACAGCTGGCCACGGGGAAGGCGAGGGGCTGGGCACCATTCCATCCTGTGGTGGATGGGGCTGGCCCACAGGCAGCTCACACAGCACTGGCAGCATATGCCTGGGCCATTTCATTTTTTTCTTCAGTACCCACCACTGGGAGCATTGTTGGTTGTCGGTTGCAAGCACCTCTTTTCAACAATGGAGATTATACCAGGGTAAGTTAAAAAAAAAAGTATTACTGCAAAATATCAGAAACCTTTATTAAGCTGACATAAAAAGGCGAAGCTATTGTTTCTCAACATATGCTCCCTCTAGGTGTATGCGCTTCTGTAGGCAGCGTTTCCACCTCTAATTACGCTCAGGCGGAGCCTGTATTTAGACCAGGATAGAATCAGTCGAACAGAGCATGGGGATCGTGCCTTGTTGAACATCACAGAGAAGTGTGCATCAAAGGCGTATCCTTTCACAATACTTAGCCAGTCTGCATGCTCAGCAAAAATCTGAAGCTCTGGGACATCTGAAGAAGAATGCGGTGTCAGTGTTGGAAAAAGACTTCCTTAGCGACCTGCAGTATGCGTGGATCCAGTCTTACTTGCTGAGGATGAAGAGGATTGCGATGATAAAGATCGAAGGGTGCAGCCTCAAGGAAGGATTGCACCTGGACACAAAGAAAATAAAAAGCCTCACAAGTAGACCAAGAAGCAACATCACGAGAAAGGAGAAACGATTAAAGCGATCTTAGCTTTCACTTTCCTTAGCTCCACAATCAGCACCCACGGAAGCATCAGTCCCCAGAAACCAGGATGCTGTCGAACCAACCAGAGACCCAAACTCACAGCCACGGAGTCAGTTATGACTCCTAGCAACCAGAGAGGACAGAGTAGAGCAACCCCGGTGGGATTCTGAGACTGTTACTCTTTATGGGATTAGAAAGCCTCCTCTTTCACCCAAGGTGGTTTCAAACTGCAGACCTCGCAGTTAGTAGTCCAACGTGCATCCACAGAAATGTATGACATGGACAGACCTGCTGCCAAAGAGCTTTCTTCAGAGCGGTTCAAAAGTAAGGATGTCATTTGTAAGACCAAGTGTTCCTGACCTAAAGGTATGATCTTTTCAGTCCCTCTTAGACATGTGAAAGGCGGACAATAAATAAGGAAGAGGCGGAAGAATTGATGCACTTGAATGAAGGTGTCGGTGAAGAATCTTGAAAGTACCACGGGCAGCCTGCAAAATGAACATGTTTGTCTTAGAAGAATTACAGCCAGAATTTTCCTCGAGGCAAGGATGGTGAGACTGTCTCGTATAATTTGGACGTATCCAAAGGCACCGGTCCCTAGAGATGAACATCACGCTTGGTGAATTAGAGGGTCAGCACAAAAGGAGGAAGACCTTCCGGGAGATGGACGGATGCAGTGGCTGCCGTAGGGAGCTCCCGCACAGCAGGAGCTGTGAGACTGGCACAGAACACGGTAGTATTTTGTCTGCGTATCTAGATTACCGTGAGTCCAACGTGACTCAATGGCGGCTACCAGGAAGACCAATATCCTGTTTGGTGTTACTTTTGTTGGCTTTGTTTTTGAGATCATGGATTTCCTTTTGGGAAAGGTGATCTGAAAGGACACGTAAAGGAGAATGAGGCAGAATACTTAGGGAGGAAGACAGGGTGGCTTCTGTAGTAAGGTGCAGGTCAATCAAGTCCCCCGGATCCCCAGTGTCGGGCAGAACTCAACTTCTCATTTGGAGCCAGGCAGAGGTAGGGTAGCCCCCAGCCTAGCTCTACCTCCAGTAGTCAAGAGGCCAAGGCTCAAGACAAACTGGCTTTGATTTGTGCAGGAGGCTGGGTCCGGCTGCTCTTTCTTAGGCTTGTTTTGCCTACAAGGAACAGGCAGGTCTTCTTTCTAAAGTCCTTAGTATCCATTGCGTGGCAAAAACCAAAGGGCCACCCTTTGACTCGTTCTCGTGGGGAAGTGTGACAATCTGAAGACTGTGTTCAGTCCGAGAGAGTCACAAGGGCCGTGTGTTGGGCTCTGCTTTATCAGACGAGAAGCATCTGTCAGTGTGATGCTTGGAGATTAAAGCAACTAGGCATTCCTGGGGAAGGACGGGGGAGTGCAACCTGTTTGCGTCTCTGCCTGATGGCAGCACCTTGGCGTCATAAGCCCTGTGTGTGTGTGTGTGTGTGTGTGTGTGTGTGTGTGTGAGAGAGAGAGAGAGAGAGAGAGAGAGAGAGAGAGACACACCAAGCAGAATCCATTCCTCTTTGAGCCTTCACCTTCAGCCAGAGCTGCGTCTGGTGTCTGGTTCCCCTGTAGCACCACCTGCCCATCTCAGGAGCCTTCAGTGGGCTGCCTACAGACAGACGGTGAAGTCATTTGGCCAACTTGGGGCCTCTGCCTCTACCAGCGTGTGCCCTCTGCTGTCTCTGCGTCATCATCCCACTTCCTGTTCTTCAGCTTCCGAGAGTCAGGAGAAAGCTGACTTGAACTGGGCGGGCTCCTGGGGCCTTGGAGGGTTTGTGAAGCCGCTGCAGGACGGCCCACCTGCTGTGCTACAGCTCTTCCCCAGGAGTGAGTCCAGCGTCCCCGAGGAAGTGCCCTGAGGCCAGCACGAGGCACACCGGCTTGGTTTCTGCTGTCTCCCTCACACTGCTCTGCCCAAATGTGGCAGCCGCTGCCGCTGTCCTTTCTTTTGAATCCATAGGGGTCATTTTGGACCTTCTTCCTGACACCTGACCTGTGGAAAGTGGGAAGATGTTGTGTTCACTTTCACCGTGAAGAAGAATCATCGCATGCATTTTGTTAGCTGGACCAGCCTTTTGTACGACCTCCTGATTTCACCAAGCATCCTCTGGCTCTGGTCGTCTTGGTTACAGGGGTGGCTTCTGGTGCAATGGTACCCGGGGGATGTGTGTGCGCCTTGTGTGGGGCTTGCCCGCTTCCTGCTGCCAGGATGCAGATGCTTTTCCTATGAGTGAGAAAAGCCAGGGAAAGATTTTTAATTAGCAGATAACACAATCTGGATGTTTAAAACAGAAAAGAAAAGCCACCGTGTGGACAATAAATGAGAGAAGAGAGGTCAGCTAGAAGGATGGACAACCACGAACCAATAGCGCTCTGGTGTTGTTTTGGTGGTTGTTGTTATTGTTAGGCGCCATCAAGTTGGTTCCGACCACAGTGTCCCTCTGCACAACAGAAGGACACACTGCCCGGTCCTGCGCCGTCCTCACCGTGGTTCCTCTGCCTGAGCCCATTGGTGCAGTCACAGTGTCCATCCGTCCCGTGAGGCCTTTCCTCCACCTCACCCAGCATGGCGTCCTGCTCCAGGGCCTGGTCTCTCCTGGCAACCTGTCCACAGTATGTAAGACAAAGTGTCCCACACTTGCCTCTAAGGAGCACTCTGACTGTACTTCTTCCAAGATGGATTTGTTGGGGTTTTTTTTGGGGGGGGGAGTCTAGCACCACAATTCCACCACATCAATCCTTCTTCAACCTTCCATATCCAGTGGCCAACTTTCACCTGCATAGGGAGTGACTGCAAATACCCTGGCCTGGGTCAGGTGCACTGTCGTCCCCAAAGGGACACCTTGCTCTTCAAGGAGATGCTCCCTGGTACACTAATTAATGGGAAAGTCACCATGGGGCCAAAGTGAAGCGTGTCTTGTCTCAGATGCCGCCCCTTCTCTCTCGGTCAGCCTGCTCCTCAACAGCTCTCAGGAGGCAGAGAAATGAAGTTACTATTCCAAGGCCTGTGAGGTGAGAGGGAGAGGACAGACAGGCAGACAGACAGACATTGCACCGCCGAGTCAAGCCACAGCAGCAGGTTGGAGCACTGACTGGAATTTAGTGGCAGGCTCTGGTCTAATGCATGCATAACTTGCACCCTGAACTTCCATGCCCTGAACTGGGTGGTCGTGGGGGCCAGATACAACAAGGTCAGCTCCGGGGCTGATAACATTCTCGTGTCTTGCTGTGTAACCACATGGGCTTGCTTACATTGCAAGACCCCAAGCTTCCTCCCAGAAAGCAGATACAAGGCCCTTTTCCTGCACAGAGGAGAGGGGAGGCCTGCGTGGAGCATGCCCACCCAGCGTATCTTCCAGACCTGCCACTCAGCCCCACCTGGCAGGAGAAGAGGGGAGGAGTGAGTTATTGGGGCATGGAGAGGTTAGGAGTGCATCTTGTGAAGACCCCCCAACTGGAGGTGCGCAGGCAGTGGGAACACGGTACATGCATCATCTCTGGCTGGTTCCCCTCTGGGACAGACCAGGTGGTGTCTGGAGCCCAGAGTGCTGACTCTCTGGCCTTTCACAGAAAATGTGCCGGCCCCTGAGCTAGACTGAAGAAGGTGGGCAGTCACTTTGCTGGGCACCCTCCCGGCTGCCGCACCTGACACTTGATGCATGGAAGGACTTCCGAGAAGACGGGTGGGTTGAGAGCACTGGTCTCACCTGCAGGAAAAAGGCCCGCTGTGGAAATGATCATTGTTTTCCGGCTGATGGTTTTCATTCTTAAAAGAGAATTGCCCAGGAAGGCAGAGTTCTTTCACTGAGTCCTGAGCATCAGTCAGAAAGGGTAGCTTCTTGTTCAGATTGTTGATTGCTTTCTCCAAGCTTCTCTGTCTTCACTGCACAACTGGTTGTGGTGTGTGTGTGTGTGTGTGTGTGTGTGACAGAGAGAAATGAGAGTTCATCAAATAACCAGTCCAGTGGGTCAAGTGTTGGGCTATTAGCAATACGATCAGCAGTTCGGTCCCAGCAGCCACTCCATGAGAGAACGATGAGGTCGTCTGTTCACGTAAAGGTCGCCCGGGTTGGTGGTGTGGTTGCACTGTGGGCTGTGATCCTCCAGGTCAGCAGCTTAAAGCCACGAGTCTCTCTGAAGGAGAACGACAGGGCTTTCTACTCCCGTAAAGAGTTATTGCAGCCCAGGAAACCATTGGCATCGGCTCAATGGCAGTAGTTTTTGGTTTGTTGTTGTTGTTTTGTCCCATGAAGGAGCCCTGGTGGCAGAGTGGTACACATCGGGCTGCCACCTGCCAGGTCAGCAGTTTGAAACCACCAGCTTCTTTGAGGTAAAAGACAAGGCTTTCTACTCCTGGACAGAGTTGGCATCTCAGAAACCCACAGGGCCCATTTCTACCCTGTCCTATTGGGTCCCCATGAGTTGGAATCAACTCCATGGAAATGAGTTGTTCCCATAAAGATGTACAATTTCTGAAACAAGGCCGTTCTACTCTGTGCCATGTGGTCACCATGCGTCAGAATCAAGCGCATGGAAGAGTCCAGTGAAGACGTGTCTGCTGACGATTGGCCGTAGCCGGGCTTGCTTACAGGTTAGTAAGGGCACCACATGGGGGCTTCACAAAGCTCGTGGAAAAAGAGAATTGAGGTGATGGAATGTTTCCATGAGCCTTTTGAAGTCCCTAGCTGTGTGGTGAGGGGGTACCAGGAGAGAGGCTGGGAGGGACCCTACACCCAGAGGTGTTTGGGTCAGGCCTTGGTGGACAAGTCGAATTCCAGCCCAGAGCCTTGGCCAATTGGGTGTAAGATTTAGAAGAGGATTCTTCACGTAGGAGAGGCGTTAGATTGGTTCTCCATGCCCCGGCAATCATGCTTGAAGTTGTGGTTACAGATTTGTCATGTCAGCCTCTTGCAGAAGACTCCCCGAGACTTACTCTGCTCTCCAGGTAAACCGCAGAATCATTCAGAGCTGGGACCGGAAGGCCCTGTTGGCTGGAGCCTCACAACTCCCCTGGCTTCCTGTGCCTCACACCCTCCTTCCTGCCCTCTGGACCCCAGCTCTGCCTCACCCTCAGGGTGGCCTGCTCTGACGGAGCCCTGGGGACACCCCTCTGGAGTCGTGGGCCTCCACTCCTTCCAACACGCGTTCATCCCTGAAGCCCCCATGAGAGTCTGCTGTGTCTGATGTTCATACCATGGCTCAGGTTTTCCATGTCTGACCCGCAGGAAGTTCATAGTCATAGAATCATGATCCTGATAGATTGCGATCACTTAAAAAAGAGGAACGTCCCAACAGCAGAGACTCCCACGTGATGGGTAGGTCCCCTCCCCCAGAGGCACATCTATGTTCATGTTGGAAGGCGAGGCGGTGGGCACGTTGTTGAGAGACCCAAGCCCTGTTGACATGGGGGAGGGCTTCTGTGTTTATGGGGCACTTTCAGGTGCCCCATTACATGTGCTTCCCAACCACGTTGTCTCACCACGTGTCGTCCATCGGTGATAGTCATTGGGGTGAAATGGTTTGTCCCAAGTCCTGCAACTAGAACGTGAGGAGAAGAAGACTCGCTCCCAGCCTTGTGCCTGGTCAGCCTTATCACTTGTCCAGCAGGCAGGCCTCGGAGGGTGAGCCGGGACGGGAGCCACTGAGGCGGAATTAGCACCTGCTCTTCAGTAGTAGACCGCCCCCCTCCCTCTCTCACACACACACCCCTTGTGTGGTTTTATAGCTGGGTGGATATTTAAAACCACACACAGAGTGAGAAACCCAAACGCGTGTTTCAAATGATGGGTCCCATTTAACACTCCCATGTTGGGTCTCCAGGAAAATCCAAACAAAATGCAAACGAGAATCCTCTGAAGGCAGGATGATGCTCGTAAAGAATAACACCTCTGCCGCGTGATGGGCCTGGAGAATACGCTGAGCGAAATGCGCCAGCCACACGCGATCCGTCTGCACGGAGCAGGCAGAGGTGCAGGGCCGCGTGGGAGGAGGGGACGGTGTGTGCGTGGGCACGTTGGGCGTCTCTGCTTGTGGTGACTTCGTGTAGAAATGGTAGTGGCGGCGGTTGCACAATGTGAACGCAGCCATTGGACTGTGTGCGCTGATGAAGTGGAAGATGTTTTTATAGCTGTATGTGTTTTTGATTGTACTTGCTCACTTTTATGTGTGTTTTTGTAGCTATATGTTATAGAAAGTGTTTCTTTTCCCCACAATAAAACACTTTAAAAAATAAAACCCAGTCCAACGTCCTGAGTGCCAGGAGCGGTTTTCTGTTATGTCCTGACACTTGTAGCCGTAGCTCCCATAGGACAGAGGGGTGCTTCCCCATGGGTTATCCAAGGCTCTCCGCTTTACAGAGGCAGACGGCCTCATCTTCTTCCTTTGGGGCTGCCAGTGGAGTTGAACCGCTGTCCTTCCCATTAGCAGCCAAGTGCTTAAAGCATTGCCCCAACTCTCCAAACCAAACTCACTGCTATCCAGTCGATTCCTACTCAATGCGACCCTGTAGGACTGGGTAGAACGGCTCCTGTAGGTTTCCAATACTGTCACTCTATGGGAGTAGAAAGCCTCTCCCGGGGAGTGGCTGGTGGTTTCAAGCGGCTGACCTTGTGGTCAGCAGCTCACCACGTAACCCACTGCTCCAACTTGGCTCAAACAGGCTCCTTCGTGGGGCTTTGGCTAATGGCTTCAGTTGGGGTCACCGTGCCGAGACCTTGATTGAATGCCTCCCTGGCCTTGGCTTAGGACTTTTCCTGTGTTGGCTCTCTTCCCAGGGGCTCCCGGACTTCCAGCTTTGTGGGCTACTCTGCCCCACTGAGTGGAAGGACCGAGGCTTGAACCTAGCTGAGGCAGTGCTTGGAAAAGATACCAAGTGTGTTGACCTCACCATTGCAAAGATTGATTGAGAAAGTTCTTTTGGTTTGGTGTTCTATTTCCCTCACAGCTGATGTGGAAAAAGACAACTCACTTCTGAATTTGCGAGCTAGACGCTGTCCACCCATGCTTTCACCCCACTCCCCCGGCTGTTTTTAAGTTCTCCAAATTATTGGGGAAAATCTCAGATGACCTTAACCTCGGGGACCGAACAGAATGTGTTCTGTTTATCATTCTGTTTGTAGATGGCTTGGTGTCTTTGAGCGTTTATAACATGGTTATAACATGTGAACATGTGCGACATTTCACTGGGTTCTGGGACCTTGGAGTTTCTCAGAGTTGAGCAGTTGATCCCCACACTGGAGGCCCCCTCCCCACCCCACTCCCCTGCCCTGGAGCCTCCCAGAGGCCTAAGGAGAAAAGCAAACACCTGCAGGGTGACCTGCAGGGCCAGGGGTCTGCCTGCCACCTGGGAGCCACACCTTGGGGCCGTCCGTCCGACAACACTGGCTGTGCCTAAGCCCAGCAAAGGCGGCATTGTCTAGGTCAAGTCCACCGGCACATTTCCTGAGGGGAAGTCTTCCCACTCCTGCACAAAGAATGCCTCCTCCCATCCCTACCCTCCAGCCCCTGGTGGGAAAAGGGAGTGTGAAGGGGGGAGGTGGGACTAGGGGAGAGGACAGGATGTCCTTGTCTGTGTCACCTTTATTTAGCTCAGTCCTCTGCAGCACGTCCCACCTTTAGTGGGAATTAGCTCACAGCCATCTTCGCTTTCTCCCGGGGGGGCAGTGCCCGGCCACTCTGCCCACCCTTCTGTGGGTAGCCCGTCCGTCTCTCTCCACCGCCCCTCCATCTCCTGTTAAGGAGGCATGTCAGACGTGAGAGCACATAAACCTTCCGCTCGGTCTCATCCCAGTAAAAATATGATCATAATAGCAAAGTGCTCATAGCTGTCCGGGAACTCTTCCCCATGCTTTTCCAAAGGTCTGAATTAACGCCTTTTACATCCTTTTCACTCTGGCTGCATTTCTCTCCCTGGTAGCCCACCCCGGGCTGCTCACTGCAAGGTCAGCAGATCAAGACCACCAGCTCCTCCTTGGGAGGAAGATGGTGTTTTCTACTCCCATAAAGAGCTACGGTCACAGAGACACTGGGGCCGGCTCTTGTCCTGTGGGGCTGCTATGCGAGGGAAAGTGGCTAGCTCGGAGACCACCCCTGACCGATGTCCTGGGAGTGAGATCAGCAAGCCCAGGAGAGGAACTAACTGAGAGGGAAGGCTGGGTGGTAGGACCATGAGACCTGGAGGTGGCGGAGGATTAGCCTCCCAGAGCAGAAGCAGCCTGGAAGCGTTTCCGCAGGAGACGCGGCCCCCAGGGGTGTGAGTGCAGCTGCCTGCCTGACCCTCTGTTTCCGGCTCTTAGGTGCCCGTTAGCTTTGTTTTCAGGTTTTTTCTTCTTCGTGGTTTCCTGTTTGAATATCTGAATTACTTCAGCTTCGAGACATTTTAGGGAATGGAAATATCTTTTTACCGCAAACAATTGAAGGCTCCCCCTTCCCCCCACCTTCTTCCCGCTCTCTTCAGTGGTCTCACGCGCTATGAAGAGTGTGAGCGATCATAGATGTGATTTTCGTTTTAGATAATGCCTTGCTGACTTCAGCAGATTCTGTCCCCGAGTGACTCGAGTCAGGAGGGGTCTCAGCAATCTCGAGCGCCGATGACAGAGGATGAGCGAGAAGCCCTGCTGGTGGAGAATCACCTTTCCCGACATGATAGAAATGCTCACACCGTCCTGTACAGCTTAGTTCCGCTGTGGCCCAAGTAGGTCCATCCACAAGGATTAAAAAGATCTGTTCCGCATGTCTTGGCAGATCGGAGAGGATCAAGCCTGTCATTGTTGGCAACCCCGCTCCCTTTGTGGCCGGCTCTAGCAAGCCTGTGCTTCGTGGAAGCTTGTGTGGTACATTTGTTTGAAGCCCTTGCTCTGCACCCCGCCCACCCCACCCCTTTCATTTTGTACAGCTAAGCAGGCCGGGGTGGAGCTGTCTCTTCTGGCCTGAATCACTCAGGGCCTGACACCCTGGGGCAGGGAAGACGGGCCATTGGGCCAGCACGCGCAGACTTCTGTTGGGCAGGCTGGCAGCAAAGAGACCCTCGTGGACATTCAGATGTCAACAGGGCTAGCTGCTGGGAGCTGGTTTGGGGGCGGGGAGGACTGAGATTTGACTCAGAAGATCATCAAAGCTGAGATCTCGGCAACCGGTGCTTTGGCGAGGCGTCCCTGCGTGTCTCAATGTTTCTGAGTTGTGATCCGCTTGCTTATATGTGCAGCAGACGCTCTGTAAGTTGTCTCTTCAAAGGGTCTCGTTCCACACAGGCTGATGCTGTAGCTCCGCCCTTCAGCGACAGGCAAGTGGAGGGGCCTCACCCCTGCGTGTACCCTCAATGCCCCGTTGTCCTCTGTTGGATCCCAACCCTGCCACGAAAGGGGCTGGGCCTCCGGATCGGCTTCTTGTTCATCTTTCTCTCCGTCAGTTTCCTCCCCTGCAAAGCCAGGCAGACAAAAGTGGGGAACAGCCCCGACGCCATCGCAGAGGGACGGAGAACCGAGCTGGGGCTGCCCAGACCACAGACTGGCATGGCCATAAAGAGCAGTGCGGTCGCGTGCCTGCCACACCGCGGGTGCCCCTGCAGTACTACACTCAGCGACAGCACGCGGCAGTCACCAAATGACAGGTGCTGTGTGCCCCTGCTGTTGCGAAGCCCTGTGGCACAAGGGGTCCCCGAGGGGCACAAACAGGCACTTGACTTCCCACTGAAAGGCTGGCAGTTCGGACCCACCGAGAGGAGCCTCAAAAGACAGCAGCCTACAGAAGGTCATGGCCTCGAAAACTGTGGAACTGTTAGTTCTGCTCACCCTGATGGGCCCCGAATCAGAGCCGACTCCCTGGCAGCAAGCAGCACAGTCCAGGTCAAAGTTGAGCAGTGGCTACCAGGGCAGGCGGGATGCGGGAGAGGATCTTATCTTGGTTTAGCTAGCACTGGGTGGGCCCAGAGGTCATTCAGGAGAGCACGGCGGGGGGTGGGGGGGGTGGGGGTGGGGGGGTGGGAGGGGGTGTGAGCTGGCAGCAGCCGGATTCGCCCACCAGGTGTAGGAACGGAACAGGAGTGGGGACTGAAGAACCTGGTCAGGAAGCCAGCGCTGCCCGGGAGTCCCCACCCAGCCCAAGACAGATGCCAGGGCCCTGGAACTGCCTGCTCACAGGGTTCCCTGCCAGCCTGCTCTCCCCCCCAACACACACACACACACTGCCAGCCTGCCCCCCCCAACACACACACACACACACACACGCGCGCGCACCAGTCAGAAGTGGATAATGTTCTAAGAAGTCTCTTCACAGAAGAAAACAATGTGAACAGTCAGTACCTACAGGACAGCACGGAGCTCAGCTGATCCAGCAGAAAATGCAGACTAAACTGGGGAATCGCCCACACTGGTCAGCCCCAGGCAGCTTTAAAACAAGGCTGGCACACGTGCATCCATCCAAACAAACAATGCTGACTGGTATTGGAGTGCCAGGAACTAGGCACCCTCTGGGAGATGGTGGATGCAGAGTTCTAGGGCAGAGTTCTTTGTCCGGAGGGGGCACTTGGAATGCCCGTACACAGAAACATGGGTATTCCCTTGACCCAGGTTTCTCTTACAAAACATCCTGTGAGTCCACAGGGATTGGGGAAGAAGGCCTTTGTCAAAGGAAAACGCAGGCCCCGGGCCCGGTGTTGACCAACAGAGCCACGCGGGCATCGGGTGTGCCTGACCCAAACCGTGCCGTTGCTAGTCACTGCTATGCCTGTGAATCCCAGACAGGGGATCAGGACCGCCAACAAAGAATGGATACATCGGATTGACGGCATTGGTGAAGCATCCTGACGGCACCGTGGGCTGCCAGGATAAACAGATCTGTCTTGGAAGAAGGACAGCTGGAATGCTCCTTAGAGGAGGGGTGGTGAGAGGTCATCTGGCGTAATTTGGACAGGTAGTCAGAAGGGAGCAGGCTCTGGGAAAGGACATCATGCTTGGGGGGCGGGGGGTGCTCGGTGAAAGCCAGGAAGACCGTCAAGGCTCAGACATACTGGTGATTTGGAGGACGGTGCTGGACTGGGCAGTGTTGGATTCTGTTGTGCATGTGTTCCCTGTGAGCCAGGGCCAATCCTACAACCCCTCACAAAAGCTACAGTGTTACACCAGGAGTCCCAGGGGTGATGCAAATGGTAAGGTTGGACTTCTAGCCAAATAGTTGGTAGTTCCATGATACGATAGCCGAAGACAAACGGGTGCATAAGCAAATGTGGCAAAGAAAGCTGATGGTGCCCAGCTATCGAAAGAGATAGTGTCTGGGGTCTTAAAGGCTTGAAGGTGAACAAGTGGCCATCTAGCTCAGAAGCAATAAAGCCCACATGGAAGAAGCACACCAGCCAGTGCAATCACAAGGACCAGATATAAGGCATCATGCAAAAAAAAAAAAAGAATATATATATGCGTGTGTGTGTGTGTGTGTGTGTGTGTGTGTGTGTATACCATAGTGAATTAAGGGGGAAGTGCAGAGTGGAGACCCAAGGCCCAAGTGTCGGCCACTGGAGATCCCCTCATAGAGGGGTTTAGGAGAGGAGA
This sequence comes from Tenrec ecaudatus, assembly GCF_050624435.1. Taxonomy (NCBI): domain Eukaryota; kingdom Metazoa; phylum Chordata; class Mammalia; order Afrosoricida; family Tenrecidae; genus Tenrec; species Tenrec ecaudatus. The sequence goes on from NC_134531.1 coordinate 13,117,512, forward strand.
TGGGTCAGTCAGGGTGCAATGTAGTACCGATGAAGAACACAGCTTTCCCCCAGATCCTGGATGCTTCCTCCCCCCAACTACCATGATCCGAATTCTACCTTGCAGGACTGGATAGAGCAGAGGATGTACACTGGTGCATATGGGAGCTGGAGGCACAGGGAATCCAGGGTGGACGATACCTTCAGGACCAGGGGTGTGAGGGGCAATGCTGGGAGAGTGGAGGGTGAGTGGGATGGAAAGGGGGAACTGATTACAAGGATCCACATGTGACCTCCTCCTTGGGAGATGGACGGCAGAGAGGGGGGCTAAGGGAGACTCCGGATAGGGCAAGATATGACAAAATAACAATCTATAAATTATCAAGGGTTCATGAGGGAGGGGATAGCAGGGAGGGAGGGGAGAAAAAAAAGAGGACCTGATGCAAAGGGCTTAAGTGGAGAGCAAATGCTTTGAAAATGATTCGGGCAAAGAATGTACAGATGTGCTTTATACAATTGATGTATGTATATGTATGGAGTGTGATAAGAGTTGTATGAGCCCCTAATAAAATGTAAAAAAAAAAGTCAGTAGTGTGCACCCACCCCCAGGAGGCCCCTCAGAAGACAGGATTTGTTATCTGCTCCCAAGGGGTCACCTCCATGAAACCCACCCAACCGGGCACTTGGACTCTGCAGACTCGGTCGGCAGGGAGGACACGCCAAGAGTCAGCATCAGCTCAGCTGTGCGGCTTGGGGCTCGCTGTTTCTGGGTGCTGTCGACTTGGTTCCAGCTCTGAGCCCCACTTTGTACAGCAGAATGGAGCACCACGCGGCCCTGTGCCAACCTCACAATCGCGCTGATGTTCAAGCCCATCGTGGGCAGCCACCGTGTCCATCCATCTTGTCGAGGGTCAGATCGAAAAGCTGGGCTTCTGGGGTGGTACACACGGCTAAGCACGCTACCGCGAGCCCTGAAGTTGGCTGTTCGGGTCCCCCAGAGGCACACTGGGAAACAGCAGCCATCTGCTTCTGGGAGTTGAGGCCTTGAAATGCTCTGGAGAGGGTCTTCTGTACCCCCGGGTCACCCTGAGTCCGACCGACTTGGTGGCAGCCACAAACAACAGCAGAGTAGCTTTGTACTGAAGTCGTATGCAGATAACAGCCTCTTCACGCTGATACTTATGCAAATAACAACAGCAGCAGTTCTGTGCTGACACGCACATCTGCTGTCTAAGTATTTAGATCACTGTGAATCACGCGTGTCCAAAGGTGCCCTGGTTTCATTAAGAGGAAAAAGAGACTGCAGTCATGTGTAATAGTACTTATTTTTATTTGTAGAAATGTCAACGGTTACTGTGTAAGTGACTGTGTGACAGGCAGAATTCTACTTCTGCGAATTTACTGAGAGATGTTTGCTTGTGGCAGGATTTTCAAAGTGGGAAAATTATTCTGAGTCCGTGTGAATTATGGAAGTATTCTAGCTTTATGTTTAAAATGTTTTAAAATCAGAAGTTCTCCTAAGTTCCTTGTGACTGCTGGCAGGTGAGTTCCGAGTCCCGGTGTACAGAGTCCCAGGGCCCCAGAAGGGGATCTTTCAGAAGCGCATTCCAGCCCTTTATCTTGAGGAGCCTGGGTGCAGACCGCCCATCTTTCCACTGGTCATCGAGCGCTCACGCACTCTGTTGCTATACTTTTACAATTCAGTACTTTAATCATACTGAAAAGAGCTGTGCAAACAATTTTAGAAAATCGTCTCTTTTTAAAAATCATTTATTGGGGCTCATATAACTCTTATCACAATCCATACATATATCAATTGAGTAAAACACCTGTATATATTCATTGCCCTCGTCATTCTCAAAATTCGCCTTCCACTTGGGTTCCTAGAATCAGCTCATTTTCCTTTTTTCCCTCCTCATCCCTCCCCACTCCCTCCTCCCTCATGAACCCTTAATAATTTATAAATTATTATTTTATCTTATCTTACACAGCCTGGTGCCTCCCTTCACCCACTTTCCTGTTGCCCATCCCCCAGAGCGGAGGTTATATGTATGTATATCCCTGAGATCAGTTCCCCCTTTCTACATCCCCCTTCCCTCCCGGTAGCGCCACTCTCACCGTCGGTCCCGAGGGCTTCATCCATCCTAGATCCCCTGTGTTTCCAGATACCTACTGCACCGCTGTGCATCCTCTGGTCTAACCAGGTTTTCAAGGTAGAATTGGGATCATGATAGTTGGAGGGGAGGAAGTGTTTAAGAACTAGAGGAAGGTTGTGAGTTTCATTATTGCTACACTGAACCCTGAGTGACTCATCTCCTCCCCACTACACCTCTGCAAGAGATGTCCAGTTGTCTACAGATAGGCATTGGGTCCCCATCATGCACTCCCCTTATTGATGATATGATTCCCCCCCCCGCCTTTGTTGCTTGAAACCTGGACCCCCTCGGCCCTTCATGATCACCCATGTTGGTGTGCTGTTTCCATGTGGGCTTTGTTGCTTCTGGGCTAGATGACTGCTTGTTGACTGTCAAGCCTTTAAGTCCCCAGATGCTATATCTCTCGATAGCTGGGCACCATCAGCCTTCTTCACCACACTTACTTATGCACACATTCGTCTTCAGCGTTTATGTGAGGAAGGTGATCACACAATGATGCTTTTGTTCTTTGGTGTCTGCTACCTGGTCCATTCAACACCTCGTGTTCACTTAGGCTTGTGTGCTTCTCCTCTGTGGGCTTTGTTGCTTCTGAACTAGATGGCCGCTTATTTGCCTTCAAGCCTTTAAGACCTCAGACACTATATCTTTTGATAGCCGGGCACCATCATCTTTCTTCACCACGTTTGCTTATGCACACATCTATCTTCAGTGATCATGCCGGGAAGGTGGGTATCATGGAATGGCCATTTAGCTGAGCAAGGTGCTATTGTATTGAGGGAGTGTGCATGAGGAGGCCCAATGTCCACCTGCTACCCTACTACTGAACCTATAAATATATGCACCCAGGTCCATTTCCCCCATAACCGTGTGTCTCGTGTGTGTGTGTTCTAAGCCAGTCTGCTAGCCTCTGTCTTTGAATGGGTGTGTTCAGTTCATTGACATTCAGAGTTATTACATCCATCTGTGGACTCAGTCTGTGATGTCATCTTGTACCTTCTGTGTTGGGTATTTACCTACTTCCTTCTTGCCAGTACGTTGTGTGTGTGTGTGTGTGTGTGTGTGTGTGTGTGTGTGTAGGGTGGGGTTAGAAAGGTTCATTCTTGCCTTCTTTGCGCCCTTGAGCTAATGTTATCTTGGGCGCTGTTTTCGATGTGTTGACCAAAGGTGAAGTTGAAAATCGACTTTTGCCATATACTCATGAGTTCCCTGTTTCTCCCAACTTTCCCTGCCATAACCCTGAGGAACTACCGATCCAGCTACTGCCTCGGTAGATTTCCTTCTCCGGGTTTCATATACAGAAAAACAAACAAACAAACAAAGCCTTACAGTGATACCACAATGAAACAGAAAAACCTCAATAGGAAAGAAAGTAGAAAATACTAAAAATTGAACAAATTAAAAATGGGCCCAAAGCGAGAGCAAATGATGGGGTGTTAGATTTTAGCCTAACTACATATATATTAACCCACTTTCTAATACACTGTGTGATTGCATGTCTGTGTGATGCATCCCTGGTCAGTGGTCAGAGGGAAACTTCATCTAAAGGAAGACTGCAAATGGATTGTAGATTTTCACTGTAGCCTTCTGCAAACTGGCTGCTCAGAACTTAACCCCAAACACCTTTCCCTTCTTTGATCTCGGATTTTATTATTTATAATCCTTGAGTCGCACAGGTGGATGTGCTTCTTCCGTGTGTACTTAGCTCACACCTCACTTAGATGGCTGCTTGCTTTCAGACAAACCTTGGGAGAAAGATGAGCTCGCTACTTCCAATAAGAGTGACAGTCAAGGAAACAAGGGCAGTCCACTCTGCCCTATAGGGTCGCCAAAAGTTGGCATCAACTTGATGGGAGTGAGTTTGGTTTTGTGGTTTTGAAGACTCCAAATGCTAATTCTTTCTGCTCTCCAGGCACCATCTGATTTCTTCCTTCCTTCCTCCCTTGTTTTTTTGGTGTGGGGAGGTGGTGAAGGGGCCTAATTTAACATATACATAGTAAATTTTTATTTAAAAAATTAAAAAAAACACTTTACTGGCACATAATCCACATACCATGCAATTCAATAGTTCAGTCATACCACGAAGTATTGTACAGTAATGACCACAATAAATTTTAGAACATGTTCTCCCTTGTACTAACTGTTAGTAGCTCCCCATTACCCTGCTCCCCAACCTCTCCAGATGTACCCCCAAAAAGCCATTAATCGCACTTTGCTATAGGACCCATATCTTCAGTGATCTTTTCATGACAGGGTGGAGTGACCAGGTCATAAGAAGGAGTTGTTCTCAGATCAGGGCTACAATCAGCGCTTACCTTCTTGACACCTAGGGCTTCCACTATGAATCTAAACTGAAAGAAAAAAAAAAAGGCCGAGCTCATTGCTGTCAATCTGATTCCAATGCAGTGACGCTATCAGAACTGCTTCTTGGGATTTCTGAGACTGCACATCTTCATGGGAACAGACAACCTCATCTTTTCTCCCATGTAGCAGCTGGTGGGGTTGAACACCTGACCTCGAGGTGGTTTAGCAGCCCCATGCCTGACCCAGTAAGCCACCAGGTCTTTTGGTATCTAAGGAGAATAATACAGAATGGTTTGACGAGCTAGTCTGCTGTTCTAAGTAGATGAAGCAGTTGCTTTGGGCAATGGCCCTTTGCCCAGTAACTGTAAATATTTTCTCTGAAAAAATGTATTAGCTGGTAAATTCCTTGTCGAGGCTGTGAGCAAACATGCTGAAAAGGTGCATAGCAGTGTGGTGAAAGTTTTTCCATGTGGTCAGTCACAGGAATTTTCCGGAATCATGAGCTGTGGGGGAAGTTAATTCCCAGTGGGTCCCGGGACATTGGGTCATTGTTGACACGCCCCGCCCTGGGGAGGCCCTGCAGCATTTTCATGCTCAGATGTAATCGAGGGATGAATCTCGGCCACAGCCAGCACCTCAGCCAGCACGCCACTGCAAGTTCACAGTGTGAGGTCCCCCAGCCTCCTTAGTCAAATCAGGCATGAGGACGTCGTCCAGAAGCCCCGTATCTACCTCCATCTCACACTCTACTTTCAAGTGATTGGCTTCCTGGAATGAGGGCCCCTTGTCTGCCTTTGTGTCACATGCTCTGTGGTGTTAAGGTGATGCGGTCACCCCAGCTGAGAACCAGGCAACCGTGGCGGGGGTGGGGGCTATGGGTGGGAGGTGCTGCCTGGTTCCCCGTGGTTCCTGGCTACTCGGTGCTGTTCCCTGCTGGCTCAGGTTCAGGGACTGAACATGGAGGGCCACTGAGGCACTGGTGCTTGGAGAATTCTGTGCAGTCTTACTTCAGCGAGGCTGTGGTTCCTCTCCGAGTTTCATAGTCGAGAAAACCAAAGCAGGAGAAGTCACTTGCCCACAGTCGGTCACACAGCCAGGGGAGTGGTGGCGGCAAGTTTCCTGTGAATTCTGAGGAGCCTGGGCGGCATGGTGGTTACACAGGGGCTGCTGTCTGCATGGTTGGCCGTTCGAAACCACCAGGTGCTCCTTGGGAGAAAGATGAGGTTTCTAGTCCTGTAAAAATGTGGTCATAGAACCTAATCGACAGTTCTGCTCTGTCCGAGAGGGTCACTGGGAGTGAGAAACACTCACTGCTCAAGGATGCTCTTTAGGGACACGGGTGGTTCATTGGGGAACTCTTCTATGTGCGACTCTTTCATGTAGCCTTCTAAGGCCTAAACTGGTTCTAGCAGAACTCCCAGACCAGGGAAGATTAGAAAGCTCTGAGGAGACACTTCCCAACGCAGCCAGCGAAAATCCGGTTGGCCACGGCAACACCAACTCCCTTGGAATTGTGTGCAACAAAGCTATTCCCAGATAGCACCCCCTAGTGAATGTGCTGCCTGACGTGCATGTGAAGACTGGACGTTGAATAAGGAGGACCGGAGAAAGCTCGGTGCAGTTCAGTTATGATGCCGGTGAAGACATGGAAAGCACCACGGGCTGCCACAGGGACACACGGATCTCTCGGACGAAGACGCGCAGCCATGGCTCTCCTTAGAGGCAAAGCGGGTGAGGCTTCGTGCCACGTACTTTGCGCGTGCTGTCAGAAGAGACCAGTCCCCGGAGAGGGACATCCTGCTTGGTCAAGTAGCAGGGCACCAGAAAAAGAGGAAGCCCCTCAACTAGACGGGTGGACACAGTGCCTGCTCTGCGGAGGCAAAGGTCAGAAGCACTGCGAGCGAGTGTTTCCTTCCGTTGCACGTAGTGTCGCTATGAGACGGTGGCTCCTAGCAACTACAGTCATGGGATGTATCGCCAAGGGGAAGTGTACCGCACGAGACCTCTTTAACGTGTTGGAGAGCGAGGATGGCCCTCCGAGGACTGAAGATGGCCATCGTGCTGGGCGAAGTAGAGGGGCAGCTAGGACGAGGGAGACCCTGGGCAAGATGGATTGGCCCGTGGCTGCAGCACTGGGCTCACACGTAACAATAGTGAGGTGACGCAGGACAGCTTGTTCTGTCGTACCGGAGGGTCGCTAAAGCCAGAGCCATTTCCAGTTCCTGGCCCCCTCGCAATGGCAAGAACCATCCTAAGGCTGAATATTCCTTATTTTCAGATGAGAATCATTTGGACACCTTTAAACTGTTTATGTAAATCATCGAGAGAGGCACTTTGTAGATAAATCTTCCGGTGTATCTGTGTTTGGAACAAATAAGACAATGCAGTTCTAAGGTGAGTTAAAAAAAAATTTTTTTTTTTTCCCCCTCCACAGGAAATGACAAAGCTCCCGCCTGGACACTCGTCACAAGCCACGCGTTCGAGGCCGCGTGGAGGCTGGCGGTGGGGGCCGTGATGTTGGCCACCTCCCTCCTGCTGGCCGCCCTCTGCCGCTTCCAGAGACTGTATCTGCACTTCAGGCACCGGCTGAAATGGTGGGTCCACGGGTCGTCCTCCGATTCCAGAAGCCCCCCCAGGCCATTCGCGACAGAGGCTGACACTCTTGTTCCCTTGGTCTTTCAGGTGGATGGGGTACCTGCAGAGAAAGTTCAAAAGTAAGTACTCGCCCGTGTGGGATTCCGTAGAGTTAAGATGGGAGGCTGGGGGGAAATCGGGAGCTAATAACGCGGAGCCCAGGAATAGAGAAAATATCCTAAACCTGGTGGTGGTGGTGACTGAACTGTCGAATTTCATGATCTCGGAATTATGTGCCGTAAAAAAAAAAAGAGGAACAGATGTGGCGTGGACTCAGGAGGAGGGGGAGTGAGAGAATCCGGTGTCTCTGATGTTTGTCTTTGGTACAGAGAACCTCAGCGTGGGGGCCGAAGTTGATGTGCTCAGCTACTGTGCGCGAGAGTGGAGGGGAGAGACTCCCGGTGCCAAGCTCATCAGGAAGGTGTGTTTGTACACAGGCTACGGACGCACGTACACCTTTTCCATCAAACTCGGGGGAAAGACGGAGACAACCCAGGCCTTAGTGAATTCAGAGATCTGATGCAAACGTATCAATGCGCTCTGATTCAGAAACCCCAGTGAGACATGGTGTCCGGCCATGTGCCCAGAGCTGGCCCTTTGGTGCTGGTGGCCATTAGGTGCTGTTGAGTCAGTTCCGACCCTGGCACCATAGCCCGGAACACTGCCCGGTCCTGCGCCGTCTTCACAATCGCTGTGACGTTGGAGCCCATTGTTGCGGCCGCTGCATCCATCCATCTGGTTGAGAATCTTCCTGGTGACCCTCTACCAAGTGTGATGTCCTCACAGGATGAGGTAGAGCAGGTCTGCGACTGAGGAGACAGGGGCGTCCGGCTCTTCCCAGCCTCTCCGGGCGGGCCCCGCAGCACCTCCGCACACACACCGGAGACTGTTGGAAGGACCAGGCACCTGCTGTAAATTATTTAGAAGATTCTTTTAATCTTTTCTGCCAGCCCAGTCGTGATCATATGCCCAGCAGTGCGGGTGATGAGCTTTGTCCTAGCAGAGACCAAAAAGAAAGGGGTGCCCTCAAAGGACCTCCTGAGTGTGTGGCCGTCAGTGTACGTGGCATTTTCCACTGTGGACAGGTCACACCCAGGGTCTCCCCAGAACAATCCCTCAGGGCCCTGGGCTTCCAGGGGCTCGTCTGAAAGCCCACTACCTGGGACAGCATCTTCTGGTGTCCTTACATGACCACTTGCACTTACAAGTTGTCACTGGATTTTGCCTGGGTGGGAGTAGCACCCCACTGTAGACCCCGCAGGCTCAGTTCTCGGGGCCCCTGCCGTTGCTTAGCGGGTGTTTGCTGTCCTTCCGGCTGACAGGCGTATGAGGAACTGGCTGGGAGGCTTCGCATTAAGTGCGTCCGGCCTGTGAAGAGAGATCACTACGCAGCCCTCCGAGCGGTGTTATTCCAGATCTTCAGCCAGGGCCTCCCGCTCCCGTCCTGGATGAAAGAGAAGGATGTTGTGAAGGTAAGGCCTCTCCCCGGGCAAAGTGAGGCGGGCTGGGCTCGGGCACGAGCGGAGGGAGATCCCTGCCTTTGCTCAAGAAGGGTATCCATTCATTCTTCTTAAGTAAGGCCAGCCAGCAACAGTCACTCTTTCCCTTTATAGAAGTACGTGAAATTCGACTAACACAAACCAAAACACACACACACGCACACACCCCTGCAAAAAAGAGAAAAAAACTATTGGCATAAAATGGATTCCAACTCACAGGGAACTTATTATAGGACGGTATAGAACTGCCCTGTGGGGGTCTGAGGCTGTAAATCTTTATGGGAGCAGAAAGCCTTGTCTTTCCCCCCTGGAGAAGCGGGAGGGTTTGAACTACCAACCTTGTGGTTAGCAGTCCAGTGCATAATCCAGTACACCACCAGGGCTCATAGCAACCTCATATTGGGTTTCTGTGGCTGTAAATCTTTACAGGAGCAAATCGTTTCATCTCTCTCCTTCAAAGCGGCGGAGGGCTCTGAATTGACAACCTTATATTGTTAGTGTTCCAGTGCTCGGCAGACGGAAGTTCACGGGAAAGTCCCATGATTTTTTCATTCCATTTCCATATGGCCACGTCTTCCCAGGGACTCCCTCAGGCCCCTGCTCCGTCCCCAGCCCTGGAGACCACTGACTCGGGGTGACCCTTACACAAGGAAGGAAACACCACCGTGGTGGCCCTGCCCCATCGTCACCTTTGTTCTTGAGTGTGGGCCCGTTGCTGCAGCCGCTGGGTGAACCCATCTTGCCGAGGGCCTTCCTCTTTCCACTGCCGTCCTCTTTCCCAAGCATGAGGTTCTTGTCTAGGGCTGGTCTCTCCGAAGTACGTGAGGGGAAGACTCGCCGCCCTTGCCCCAGAAGAGTTGTGCACTACTTCCTCCAAGGTGGGTGTGAGGCTCTTTTCATCCACGACATTTGTGAATTTGTAGTTTATTCCTTTTTATTGTGGATTGGTTATTTCTTTACACGAATATAGAGAGTGTATCAATCCATCGGCGTGGTGGTTACATGTTGGGCTGCGACTGCAAGGTCAGGCGTTCAAAACTACCAGACGCTCTGTGAGAGAAAGACCAGACTTTCTACTCCTGTAAAGCGTGTCGGAAACCCACAGGGTGGTTCATTCTAGAAGGTCACGATGAGTTGGGATCGAATCGATGGCAGTGGGTTTGGTTTGGTTTGGGTCTCGCTGTGGTTGTCATCTGATGGGGAACACGTCTTCATGTGTGTCTGTGGCGGCCACATTATCGTCCCGGAGGGGACTGGTCTGATCAGGACGCCCATTTTTAACCTGGGCTGTTTTCCCACTATTGATTGCATTTGGGGAGTTTCTGTATATTCTGAATGCAGTTTTATCAGTATGTGACGTGCACATGTTCGCTCCAGGTCTGTTACTTGTGTTTTCAGTGTCGTAATCATGTAAAGACCAAACCACCAGCAGCAGCAAACCAATCCCCACTGCGTTGGTTTCCACTCAGGTTGACCCTACATGGGTTTCCGAGGCCGTCGATCTTTACGGGAGTAGACGTCCTCATTTTCCTCCTGAGGACCAACCGATGGGGTTGAACCCCTGACCTTTCGGTTAGCAACACCTAACCCACCCACCGCATAATCTGAGTTTCCACGTTGAAACGCAGTGTGCGACTCGAGTGTCCCTTTCAGGAGTGGGGAGCCAGGAAGTGCAGAGTGTGGGCGTCTGCGCAGCTGTCCGGCTGTCTCGGGCTTAGCACTGTTTTCACTCCCCCCGTCTCCTGCAGCAAGTGTCTGTCCAGTGCGTGCAGTGCTGGTTTGAGGGCTGAGGATAGAGAGAGAACACGTTTATGATCTAGACGCTACGTGTAGATAAGAAGCCCTCCTGCGTAGCAGTTACCCATCGGGCTAAGATCCGCAACGTCAGCATTTCAGAACCACCAGCCAGCTTGGCCGGAGAAAGACCAGGCTTTCTGCCTCCGGAAAGAGTCACCGTCTTGGAAGCTAACTGGGCAGTTCTGCCCTGCTCTGTGGGGCCTCCAGGAGTCAGGATCGCTCCAGGACAGTGGAGCTGCTTTTTTTCTTGAGTTCTGGTGGCCCCATTGGGAAAGCATCCAACAACTGAGCACGAGGTTGGTGGCTAAAGCCACTGGCCCTGAGGGAGGCAGACGAGGCTGTCGGCTCCCAGAAAGCTTGACAGCCCAGTCGCCCTATATAGCAGCGTTTCCAAAATTGGGCACTGCCACCCCTGTGGGGTGCTGGACCAGTTTGCTTTGAAATCAAATCAGTGGCAGTGGGTTTCGGTTTTGGTTTTGGTTTGATTTGGTCTTGACACTGTTCAGACAGTGAGACACAAGCTGGAGACGCCGAGGAAACAAGTGTAAGTTGTATATCGCTGGGACACTTGAATTCAGACTAGGTAAGGACTCTCCAAATGCAATACCATCCCCTGGGGGTGGGCTGCAAAAGCAGATTTTATCTCCCTTCATCCTGGATGGCAGGCTATTGTACAAAAGTTTTTCATTGCTGCGGGGGGTGCGAGGGGAGAATAATTTTCCCCCTGAAAATTAGTTTGGGAACCTGTACTGTAAATGCTCTGAGTTAGAATCCAGCACGCGACTGCTTTGTTGAATTGTAGCGGCTTGTGTGTTGCTGTGAGGCTGGAAGCTGTCACTGGTATTTCAGACACCAGCAGGGTCACCAAGGGTGAGCAGGTTTCAGCGGAGCTTCTAGTTTAAGAAGAGACAAGGACTCGTCTCCCCACTTTTGAGGCAGAAACCACGAAATACCTTATGCCTAGCGTGGGAGTATTGCCTGGTACTGAAAACCTAAACAAAGGAAGCAGAACATTGTCAGAGATACTGCCGGCAGATGGGCCCCCCAAGTCCAAGGGCACTGGAAATGTGACTGAAGAGGAGATGATTTCTCAGAGGGGAGTTGACTGTGGTGGCATGAGTCGGGTAAAGCCTGTCAGGGGGGAACCTTCTGGATCTCCACTTGCTGATGGGGCCTGATTCAGGGTAAAGACAAATAGCAGCAAAAAATGTTCTAATGAGGTGAACTCGGAATGTGCAAAGTATGAATTTGGCAATTTTGGAAGTGGTCAGAAATGAAATGGAATTCACAAAAATAGATGTCCTAGGTGGTGGTGAGCTCAATTGAACTGGTATTGGTAATTTTGAGTCAGAAAATCATGACTTACTGTGCTGAGAATAACACAATCGAGAGGAATGGAATGGCATGTATTTTCAAGCAGGATTTTACTAAATCCATCTTGAAGTACAACGCTGTCTGTGACCGGATTGTATCTACCTGCCTTCAGGGAAATCCAATAGACACAACTATTGTTCAACTTTATGCGCCAACCACAAAAGCTAGTGATGAAGAAATTGAAGAATTCTACCAGTGACTTCAGTCAGAAATTGGTAAAACTCGCAGTCAAGATGCAGTGATAATTTTTGGTGATTGGAATGCAAAAGTTGGAAATAAAGAGGAACTGTAGTTGGAAAATACAGACTTGGTGATAGATATGAAGCTGGGAACGATGAAACATACAACTTTCCTATAGTTCTTAAATGTTTTTCCCCCGATTATCATGATCCCAGTTCTACCTTACAAATCTGGCTAGACCAGAGGATGTTCACTGGTACAGATAGCAACTGGAAACACAGGGAATCCAGGGAGGATGATCCCTTCAGAACCAGTGCTGAGAGTGATACCAGGAGAGTGGAGAAAGGGTGGGTTGGAAAGGGGTAACCGATTACAAGGATCTACATATAACCTCCTCCCTGGGGGACAGACAATAGAAAAGTACGTGAAGGGAGATGTTGGACAGTGTAAGATATGACAAAATAATAATAATTTATAAATTATCAAGGGTTCATGAGGGAGGGGGGAGTGAGGAAGGAGGGGGGAAATGAGCTGATATCAAGGGCTCAAGTAGAAAGCAAAAGTTTTGAGAATGATGAGGGCAAAAAATGTACAAATTTGCTTGACACAATGGATGAATGTGTAGATTGTGATAAGAGTTGTATGAGCCCCCAATAAAAGTATTTTTTTAAATGAAGCTGGAGATCGCGTGATAGAATTTTGCAAAACCAACTACTTATTCATAGCAAATACCACTTTTCATCAAAACAAGGATACTATGCACATAGATTTCCCCAGTTGGAATACACAGAATTCAAGTTGAATACATCTGTGGGAAGACACGATGGAGCAGCTCACTATCCACAGCTCAAACCAGACCAGGGGCCGACTGTGGAACAGACCCTCAATTGCTCATATGTAAGTTCAGGATAAAGCTGAAGAACATGAAAACAGGCATGAGAGTGAAAATATGACCATGAATCTTTCCCACCTGGATTTTGAGAACATCTCAGGAACCGATTTAATGCATTAAACACGATGATAGGATACACGATGAACTGTGGGAGGACGTTAAGAACATCATTCCTGAAGGTAGCAAAAGGTCGTTAAAAAGACGGGAAAGAAAGAAAAGGTCACATGGATGTCAGAGAGACTCTGAAACTTGCTCTTAACGGTAGAACAGCTAAGGCAAATCTGTGAAAAGATGAAGTGGAAGAGCTGAAGGGAAAATTTCAACGAGAAGTTCAAGAAGAAAGAGACAGATATTCTAGTGAAATGTGCAAAGACCTAGAACTAGAAAACTGAAAGGGAAGAACACACTCGGCCTGTCTAAACTGAAAGAAAAACTCAAGAAAAAATCCAAAATTTCAATGAGCAAAGTATTGAATGATGGAGGAAGCACCATGAGAAGATGGATACAGCAGTCAGGGTCACTGTACCGAAAAGAACCATCCCACCACTTCAGGAGTTCGCATATAAGCAAGAACCAATGGTGCTAAAAGAAGAATTTGAGGTAGTTAGTGTATTGTGCCAACCTGACCGATAAACACATGTGGGGTTAATTGAAGGGCAGAGGGATAAATGGTTTGGTGAGCCTCGCCTTTCTAGTTCTCGGGTCTCTTGCTTTGTGACGGTCAGACCAGGGTGCAGCTGCCTTAGTCAGTTTCTTGCTTCAGCTGGCAAAGTTCACTTCCTGCAAGACGTCCCTGAGGAGAAGCCATATGGACCTACCCTGATGCAGCCCTGGGTTCTGGAGTAGCCATGTGGAGACCCCTGCCAGGGCTGAGATGCTTACACGTTCACTGATTCGGTTTTCCTCCTGCAGTTGGTGTCATAGTGTGTATTTTGTGAGATGGAGGAGGACTTTGTGGATTGGTGTCGGACTTATGGGTTAATGTTGGACTTGTGAACTTGGGCAGCGCTGGGTTGGGATGGTTTCTTGATGTGCACTTAACCTCTATATAAAACTCTATCTTGTACATGAGTTTCTGTGGATTTGTTTATCTAAAGGACCCAGACTAATACAAAGTTCAAGTTTCACTAAATACATTAGACAAAAACACAGCCCAGGAATTGACTGCCTACCCATCGAAATTTTTCAGGAAGCTGAAGAAGCACTAGAAGCACACAGTCGTCTATACCAGGAAATTCAGAAGACAGCTACCTGACCAACTGACTGGAAGACATCATATTTGTGCCCATTCCAAAGAGAGATGACCCAACAGAATGGCAAACTATAGAATAACCTTGATAGAACACAATTAAAATTTTGCTGAAGATCGTCCAACCACAGCTGCAGCAGCACACTGACCGGGAGCTGCCAGAAGTTCAGGCTGGATTCAGAAGAGGACGTTGAATAAGGGATATATATCACTGCTGATGTCAGATGGACCTTGGCTCAAAACAGAGAATACCAGAAAGATGTGTTGCATTGACTATGCAAAGACATTCGACTCTATGGACCATAATAAACTATGGAAAACCTTGAGGAGAATGGGAATTCCGGAACACTTCATTGTGCTCATTCAGAACTTGCAAATGAATCAAGGGGCCGTTGTGCGAACAGAACAAGGGAATGTCGCATGGTTTAAAATTAGGAAAGGTATCTCTCACCATACTTATTCATTCTATATGCCGAGCAAATCATCAGAGAAGCTGGATTATATGAAGAAGAGTGAGGCATCAGGATTGGAGGCAGGCTTATTAACAACCTGCCATATGCAGATGACACAACCTGGCTTGCTGAAGGTGAGGGGGACTTGATGTGCATGCTGATGAAATCAAAGATTGCAGCCTTTAGTGTGGACTAAAACTCTGTGTAAGGAAGACCAGAATCCTCTCAACGGGACCAATAGGTGACGTCATGATACATGGAGAAAAGATTGAAGTAATGAAGCATGTGTCTTGCTTGGATCCACAGTCAATGCCATGGAATCAGCAGTCATGCAATCAAAGACGTATTGCAAGGGGTAATTCCACTGCTCTTTAAGATACTGAAGAGCATGGATGTTGCTTTGTGAACTAAGGTGCGCCTGACCCAAGGCGTGGTATTCTCCATGATCTCCCATGCATGTGAAAGGTGGACCCTGAATATGAAAGACCAAAACAGGATCAATGCATTTGAGTTTTGGTGCAGGAGAAGATTACTGAAAGTTCCATGGACGGCTGAATAAGGACAGACTGATCTGTCTGGGAAGACGGAAGGCCAGAGTGCTCCTTAGACTTCATCTCCCATACTTGGGACATGTTGTCAGGTGAGGCCAGTCCCGGGAGAAGGACACCATGTTTGGTGAAGTGGAGGACAGCAGAGGTTGGGAAAGCCCTCAATCAGATGGATTGACACAGTGGCTGCATCCGTGTGCTCAGAGAGGGACACAATTGTGAGGCTGGCACAGGGCCGTGCAGTGCTTTGTTCTGTTGTGTATAGTGTCGCCATGGGCTGGAGCCAACTTGATAGCACCTAACAACAAGTTGAGTTGCCATTGGTATATACACACCCATACATATGTATCTGAATAATTCGCCTTATATGGATGTCAAAGTTGGACATTGCCTAAGGAAGACCAAAGAAGAATCAATGCATGTGATGTATGGTTCCAGCAAAAGGCTGTGGCCTGTCAAAAAGAACAACAAATCTGTCTTGGAAGAGGTGGTGCCACGACGCTCCCTAGAAGCAGGGATGGTGGGACGTCTTCTCAGATCCTAACCGGAGCCCTGTAAAACGGGCAGTGTGCTCTTTCAGGTCAGCTGCAGATGAAGGCAGGGGCACTCGATGACCCATGCCGCTGAAATCATCTCACAGCCAACAAGTGACAGATCCAGGTGGAACCTTGCGTGCTTAATTCTGAAATCCACGGTGTCCTGATGAGCTGTAATGTTCTCACACTGCTGAGTTAAAAATTAATCTGCAAAGGCTTACATGTAGGAAGTGTGGGAAGTAGTAAATCGATTAAAAAGATGGTTCCCATAGACATCATCTATATAAAGCTTGGACAAAACGTGGCCTAAATGCTTCTTCAAGGCAAAGATGGTGACACTTTGTCTCATATACTTTGGACATGCTGTCAGGAGAGACCAGTGCGTGGAGCAGGACACCGTGCTTGGTCAAGTAGGGGGCCAGGGAAAAAGAGGAAGGCCCTGGACAAGATGGACTGACCAGATGGCTGTAGCTAGGACGGCATTGCTGTGAGTCGGAACTGACTCAACAGCACCTAGCAGCAACCTCTAGAGTCCTGGGTCCCAGTTAGCTGTCCATTGGGTTTCCAAGTGCGAGATCAGTGTGAATTTGACAGCGGCTCCATGGAGAAGTGAGGCAATCTGCTTCTGTGGGGATTTATAAGGGGCAGTTATCCTTTGCCCTCCAGGGTCTCTCTGGGTTGGAACGGCCTCCGCTGCAGAGCGAGTATTACCGATTTGACATGATCTCTTTGTTGCTGCTAGGTCCCCGCGAGTCTGTTCTGACGCACGGCGACCCCATTAGAACAAAACACCACGCTGTCCTGCGCTATTTGAAAGTTTCGGTGAGATAGCACTCAGCATCGCTGCACACACAGGCCGCCACAATGTGTCAAACTGACGGCAACCTTTGTACAAATGTGCTTGATACTCTTGCAAACCCACAGGGGCAGTTCTACCTTGCCCTGTGGGGTCCTTGTGCGTCATTGTGAACTTGGTGGCAGTGAATGAGTGCTTCCATTGGCGTTGATTCAAATAAAAGGAAATCCTTGACAACTTTGATAGTTCCTCTGTTTATCAGGAGGTTGCCCCTTGGTCCAGAAGGTTTTTGTTTTCTATTAACTCGTAATCCGTACGGAAGTCTTTGACACCACCATCTTTGATCTCCATAGTACGTGCGTCAAGCCTTCTTGACTATGAGCACGAGGGTTGTGGTACCTGTGTTTCCTAAGTCATTCCTGAGACTTCCTCTCATCCCGACACTGCGCTACATACCGTCCCGCTGTCTGCATTATTGACTCAACATGGACATTGAATAACTATGGCGAAAGGATACAATGTGGACATTCACTTGACCTTTTAAATATCCTAGTTGGGGGTTACATTTCAGATCATTTTTGTTCATCAGTTTAAACAACTTATCAACCCTCCCCAAAGCTTGTCCCACCCTGTTTTGGTTCTCTCCAGGCATTTGTTGAGTACTGTCTTCCCCTTCCCCTCGCTAACACGTCTACCCTCTGCTGCTTCTCCTGACCGCTCTTCCCTGCCACCTCTGGTAACCATCAAGTCGGCTTTATTTTGGGGGTTTTTGGGGTACCGATAGCCTTCCTGTTAACTTTTTTTTCCTAACAGTGGTCTCAATCGGTATCTGTCCCTTTGTGGTTGACGGGTGCCACTCAGCATAATGCCTCCATCCATCCGCCACGTCAGCTTCATCATAGACACACGTCAGGATCCCGTTGCGACACACTTTTTCTGATGGCAAATCGTTCAGCATCCCGTGCTCTGCCCTCTTGACTGCTCCCTGTTCCCTGGGAGGACAGAGAAGTGTCCTGGAATTCCCATCGCTCTCCACGCTGCTCGTAGTCTGTTACAACTCAGCCTTTGCATAGTCGACAAGACACAAACAAACATTGTTCTGGTGTTCTCTGCTTCTAGCCAAGATCCACCTGACAGCAGGGATGGCCTCATGCTACGTCCTCCTCTGCATCTAGCTTGAATGGAGCTCCCTGTCCCTGGGCACCGGCAACTGTGTGTTGTTGTTTAATTATTGGCAGAAAAATTTCACTTGCGTGTGATCCTGTTCAATCATGTCTGCATTCCTTTGGGGGACCTTCCTGTAGAATGGGCACAAATAGGGATCTCTTCCAGTCGGCTGGCCAGGAGCCTTCTCTTCCAAATTCTTTAGCCTAGACTGGTGAGTGCTTTCCACACGGCATCACCCTGTGGACGCACGGCGGGTGTAACTGGTATCCTGTCCATTCCGGGGGCCTTGATTCTCGCTGCTGCCTCAATTGCCACGTGGGCTTCCTCCCCCAACGCCATTTGTTCTTGGTCACATGCCACTTCTTGAAATGGTTGAATGTCAACCAATTATTTTTGGCATGACCGCATACAAGATTTTGCCCACCGAATCTTTCAATATTGCAACTCAAGGCTTGCAATATGTTCAAGTTCTTTCAGCTTGATATAAGCTGAGCCTATTCATCCTTTGTGGTTTTTCTCACTGCAGGTCTCTGCGTGTTTTATCATGCTGCTTCACCTTGTCTTCTCAAGCTGCCCTTTGAAAGGTTCTTTGCGATTTTCAGTCACCATCTCTTCCTTCTGCTTCAGCCACTCTACATTCAAGGGGACATGTCAGAGTCTCTTCTCAGAGCCACCTTGACCTTTATTTTTCATGACCTTTTGCTTTCTTCATGCCATCCCACAACTCAGCAGATCTTTGGTCATTAGTGGTCAGAGTGTCAAATCTGTTCTTGAGATGTTCTAGAACATTCAGGTCGGATAGACTCAAGGTTATATTCTGACTCTCGTAGACTTGTTTTCATTGTCTTCAAAGTTAACCTGAACTTGCATGTGAGCAACTGAAGGTCTCTTATTCCAGTTCCCTGACCTTGTGTTGGCTGATGACACTGAACCACTCCGTTATGCTTTCGTAGAGGTGTAGATAATCTGATGTCTGGTGTTCCCTCTGGCACAGTCTATGTAGATGGGCACCATTTATGTGATTGGGAAAAACGTGTCCAATGAAGAAGTCGTTGCTCTTGCAAGACCCTATCATGCGATCTCTAGCTTTGTTTCTATCACCAAGGCCACATTTTCCAACTACTGTTCCTTCCTCTTGGTTTCCCACTTTCGCATTCCAATCACCAATAATTAGCAACACATATGGAATGCATGTTTGATCACTTTCCATCAGAAGTTGGTATAATTCTCCAGTTTCTTCGTCACTGCATACATTTGAATCATAGTTATAAGAACTGGTTTTCCTTATAGGCAGCTAGATATTATCTTATCACAGACAGGGTAGTGCTTTAAAATAGATTGCTAAATGTTCTTTTGGATGATGTCTGTGACACTATCCCTCTTGAACTTGCCATTTCCAATGTAGTACCCCAAATGATCGCCCAGTCAACACGGCCAGTACCAGTCCAGTTCAGCCCACTAACGTCTAGGAGCGGTAAATCTTTCCCTGTGCCTTCTGTTTCATTTTTGACCACCTTAAACATATCTAGGTTCATATTTCATACACTCCGTGTTCTACTGATTAGTAAAAGTTTGCAGCCATCTCTTCTCATTTTGGATTGCGCCCCATCAGCAAATAAAGATTCCAGAAGTTTCGTTTCATCCGCCTCCTTGAGGTGGCTCTGCTTTGAGGAGACTGCCCGTCCAGGTCGTCACTTGCGTGCCTTCCAAGTTGAGACTCCTCTCCCAGCACTGCCTCACACAGTGGGCCGCTGCTCCCCTGAGGCTGTCAGCGGCTACGTCCTTCTCTGTCGTCAGTTCCTAGTCCTAAAGCCCTGCTGAAACGTGTTCCCCTGGGGTGTCCCGGCAGGTGTACAAAATACCGATGGCGTCGTTTCCAGCATCACAAGATGACCGATAGGATTTACAGATAGCTCCATCCACCCCTCTTTACCAAACAGGAAGGTGACTGGGTCTGCTTACCGCGTGCGGAGTGCCGGCTGCGATGTGGGGGGTGGGATGACAGCTGGCGCAGCCGGAACGGCGTGCCGTCGCGGGGAGGCACTAACGTTGTCGGCATCTGCTTCCTTTTTAAGCTCCCCGAGAAGCTGCTCTTCTCCCAAGGCTGTAACTGGATCCAGCAGTACAGTTTTGGGCCTGAGAAATACACAGGCTCCAACGTGTTCGGAAAGTTACGCAAATGTGTGGAGCTATTAAAAACTCAGGTGAGTGCGTCGGGGGACAACGGAAGACTGAGAATGACCACCCGCGCCCCATGGCAGCCCCTCATCTCTAGCGGCAGGCGCAGCCCTGTATGTTGGGTAGAGAGGGACACGGGGTGGACTTTCCTGCCGGCCTTTCTCCTCCCAGGGAATGGAGAGGAACATTGTTGGACACAACTGGGCTCCGCCTTCTCTCGCCTCAGGGCGTTTGACAGGTGCATACCTTTGTTTCCCTGGGACCGCAAGGCGCTGGTTCCAGACAAGGAGCCCAGGAATGCCCTGGAATGCGTCCTACTGAGTGCTCAGGAGGGCACCCATGTCAATGCTTGACTCGGCGTATCCCCTCGTACAGACGCAGACAGAGGCCGCGGTCACAGATCTCAGTGCTGCCCCGACAGAATGTTAACCAAGAGAAATGCCTTCCCTTTATTCTCCCCGGGCCACGTGTCCGGAAGTCCAAATTCCGAGCGCCAGCTCTCGGAGGAAGGTCCCTGTCCCTTGGAGCATCTGCTCTCAGGAGATCTTCGTGAGACTTGGCATCTCTCTTGCCCGTCTCTGCTCTGCGCACTTGCGTAATCTCTCTTGTGCCACGCAGGAAACCGACTGGAGACACAGGGCGCACCGGTCCTGCCCCTGACTATAACCAAGACAGGCCGCTCCCACGTGGGTTACAGCCACAGGCAGAGACAAGCCCCATCCATTACGGGCTTCTAGAATTAATCCTGGGCCCACCTTTTCTTAGCTGGGCCACCTTAGTTCCATCACTTCCTGAGGTGTAAAGCAAATCAGAAGAACGTCCAGCCCGCGTGGTGTAAAGAGTTGACAGGCTCTACAGCTAACTGACCGAGTTGGTGTCGGCTTGGAGGAAGAAAGGCCTGGAGACCGGTCTACTTTTGAAAGCCCCATGGGGGACAGGTTTGCTCTGACACACAAGGTGACCTTGAGCTGCTGTCAACTGCACAGCAGCAGGTTCCACTTGGTTCTCCACCCGCCCTAGCAGAGATTCCGAAACCCATTCAGCTTTCCAGCCCCTTGGCCAAAACCAACAGCAGCATGACTCCGCGCCCCTCTGGCAATCCACACCTGCCCCCACGGTCCAGGTGAACGTGTAGGTATCTGCGTTTGCAGCCCCCCACCCCCCACCCCGGGGCGCTCCCGCTGGCCCTGGGCAGCACCGATGCACAGTTCTTGTGAGGGGTGAGTGTGAGCACGCTAGCGCCCTGGCGTGGGAGCATGCTCGTGCTTACAGCGCTGCGAGTGCCAGGAAAACGTGCCCTCTCCTCTGCTGGAACATCCTGTGTCATGTCCACCATGCTTAGCGTCGCGCCTCGTAGGGGGTACGTTTTCGAAAGTATAGTATCTCCAGCGTGCCATGCTGTAACAGAGCTGCATAAACCTGACTCTGTGTTGAGATTCGGCGGTGCCAAAAGATGGCGGGACGTCCACGCCCTTCCACGGTCTGGTTCTGGTGGCAAGGTGATGAAGCCAATGCCATTGCCCCTCCTTCTCAGCCTCCCTCTGGCGTCTCTGTTTCAGTGGACCGAATTCAGCGTCGTGAAGGACCAGCACAAGAGAGGGAGTAAGTGCAACATGCTATTTTCCGACGCGATCCTGGAATACCGACTGTACGAAGCGTTGAAATTCATCATGCTGTATCAAGTTACGGAAGTGTACGAGCAGATGAAGGCCAAGAAAGCCATCCCCAGCCTCTTCAGCCTGCTCTTCTGCAGGGACACGTCCCCCGACCCCCTAAGCTTCATGATGAACCACCTGAACTTGGTCGGGGACACGTGCGGTCTGGAGCGGGTGAGTGGTGCCCGGGAGCTTGGACTGTGTGTGGGAGGTGAGCGTGTGACACTCAGCAGCCGTGAATCCAGCGGCCTCGCGTGGTCCTCCTGATGCTGTCGCCCCGCCAGCTCCCTCTCCTGGCACACCCGTGCACAACAGCACAAACTGCTGCCCACCCCGAGCCACCTACCCGTGGTTGCCGCTACTGAGTGGGTCGTTGGTTGATATTATTCCCTCTGAAGAAGAAATAGGAGCCCTGGTGCTGTAGTGGGCTACCCATTGGGCTCCTAACCCCGAGGTCAGCAGTTTGAAACCACCAGCCACTCCACAGGGAGGACGGAGACTTTCTACTCCCATGTGGAGTTAGCAGTCTTAGAAACCCCAGGGGCCGTGCAGCTCTGTCCCAAAGAGGCTCTGGGTGTCAGTACTGACTTGACGAGGGTGAGCTTTTTGAAAGAAGGGGGGAAAGGACACAACGAAACTCACTTGCCACCGAATTGGTGGTGAGGACGAGAGGTAGGACGGCCCTGGTGAGGTTCCCAGCCCGTCGCTGTTTACAGGAGTAGAAAGCCCTGTCTTTCTCCGGAGCAGCAACTGTGGTTGCTCTCAGACTGCTGGTCTTGCCATCAGCAGCCTGGTGCGTAACCTCTGCAGCACCGGGGAACGTGCTCTGTGGTGGGCCGTGTTCCATAGCCAGGGTGATGACCAGGGCAAAGTCCACTTGGGAAGCCCAATCACGTACTGATGTATGGGGAGGCATTGGAGCTGAAGGAAACGTTTTAAAACCAGTGGACACCGATTTCCTCTTGGAAGGGGTTTCTTGCTGGTTTCATTTGGCGAACAATGCGAGCAGACTTTACACACGCTGATTTAAGATAACATTAAGCTTGTTTGTATTGTAAATGTTCTTTTTTTTCCCCACAGAGATTTTTCCCTTTGATTCTCCCCCCTCTGCCCTACCTCCCCCCACCCCCACCCCAATTGCTCACTTGTTCCCTTTGTCCCTGTCACAAGCACACAAGCATGTGTTCCCAACTCGGGGCCCCACTCTGGGATTTACGGACAGGTCATAAACACACAGATCCTTCCATAAAGTGTGGGGTAGCGGGAGGACAGGGTGTAAAAGGGTGTGTCTGTGACCTGTCTGTCATCTCGTCCCCAGATTGATATGTTTATACTCAGCTACTCCCTGGAAGTCAAGATCAAAGTGCTCAGACTGTTCAAGTTCAACTCTAGGGACTTTGAAATCTGCTACCCAGAGAAGCCCCTCCGAGAGTGGCCGGAGATCTCGCTGCTGACCGAGAATGACCAGCACTATCTCATCCCCGTCTTCTGAGCTGGGCCTGATGGGCGCAGGCTCGGCCCAGGGACAGTGGCCTCCCTCGCAAGCAGAGTTCCTTCTTCCAGCCCAGAGCTCAAGCTGCAGCCACTGACCCGACGGGACAGGGATGCCTTTGTGGGGACTCCTAAGTACTCGGGGGTGGAGCCCCACCGGAGGGCTGGCTCTGCCATGTCCTCAGTGACATTCCGCGTGCTGCTGCATGGTTGACCTTGTTCAGAGGACTCCTTGGTCACGTCACATGAAGGCCAGCCGTCAGGAACACATGGAAACTTAGTGTGGAACCAGCAGCAGCAGGAGGTGGGAAAAAAGGAGAAGAAAACACGTCAAGAAAAGCAATTGAGCTGAAAAAGAAAGCGTCCCCGTGGGTCCACCCCTTGTCATCTACTGTCTGAATTGCCTCTTTGACTCACCCAGGGACAGTCAGCTTGGCCCTGCTTAATAAGCATGCTCTTCCCGGGAGTCTGTATGGTTCACAGACTGCCAAAGTACTCGTTGAACTTGACATCTCTGTGTGTGTGTGTGTGTTAAGTCTCATGTGTATGTGTGTGCATACACAGAGATCCACCTGTATAGTTTCTATGTACACACACGCACCACCACCACCCCCCCAACCACGACTTTGTCATGTTGTACAGGCTTGTTGGATAGCTCTTTCTCTCTGTCATTGTCCCCGTGACTAACCTCTGGCCACGCACTTTGTATCGCTATGAAAGATAAATCCTGCCAAGGAAGGCAACTCCAGGACAGATATCAGACTGTCTCCCCAATACCACACTGGTGGCTGGGGGACGTTGACATGGGATCTTGCTGGGGTGGGAGGAATGATGCCCCTCCCCCACCACACACAGACGGCCAGGTCCTAATCCTGAAAATGTATGCACACAGCCAGTTACCAGCAAAGGGGGATAAAGACTGTGGATGGAACTCAGGTCATCAGCTGACCCTGAACAAGGGAGGTTGCCTGGGTTGTCTGCTTTTAAGTCATCACAGGGGGACTTAAAAGCAGAAGAGGGAGGGCTGGAGAAAGAAGGAGGGATGGGAAATGCCAAAGGACATAAGATGCTGAGCTGCTGGCCATGAAACGGAGAGAGGGAGTAGCCAGGAGACAAGGAATGCAGGCGGCTCCTGGAAGCTGGGTCAGGAAAGCAGCAGATTAATGCCCCTCCGGGCCTCCAGACAGGACGCGACCCCATGACGCTGTGACTGTGCCCAGGGCTCCCCTGTCAGAATCACCTGCAGAAGGTGCAGGTGGCCAACGCGAGTCACAGAGCCGCAGGAGGAAACGAGCAGGGCTGCTGACTCACCTTGGTGGTTGTGGTTCCATGGGGGCTGCAATCCACATGATCTGCAGTTCGAAACCACCAGCATCTCCGAGGGGTAAAGACTGGGCTTTCTACCCCGGAGGTCCTGTAACGGCGACAGCCTTGGAAAAGCTACAGGGGTCGCTGGTGAGTCTGCCTTGACTCCGTGGCAGTGCAAGTGCTCTTGTGCTGGGCTCCACTTTGACGAGTCGTTATTTTGGAAGTACCTTGCTGGGCTGCTCTGAACTCCAATAAATACAAAAGGATTCTGAGAATCTTCCCAGGGACATCCTGTTTCACGGTCACGTACTCACTTCCCGGACTGACTCTTCCCCATACTTTAATCTTCTCCCGCCAATACATTTTTGAAGAGGTTTGTTACATTCTGCGGTGTATGAAACCTTTCCATGCCTGTGCTGCAAGCACCGCTTTCCCACACTCTGTAGTCCAGCAGCCCCAGAATGCACCGTGTTCTTGCGAGTTCGTGGTCTGGTCCGTCTAGGAGCCCAGCACCACACTGAAGTTCAGGAGTCAGCATTCTTTAGAGGGTGCTGTACGTGGGACCTTCTGCTATGATGTATTGTTCAGCATCTCCACTCCAACTGAGCAGGCCATGTTGTCGTTCGGTTCTGACTCTTGGCAGCCCGTTTACAACAGAACGAAACACTGCTTGGTCCGGCACCATCCTCACAAGGGTTGTTATGTTCTGAGCCCACTGAGGCAGCCACTGTGTCCAACCATCCTCACCAAGCCTGAGAGGTTTCTCCATGTCAGTGTGGGTGACAAAGTCTCACCACCCTGGCTTCTAAGGCGCATTCTGGCTGTACTTCCAAGACAGGTTTGTTGGTTCTTCCAGTATTCTTCGCCAGCACCATAATTCAAACGCATCGATTCTTCAGTCTTCCGTACTCCGTGTCCAACTTGCACATGCGTGTGAGGCAATGAAGAACACCATGCCCGGGTCAGACCCACCTCCGTCCTCAGAATAACATCCTTGCTCTTCAGTACGCCAATGAGGTACTTTGTAGCAGATGTACCTGATGCAATAGATCCTTTGATCTCTTGACTGCTGCTTTCATGAGCGTTGATTATGGATCCAATTAAGACAAGATCCTGGACAACCTCAGCCGTTGCTCCGTCTATCATGATGTGAACCTGCTGATCCTGTGGCGATTTCGGTTTTCTTTCCATTGAATTGTAATTCATACCAAATTTACTGCCATCGAGTCGCTGCCATCTCAAAGGCACCCTATCGGACAGGGTAGGACTGCCCCATGAGTTTCCGGCACAGTAAGTGTTTCGGGAGCAGAAAGCCCTGTCTTTCTTTCGAGGAGCAGCTGGTGCTTTCAAACTGCTGACCTTCTAGCTCGCATCCCAATTCGTAACCGCTACACCGCCAGTGAAGTGGTGGCAAATGCCAAGACTTGGGACAAAGCGCTGCTTTTTAAAACACTTTGAGGAGCTTTTCTTCCTCAGATTCGCCTACTGCGGCATATCATTTGGTTTCTTGGATGTTGACTTGAAGAGATGCCATGGGACAACTCCCACCCCCCCCCTCTGGCTACACAAAGGTGGAGAATCCAACTCCACAGCTGCCCAGGGGGTTTCCTGTGAGGCAGAGATCAGGTGTGCATCCACCTCTAACCTTGCTCACACCTTTCTGACACCAACTGCCCATCCCCCAGCCTCCTCCTTCTCTGCCGGATTCAACAAATGATGGCAGTGGCCCCACAGGACTGAAAGACAGTCCCCGTGATTATGGGAGTCTATTCAGGAAATTAGCAGGCTACTACAAATTAGGACCAGAAAGCGCCAAGGACACCGTCCTTTTGTTGGCAACGCCATCAGCCATGCTGGTGGGCACGTATCTCGCTGGTCCTCAGCCCAGCGGCCATGCAGGTCCTTGGCCCCTGCCCTGCTTGGGCAACTGATACAGAGCTTTTTTTTTTTAAAAATCATTTTCTGGGGGCTCAAACAACTCTTATCACAATCCATTCATGCATCCATTGTATATCAAGCACATTTGTACATTTGTTGCCATCATCATTCTCAAAACATTTGCTTTCTACTTGAGCCCTTGGTATCAGCTCTCATTTTTTCCCTTCCCTCCCCACTCTCCCCTCTCATGAACCCTTGATAATTTATAAATTACTGTATTTTGTCATATCTTACACTGTCCAATGTCTCCCTTCACCCACTTTTCTGTTGTCCATTCCCCAGGGAGGAGGTTATATATAGATCCTTGTAATCGGTTTCCCCTTTTTACCCCACCTTCCCTCCATGCTCCCTAAGAGTGGTATCACCACTCTCACCACTGGTCCTGAAGGGATCATCTGCCTTAGATTGCCTGTGTTTGCAGTTCCTATCTCTACCAGTGTACAACCTCTGGTCTAGCCAGATCTGTAAGGTATAACTGGGATCATGACAGTGAAGAATTCAAGAACTAGAGGAAAGTTATGTGTTTCATCATTGATACACTGCACCCTGACTGGCTCGTCTCCTCCCCGCGACTCTTCTGTAAGGGGGTGTCCAGTTACCTACAGATGGGTCTTGGGTCCCCAATCTGCATTCCCCCTCAATCACAATGATTTGATTTTTTTAGTTCTTTGGTGCCTGATACCTGATCCCTTTGGCACCTCGTGATCACACAGGCTGATGTGTTCTTCCATGTGGGCTTTGATGCTTCTGAGCTAGATGGCTGCTTGTTTACCTTCAAGCCTTCAATACCCCAGACGCTATATCTTTGGATAGCCAGGCACCATCCGCTTTCTTCACCACATTTGCTCATGCACCCATTTGTCTTCAGTGATCGTGTCAGGAGGGTGAGCACACAAGATGCAGAGCTTTTTTTAGGGTGGATAAATGTCCACAGGGAACCCCACTCTGCAAACCAGCCTCCTGCTCAAAGGCACTCACTACTTGGCTGTTCTCATTCTGCGGGCTAGGAAGCGCATTGCTCTGTGTCATGGTCTTAGTCCTTCATCCTCTGCTGCTGCTGCCCCTTCATACAGACCTGCCACCACGCCACAAAGGGATCTGGCTCGTGGCTCCTTTGATGGCCTTGGAATTCTCTTCCTGCATCTGAGATGGCTCCATCAGGCTCAGTGGAATGACAGAACTGACCAATCTCTTTGCTTAGCGTCCTGTACACCTTACATGCATGTTCCCATCCAACTGTTACAAGCACTATGGGTAGAAGAACCATACCAATAATTTCACTTCACTGCAGTTATGGATCCAAGTTAGAAGAAACCCTGAAAAATTTCAGTCTTTTTTCTGTTTGATGTGGTGGTGTTTGTTAGTCCAGCTGTGAAGTTTTTTGGTACCTTCATGTTGAGGTGCAATCTATACTGAGGGCCATCGTCTTTGATCTTCATCACTAAGGTACTCCAAGTCCTCTTTGGAAAAGAGGACCGCACGAATTCTTTTGAGGGTCAAGATCAAAATCTCTGTAGAAATGTCATTTCCATACCACGAGATTGCAAAAGCATTTAAATAGTTCCTGTGTTCAGTGAGAAATATTGAAAGTACCATGGACTGCCCAAAGAACCAACAAATTTGTCTTGGAAAGAAGTACAGTCAGAGTGCTCCTTGGAAGCGTTTGTCTCACCTACTTTGCACGTGTTGTCAAGAGAGACCAGTCCCTGGAGAAGGACATCATGCTTGGTAAAGTAGAAGGGCAGCAAAAAAGAGGAAGGCCCTCAGTGGGGGCGATGGACACCGTGGCTGCCCCAGTGGCCTCAAGCATAGGAACAGTTGTGAGGATGGTGCAGGGCCAGGCCGTGTTTCATTCTCAGACAGAGTCACTATGAGTTGGAACCAACTAGACGGCACTGAACGTCAGCATGTTCAGAGACTGCCAATTTATGTGTTGCTAAGATGCTGGAAGCTAAGCCATTGGTATTGCGATACCAACAGAGTCACCCACGGTGGACAGGTTTCAGCGGAGCTTCCAGGCTAAGACAGTCCAGGAAGATCCGCTCGTGAAACCCCATGGATCCCAATAGGATATTGTTTTATATAGTGCTGGAAGTTGAATGCCCAGGTTGAAGGCTCTGAGATACCAGCACCTGTGCACCTGGTGTGAGACCAGGCAGCATTTCATTATGCTGGATGTGGGGTTGCCCTCAGGTGGAGCGGAAGCTGGAGCAATGAGCATCTTTGAAAGACTTCATGTCAAGAGTGTTTAGGGAGGAGATGGTGCTTTCTGTCTTATATTATTGCTGTGTAGTTTTGTAATGAGTCTAACAACATGTTTGGCCAGGAGGCACCTCATGTAGGCAAACACCCCTTTTAAATGTCAGCAATCAACTGGAAGTGAACATACTGAGTGATGCCAACCTTCACATGCCTTTTTGACCTTGTGCGTTTCAACGAGAGCGCAGCCGTAGCCGCAGGGAAAGCGCGTGCTGTTGGCCTGTTCTGATTACAGAAGACACATTCTTGACTTCTGGCCATGGATATGCCTACTGTGGGAGCCCTTGTGGCACAGTGGTTATGGAATTGAGCTGTGATCCATGAGGTTAGCAGTTCGAAACCACCAGCAGCTCTGTGAGAGAAAGATGGGGTTTTCTGTTCCCGTAAAGAATTTCTGAGTCTGGGAAACTCACAGGGGCAGTTCTACCCAGTCCCATACAGTTGCTATGCCTCGATAGCGACTTGATAACAGAAGGAGTTTGGATTTTGGTTCCCACTGAGGGTTGGATGAGTAGCAGGACCAGCTGACCTTCCCCAGGGGAAGCAGATGTGCCTTTCCCGCCAGGCAGCTGGGTTTCTTTTATTGTTCACACTACCATCCTATTGCCCACCCTCCCAATCTTCCAGTCTTAAAAGATCCTCATTGAAGAAGACCAGTATAAAGGGAGGTCAAGTGGCCAGATGGGTCAGGCAATTCATGTTCTGCTTCATGTCCAAAGCAAAGACATTACTGTGGGTGGCTTCTGGGTTCATCCCAAACACTGCCATCAAGTTGATTTCTGACTGTTAGTGGCCTTGTAAAGCCCTGGTGGCAAAGTGATTACGTGCTGGGCTGCTGACTACAGGGTTGGGAGTTTCAAACCAGCAGCTGCCCCTTGGGAGAAAGATGGGTCTTCCTACCCCCGGGGACAGTCACAGTCTCAGAAACTCACAGGGCGCTTCTACCCTGTCCTATAGGGTCGCTGTGCATCAGCATTAACTCAGTGGCACTGAGTTTGGTTTTCTGGAGTGACCCTATATTGTGTAGGTTCCTAACCTTACTTGGTCTACAACCTCCTTTTTCAGAAAACAACAAACTACTCAACATACACCTTACCTTGGCAATTAAAAACACTATAGCCCATAATCCAGGATAAAGTGTAGGTATCTGTTCTTATTGCCCCCTTGGATTATTCCAGCACCCACTTGGGGGAAGTATCGCCAGTTTGAGAACACTGTGAACGATGATTTCTGAGTCTATAGATCTTTATGGGAGCAGGTAGCCTCCCGTTTATTCTGCAGAGAAGCTGATGGGCTTGAACCTATGGCTTTTCAGTTAGTCATCCAGTACCTAACCCACAGCACCGACAGGGCTCCTAGGCTTCATGCCAGGAGCACCATGATTTCACAGGTCTCCCGGGCTCTCTATCCACCCAGGCCCACTGCTGACTTGAATGTCTTCAATATGGAGCTTCAAAGTGGAAGCAGGCCTTTCCACCCATGAGGAAGCCCTGAGATGCCCCAGGGCCTCGTCTAGCTTGTGAAGAGGGTCCGAACAATGCTGGTGTCGTTTGGACCGGACCCCTGGGAGAAGGGCAACACTGGCCAGGGACTTCATTCATTTTCCAAGAATGCTCTTGCCAGTTAATTTTGGGTGCAAATGTTATTGTGCTAAACTAGGTGAGTTTTCTCATGTTAGTGGAACTAGAGAGTAAGTCTGCTGCGCAAGACACTGAAAAGCAAGAATGTGGCTTTGTGGGCTAAGGTGTACCTGACCTAAGCCACGATATTATCAGTCACCCCCTATGCGCGTGAAAGTTGGGCACTGAATAAGGAAGCCCAGAGAAGAGATGAGCATCTGGACCGCGGTGCCAGAGAAGAATGTTAAAAGTACCACGGACTGCTAAAGGACAGACCCTTCTGTCTTGGAAGAAGTACGGACAGACAGAGTCTCTGGAGAGTCAAGGATGGACAGACTCCATCGTATAGACTTTGAATCTTTTGTCAGGAGAAATCGGCCCCTGGAGAAGGGCATCGTGTTTGGTAAACTAGGGGGGGCAGCGACAAGGAGGAAGGCCTTCAACGAGACGGATTGACACAGAGGCTGCACCCATGGGCTTGATCCTGGGAACAGTTGTGAGGATGGCGCAGGAGTGGGCCAAGGATAGCTCGAGAGCATCGGGTCTCAACCTGTGGGTCGAAACCCCCTTGGGGGGTTGAACAACCCTTTCCCAGGGGTCGCCCGATTCATAACAGTAGCAAAATGACAGTGATGAGTTATCAACGAAAATTATCTTATGGTTGGGGGATCACCACAACATGAGGAGCTGTATGAAAGGGTCGCGGCATTCAGAAGGTTGAGAACCACTGCTCTAGAGTCTAGTATGTTGGCAATAGGTCACTGTGGGTCAGAACACAGTCAATGGCACCTACCAACAACCGTGGAACATTTTTTTCATGACTTAAGGGATTTATTAGAGAGGTTAACAGATTGCAGTTCAGAATCAGTAACGGCCAAGACACTATTGTTAAAATCAGAAAATACCTTTTAAAAATAATCATTTTATTGGGGTCTCATACAGCTCTTATCACAACCCACCCATCCATCCATTGTGTCAAGCACATTTTAAATCCTATCAAAAAACCAAAGCTCACTGGCATCGAGTCCATGGTGACTCACAGCGACCCACCCGTGTGAGTACTGAGACTCGCTGTTTTGCGGGAGTAGAAAGCCTGTCTCTCTCCCACAGAAAGGCTGTGGTTTCTAACTACTGACCCCACACTAGCAGACCTATGAGTAACCACGACCCCGCCGGGGCTCTTACTGTCCACGCGAGTCTTGAAGAGAAAATAGTTTTTCAGAACACGTTGAAAATTTGAGGGATTCTGTGTCGAACAAGAAACACAAAACTTTGAAATAGATAGTAACTATCTGATTTGTGAAACCTTTACAGAATATGAATCCCAAAACCTCATTGTCATTGAGTCAGTCCCCACTCCCATGAGTAGATGCGCTCCCTAAGGGGGGCCCAGGAAGCAGACGGGCACGTTTCTCTCTCAGAGCAAAGAGGTTTCCACACAGTGGCCGTCTGGGGACTGCTTAACCACTCTGCCACCACAGCGCCTTCAGGATAAAAAGCAACCAAGCTTAGGTTGTTGTTAGGTGTTGTTGTTAGGTGCTGTTGTTAGGTGCTGTTCCAACTCATAGGGGCGAACGGAACCACTGTTCCGTCATGTTCAATTCTGTTGGATCACCTTTCTTGGGAATGGGCAACAGGTGGATCTGTTCCAGTTGGTTAGCCAGGTCTTCCAAAAATACTTGGCTTAGCCAAGTGCTTCCAGCGCGTCATCAACTTCTTGCAACCTTTTCGATTGGTTTCCCATCACTTCCTGAGACTTGCTTTTCCACAGGCCTCCAGTGCAGCCTGGACGGCTTCTTTCAGTACCTTCTGATCCTCGTCATATGTGAACTATTGAAATGGCTGAACATCGAGTATTTTTCACTGTTTTTGCTTTATTTATTTTCCCAACAGTTTTACTGACATATGATTCACCTATCCTACAATTCAATGGTTCAATCGCAATCACCATCAGTTTTAGAGCATTTTCTTTCTTCTTGTACTCACCGTGATTAGCTCCCCATTTCCCCCAACCTCCCCCAGGAATCATTCGTCCAGTTACTGTCCCTATAGCTACACCTTTTCTGGAGTTCATCTGCAGAAAAACACGTTTAGAAACAGAACAACAAAGTAAACCAGATAAAACACCTCAATCGAAAGGAAAGCAGAAAATATTGGAAAGGAGAACACATTTAAATGGATCCGACGGGAGACCAAGTGACAGGATGCTAAATGGTAACCAACCTCCGTCTGCGGCGGTCCACGTCCGATGCGGCTGCGTGTCGGCGAGGGTTTCCCACCCTGCCAACCACTATCACAGCCGGTGTTCCCTCATCGTCGTCGATGCTTTGGCCATTGTTGGGTATTGTGCCCCTAGAGTAGTCCAATATTGCAACTCAAGGACTACAGAATAGAAAAGACATGGCTAATTTCAGAAACACAAGTTTTCTTTTAAAGAGCAAGTCCGCCTAACTATGTGATTCTCTTTTCGAGAGCATATTTTACACTGCTTAGCAAGACTAGTTTACTGTGTGAAAGTATATATATATATGCATAATAAAATCAGTGGTTCTCAACCTTTCTAATGCTGCCACCCTTTAATACAGTTCCTCATGTTGTGGTGACCCCAACCATAAAATTATTTTTATTGCTGTTTCATAACTGTAATTTTGATGCTGTTATAAATTGTAATGTAAATATCTGATATACAGGTTGTATTTTCATTGTTACAAATTGAACATCATTAAACCATAGTGATTAATCACAAAAACAATATGTAATTATATATTGTGAAAGATTTATTTCTAATGACAAATAAATGAAATTTTGTCTTGAAGCCTGGTGTAGCATGGGTAACAGTCTTCATGCTGGGTACTTGTCTGTGGGCGTATCTGCATGTGGGCGGACCGCCTAGAGACAGATAGAGGAGCAGTGTCTAGGTTCCTAAGACCACTGGAAATATGTGTTTTCCGATGGTCTTAGGCGACACCTGTGAAAGGGTCGTTCGACCCCCAAACGGGTTGAGGACCCACAGGTTGAGAACAGCTGACATATGTGATTAATATAGGAGCATCTCAATTACCTGTGGGTGGTTTGTCTCCAGTTGAGTGTTCTTTAATTGCTTTAACGAATACTTTAAAGAATCTGTGTATAAGGATTCTATTCAGCTACAATTTTCTTTATAGATTAAACCTCTGGCCACAGGTGAGATCAAACAGCTTTACTATCAGACAGAGACTATTGTAAACTGATCATGGTGGATCAAACTGCGGGATAGCATGATACTTGACCAGCCGACTTCCCTCTTGACCCAGCCTCAATTTGCTCTTGGCATAATTATTTCTCACTTGCTCCACCACAGAAATGTTTTCTCTGGCTTTTTTAAAAAAAATGTGCTTGTCACGATGGATGTATAGATTGTGATAAGAGCTGTACGAGCCCCCAATAAAATGGCCTTTTCTTTCGAGTCTTTATATTTTTTTATTACTTTCTTCTTTCTGCTTCACTTTGTTTTTTATTGTTCATGTTAGGTTTCTCAGTTTGAAACAGAAGGAATGAATGGAGACAGTAACAGATGCTGAGGTTGATTGGGGATGGGGGGCATTGGGGAACAAACAATGAATTCAGGACAGGAGAGGGAGCACTGGAACGGATTGTGATGATGTATATACAACTCTTAACAATGGAAGTGTATGATATGTGAATTTTATATCATTAAAACTACTAAACATTAAAGAAAATAAACCAGAGTTGACCAATGGCTACCGTGGGTGAAGGAGGAAGAGTTTATGCTTAGGAGACATTGAGTTTATGTTAAAGGCGTGGAATAATTTGGAAAAGAATATCAACGATGATTCATTAACAGGGCACAATCATTGCCACTGAAATAGACATGCAGAAGGGGTTGAGTTGGGAAAAGTAAATGTTCTTTATAGCCATTCTGTTTCTTAAAAATCCTGTGTCACAAAAATTCAGACACAGACACAAATTATAGTGTCTATTTGTTGTGCGTAGTTCTAAAGCCAGACACAAAATTAAGTGTATCCAATTACAGACTCACTTTTATGGTAAGTGTCCAACATAATGGAGACTTCCCTTAATTCACTTTACCTACGCTTCTCATCCACCTGGCGCTCACTCACCTATTCAGCAATCCCAGGATGCCGCCAAAGCAGCCTCAGTGCACGCTACATCTCTGCGCCTGCACCCTCATGATGGGGATGAGGAAACGAGCTCCCAGGACGGACCAGGGCTGGCAAGAGTGAATCACTGCACATGATAGCTATAGAGGTCCCCCGGCCCACTCTGAAATGTCTGCATTGTCTGTTTTTAAAGAAACGATTTTTGTATCCACTTTTTCGGCATTTGCCAACGCTCTTGGTACCTGAGATTTCATACTTGCGGCAGTAGGAAACACCTACCGCCCCGCTATTTTTGGATATTAACAACCTGTCGGGAATGAACACTGAAGTTCCGGGCAAGAGTAATGTGAGAGCAAAGGCTTTGTGTCAACTTGGCTGGCCTATATTTGATGCTCAGTTTCACGGTTATGTAATGATGTCGTGTGGCAGCTAGGAAGGATGAAGTCGTCCTCCATTTTGTAACTGGGTGTTGTGTTAGGCTGGGTCTGACAAAGAACAAACCAGTGACCTGCATGACACTGTATATGTATTGATAGAGGAACTTGTACCGAGAAGATGGCTCACACAGTTGTGCTGTGGGGGTCCAGTTTAGTTCAATGTGTGGGGCACATGTTAAGCAGGAGGCTTTTTTAAAATCAGGTGGTTGCCAGGTTGACGTGCCGGGAAACAGGAAGATGAACCAGGAAGCAAGAAAATCACAGGCAGATAAATCTGAGGACAGCAGGTCAGACTTCTGCCTGCAGAATTGAATGAATCGGAGGTCAACAGGTCCCAGACAATATAACAGCCCATTGGCTCAAGTCCAGAAAACTAGAGGTGGATAAGATAGATGCAGGGGCCAGGCCAGCAAGAGGGACAAAGCTTCCACAGAGTCTGCTTAAAGAGGAGTAGGAATCAACTCAGAAAAAACATTTTTCCTACTGCAACAGGGCGCTCACCAAGGAAGGAGACCACCTCCTTCCCAGTCCTCTGCTTTGGCTGCTCACAGCAAATCCCATCGTTAAGTCGCTTACACTGTGTTAGGTTAGTCACAGACCCTAAATGCCAAACCAAGGAGTCCTGGAGGTGTTGTGGCTTACTAACTGCAAGGTGAAGAGTTCAAAACCACTGGCTTCCCCACAGATGAAAGATGAGACTTTTTACTCCTGTAAAGATTTATTATCTCAAAAAATATATATAGTCTCAGAAACCCACAGGGGCAATTCTACTCTGTCCTATAATGTCCAACATGATGTCCAGGAGTTTGTTTTCTTGGTAACTACCAAACCACTGAGAATCCTGGCTAAGCCAAGTTGACACAGAACCCAGCTGTCACGGGTGTGGTCTTATATTGTCACATAAGGATTCTAACCATGTCGATAAGTGAAAATAAGGTATGTATTGTTACTTGCCTAGGCCTAATAGCCATGCCATTGAAGCTTACGAGTGGCACGGGACGTGGTGCCAGAGAAGTGCCCGCAGCCTGAGCACCGTGCAGTTGGCGCGTCCAACGGTGCCTCCTCCCAAGACTCCTTGCACCTCTTCAGCTCAAAGCAAGGGCCAACCTGACTTAAGCTCTCCTGAGATGACCAAGCAGCCAGACTATGACCTGGAGACCATGTAGAACAAAGCAGAACCCACCGTAGCCGTGCATCCCAATGATCTCTCAGTCCTTTGAGCTTTCAGGACGGCCCTGGTCCTGGCCATGCAGGTGGAGGAGCAGACCAGCAAAGAAACCAGCAGGCAGAACTAGCCCCAGTGATGACTGCAAATCAATTAAAACATAATGGAAGTGTCCCACCGACTCTGTGAAGCCCCTTGCATGTCTAGCACACAACCTTTGCCTGTTCAGTTATTTACAGGCTTAAGCATTTTTGGCAGCAATGACAAGAATCTGTTTGCAAGCTAACATTCCATGATCCTTGTCGTTTTTCCATCACCCCTACCCTCACCCCCAACTTTCTGCATACTGACCCTAGTAGCCACTAATAAACGTTAATATCTATTTTTTTAAAAAGCTTAGGAGCTTCTTATGCTATTTGCTGCTACCAGCAAGTGTCATTTGTTTGCAGTGATCCTTGGAAAATTTAGTCAGAAGACGTTCTTAAAATAAAATGGAAGAATGTTTGCTGTATGTCCTTTCATCTCATTCTAGAGGTGAGCAAAACCTATTTCTGTACACACAGTTTATTTCAAAGCAGGAATATATCATGAGGAGCATTCCTGAAATAGAGAAAACCTTTCCCCCTGCTAAAAGAGTGAATTTGTAAACAGAGAATATTTCTAGTTCCTGATTTATAAGGCTCAGAGGGAAGATCTAAATAGAGGTCGGTAGTTAAAATCAGGTGTCAGCGTAGCACCCCAAGATTGTGTTTTGCCGCCGTACATGCCGGGAGAGGCGGATGCGGTGCACATTTGTCCTGTTAGAGTGCTTTGGAGTCACTGGTGATGAAAATGGCTGATGTGCTCGGCTGCGGATGAAGGTTAGGGGGTTGAGACAACCCCAGATCTACTTCTGAAAACCCCTGGGGCGTAGTTCTGCGCTGTCACACATGGGGTTGAGGTGAGTCGGGGTTCTGTGGCAACTGGTTTCCTAGACTGGCTCACGGACTCTATGACTTCCCGGTCCTTCACGTTGTACGAGCATAACACGTACTGATACTCACTGCAGAGTCTCGGTTCTTGCCTCATGACTTCACCGATGGGTAACATCACAAGAGAGGGAGATAAGGTCGCGGGAATCAAGGGTTTGTCTTGCTTGGAGCCACATCCTCTTTAAAGAGGTCTGTGCTGCACATTCACCCAATGCAATGAGTCTTTGATCTCCGGACTGCTGCTGCCAAGAGCATTGATTGTGGATCCAGCCACATGCTTCCAAAGCTTATTTTGTTCCACACAATAAAACACAAGCAAACATCACTCTGGTCCTCTCTGCTTTTAGCCAAGATCACTCTTACATCAGTAATGATATTCCTGGTTACACATTCTCTTCTAAATCCGACCTGACCCTCTGGCAGAAGCTTGTCACTGTCTTGTTATGTGATCTTCAGCAAAATTGTACTTACATGTGAGAGCAAGGATCTTATTTTATAATTTGGTCATTCTGCTGGGTCACCTTTCTTGGGAATGGGTAGAAATATGGATCCCTTCCAGTCAACTGGCCAAGTAGCTGCCTTCCGCATTGCTTGGCATAGATGAGTGAGTTCTTCCGGTGCTTCTTCGGCTTTCGTGAAAATTATCAATTGGCTTCTGTCAATTCCTGGAGCCTTACATTTCACTAAAGCACTTTGAATTTCTTCCTTCGCCACCACTGGTTCTTGCTCATGTACTACCTTCTAAAGGGTGGGATGCCCACCAGTTCTCTTCGGTGCAGTAACTGTGTGATGGGTCCATCTTTGGATGCTTCCTGCATCATTCACGATTTTGCCCATAGAATTCAATATTGCAACTCAGGACTTGATTTTGTCGTTGTTGTTGAGTTCTTTTGGGTTAAGATACGCTGAGTGCTCTTCCCTTTCGGGATTTCTCGCTCGAGCTCTTTGCCCGTTTCATGGGCATAGTTTACTGCCTACTTGAGCTGCCCTGGGCATTTTCTGTTCAGCTCTTTGACACCATCATTTCTTCCATTTGCCTTAGCTGCTCTACAGCTCTGCAATTAAGAGTAACTTTCAGAGTCTCCTCTGCCATCCACATTGAACTTTCCTCTCTTTATCGTAGTTTAACGATCGTTTGCTTTCCTCATGCACGCTGTTCTTGAGGTCCTCCCACAGCGCGTCTGGTCTCTGTCATCCGTGTTCAATACAGCAAATCTGCTTCTTGAGGTATTCTCGAAAATTCAGGTGCGGTAGACTCAACGTCCTATTTTGGCTTCGTGGACTTATTTTCATTGTCTTTAGCTTCAACCTGAACTTACATAAGAGTAACTAATGGTCTGTTGCACAATCAGCCCATGGCCTGGTTTCAGCTGCTATTCCTGAGCTTTTCCGTCGTGTCTTCCCACACATGTCGTCACTGTGGGTTCTGCGAATTCCTTCTGGAGACACCCATGTGTCTGACTGCCTTCTGTGTAAGAGCTAGTTGTAATGAAGAAGCCATTGGTCTTGCAAAATTCCATCATGCCATCTCCAGCTTCACTTCTATTGCTATGGCCAAATTTCCCAAGGACTGATTTTTCCCATCGACAATAATTATCAATGTATCTTGATTGCATGTTTGATCCGTTTCAAACTTGAAGACACTGGTAGGAGCTTTCTGTTTCAGCACCACTAGCTTTAATGGTTGGTGTATAACTTTGAATAATAGTGGTATTGACTGGATTTCCTTGTATGCCGATAGATATTACCTATCACAGACAAGATAGATCTTCAAACGTTCCTTTCTGATGACGGATGTGATGTCCTTCCTCTTGAATCTGTCAGTCTTGGCATAGTGGACCATAGGACGTTCTGATTTAAATGGCCAAGACCAGTCCGTGCCAATTACTAAGGCCTAGAATATCCAGTTTTATATATTCCATTCATTTTCTGACAACTTCTAATTTTCCTAGATGTATGTACGTCTCGAGTTCGATTATTAATTGATAGTTGCAGCTGTTTCTTCTCATTTTGACTCGTGCCCCATCCGCTACTAAAGGTCCCCCGGGCTCTACGCCCATAGGCACTGCTCCCCCAAAGCGCTATAGCTGACGCTGTTGGAGAAGGCGGGTCTCCCTCAGTCCTGCGTCGAGTAATTTCTGGCCTGGAGGCTGATTTTCTGGCATTGTCTCTGACCACATTCCGCTTTTATTCATGAAGCCTTCGGAATATGAGCGTGTCTTGCTGCTTGCTATCAAGTTTTCTGAGGCTAATTCCTCTGTCGTGGACAGCATATGCCTTCAGCCTGGAAGCGCTGCTGAAACCTGCTCACTTTGGGTGACCCTGCTGACATTTGAAAGGCCAGTGAGATAGCTTCCAGCATTCCAGCAACGTACAAACCACCACAGGACGAGGGGGTGCCCCCCCCCCAAAAAAGTCGGATTTTTTTCCAAAGCTATGTACTTACATTTTTTTTTTACAGAGCAACCTGATCACCTTCAAAGTACTCCACATGACACTCAATACAGGTGTCAACTCTGTGATTCCTGGAAACGTTTTTCAAGCTCATCTGTTGGAACGGCTCACAGCACCTCGTTTTTCTTCGCCCTTCTTCTTTTCTAAACATTTTATTAGGAGCTCTTAAAGATATGGTTACAAGCCATAGTTCCATTAGATCAACCGTAATTGCACAATTGCTGCCATCATCATTTTCAACACATTTTCCTTTCCTCTTGAACTTGATATCAGCTCCCCTTTATCCTCCCCCTCCCCCACCCCGCCCCCCTCCTGAACCCTCAAATATTATGTATTATTATTATTACTTGGTCTCAACTTAAACCATCCCATGTATCCATTCTCCTTAAATTCAGATGCTCGGTCCCTTTGAGTGGGGTTATACAGTCACCACCGCTATCTGCTTCCTCCCCCCTCCCCATAGCCCCAGGAAGTCAATACTCCGCTTCCTGTAGCTGAGGGGATAATCTTCCTTGAAGTTTGTGCACCGGAAGATCTTGGTACATACGCAGGGCTAGCAAGATTAGTGAGGTAAAACCAAGGCCAGAAGAGTGGGAGGAGGAAATTTTGAAGAACTAAAGCACAGTTGTGTGTTTCATCCGTGCTCTACTGTACCCCGGATACACCGTCCCTACTGTGTGGCCCTTCTGTGAGGAGGGACCGTGCAGTTGTCTTACAGGTGGGCTTTGGGCTCCACCTTGCCTGTGTTCCTTCACGTCAGTTTGCTTGTTTTTGAACTCCTGATACCTTTTCCTGTTGACACCTCATGATCACACAGGCTGGCGAGCTTCTTCCATGTGGGCTTTGTTGCTTCCTTGCTAAATGGCTGCTTGTTTAACGTCAAGTCTTTAAGACCCCAGACACTATATCTTTTAATAGCCGGACACCATCAGCTTTCTTCACCACATTTGCTTATGTACCCATTTTGTCTTCAGTGATCGTGTCAGGAAGATGAATGGCCTACATCACCAAATTATTAGAACACACTGTTCGTGTACTTTTTAAGGTAGGATTTAAGTAGAGGCCACAAATCTTCTGCTTCCCATTAGGCTTAATCTACATACCTAGATAAATACACCTATCTTTATATATTTCTATCTTTACATATATAATTATCCATGCTTATACCTATATATATAATGTTTGCTCCCTAGTTTTTTCCTCTATGTCTATTTTTCTTTCCTCCTGCCCCCCTATCATACTTACCCCTCGTTCGCCTCTCAGTAATTCCTTTCGGATACCTTACAATTGATCAAACACCCCCAAGGACACTACACCCTCCTCACTACACCTCCTCGATTTTAGATCCCTTGCTATTCCTCTGTCCCTGACGTATTTGGCTCACCGCTTCCCTCCCCCATTTCCTCCTCTCCCATATTCCACCCTTTCACCCCCAAACCGTTGCTGTGTCCTTGGGATTGCTTAACCTGCCTATCTTCTGGAGATAGACATCAAAACAAAACGAAAAAAGAAACCATATAAATACTTCCAGGTCCACCTGCTGACCTTTGTGATTATCCCCCGGCCAGTCCAGAAGAGGTTCCAAGCACTGCTCCCCAAGTCAGAAATCTTCATTCAGGGGTTCCTTAGGGGCTTCAGGGATTTGTTCCCATTGTTCTGTTGTACTTCCCTCTTGGTTTGCCCTTCTGAGGGGAGGTCGGACCAGCTGCCCTCCCTGCAGTAAATCTTCAGTGCTGTCCTACATGTATGTGATCTTGGGAGAAGACGTCATGTCCCAAACTAGAGAGGAGATGCCATATGCCGAACTAGGGCCAGTTCTGCAGTCCTCTCTCTGAGCTAGCTCTTCCGGGCAGGGACATCTCCTCCCCAGGGCTTGGTGTCCAGGGTGAGGTGTTCTCTCTCTCTCTCTTTCCCTCTTAGTTTGTTCCATGTGGACAGGACAGACCGGCCTCTCTCTCCAGATGCTATCTTTCAGTACGGCCCTCAGTGTCCCTGCCATGTGGAGAGGGGTCTTCACCTCTTTGATGTCCTCAAATCGCTGTCCTTTCATGTCCCTCTTCATTCTCAGAAACAGAGTGAGGTCTCACGGAGCAAGGTCAGGTGAGTAAGGTGCATGGGCATGCTGTCTTTTGCCAAAAACTGGCACACTGAGATGGATGCGTGAGCAGGTGCAGTGTCGTGGTGGCAAAACCAGTCCCCCATCTGCCACATATCAGGCCCTTTTTGTCGCACACGGTTACATAATCTTTTCAGAACCTCTAAATAGAACGCTTGATTCACAGTCTGATCTGGTACAATGAACTCCAAATGCAACATGAGTCGACATTTTCATCTGTTCGGGAAGTTGACGGACCGTCAGAATGAGGTTTGTCATCAATCAACATTTCACCTCTTTTGAAATGAGAAAAGCACTCGTACACTTGAGTCTTTCCCCTCACACTGTCCTTGTAAGCTGTGTTCAACATCGCCACATTTCTGTGGCATTTTTCCCGAGCGGGAAACAAAATTTGATAGCCACGCGCTTTTCTGTAAAATTGGCCATCACAAAAAACGAGGTTTGAATGAAACTGCTTTTACGAAAAATTCACTGTGACCAGAGAATCTTCCTAGGCGATGCCACTGGGTGCATGAACTCAGAGTGAGTTGCTCAATGCTCACCTAGCAGGAAAAATGAGTGCTAAGAAAGTCCCACCCAGTAGAGCCTCTTCCATTTTGGGGGGTAGGGGTGGGGGTGGGGGTGGGGGTAGTGGGGGTGGGTGGGTAGCCTCTCGTATGACAAACTGACAGAGTAGTGATGGCTTCCTAGGGTAGGAATAGCCTGTCTGGACAGCAGAATAGACACAGGATTAGCTCAGGACTGAGGCAAGGGAGGAAGTACACAGAGACAGAGAGAGGGAGAAGGAGAGGGGGAGAGGGCAGCCCTGCAGAGGGGGAGGCCCAGGTCTTGAGAAGGCTCAGAGGAAGGGCTGCAGGGTGAAATAGCGTTCGCCCCAAACACCGCTGGTCTCCTTGTAGTAAAATCAGAAAGACAAATATGTACCTCTCTTTTATATGAAGCTGGCTTCAACAATAGATCAACAAGCCTGACAGAGTACCAGAGAAACTCAGCCCTGATAAATATTTGTTCTGCGTTTAAGTCAACCGTCTGAAAAAGGTCAGTGAGTGAATTCAGTGTTTGCATTTGATTTCCACCCCACGAAGCAAAGTGGAATGCTTCCATCTGATTGCAGAGCCAGGCGCAGTGCTGTTCGGTGCCATCCAGTCTGCCCCAGCGCGTAGCGACCCACACGCATCAGAAAGGAATGCCGTCGCCGCCGGGCCCTGCGCCGAACTCAGAATTACTGTTCTGTCTGACTGAGCCCGTTGCTGCAGCCCCTGTGTCCATCCATCTCGTCCAGGGTCTTCCTCTCTCTCACTGTCCCCACCTCACCAAGCATGGTGTCCTTCTCCAGGGACTGGTTTCTCCTGACGACACGTCCAAAGGGCATGCTCGTAGACGTCTTTACAAGCGCATGGAAATGGAAAAGATGTTCTCCCCTCCAGGGACGACGACCCCATAGGATTTCCTTTATTTTTAATCAGGAGGTAAAGTGGGTTGGGTTTTTGTTCCTTCTTTGAAAATGGTGATCGTTGTCTTCAATGGCGGTTGAGTCAGCTGCAACTCCGGCAACCGTGTGTGTCGCAGACATGGTCCTGGCCACCTTCGGGTGTTTGAGCCCTTTGTTTAGGCTCCACTGCCCATCCTTCTCATGGAGGGTCTCCCTGGTTTCCACAGACCCGCTATTTCCCCAACTGCGCTGTCCTCTTGTGCCGATTCGTCAAAGGAAGTCAGCCCCTCTCCTCGATGTTAAGAAGCATTCGGTCCAATGGTGTGGCGTCGCCGTGACCTTAAAACAATCCGTGGTGAGAGACA
Organism: Tenrec ecaudatus; assembly: GCF_050624435.1. Classification (NCBI taxonomy): domain Eukaryota; kingdom Metazoa; phylum Chordata; class Mammalia; order Afrosoricida; family Tenrecidae; genus Tenrec; species Tenrec ecaudatus. Next base: position 13,160,580 of record NC_134531.1, read on the forward strand.
GGAGTTGGGACATCGTTCCCTCTTCTGATACAGTGTCATGGGAGAGACTTCACCAGCATCAAATTGCGATAAACGTTTCCAACACTTGCTCTCAATATCCATCCCCCCACCCCCCACCCCCGCCAAGAGTCTGCTCCTAGTGCCGGTCGTCGACCCAGTTGAGCAGCACTGAGCCCTCAGTGTCAGGCAGCGGTCAGTAGCTTCTGTGGTGCTTCTCTGGACCTGTGAGTTTTGCACAGAGGAGAGGGCACTGTTTGGCTGTGAGTCTCGGTCCCATAATGCCACCGTGTGGGGCTGGGCGGCAGGGCCTGATTGGTGGCATCCATCAGATGGTGGCATCCGATGGAGTCACGGAAGGAAAGACATCCGTGCCTCCAGAGGAAAGATGACGTCTTTCCACCAACAAAGGCTCTGGGCCCTAGCCCTGCCCTGTGGCAGCGGGCCCACCTTTTCTTGATTTGCCTAAATGGCTGTTTGGCCGGGTCCTTGGTCAGCTGCTGGGCGGTCCTGCTGTGAAGATGGGCCTTCACGGCAAGGTGATGCTTTCTTAGGAAGTCGTCTGCTTATTCCTTTTTACTCCCATCGAGTCGATGCTACTCAGAGCAACTCTGTAGGGCAGGGTAGAACTGCCCCCGGGGCGTTCCAGGACTGTGACGGGAATAGAAGGCCGTCTTTCTCCCTCGGAGCAGCTGGTGGTTTCAAACTGCTGACCTCGCAGTTAGCAGCCAGAGCACGAATCCACTATGCCCCCGGGGCTCAGAAATCACTCCATGACCACTATACGACCAGCCCTTAGAAACCGCAAAGGAGTTCTTTGTTGTTAGCTTTTGTTTTCCTTTGACCCCGCTTTGAGAAACTTGAGAAAGCCACTCAGCAGCTTTGTAAATACGATTTTTCTGAGCCCCCCCCCCGCCCCTGCTAAGAGGACATGTGTGTAGAACGGGGGTCAGTCAGAAAGTATTGCCATGTGGTTTCCAGTTCCTCCGTGAGCATGTTTGCTCTGAACTAAATGTGCTTCAACCAGCCTCACTAGTCAGTCCTTCTCAATGTTGCACCTGTCTTGGTCTTGTCATTCTTGTTGTTAGGTGCCAATGAGTCCGTTCTAACCCATAGCGACCCTGTGCACAAGAGACGGCAACGCTGCCTGGCCCTGCACCAGCCTCACCATGGTTCCCATGCCCGAACCCATTGTTGCAGCCACCATGTCAACTCCGTCTTGTCGAGGGTCTCCCTCTCTTTTGCTGCCCCTCTCCTTTACCAAGCGTGATGTCCTTCTCCAGCTACTGGCCTCTCCTGACAACATGTCCGAAGTATGTGAGACAGAGTGTCGCCATCTTTGCCTGAGCATTTCTTCCAAGAGAGAGTAGTATGCCCTTTCAGCAGCCCGTGGTATTTTCAACATTCTTCTACAGCGCCTCCGCTCAAAGGCAGCAGCTCTTCAGTCTGCTCTGCTCGATGTCCAACTTCCACGTGAGGCGATGGAAAATACCATGGTTTGGGGTCAGGGCACCTTCCTCCCAAAGGAACAGCCTGTTTCCCAGTCCTCTAAAGAGGTGTGTGTCGCAGAGGTACCGAATGCAATCCATCTTCCCGCTTGACTGCTGCTTCCATGAGCATGGACTGTGGATCCCAGCAAGGCCAGGTCCTTGACAACTTCAGCCTTTCCCCCATTGACCATGATGTCACCTGTGGGTCTAGTTGTGACGATTTGGGAATTCCTGACATGGAGTTGCAATCCGTACTGACGGTTACAATCCCTGCACTTCATCACGTCCTCCTCGTTTCCAGCAAGCACGGTTTATCAATGTTGAATCAGAACAGCGCCTTCCAAGCTGGAGAAGTTCGTTCCTGAGGCTGTGGCGAATGTTGTGTGGCACTCCAAAGGGTCATCTTGCTAGATTAGCTCAAGGGACACGGAGCCATCACGGGGGCTCGGTAGATGCTTTAAGAAGAAGGGAAGCTGGGACTAGGAGGGGGAAGGCAGGGAAGCTGTTCTGAGGAGGCTTTCCATTTGTTGTTGTCGTTGTTGTTCCTCTATCCTGACAGCGCACCTGCTGGTTCTTTGAGGGCAGCCCCATCCATACTGTGACTGTGCGCTTGCCCCTCCAGCTGTCTTGTTTCCCCAAACTCAAAGAACACCTCCAAGGGATGTTCTGTGCGTCCTTTGGGGGTACCAGAGGTGCCCCTCACGTGACGTATATGTTGAAAGGCACAGAACTGTGCGGGGCAAGGGGCAGAGAGATGGAAACACCGCCATCACACCTGTGCAGAGCTGGATGGGACGTGCACAAACAGTAGCTTCCCCCTTGGGTATTTTCGTCTGACAGAGGTTTCCATGATACCGCGTGTGGCCACAGCAGTGCTCACACCAGTGCACGTGGCACCTTGGACGTGGGAGCCAGGCTCAGCCGTTACGTCTCAGAGGGCTGGTCGCATGCAGTGTTGACTCCACAGTGACCTCCGGCACAGCCGAAGGGAGCTCTGCCCGCTCTTCAGCTCCCCACCCTTGTCGTGCCGGAGCCCACTGATGCAGCCACTGTGCCAGTCCTTCTCCTCGAAGGTCTTCCTCTTTTCCACAGGTCCTCGCCCAAGCAAGCTGTCCTTCTCCAGGGACTGGTCCCTCTTGGTAACGTGCCAAGAGGGACAGGAGAGGAAGTCTCCCCCTCCCCCTTTCTAAGGAGCATCCTGGCTGCCCCTCTTTCTCAGCACACGGGCTTGTTCTTCGGGCCTCTCCTGGTGCCTCCGCTCTTCTTCACCGGCACCATCAAAGGCGCCAGACCTTCCCTGGTCTTTCTTATTCTTGTTTCCAACTTTTACGTGCATATGAGGGGACTCTAGCTACGACGGCTTCGGTCGGATGCACCTTAGTTTTCAAGGCCATGTTTTTGCTTTTTAATACTTCACAGAGATCTTGTGTGCTTATTCCCCAGTTTAACACGTCTTTTGAATTCGTGGCTACTCCTTCCGTAAGTATTGACCGTCTCACCACTCTTGTCTCACTGGTGGCTTGTTTGTTGCTGCGGCGCTGGAAGCTACTCCACTAGGAGTTCTAATACTACCAGGGTCCCCTGGGGAACAAGGTTCAGCGGGGACTTAAGGAAATAGAAGTCAAACATATTAGTATCCCCACATGTATAAAATACAGTTCTGTGTCACAACCTATGATCTTTCCCCCTGTGGTAGTTACATAATCTGTTGTCAATTGGAGACTGCACAGTGAAGGGGTGGAGTTTAGCCTGTCAATCAGGTCATAGCTTGATGACCTCATTTGGAGGTGCTAAGGAGAGAAATAGCTCGCTGGAGGCTGGATACACACCCAGTCCCTGTGAGACATTACTGACGATGAGCCTGATGGGGCTATACTGATGCAGACAGAGCCCGGAGCTGGGGGAGCCACGTGGAGATGCCTGTAAGGGCTGAGATGCTTCCACCATCACTGGATCCACAAGACTTTCTACCCACTGGCCTGTGATCTTCCTGCAGTCAGCATTATTGCCTGGCGGTGTGGGTCTCAAGAGGACTTCATAGACTAATATTGGACAGATAGGCTCATCTTGGACTTACGGACTTGATCTGGGCTGGGCTGGGATGTTTTCTTAATGTACAATTACTCTTTTATATAAAGCTCTTTCTTATACACACATGAGTGCCTCTGGATTTGTTGCTCTAGTCCACCCAGACTGACACCCTGCCCTTTGCAATGATCTCTGAACAAAGACGACAACAAAAGCTCAGGGACAGTACACACTTTTTTTTTTTTGATTAGTGGGTTCAGTGATTTGTAAGTCCTATGCCTGCTTCACCCCACTTCTCTGTGAGTGTGTCATCCTGCAGTGGCTTGCGTGTTGCTGAGATCCTGGAAGTCATGTCACTCGTATCTCACATATCAGCAGGGTCACCCAGGGTGAACATGTTTCAGCAGAGCCTCCAGACTACAACCAGACTAGGAAAAGGGACTAGACCATCCACTTGTGTAGGATTAGCCCCTGACAACCTCAGGAAGAGCAACCGAACAGTCAGATACAGGCAGGAAGGTAAGCCCCTCAGCTTGGAGCACGCTCAAAATACAACCAGGGATGAGGTGCCTCGCAAGGAAGAGGGGGCCTTCATGACGTGGCCGATATACAGCTTTGGGGACCGTCAGTGGTTAATGGGGAATGACCCAACATGAGAGGAGACTGTGGCAAGTGCCAGTGAATCGTCAGAACATGGGGTGTTTAAAGTCTGAATCTAGGAGAATCGGTAGTGGGGCTGTTTCTCCCGAAGGTTCTGTTCCTTGAACCAGGACTTCAAAAGGGCTACAAAGTAGCTTTCCAAGGTGGATGAGATTCTGAGCTATCAGTTGACCTAAAAAAGTGAAGGACATTAGGGGCCAAATGGAGTTTTGCTAAGACTGTATCAGGCGCGTGGTTAAAATTAACCTGGGACATTGAGCTCACCCGAAACAGGTTCTCAGACAAAAGCATGGTTTAGTTGGGCAGGTCGGGAACAAGCAGGCCCTAAGCTGTCCTGGGAATGCACTGCTGTGCCCAGGGCCACCCCGCTCCACATTCCTGTACAGAGCCAGAATGTAGCATCAAACTGGGTGGTGACCAGGAAACCAGGCCAAGGACGTGGCAGCCTGAGTCACCATGGCCTCACCAGGAACACATTCCAGCTCAGATCTTAACCACACTGGAAACCCAGAAGGACATGACCCGGTGTCCCGGGGAATCCGGAACACGAGTGTCCTAGAAGCTCATCTCAAGACCCCAAACTGACTGCCACCGAGTTGGCACAGTGGCTGCAACACAGGACTCACACTTAATGATGTGAGGCTGGCCCAGGACCGGTGCAAACCTGGTTTACATCTGTCCTCGGCAAGGTCACTATGAGTCTGCACCAATTGGTCGGCACCAACAACAATTGGCTTGAGACCAACTCCTGTCAGAGTAGACTTACGCTGGAAAGGACTTCCACTGGCTGAGCGTTCAGAGATGGACTGCCAGGCGTTTCTTCCAAGGTGCAGAGCTGGACTGCCAGGCGTTTCTTCCGAGGTGCAGAGATGGACTGCCAGGCGTTCCTTCTGAGGTGCCTCTGGTTGACTTGAATCATCCACCTTCATCACGAGCCGGCAAGAAGATGCCTGCTGCTGTGAGGGACCGAGTGGGCGCTCTTGAAAACATGGTTGCCCTTAAAATTCACCCCAAAGGTCTTAAAGGTTTGAAGTTCAACAAGCAGTCATCTAGCAGGGAAGCAAATAAGCCCACGTGGAAGAAGCACACCAGCCTGTGTGATCATGAGGTGTCGACAGGATCAGGTATCCAAAGATCCCAAACAAACAACAATCTCGATGCAAATGAGGCAGGTCAGAGTGGAGACCCAAAGCCCATCTGTAGACAATTGGACATCCCCCTACAGAAGGGGTACAAGGAAGAGAGCATTCAACCAGGGTGCAGTGTAGCATTGACAAAACACATATCATTCCTCTAGTTCCGGAATACTTCCTCCTGCCCCCCGCCCCACTACCATGACCCTGTTCTGCCTTCAGATCTGGCTAGCCCAGAGAACCCACATTGGTCCAGATAAGAGCTCTCAACACATGGGATTCAGGGCAGATAAACCCTTCAGGACCAGTAGTGGGAGTAGTGATATCATGAGGGTAGAGGGATGGCTGGGGAGGGGAAAGGGGAGAAAGGAGGAACCCATCACAAGGTTGTATATATCCCCCCCACCAGGGGACGAATAACAGAAATGTGGGTGAAGGGAGACAACGGACAGTGTAAGATATGAAATCATAATAACGGTATATAATTGATCAAGAATGCATGAGGGTGGGAGGGGGAAAAAGAGGAGCTTATACCAAGGGCTCAAGTAGAAAATGATTTGGAAACGATGATGGCAGCATATGTACAAATATGCTTGATACAGTTGATGTCTGGAATGATTTCAAAGGAAAATCAAATGATTTTCAAAGAAAAGAAATCATCCCACAGGATGCTGACTGGACTGTTGGCCCGATGTCCTGCTGCAGGCCTGTGGTGAGACTTCCTAGAGGGCAGGGCTGAAGAAGCAGCCTGGGTGGCCCGCAGCCATGAGGAACCAAGTTCCAGCAGCCCCATGAGCCCTGTGGATTCGCCTCAGGAATGGCCAATGTTTTCAAGCTTGCCCCCCAGTTCTGGTGTGTGGCACATCGCCTGAGGTACAAATGCACACAGTAGCACTTCCCAAGCCACTGTAGATCAGCCTCTCTGGTTGTGACGGCAGAAATCCACTTGGGTTCTTTTCACAGGGCAGGAAGCACAGCCCCAAACCCCACAGGCAGTGCCTAGGCCCAGACCATTTAGAATGCAATTTCTCCTCCTGGTGGCTCCTCCCCGGCCCCGCACCCCTGAGCCAAGCCCGAGCCTGAGCCTGCTCCTGCGCTGCAAAGACTGCATCGCCAGTCACCAGTTCAAATTCCGATTGCCACCCAAGGGAACCATGTGGCCGCTTGCCTCTAATCAGCGGTGGGGCCATGCGGAGCCCCTCCCCTCCTAGCAGTCCCAGATAGAATGGTTCCGGGAATTCTAAGCACCTCTAACACCCATGGGTGCCGAACTAGCGGGGGTGTTCACACTGCAGACCCACGCCTGAGGGGCCCCTAGTGATAGCAGAGAATCCGGCTCTGATCAGCACAGGGTTCAAGTGTCAGGCATCCCAATTAGCCCCTTCCGAATGGCAGTCCCAGCTGACCTGACTGCGCACGCCCTGAAGCAGAAATGTGTATGTTTAGGGGTGCAAACCTGGCGATCCCAACGGCCGGGGTGGGAGAACCCCAACCAAGCTCCCTGCCATCGAGTCGATTCTGACTCCCAGCCACTCAAGAGGACGGGGTGGAACTGCCCCCCTGGATTGCTAAGACTGCACTCCTACAGCCTCGTCTTTCTCCCAGGGACTGGCTGCTGGTTTTGAACTGCTGGCCTTGAGGTTAGCAGCAGCCCAGCCCGGTGGGTGCCTCACAGTATACTGCCTTGTACTTCACCAAACTACAGAGCCTGGTTGGCGGCACTGGGTCAGCATTGGCCTGCTGGTTCAAGCACACCAGCATCTCTGCGGGAGAAATGGGGAGGCGCCGCGGCCATGGATTTATGGCCTCAGAAGCCCTCTCTAGGGACCAGCTTGACGGTAGTGGGTTTGGGGGTTCACATTACATCCTTCTCACTCATAGCGACACTGCAGGGCAGGATGTAACTGCCCCCTGAGGTCTCTGAGGAGGCAGAGAACCTCATCTCTCCCTCACGAAGCCCCTGGTGGTTACCAACCGCTGACCTTGTGCCTAGTTAGCAGCCCGCCGCAGATCCCACTGTGCCCCTGAGGCTCCGGGCTGGGCAGAGCGCAAAGTTGCAATTGTGCAGATAATCCTCACGCACACACAGCACTGTTGTGTGTTCTGTTCTGTGTCCACGGTTGGCAAGACACGCATGGTGACTTTCAAACGCTGGCTCAGGCCCCGCGAGCGTGACCCTGCCATTTGGGTGAAAACCGGATCCCCGCTGGCTTGTTCACAAACCCTCATTTGGGCCGTGTTCAGCCCCGGGTGCCTCGCAGGCAGCAGGCAGAGCGTTTTGTTGGCTCCAGTCCTTGAACTTCACATTGCACACAGTGGCTGTGTCATTGCCAGCTTCCTCCAAGTCCCAGGGCCACTTCCTTAATTTGTTGTTCTCTCCCGGCCTCAGGTAGTAAATTCTTCCCTGGCAGGGAAATTGGCCCCTTGGCTCTTGAGCCTTGCACAAAGGTCAGATCTGATTGTCTGGAACAAGGCACGTGTCATTCGCAACAGCTCCGTCCCAGGTGACTCATGTTTACTGTAGTTAGACCTTGTCCTCACCCCTTCAACGACTTCTACAGGATATTATATTTATGAAGCTGCAGCCCTGGGCCAGGGAACCCCGTGAGCCCCTGGGTCTTAGAAGGGTAAACCTGGGAATTTTTCTCACGGGCCAGCTCCTGGCCCTTTGTCACTGGGACCCGGCCAGCAGGAGTTCCCTCTGGTTTCTTTTGTCTGCTGCTCTTTCGGTAAACTGATCACTGGCGCAAGAGGCTTGGCTCCATTCAGGCTCAGATTTGATTAACCACTCACACTGGGTTGGCTGGACTTTCTAAAGAAGACAAGCTAAAAAAGAAAACAAACTACTGGGGGGAGAATATACATATATAATAATTATATACAATATGCAAGACATTCTATTATATATGTATATATAAAGGATATGTTACGTCACATATGTACACATAAATATCTATCAAATATTACATATATTGTTGTTAGGTGCCGTGAGGTCAGTTCTGACTCAAAGAAAGCCTGTGCCCCCCAGAAGGAAACACTGCACAGTCCTGCGCTGTATCGCAGTGGTTCCTGTTTGAGCCCACTGCTGCAGCCTCTGTGTCCATCCATCTTGTTGGGAGACTTCCTCCTTTCTGCTGCCCCTCCACTTGACCAAACATGGTGTCCTTGACCTGTCCAAAGCACATCAGAAGTCTCACCATTCTTGCCTCTAAGGCGCACTCTGGCCCTACTTCTCCCAAGACATAGTTTGTCCTTTTAGACGTCCACAGTACTCGGTTTCTTTTTTTTAAATCATTTTATTGGGGACTCATACAACTCTTATCACAGTCCATACATACATCAATTGTGTAAAGCACATTTGTACATTTGTTGCCCTCATCATTCTCAAAACATTTGCTCTCCACTTAAGGCTCTGGAATTAGGGCCTCATTTTTCCCCGTCCCTCCCTGCTCCCCCCTCCCTCAGGAACGCTTGATAATTTATAAATTATTATTTTGTCATATCTTGCCCTGTCTGACATCTCCCTTCACCCACTTTTCTGTTGTCCGTCCCCCAGGGAGGAGGTCACAAGTAGATCCTTGTAATCAGTTCCCCCTTTCTAACCCACTCTCCCTCTACCCTCCCAATATCACCACTGTCACCACTGGTCCTGAAGGGATCATCCACCCTGGATTCCCTGTTTCCAGTTCCTATCTGTCCCAGTGTACATCCTCTGGTCTAGCCAGATTTGTAAGGTAGAATTGGGATCATGATAGTGGCGGGGGGGGGGGGGGGCGGCAAGGAAGCATTTAGGAACTAGAGGAAATTTGTATGTTTCCTTGATGTTACATCGCACCCTGACTGGTCGTCTCCTCCCCAAGACCCTTCTGTAAAGTACGTTCAATGTCCTTCACCAGCACCACAATTCAAAGGCATCCATTCTTTCCCCTCTTCCTTACTCAAGGTCCAGCTTCACATGCATAGGAGGCCATGGCAAATACCATGGCTTTGCCCAGGTGGACCTTAGCCCTCCAAGTGACATCCTTGCTTTTCCATTCTCTAGGGAGAGGTCTTGTGCAGCAGTTACCTAATGCAACTTGTCCTTTGATCTCCTGGCCGCTATGGCTCCCAAGAGCATTGGCAGATGAAATCCTTGACAACCTCAGCCTTTTCTTCATTGATCATGATGCCTATTGATTAACTTCTGAGATTTGGGTCTTCCTTACACTGCGTTGTAATCCACACTGAAGGCTGCAATCTTGGAACTTCATCCGCAAGTGCTTCAACCGCTCATCATTTTCAGCAAGTACGGTTGTGTCGCCTACATATCACAGGTTGTCAATAAGCCTCCCTCCAATCTGGATGTCTCAATCTTCATCGTATAATCTAGTTTCCCTGATGATGTGCTCGGCACACAGATTGAACACGTATGATGAGGGGATACAACCCTGACACACACCTTTCCTGATTTTAAACCAGGCAGGATTCCCTCGGTCGGTTCCCACAATTGCCTCGAGAGCCATGGACAAGCTCTGAATGAATACAGTGACGTGTCCTGGAATGCCCGTTCTCCTTAAGGTCATCCACTGCTTAGTGCGGTCCACACAGCCGAATGCCTTTGCACAGTCAATGAAGCACAAGTCAACATCTTTCAGGGGATTCTCTGCTTTGAGCCAAGATCCATCTGACATCAGCAATGAGATCCCTTGTGCCACGTCCTCTTCTGAATCCCGTCTGAATTTCTAACAGTCCCCTTTCAATGTACTCCACCAGCCATTGTTGGACGACCTTCAGCAAAATTGTATTTGTGTGTAATAGCAATATCGTTCTATAATGAGAACATTCTGTTGGGTCACCTTTCTTTGCAATGGGCACAAAAAGGAATTTCTTCCAATCGGTTGGCCAGGTAGCGTCTTCCAAATTTCCTGGCACAGAGTGAGTGCTTCCAGGGTTCCTTTAGCTTTCAGTATCATTTCCATGGATATGCCATCCATTCTTGGAGGCTTGTTTTTGGCTGATGCATTCTGTCAGCTTGAACTTCTTCCTTCAGCTCCATTGGTTCTTGCTCACATGTTGTGTCCTGAACTGGTGGACTACTGACTGACTGTAGGCTACTCTTTGCAGAAGTAGAAATCCTCATCTTTCTCCAACAGAGGGGCTGGTGATTTTGAACTACTGACGTTGTGGTGAGCAGCCCAACACATAACCTCTGTGGCCTCAGGGCTCTCGGAGAGCCTCCTGTGTATTGTTGTGTCCAAGTGTTTGGATGCAACATGAACCCCATGGTATCTCTGAGACCGGCCACAGGATCACACACCTTGCCCACGCATGGGCAGCCACTAGACCCTCCCACTTCCTCACTCTCCACACCTGGGCCTCCCTTAGCCCCCACCTGCTGCCTAACTCTTCTTCCTGGTCCTTTGCTCCTCCACGTTGGCCCCACCTCTGTCTTCACTGAAATTCTCCCATATAGTTCCCCCAATATCTGTGCCTTCCTATGCGCTGTCCTTTCTCCTCCGCCCCCCATCCTCTTCACTCCCTGGGGCAGGACTGCCCTGGCCCCTCCCAACGCATCATAGCCCACCTCAGGGGATGATGCCCTGACCTCGGTCTATGTGTCCCTTCTTGCAGGAGCTTAGCACACTCCTTCCTCCCTGCGCCTCCATCACCAACCAAGTACTGCCTGACCCCTCCTGTCTGCCCTGAACCCACATCTGAGAGGTCTCTCAGCCTTCCCCTGTCCTCACCTCCCGTCACTTACACACCTTTTGATCTCTCCAACTGTCACCCCCCACACTGGGGCATACTCCGGCCCTTCCTTCCACCTCTTCGCCAGCTCCCTGGCATTTACCATGAAGTCAGTCAATCAACAGGCATCACATGCAGGCTCACAGCACCACCGTTCAGATGAGTCAAAAAGTGGAAACAACGCAGATGTCCACAAATAAAGCAACGGGTACTCAGAAGGTGGTCCGTCCATATCGTGAGGTCATCTCTGGCCATGAAAGGGAATGAGATACTGACGCCTGAGACACCTGGGGTGAACCTCCAACACACTGAGAACAAAGGGCCACAGAGCACAGGTTCTGCTGAGAGGAAACGTCCAAGGGAGAACATAGAAAGTGAAACTTTATTTGTGTTAAACCTAATCTTCCACATTATGTGCATAAGAAAGTAAATGTGGAACAAGAAACAAAATCGCCCAACTGACAAAGGAATTCCTGCACCCCACCCCCCTCAATAAGGGGCAGGAACCGTCTGGGCTGTGAAAATGCCAGCCTTGTGTGCTCTCCTTGGGGGGGGGGGGGGGAGGCGTTGTGAGGCTCCGCCTCCAGAGAGGATTCTGGGAGAGAGGATGGAGGGAGGTCGGGACAGGGTTCTGAAGACAAGGCTGGTGTGTGATCTGCAGCTGAGGGGGGACGTGGATCTGAGGTGGATTCCGGAAGGATCTCTCTGCTGCTGGCGCTGGAGTGGGCTGTGCAGGGAGATCTCCAGGCGAGTCTGGGAATGGCTCCTGACGGGATGTCCTGCCTGGGGAAGCAGGAGGAGAAGAGTTCACTCGCACGCTGTCCTTTTCTTGTGACTTTCCAAAGGACAGCAGGGTCTCCCGGCCACAAGCCCAACCCCAAGAGCTCCTCCCCAGGGACTTTCCCAGTCCACACTCCACGTGCCCGTAGGAGGTCTGCGGTCCCTCTGAGCTCAGCCCACAGCAGCGTCCGGTCCCTGTGTCCCTGTGCAGCCCAGCCATGCCCAGCACTCGGGCTCACGTGCACCCACCCAGTCCTCTCACCCTCTGACTCTGGCGCCCTAGGCTCCGGGTGCTCCAGCCGGGAGAGGAGCTGTCTGGCTTGGTGTGCCAGATGGGAGGCTGGTCTGTTCAGCCACACCCAGGTGGTCAGCACCTTCAGGGAGATGAAGCCTGGAGGGCCCTGGACACCCTCCCAGTCCTTCTCTAACCAGATGGCCAGGATGTAGGTGGTGGCCTGAGGTGGGCGAGAGCACAGCAGCAGGAGGGGTCTGCCCTTCCTTCCACACTGCCCACCACAGCCCCCCTGCAGAGATTGGGCCTCTCTGCCTGCCCTACACTTCTGGGGGTCAAACCCCTACCACCCTAGCCTTCCCTGGCTGCCCTGCACCTCTGGGGGCTAACCTCCCCTCCTGCCCTAGCCTTCTCTGTCTGCCCTGTACTTGTGGGGGCCAACCTCCCCCCCACTACCCTAGCCTTCTCTGGCTGCCCTGGCTGGAGCAAGGTGGTCACCCAGCAGTAGGCCAGCAGGTAGCTTTCATCCAAGGAACTTGCCTTCAATGGTCTGACCAGTGCCATAACCAGGAATACTTGCCCAGCTGAATGCCCTTCCCTTCCCACTGGAAAGAAATCCCTGGGCAGGGACAGATGTGTGTGTGTGTGTGTGTGTGTGTGTGTGTGTGTATGTTCACTGCAGGGCTGGCACACAGTAGGTGCTCTGTGGATTACTGACAGGAGTCAAGTGGAACCTGGAGGGCACTTTGAGAGATGGGTTCTTTTCAGAGTAGTTCTTAAGCTCCAGCCCCCCCCCCCCCAAGCAGAAAGATTTCTCCCAAGTCTTCTCCCACAAATATATGTTAGACTTAGGCCACTGCTTCCAGCTAATGGTAAATGATTGTCAAGTTACCTCCCTGGAGTCAGTCAATTGCCAGACTACTGTCTGGTCCACCACAAGGACAATGGGCTACTTCTCCCTAAAGGCTTGCTGCCATCAGTTTGGTCCCTGGAGGGTGGGTTTTCACCCTACTGATAATGGTCTTTATAGTGAGCCAGAGAACAGGTCAAACCGGCTCAGTGACATCCAAAGTTAGGCTGCCAGCCTGAATCTAGGATCCACCCATCTTGCCACATGTATACCCCCATCCCCTCCTATTACATGGATACCGCTAGATCATCCCTCCCATTACTGTATTACCTATAGCACAACCCTTGCCTTTGATGTATTGGGGGGCTTGCATGTCCCCAGAGAATATAAAAGCCTTGGTTAGCAATAAATCAATCTCTCTCTCTCTCTCTCTCTCTCTCTCTCTCTCTCTCTCTCTCTCTCTCTCTCTCTCTCTCTCTCCATGTGGACCACCAAGTGAGGCTGAGGTGAGCATGCTACCATGAAATGTGTCTGACTCCATTATTTCAATCTCTTCTCTCTCTCATGCTCTTTATGACTCTACTATAATCTTTACACTTGTGCCTACCGGACCCATGATGATGTGTTAAGGGCTGACTTCCTTCACACACCCCAAGTCCCCTCTGCTCCCCAGGACATCCAAGTTCTCTCTGGCTGCATCTAAGCTCTCTCTGCCTTCTTCTCTCCTTCCTGGGGAAGCCCTGAATTCCTTCCTCCAGGGAGAATGAGTGTGGGGAGATGGCGGTTGGCCTGCCCCTCCTGACCAAAGTCCCTGTGACTGTCCCCCCCCCCACCCCATCTACGGAGGCAAGAGCCCTCCTTCTCTAACAAAGCCTGCTCACTCACTCTTTCAGCTGGTCCTGGGCTCCAGAGACACACCCCCCCCCCCCAGCATAGGGAAGGATGCAGACACACGTAGAGGAGGCAGGAGGGCGTCACGTCGAATGTGGGGACCCTGCTCACTCCCCTGTCCGCTGTTTCTTTCTGGCTGCAGGCCCAGGAGGTCAGGGGCTGTGTTCGCTGTGTTCACTGAATGACATTAGTTCTTAGAAAGAACGCTATGTCTACGTGCCAGTCCTCCTAGGATCAGATGTGCCTCCTTCCACGGTCCTGCTCCCTACCCCCCAAGGTCACTCTCTCTCATCCTAACAGCGCTTGTCCCCATCATTTCTGTCCTCCTTCCTCCCTGACCCACACTGGGCCCCACGAGGACCTGGTACTGGATGAGGGTGAGCAGTGCTTGAACACAGATCCTTTGGGGCTTGGCCTCAACCCACCTCCCTGGCCCCCCCTGTATTACCTTCTGGTTCTTTTTGTCAAATGGTGGCCAGAGTCTTCAGGGTGCAGGGCTACACCGTGTTCTGACAATTTTTTGAAAGGGAGAGGGTCCTGGATTTCTGAGACAACACACAAACATCCTTTACATTGAGGGTATCTGTCCTAGCGAGCCTGGTATAGGATGCGGGTACCTGGTAACAAGGGTTCCATGTTCTGTTGTAGCCGTAGCCAAGGACGTGAGGTCACGTCCTGTGACCCCTGACCTCAGTCCCTTCCTCGGGTCACATTTCAAAGCTCCCTCTGGTTTGCTGAATGCTCACCTCTCCACCATGCCATCTGCAAAGGGGGACACACTGAGCCTGCGATGCTTTGGTTCTGTGTAAAAAGTGCCGTCCCTTCTCCTGATCCTGACTCTCAGCCCCTGATCCGCCTGCCTCCTCTTGTAGAAGTCAGCACCAGGCCCTGGGGTTCATACTCGATCCCAGACTACAAGCTGACAGAGGACTCAAAGGAGGACACCTGAGATCTCACAGCCTGTTGGTGTGGGGGCCCCACCTAGTCTTCAGGGTCTCGCTCGCAGAGCTGTCACACTGAGGACACCTACTGGGCCCAGAGGAAGCGAAGGGCCACTAGCCCAGAGTAGGATGAGCTCAGGTGGGGTCCTGGCCTCAGCCAGGTGTGGGGTTTCAGGGAGCCTTCTTGCGGCCAATGTCACCACAGGGCTCCACCTGTGGTGACTGCTGTGCGCAGGCAAAATGGCTCCAGGTGTCTTTGAGAAGGCATCGGAGGTCAAGTTTTATGATGATCTGAGGCTGAGGTTGCCAGCGATGCTCAGTGATGGTCAGTAGAGAATTCTGGAGCTGGATCTTCATTGGCCCTTCGAGCATGTTCCACGGGTGATGAGTAACTTGAACCTGGGGCCCAACTTGATGACCCACAGACCGTGAGCCAAATAAATGGCCGTTTTCTCTAAACCACTTTTTGTAAGCTTTTGGCTTACAAGTCAATGTAAAGAAAGCCCAGATCCTCACAAGCGGACAGCTAGGGGGACATCATGGGAAACAGAAAAGCTTGAAGTTGTTAAGGATTTCAACTTGCTTGGATCCACAAGCGGTGCTCATGGAAGCTGCAGTCAAGAGACCAAAAGATGTGTTGCATTAGGAAAATCTACTGCACAGGAGCTCCTTAACGTGCTGAAAAGCAAGGATATGGTTTCGGAGACTAAGGAATGCCTGGCATAGGTATGAGTATCTTCAGCCACCTCATGTGCATGTGAGCGTTGGGTATTAAATAAGGAAGACAAAGAGAATGGATGCATTCGATTTGTGTGCTGGAGAAGACTATTCAAAGTACCAGGGGCTGCCGAAAGAACCAGCAAACCTGTCTCGGAGCAAGCACAACGGAAAGCTCCTTAGAGGCCAGGATGGTGAGACTTCGTCTCGTATGCTTTGGCCACGTTATCAGGAGAGACTAGTCCTTGGAGAAAGGCTGCTCAGTAGCGGATCCTCATAGATGGGGAAGGCTCTCAGGAGATGAGCTGGCAGATTGGCTGCAGCAGTGGACTCCAGAAGCATTGTGAGCATGGTACATAAGAGGTGGGGTTTCTTCGTGTCCCCCCACAGCCCATCAAGTGTTCAGTGTGTCAAATCTGCCCCTGGGGTATCTCAGAATTTAGGTGGGATAGACTCCAGGTTGACTTTTGGCTCTCGTGGACTTGTTCTTTGTTTTGGACAGGGATCATGCTTTTATATTACTTTTTCTGTAACAAGAAAAATCTCCTTTGAGATTTTTTTTTATCATTTTTCTTCTTCTTTTTCTTAAAAAACAAAAGGCACCCAGAACTTTGCCACAGACCCAAAGCATGAAGCTGGTGTCGGGTAAGTGGTGCTGGCTGGTCCCCTCCTGATGCTCTCTGGCCCAGCCCCACAGCCTGCCCCTGCAGGCACCCAGGCTGCTGACGGCCCCCCGAGGCTCTCCTGTCGGACCTCCAGTGGGGTGCCAGCAGAGGAGCACTCCTCAGAATGGAAGCCTCTAGCAGCCCGACAGGGGGTGGGGGGGACAGGCAGCTATCCCAAAGGTTCTCATTCGCAAGGGGGGAAGGGGAGACAAAAGCCAGCTTTTGTGAGTCCCAGAGGGCGGCAGGCACCTGACCCCAAAGTCAAGAGTACAGAGGTCACCTGGTGTCTTCTCCAGGGGACGGATGGACAGAGGGACGGGGCAGAGGGTGAGCTTGTTGCAGACACTTCCGGCTGAGGACGAGGCATTTGTCCATGGGAACGGGTGCATGTGTGTGCTCCAGGACGGCCAGGAGGGACTCAGGATAGCAGGAGGCGTGTGCGTGTAGCAGCGCCCGCGAGTGTCTGGGTAGCGACCCGCTGCAGGAGGGGGCGGGTGTGTTCAGCCTGCATCTGTAGGGACGCCCCTGGGTGCAGCACCCGTACATCTGATGGCATCTGTGAGGGTCGCCAACAAAGGGCTCCCCAAGCACGTGGCTCACTGCAGAGGAGTCCTGCGGTCCTCTGTCCTGGGTCAGATCCATGTCATCTTGTCACTATCTCGATCATCTTCCTCCTCCTCCTCTTGTTTTCATTTGCTTTATCCTGAACTTACCAATGAGCACTGGGTGGTCTGTTCCGCAGCCAGCCCGTGGCCTGGTTTCAGTTGCTGATATGGAGCTCCTCCCCCTGTCTCCCCACAGATGTCGTCCGTTTCACTCTGGATAGTCCATCTTAGACGTCCTGTGTGTAGCCAGCTTTTTTGTTGTTGAATATGGTATTATCAGTGAATGGATCGTTGGTTTTGAAAAATTCGATCACTGGATATCCAACTTCACTCCTCTCACCAAGACCTTATTTTCAAACTATTGTTTCTATTTTGGCATTCCAGCCGACAATCATTATCGATCCTTGTCTGGAATTCCCATTTTTCTCAATGTTATCCGTAACCTGCTATCGTTCCCATAGTTGAAGGTCATTGCATAGTCAACAAAGCACACATAAACATCTTACTTTCAGCCACGATCCATCTGACGTCACTTGCTCCACGTCCTCTTCTGAGTCGGAGAGCTCAGGACAGAGCCATAGAAGGAACGGCAGGCTTGAGAGCCAGTGAGGGCTTCCGTTTGAGGCATGATGAGATGCCACTGGGAATGCCCAGTCCAGAACCCGATGAAGAGGATGGAGTTGACGGCTGACATTTGAAAGCATGACCACTTAGAAGAGCAACTTTCTCATCAAAAGGATGTCATGCACAGCGTCCACACAAGGTGGTGAAGGTCACCATTCGCTGTGACCTGTTAGGACTTCTGTCCATTAGAACCGTCTTCTTCATGATCGGCCTCCAGTCCCTGCATTTGTGGGTAAGGCTTTAAAGCCTTAACGAAGCTCGTGCAACAGGGCCTAAGCCATGCACACCAGCGCTCCCCATCTAGTCTCTCGAAGTCTCCAGGTTAGTTCAGAAGTGAGAAGTTAACGTGCACACTCTCAGTCCTCTGAATGGCCTTCAGAGTGTCTGCTGAGCAGCTCTACCCTTCCACAAGCCACTTGAAACTACGGCTTCCCAGCCCAGAGCGCCTGCACACACCTCTGGCATCATCAACTCTGAGAGTAGCAATGGAGGCGGCAGGAATAGGTGATTTGGAATCTCAGGAGATCTGCAGTGGAAACAAGATGTCCCGCAGTTCAATATTTGAGACTCTTAGCAAGCAGCCACAAGTTCCTTGTTATGGACTGGGAACTAACAGAGTGCATGCATTTTCTTTCTTTATGATGCAAGGATGCAATAGACTCCTCGCCACCTTCGGGCCGTTCCCAATGTCGCGCTTAGTGATACATTGCGTGGAAATGATAAACTCTCCCCCGATGTGATTGCCACGGTGAGTAAGTATTGGGCTCTCACTCTTCCCACAGTGACTGGATAGGTCTTACACGTCACGATGGGGGGACATGACTGACGTTGTCAAGGGTGTCCTGCAGCTTGAGTCTGCAATCAGGTCGACTGTGGCACTTAGTCAATGCTCACTCAAGCCATGGTCTTTTCCGTAGTTTCAGATACATGAAAAACATACATGGGCAGTGCATAATGAAACTGAAGGAGAATCGATGCCTGTGAGTTATGGTATTGGCGAAGGATGTTGACTCTACCGTGGACCACCAGAAGAATAAACAAATCTCTCTTGGAGGAAGTACAGCCAGACTACTTCTCAGGAATGAGGAGGGTGAGACTTTGAACATTTTCCAGGTTTCCAGTTCCTGGAGAAAGACATCTTGTGCTGGTGAAGTAGCGGGTCAACCCCAGAGGCAGACCCTCAATCAGATCACGGTGCTGACAGTGAGCCCAGCAACGGCTCAGACACAGGGTGACGGCAAGGAGGGCACGGGACTGGACCCTGCTTTGTTCTGTTTACACAGGGGTCACCAGGAGTCCGACTGGCTCGATGGCACCTCATCACCAGTAGGTCTTGTTAGAAAAATAAACAATAGCATCATCCAACCACTTGATTTCAAAAGCAGATCAGAGTCTCAGTGACACTGTGTATGTAGTGACAGTGAAAGCTGAACCAGTGGGTCTTTGAAATCATACTTGTCATAGGCCATCGTGCTTGGTCCAGTAGAGTCCGTGAAGAAGAGGACGGTCTTCATCAAGATGGATGGACACAGGGGCCCTCCACAATGGGCTCAAATTTAGCAACGACAGGAGGATGGGCAGGACCGGCAGTGCTTTCTTCTACTGCACGCAGGGTTGCTTTCTGTCAGACCAGCTTGACGGTGCCCAACAGCGACAAGAACAAGATTCACAGTAAATCACCTGTTGAGGTTCCGGTGTGGATGAATGCGGTTAATTGGTTATTCAAGAATTTCCAGTGCTTATGTGGCTGCTAAAATATAGGCTCTCGGTAGGCTTTTTTGGTTCTGTTCTTTCAGGAAATATCGCAGAGACCAGTCCCTGGAGAAGGACTTCATGCTCGGTGATGGAGAGGCACAGCCAGAGAGGAAGGCCCTGGAGGAGAGGGATTGACACAGTGGCTGCAACAATAGAGTCAAGCAGAGGAACAATTGTGCGGATGGAGCAGGACCCGCCGCGGCTCCTTTGACGAGCAGGGCAGACTGATGACGTCTGTACTGGTTGGTGCCTCACTGCTGAACTTGGGTGGAACTTCACACCATTTTCAGGAGACTGCGGCTGCCCTCGTGGCCACTGGAGACTTGAGGTTGTCACCCTTGGGTGGGAGTGAGTTATCCGGCCTTCAGGTGAAGGAACAGGAAGGAGAGGTCAGAAGGAGTCGGTCGGGCAGGCGGAGTCTTCTCCCAGAGTAGTCTCAAACGCAGTTCCTTGTTGGGTCCCGCCCCGCTGGAGAAGTCCTACACACCAGGCAACACACCCGGCTGGGTGGCGTTTGGTGGGTTTGTCTTTGGAAAGGATAAAGAAGCGATCCTATGACCTACAACCCATGGTCCTTAAGTTCAGTCCTACTCAGAGAGGCGAGAAGGCAGAGCAGACCTGCCCCCATGGCGTTTCCAAGGCTGTCCCCTTTACTGAAGAAGCCCTGGAGGCCTGCGGATTAGGGGTTGAGACAGGGGGTGCCAAACTGCAAGGTCAGCTGTTCAACCCTCCGAGCCACTTCATAATAGAAGGAGGAGGCTGCTGCTCCCATTAAGATTTACAGTCTCAGAAACCCTCCCTGGGCCTGCTCTGGCTCAGAACGGGTTGAGGGTTGTTTTCATCTGTACAGACGCAGACAGCCACATCCTTCTCCCACCGAGAAGTTTGTGGGTTTGAACCTCTGACCTTTCCTTCAGTTATGAGTCAGGCGCTATCACCTTCTTTCTTCACCAGTAAAATGGGGCTAAATAATAAATCTTGGGGTGACGTTTTGAACCCTGGTGGCGTATCGACTGCTAATCACAGACTCAACTGTTCAAAACCACACCTGTGCTCTGTGGGGACTAGACAAGGCTAATGCCACGAAGAGTGACAGTCTAGGAAACCCACAGGGACGGTCCGGCCCCATCCTATAGGGTCGCTATGTGCGGGCATCTACTCAATTAAGGTGAGTTTGGTTTGAGTTGATCTTGTCTCAGAAACCCACGGGGCAGCTCTACCCTGTCCTGTCGGGCTCCTATGAGTTGGAATCAATTTGATGAGTTTGAAGGTTTTGGGTTTTTTGTTTGTTTGGATGGGGATAGTCATTGTTTTGTGGAGTGGTTTTGAGGCAGAAATAACACTATAGACTACTGTTTTATCTTCCCCACCCCCACCATTGAGGGTCAAGGGATCCACCTTTGTTTCATGGGCATAGGTGAGTACAGGACCCTTGATAGGGTTCACAGCCAGGGCCTCGCCCCAGCGACGGCTTTCCCCACCCATTTCCCCCGGAAGCAGGTCCATCAGTCTCCTCTTCCTTGGCCCCACCTTCTCTGAACGTGAAACGCTCCCAAGGGCCCAGTGCTCCCGTCTCTCCACACCATCTGTGGGCATCTCCTCTCAACCTCCTCTCCTCAGTCCTGTTGAATTTCTTCTCAGCAGTCTGTTCAAGCGGTAAGACCTAGGTCCTGACTCCATTGGCCTCTTCCCTCCAATAACCCCAATTCACCCACTCGTTCTCTCACCCTCGGCCTGGGTACCTTGAATTCTCTCACAGACGCGGGGGCCTGGATAAAGGCTGCAGGAAAGTGGACTAGCAAGAGAATGGAATATTTGCCCAAGAACTTTGTGAGATGCCCCTTGTGAGTGGGAGGTGTCAGTAATAAAACTAAAAGCTACAGTGAGCCCTGACAGGGCTGCCTCGCCTCCCAGGAGCCCAGAACTTCCTGCTTTGACAGGGTGCGGTCTTACCCCTTCTCTAACTCTAGTTTTGGAATATTTTCCAAAATATTCGAGCTTTCCTTCTTCTCTGCCAGGTTTCTACCTTACACAGGTTCATGAGTTCCAGCTTGGGAGGGTTTTACTGTACTTCAAAAGGCCTATCTCTTTTTTTAAAATCATTTTATTGGGGGCTCTTACAATTCTTACACAATCCATACATACATCCATAGTGTCAAGAACATATGTACATTTGTTGCCATCATCATTCTCAAAACATTTGCCTTCTACTTGAGCCTTAATATCTGCTGCTCATTTTCCCCTCCGTCCCCACTCCCCTCTACCTCATGAACCCTTCATCATTCATAAATTATTATTGTTTTGTTATATATTACACTGTCTGACATCTCCCCCTGCCCTCTTCTCTGCTGTCCCTCCCCCAGGGAGGAGGCTATATGTAGATTCTTGTAATCAGTCCCCCCTTTCCACCCTACATTCTCTCCACCCTCCAGGCATCGCCACTCTCACCACTGGTTCTGAAGGAGTCATCTGTCCTGGATTCCCTGTGTTTCTATTTGCTATCTATACCAATGTACATCCTCTGATCTAGTCAGATTTGTAAGGTAGAATTGGGATCATGGTAGTAGGGGGCGGAGGAAGCATTTAAGAACTAGAGGAAGTTATATGTTTCTTCGTTGCTACCCTGCACCCTGCCTGGTTCATCTCCTCCCCACAACTCTTCAGTAAGGGGTGTCCCGTTGGCTACTGATGGGCTTTGAGTCTCCACTCTGCACTCACCCACCTTTTCAATGCAAAAGGCCTCTTTCCAATTATGACCTCATCTCATTTTCTTGGTGATGTTCTTGCCCCAAACATGATGCCGTCAAGTGGATCCCACCTTAAAGCAACCCCCTAGGACTGAGTCGAACTGCCCCAGGGGTTTCTGAGACTGTAAACCTGAAGCAGACTGTCACGTCAGTCTCCCTCAGAGCGGCTGGTGGATTCGAACCACCAGCCCTGGGATGAGCAGTCCAATGCTTTAACTGAGGCTTGCTTGTGATGTCTCTGTGGACGGAGTGGTTGATAAGTGTGCAGGCTTCCACAGCTGCTGGGAGTCAATCCAGGTGTCCTCTGCCCCACAGGGCTCTGCTTTGCCCATGCAGGTGTCTGGACTGGTCCAAAGTGGGGGCTGCGAGAGGTGACACAGAGGACAAGGGATGGGGGGGGCGTTGTAAGTCTTGGCAGGGTAGCAATTTCTTCTTGTAAGCGGCCTAGGTAACAGGGGAACGTGACTCTAGAGAAAGGCACCTGTGTTAGATAGATGCTCCTTTGTCAGTTTGAGGATTAAGAGTGTGGTGGGGGGGAATCTAGCTTGTCAATCAGAGAGAGCCAATGAGATCTCTGTGTGGGCATGGCCTTCTCCTGGGAATTCTGGGAAATCCGGTAATTCCTTCGTGGAGGTAAGAGACATGATCTTTCTCAGTTCACTCCCTTGGAGGTTCTCTCTGCTACTCTCTGGGAGACATTGCAGAAGACAAGCCACATGGACGCAACCAGACCTCGGAAGCCGGAGAAGCCACAGAGAGACCCCTGTCAGCACTGAGGTGCTTACAAGGCCACTGGACCCAAAGACTTTCTACCCACTGGCTTGTGATCGTCCTGCATTTGGCTTCATTGCATGTGTTTCGTGAGTCTGAAGAGGACTTTATAGATTGGCATCGGACATATGGACTAATATCAGACTTATGGACTTGCTCTGGACTGGGTTGGGATGTTTTCTCAATGTTCTATTCCTCTTGTATAGAAATCTTTCTTATACACCTATGTGTGTCCGTGGATTTGTTTCTCTAGTCCACCCAGACTAACGCAACACCTAATGAGCAGGTGGGAAGTGGGGGAGCGAAGGCAGAGTCCATGTCGACTCACAGCAACCCTGTAGGGCAGGGTGGAGCTGCCTCCCGGGGTCTCTGACTCTGACTCTTCTTGCCCCATCTTTCTCCCACGGAGCGGCTGGTGGTTTTGAGCTGCTGGCTCTGAAGTTAACAGACCACCGTGGAGCCACTATGCCCCCAGGGCTCTCTGAAATTGATGCACACATGGGGAGAAGGGACGGGAGAGGACTGTGACCAAGGATGCCCATGGGGCTCCTTCGTGGGTGAGAACAAGGCCTAGAGTGTAGCCACTGGTTGTGCTCAGTTGTAGCCGAGCAGCAGTGATGGGTCTCAGCTGGCCTTTCCAAGCAGGTGGAGAAAGAGCTAGACCTGGTGCCAAGCCCCTTACAAGTATCTGACAGCGATCTTGAAACTGGTAGAGAGTCAGGGAAGCAGAGAGGCCCGGAGCCTCCTAGGAAACAAGGCATCTGAAAGTGGCCAGGGCCTTGTTGTTTTTCCAACTGGCATGAGGCCGTTTTCACACAACTTGCCTGGTCTTCCCAGCAGGCTGCTGAAAGGCACACAGGATAGAGCATGGACAGACAGGCCTCCCTCCTCAGGGCAGGCTCAGTGTCTGCTGTAGCTTTGCTTTGGGTCAGGTGAAAGGGGGGGTCTCTACATTAGCGGGCAAGGCAGAGCCCTGTCGGGGAGAGGACAGCTGGACTGACTCACGGCTTCCAGCCGGGGAAGCCTGAGCCAGGGAAGCAGGCACCTGTGCCTTATCCTGGATGTTGGGCTAGAGCACAGGAGGATTTCATGGTCAGGGGCACGGAGTAATTTATTTTCTGCAGGGGTGGGGGTGGTAGGCCACACAAGTGTGGGAACCTGTGCTGCACATCACAGAAGCCCAGCCCCTTAAAAGGAACCAGGTTTTGTGGAGTTCACAGGCAGATTGCGTGCTAAAAACCGTGAGACTGGGAAAGGTGCCAAGTGCTTTGGGCCAGTCAGGAGAGGTTCTTCCGGTGCCACCTAGTGTCCACCGTTGGACTGACTTTTCTCCAAAACTGGCTGAAGCCAGTCTGGGGCGAAAATCATGTATTTAAGGAATAACAAGTCACTGATACATTTTGCCACAGAACTGTTTAAACACTTAATTATTTCCCCCTGGAAGTCACATTTCTTAACCTTGCCTCTTAATTACACCGTTGTCGTTAGGAGCGGCTCAGAGCGGGCCTATATAAAGCCAAAAGACATCCTGGGCCATCCTCACAACCTTGTCAATCCGTCTGCTTGAGGGCCTGCCTCTCGTGCCACCCCTCCCCCAAGCATGGTGCCCCTCTCCGGGAACTGGTCCCTCCTGATACCGTGTCCAAAGGACACCTTGCACGGGGCTCATTTCATGAACAGTTCCTGGGGACAAACCAGGCCTTTGGACCTCATGAACTCCAAGGTCATAGAAGAAGGGATGCGCCCTGGAAGGTCTTAGGTCACGTGCGTAGCGACAGGATCCCACGAGGCTTGTTGCCCGAGGTGTCTGAGGAGCCGGGTCTTGGCTGAACGATGTGGCAGGTGCAAAGGTGTGCCGTGCGCTCTAGAGAGCTATGCCAACGTGTTAGCTGTAACTATTTTGATTGCACAAGCACTAAGCCAGGCTGGGAGCCAGGCTGGCACAATGTTCTAAGCGGTCAGCTCCTAACCAACAGGTGGTCAATTTGGACTCTCCTTCCAGGGAAGAAAAGACCGTATTAAAGTAAATATCTTGGAAACGGACGGACCCCTGGTTGGTGGTGTAGTGGTTATGTGGTGGGCTGCTACCCATACAGTCAACAGTTCAAAACCACCAGTGGCTCTGAGAGAGAAAGGTGAGGTATTCTGCTTCCGTAAAGAGTTTCAGTCTTAGAAAAGCACAGGGGAAGTTCTACTCTGCTTACAGGGCTGTTGTTAGAATCGGCTCAACGGCAGAGTGTGGGGTTTGGGCCTTGGAAACCCTGAGGCAGCTTTCCTCCATCCTATAATATCTCTGGGAGTCGGAGCAGGCACATAACTGCTGTCACGCCAGAGCCTGCCGACCCCCTTTCTAATCCACAAGCCAGGACGCCAAGTGTTACAATCTCTGGTGTACATGTGGGGAAACAGAGGCTCAGCGAGGTGAAATGACTTCCCCCTGGTCACATACCCGGCTTTCTGTCTACATCGTACATTGCCACGGTAACACTGGTGTGAGAAATTGCTATTCTATCACCCAGTCAGAGGCAGCAGGGACCAGTGCGTGCCAGCCATTGGATGACGGAAGGCCTGCGCCCTGATTAGGGGTTTGCCGTTTGGTAAAGAAGGGTGAAGGCTGGTAAGTTACAATCCTACCAGCTGAGATGGTTAGCTGTGCAAAGAGCCACACCCTCCTCCTCTCTGCCTGGAGTTGACTTTGACCTTCTAGGTTAGAGTAGAACTACCCTGTGGGATGCCAAGGCTGTAGACCTTTACCGGAGCAGAACGCCTCATCTTTCTCCCAGCCTCCTCCCAAGTGGTCGCTCCGTCATGTTACCTGCAGTACCTATGCTGCCATGGATTCTGGACTGTAACTCTCTACTTGAAGCGCTAAGATGTGGTGCTAGTTATATAATCTGATGTGCCAACTTGAGACTATTAAGAAGGGGTGGAGTTTAGCCTGTCAATCAGGTCACAGCTTGATGACCTCATTTAGAGCCTCTATGGAGATAAATAGCTCGCTGGAAGCAGGACACACTCTCTGCTTGACATTCCTGCTGACAAGACGCGTGGAGCTACACTGATGGCAGCCAGAGCCTTGGAGCTGGAAAGCTACGTGGAGACCCCTGCCAGAGCTGAGATGCTTCTACCACCACTAGATCCACAAGGCTTTCCACCAACTGGCCTGTGATCTTCCTGCACTTTAATGCTTTTCCACACCCCGCTCAACTCCACTGTCATGATCCCAATTCTACCTTACAAATCCAGCTAAACCAGAGGATGTACACTGGTACAGATAGGAACTGAAAACACAGGGAATCCAGGACAGATGATCCCTTCAGCACCAGTGGTGAGAGTGGTGATACCGGGAGGGTGCAGTGGAAAGGGGGAACAGATTACAAGGGTCTATATATAACCTCCTCCCTGGGGGGCAGACAACAGAAAAGTGGGTGAAGAGAGACATCTGGCAATGTAAGATATGACAAAATAATTTATAAATTATCAAGGGTTAATGAGGGAAGGGGAGCAGGGAGGCAGGGGAAAATGAGGAGCTGATATCAAGGGCTCAAGTAGAAAGCAAATGTTTTGAGAATGATGAGGTCAACAAAGGTACAGATGTGCTTTACACAATTGATGTATGTATGGATTGTGATAAGAGTTGTATGAGCCCCCAATAAGATGAATTTTTTTTTAAAAGAGTGGGCTGGTAACCACAAGGTCAGCATTTGAAACAAACAGTTGCTCTCCAGGAGAAAGATGAGGCTCTCTGCCCTCATAAAGATTTACAGCCTAGGAACCCACACAGGGAGTTCTGCTCGTCTTTGGCTGGATATGCGTTAGGATCGACTTAATGGCAGTGAGATTCCTAAACGTGCTTTAATACAACTTCCATGCGGCATGGTTCAACCACAGTAGATTCGGTAGGACACACATATTACAAATTTTATTACAGGTAATCAATTTATGTGATTGTGGGGGCTGGCCAGGAAAGTCATACCTCCACATAATACATCCTTCAAACAGTCATACTGATCAATCTCCTCAGAGCTGCAAAGTCCTTGTATGATATTATTCCTCAGCCTTTAATATCCTGCAGCTTAAATTTTAAGATATAATGTTAGCAATTATTCACACGTCCTATGTGCAATAGGGATTAAGAAAGAAAAAGAAACTTTGGTTAATATAAACCACAGGATCAGTGCATTGTTTAATGTGGCTTTTCTAGCAGAATCTCCCAGTTCCCACCAAATGATCTTTTCCTGCGTGAGTTTGGGTAAGAAAGTGGGTGGGAAGACACTGATGGGATTCACCTGCGAGTATTTGGCCATCCTGCTGTCTATTAAACTAGTCCTCTGAGAAGCCGGAGGAGGGAAATCTCACTACCAGCAAGAGCCAGCAGTGGTAGTGCATCTTCTGGACCCCAAGATCCCTACACAGTGAACCTCCAAGATCCATGAGACAGTTGTGAAATCAGAGGTGCAACTGCAGCAGAACCAAGAGACAGAGCAGGAAACAGAGTGGTAGGATTCCAGCCCACAGAGCAAGGACACTCTACTGCTTTGGGGCAGGAGGCGAGCTTGTGACACATAACTGGGGAAGCTGGGCTTGCTGATCCATGTAGTGGAGCTGAATATCTGCAGGCTAAGGCTTACTGGAGTGGGGAGCCTCTGGGCACTTCATTCAGGGAGCTGTGCTCCCTGTCCCATGGAACTTAAAACTAAATGAATGCCTTTCGCTTGAGGGTTTCAGCAGAGTGGCATGCTTTTTGTGCATTTGTTAGCAGCCCTGAAATAACTTTTTAACATGTTCAGATGAACAACGGTATATATGCTGAGCATTTCTTACTTCCATTGTAACTGCCTTAATACACTCTTTAATCATGAATATTATGATTTCTATGTGGCCATTGCAATCAGTTGTCGAATCTATATTAAAAAGGCAGCGTGCACTCGCTCTGTACGTTGGGTCCTCGTGATCTGGTCTCCACATTGCTCTTCCACTTTCACCTCTCAACGCCTTGCTACTTGCAACAATAGGCTCAAACATAGGAAGTCGTGTGAGGAGGGTGCAGGACGGGTAGGGGTTCATTCCTTCGTAGTGTTGCTGAGTCAAGGGCACCGACCTGAACCCCTGCCGGTGCCATCACCTGCAACCCGTGCCTGCAAGTGCCATTTTGAACTACTTGCAGGTTCCCGAACTGGCACCTTGCCAACTCATTCCTCCTTTCGTTCCTAGCTTGAGGCACGTCCTCTTCATCCACCAATCACTATCTTTAGAGCGTCACGTCCAGAGACAAATTATTTCTCCTTCTGATCTCTGATGTTTCTTCAAATTCCCCCTTCACATTTGCTCTACTAAACCATTGCAGGCTCCGAGAGAGGAACCATCAGCCCTCTCCCGCCGCTGCGCGTACATCCCGGCCGGCGCCGGGCCTGTCTGCAAAGTTCAGGAGAGAGCGCGCGCGCGCGGGCGGCGGTGCCGGGCGGAGCATGCGCAGTGGAGGGCGGCTCTACCGCGCAGGCGTTGGCGCCGCGCCGCGGCTTCGCTGCCCCCTGGCTCCGCCCCCTGGGTCGGGCCCGGCGCGCCGCGGTGACGTACGCGGAAGCGCCCTGCGGACGTCGGGAAGGCACTGGGAGCCTAGTGGTGGCTGCCGGTGACGGGCGCGGGGCAGGAGGGCTGGGACCGCTCGGAGCCCGTGCGGCGGCGGCCGCATGAGTCGGGGGGCCATGCCTCAGCCCGGAGCGTGGCCGGGCACAAGCTGCGCCGAGAAGTCGGCGCGGGAGGCGGGCGCCGTGGCAGCCAGCGGGCAACCCCGGCCCGCGACGCGGTGCCCGGCGGAGCAGTGAGTGCCCGGGGCGGGAGGGCGGCGAGCGGGGTCCCCTGGAGACCTGGGGCGGGCGACCACCGAGGACCGCAGGGGTGGGGCGCCTCGGTCCCGGGCATCCTCAGGTTCAAGTTCCGTCGTCCACGACTCAGAGAAGGTGGAAGACACATAGCAGAACTCGGGTACTAACGTCTTCCGGAGGGCCCCTCAGTTCGGGGGACACAGTGACATCTGCCCATCTGTGAAGTTACAGAACGCCCCGGACAAACCCGAGAGAGGAGCGTTTTAGTTCAACGCTTACTCCCAGTCGAGCTATCCCCCAAACCAGTTTGGGAAGAAAATAGGGTCGCCTCTGTGGCAGTCACATGAAAACTGAGCCACATACGTAGCGCTGGTTCTGGGAAGGCAAGTCAGTGCATGATGACAGCCCCCACCTGTCAGAGACTTCACATCCTCCAACCCCCTGTAATTTTTAAATAGGAACGTCCGTGCTGGCTAAGTCAATGGACTGGGTGGGTGGGGGAAGGGTGGATTGTAGAAAGCTGGAGCTGTGGGAATTCCCCTGAGGCGCCAGGCACACTTAGAATACCAAGATAGACAAGATCGCTTATAAGCAGCTTGACTCCAAAATCAAGTCAAACTCACCGCCCCTGTGGGTTCTTGACAGGAGTAGAAAGCTGCACCACTCTCCTGCACTGCTGGTGGTTTTGAACTCACATTGCGCTTAGCTGCCCCGTGCATAACCACTACACCGCCAGGACTCCTTAAATGGCTTGACAGGTGCCTTCGAGTGAAAATTGGCTTGTAAGGCATGTTCCATATCCCAAGGAGGAGTTTAGAGGCCTCAGATACAGTTTTATTTCATAACAGATACAATGTAGTAACCCTTGTGTGCGTAGTTCTTTTGTAGTTGCCTTTTATTGAAGATGGTATTGTTCACAGGGGGTGGGCTAACAGTCACCTGGAGAGTGAGGCAGGTCATCTCTGAGTGCAGCTGGGTGGGAGTGGTGGGGGGTGGGGGTAGGGGCTGAATAGAGCTTGTGCCCCTGTAGTCCAGCCTGTCTTTGCTAGAGCTTCAATATTTAAATAATCCAGATATCTCAACTTTGTATACTGTCACCAGTCGTTTAAATAACCACAAAACAGCACCCCAAGGACAGTTGTTGTTGATTCCATTCAGTGTTGGGACCCCATGGGCATCTGAGGAGAACTTAGCACCACAGGGTGTTCAAGGCAGTGACCTTTGGGAAGGAGATCACCGGGACTTTGTTCTTAGGAGGTGGGTTCTAACCTGAGACCTACCCCAGCCCCTTGTCTGGACTAAGTTGGAGAGTCTGCACTTCCGCCCCAGCCACACGCTGATTGCTGGCATCTTCCTCTAGCCTTGGTGGTTGGTGATGACCCTGTCTGTCCATGCCTGCTTCCTCACTCCCTGCATACCCTACACCCCCCCCCCCCCTTAGATGCTGTCCCTGTGCCTTGGCTGAACAGTGCCAAGAGAGGCAGAAACATTGACACCAAACTGTGCTTCCAGAAGCCTGCAGGTGGAATCATGGCAAACTTTGCTACTCGTTTTGCTTCCAGGGGAGAGCCCGGTGGTATAGTGGGTTATGCATTGGGCTGCTAACCCAAAGGTCAGTGGTTCAAAACCATGAGCCGTTCTGTGGGAGAAAGGTGAGGTTTTTACTCTGGCAAAGATTTGTAGCCTCAGAAACTCACAGGGGCAGGTTTACCCTCTCCTATAGGGTTGGTATGAGTCGGGATCGACTTGGCGGCAGTGTTTTTGGTTTGATGCTTCCCAGAGTCAGAGCTCTTGGGGATGTGGGACCAGGTGGGAAGGAGCGCTCTTTCCTGATGAAGTTTGTGTGGCAGTAAAACTATAGACTTAGATCTGAGAGGGTTGAAAACTCCCACCCAGCTGCTCGTCCTCCACACCCAACAACTCTTAAGCTCATGAGTACAGCCCCATGCCCTGTGGTCTGCAGGGAGTCTTCACCGGCCCCTCTCGCTTCCTCAGCCATACTACTTAGGATCATGCTTTTTCATGAGGACAAACGTCACGCGTTTGTCCCCCTGCCCTCCCCCCCATAGATACTTGAGTTTGTGGTGTATTTAAATAGCAGCCCCATGCCTTTTTCTTCCTGCCTTTGTTGCCTTTGGTTATCTCATTCCCTGCTGAGCTCCTAAAGTGGGTGAAACCAGACAAGAACAGTGAGAACAGATCCGATACTGACGGATCGCTTTGTGCATCAATCTTTGACCTTGGATTTTCTCATCTATTATCTCCATTTTTCCTGGCTCAGCAGCATGTGGGCCGTGAAGCGTGTTCACTTTGTGATTTTTTTCTCGGTGCTGTACTTCCCTGTGGAAACATTGCTGGCATCGTCTCAGTGTAATGCATGCATGACCCTTCCATGTCAGTCTGTGCAGTCTCATGCCCCCACGAACACCTCTTCTACGGTCACTGAGTCAATCCCTACTCATAGCGGCCCTATAGGGCGGAGCAGAGCTGCCCCTGTGTATTCCTGAGATTGCAGCTCTTTATGAGAGTAGACCGCTTCATCTTTCTCCTGTGGGACAGCTAGTGAATTTGAACCGCTGATCTTGCAGTTAGTAGCCATCCCTTTACCCGAAAGTGCTGCCTGAATTCCAAAACAGCCTAACAGGTAAGAGTAAATTCAGATACTAATGTCATCCCTCAGCTGAGGCCTTAGCGCACTGCTTCATCTTTTTGTTTCTGCTGTTGGCATCAAGGCCCTCCTTCCCACCCAGAGAGCTGTGTTTGTCTCAGGTGGGAGTTGAATGAAGTACACAGGGGAGTTTGTAAAGAAATTCCATGATCTCGTAGTCCCTTTTTTTCCAGAAACTCTTCGAAGCCCCCATTGTATTTGTGCCTGGAAATAGGCAGCACTGTACGATTGAGACATTTTATTCCAAGGAGTCATCTTTAATTCCGTGGGCAGTGACCGGCATTGGGATCAGAGCCAGCTTTTCAGCCGGTTTGCATTTTGGGATGCGGCTCTTTGTTTGAAGGGTGAGGTGATGGGTATGGGAAGGGATGGCTCATTTCCTAGGGAGTACAATAAGAGCCTGGGTGACGCAGTGGGTTACACTCAGTTTGAACCCACCGGTTGCTCTGAAGGAGAAAAATGAGACTGTCTGCTGCCTTAAAGGTATGCGGGCTCAGACTGTGCACCCCTCCCCCCAGGGAGCAGTTCTACTCTGTCTTATAAGGCTGATATGAGTCAGAAACAACGTGATGGCAGTCAGTTTGATTTGGACAATCAGAGGCTAGTTCTTTGGGACTCAGCTCACCCCATTTTCTTGAGGAAGAAAGCTGGGGGGAAGAGAGCCATAAACATCACACAGACACGCTGCTTTCTAAATCTCCTGAGGATACCAGCCTCCTTTGGACAGCCCTGAGGATGACTCATAAAGTGACTTAGGGTTCCCTTTGAAGAAATCTTAGGTCAGATGTAATTGACTCTGCTTAACACGCTGTCCTGGCAGGAGGTCTACACTGTCGGTCCCTGTCCACCCTGCCCCAACGTGTGACACGTGTGCTGTGCTCGCATCTTGCTGTCAGCTCAGCTAATTCTTACTGAGCCCCTTGAGGACCAAGATAATCCTCCTCTGCCATTGGTGTCCTGACCAGAAATCTTAGTGACGAGAACCTACCCCTTGGTCCTTCCCGTGTGTCCGATGGTGGGGCAGGGCTTGGATCTAGGGTCCAGGACAAAGCTTGAGTGTGAGCATATGTCTCTGAGCCCCTTTGAAATTGAAGGCAGCCTCGTTGTTACTTTTGTTTAGAGATGAATTTCTGATAAAAGCTGTGGCTTCTCACAGTGCCTGTGAATAAAAATTCTGGCACCTTCTTCCTGGACGTTGCTGTCCCACTGCACATCACGAGGTGCCTGGAGGATGCGGTGAAGGATGCTGGATGTGAGAGTAGTAGCTGGTCCCTCCAGAGGAGCTGGAGAGCCTGTTCCCGAGGTCTTGAGACTCTGACCTCATTGTTGCAGGTGACTAGATTGTCCCCAGGGACCTCTGGAAGACACACATCATAGCAAGAGTCAGTCATGGGGAAGAAGGGTGGAATTTTGGCCAGCATGCTGGTACTTTCCCACCTCTGGTGTGTTGTTCACCCATCTCCACGACCGCTGAGTGGTGGAGGAACGTGGAGCTGAGTGCCCTCTGCCCTTCCTGTGGCTGTGTGGGCAGGTCCATTGGTGTCACCCCACTTGGCACTGCCTTGCCACTCTTTAGGCCGTAGTTTTTCCGGACAGGCCAAGTCTGAATGGCAGGATTTAAATCACGGAGCTAAACAAAACCATTATCCGTTTAGCTTGTTAGGGGACTAAGGGGAGTTTGGATAAGCCCTGGTGGTTAGTAGTGGTTACTCATTGGGCTGTTAGCCACAAGTCAGCAGTTTGAAACCACCAGTTGCTCCAAAGGAGAAAGACGAGGCTTCCAATGGAAACTCACAGTGAGTCAATTCCAACACACAGTGACGCCATTAGAACAGGGTAGAACTGCCCCTGTGACTTTCTGAGACTGGAACTACTCTATGGGGATAGAAAGCCTTTGGAGATAATTAGTGGTCATTGAAATGGGAAAGTTAGAACCAAGCATGAAACAAACAAAATCTGCCATTATGTCAATTCTGACTCATCGTGACCCTGTTGTAGGACAGAGTAGAACTGCACCTTTGAGTTTCTGAGACTAACTACAGGAGTAGTAGGCCTCAACTTTCTCCTATGGAGCAGCTGTGGTTTTTAACTGATGACCTTGTGGGTTGCAGCTTAACTTGTAACCAACCACACCACCGGGACACCAAACCAAGATTTGGTAGTTGGAAATTACAGCCTTGGTGATAGCAACAACGTTAGCTAATGCATGAAAGAACTTTTGTAAAGCCAGTGACTCGGTCACTGGATATACTCGGGGAACTTGCTAGATAGAATACCCAGTCTTACATCTGTAGGAAGAGAGGATGGAGAGGTTCAGTATTACCAGTCAGAACAAGGCCACAGACTGATTATGGAACAGAACATCAATGTTCATGTAAGTTCAAGTTGGATCTGAAGAAAGTTCAGACAGATCCCTGAGAGGCAAGTGTGGCCTGCAGCCTATCCCACTTGAATTTAGAGACTATCTGAAGAATGGAGCGGCTGCGTCAAACAGTAACGATTGAAGACCAGATGAATTGTAGGAAGACATCACAGGTAAAGAAAGAAAAAGGTTAAAAAAAAAGACAAGGAAAGTAAAGATCAATATGTATGTCAAGAGAACCTGAAACTTGCTGTTGAATGTAGAGTAAGCAAGCCAAGTGGAAGACGTGACGTAAAACAGCTGCACAGAAGATTTTGAAGGGCAACTTGAGAAGACAACTTTTATGATGAAATGGGCACACCTGGAGTCAGCAGATCAGAAGGGAAGAACACACTTAGTGTTTCTCCAGCTGCAAGAACCGAGGCATAAGCCAAGTCTCTAGCTGCAATACTGGGAGATTCTGTACACAAACTATTGATACAGGAAGGGTCAAAAGGAAATAGGAGAAGTACACAGTCATGGTACCAAAATAACTGATTGATGTGCAAGCATTTTGGGAGGTAGCATTTAGTCAAGAACCAGTAGTGTCGAAGGAAGAAATCTAAGCTGCATTAAGTCATTCGTGGAAAAGAAGACTGGGAATTGACAGGATATCCCCTGAGCTGTGTTCATAAGCATACAGTGCTGAAAGTGCTCACTGGTCAAAGCTGAGGAACTTGTAAGACAACTATCCAGCCAGTCAGATCCATATTCATGCCCTTTCTAACAGGATATGTAAATTATGGGATGATATAAAAATATCACATGCAAGTAACTGATGTTGACGATAATCGAGAAGCTTTTGCAGCAGTACATGCAGGACCTGTGCATGGGCCAAGGGGCAGTTGTGTGGACTGAACAAGGGCACACTGTTTGGCTTAAAATCAGGAAAGGTGTGCATCCGGCTTGTCTCCTCTCACCACTCTTAGTCTGTGTGCTGTGCGCATAATCTGAGAGCTGGGCTACACGAAGAAGGTGGCATCAGAATTCAAGGAGGACTCATTAACAACGTAACGATGTGCAGATGACACAGCCTTGCTTGCTGAAGGCCAGGAGGACTTGAAACACTTCAAATACTGTAGTATTCAGTAGGCAGGACGTCTCACAATGAAGAAAATGAAAATCTTCATAACTGGTCCAGTCAGCAACTTCATGAGAATCAGATCCACAACCAGCAACACCCGGGGAAGCGGCCGTCAAGGGGATCAAAGGCCACGTTACATCAGGCAAATCTGTTGTAAAAGATCTCGTTAGAGTTTGTTTTTAAAGATACCCAAGCACGATATTTGCCGTCACTTCATATGTACGCAACAGCTGGTGAATGAACAAGGAAGACGGGAGAAGAGTGGATGCGTGTGCAGGAGGCGGTTGATGAAGAACACTGAGTGTGCCACAGACGGCCAGAAGATTGACCACACCTGCCACGGAAGAAGTACCCCCCCAAGTGTTCCTTAGAAGTGTGGCTGGCAAGACTTTATCTCACTTGCTTTGAACATGTTATCAGGTAAAGACCTACCTGTGGAAGGACAAGGACCTCAGATTTGGGAAATCATGCGGTCAGTGAGAGAGGAAGGACCTCAGCGAGTGGGTTGACCCAGTGGCTGCCACTCAGCTGAACGTGGCAGTGGTGAGGATGGCACAGAGTGGGCAGTGGCCTATCTGTTGTACAAGGGCTGCCGGACAGCAGACATTTGCTGTGTCGGTCTTCGGAGCAGATAGTATCCGCTGTAATTTAGTGTGTGCATCACATAACTCATTTAGCCTCATGTGTGACCTGCTTAAAGAAGAAGGAAGGACTTGCTAGCTGAAGAGTAAAGGAGTGAATCTTGTTTGTGAGAATTCTTAAATGGATATTTTGAAACAAATTGTCCTAAATTTACTTATTTTTCCTAAGGTGTTAGCATTGCTTGCGTTCTTCATTCTGTTTCAAGCCTCCTTTACTGTTTGTGGAAGGACATTTTGCTTTGAAGAGCAGCAAGACTGTGGACCTCTGATGTGCCGGAGTGGACATGCCCCCCGCCCCCCTTGTCCAGTGCCTGGATGGCTCAGTGAGGGTGGCTTTCCCTTATCATGGGAATATCCCCTTTACCCTGTGTGCTCCACTGCCTCCCTTTCCGTAAACATCCTGAGCCTGTAATTCTTTCTGAGCCTTAACCGTACATGTCATTTCATTCAGTCTTTTCAGCTTTCTTGATAATATTTATCGCTGTGTCTTCTGACACGCAAAATGCTAACTCAAAAGTTGATTGGGGAAATCGTTTGGGAAGAATTGCATCATTTTGTGTCCCCCCCCTTTTTTTCTCTTAAAAACTGCCCATGTGCGCGCATACACCTGAGTGTGTGTGTGAGTGCTTGCCTTTTGGTTAGCTGCATCTTCGGGTTGTTTAGCGGCTTCCTGTGCAATCAGACTGCCTGACCTTCCTTCACCTCTTAAAGACTTCTCACCGGGGTTGTTCTCAGAGTGGCCTTGCAAGGCCAGAGGACAATGTCCGCTGGTGTCTGTTGACCAAGGCAGTTAGTTGGTGGATACTCTTGCCCAAATCTGAGCAGAGACTGTATGTGGCCCCCATTGCTGGGACCTGCTCGGGGCTTTGGTCAGGTTCCATTTGGTGTGCTCTGAGCGCTACTCTTTGTGTCTGATCATCTCCCCTCTGCCGAGCTCTGCTGTTGGTTCTGCTGATTTCTTTCCTTTTTGCCTCCTGTCCTTCTGCCATTTGCTGAAATGGGTGGCTGTACCGAGAGCCTGCTCAACGTGAAAGATTAGGACATTAGAACCCTGTGTGGGTGGGGCAACCTTGGAGTCTCCCGAAGGGCCTCTATAAGAACATAGATTGGTGGACGGCTGGATCCCACAATTGGAAGGGGAACCACATAGGTCACATCCATCTTCTCCACTGTGACTCCAAAGACACAGGCTGGAAGGGTGAGGGGGGTGGAGTTGCTTGCCTGGAGACTTGCTTCTGATCAGCATGTTAGGGAAGGCGGGCTCCATTGACAAGTCTGTGGGGGAGGCATTGGACTCGCCCTCTTGCTCTGAGCTGGGCTTGGGGAGGCAGACTGAGTACAAGGTGGCAGGGCGATATCACTAAGCTGGCCAGGAGGAACTGCCATGCACGCCAGTCACCCTTTATTTTAGGTATCTGAGCCATGGCTGCTGTGAATCGGGTTTCTGTATGTTTCAGCCCTGGCACTGTGCCCAGGTGACATCACACCTTTTACTTGCAATCTCCCTGGAGTCAGGGCCCGCAGAAAGTCCGGCTCCCTGAGGTTGTCCCTTCATACCCTGGTGCTCACACCCTCTGGGGCAGCGGGAGAGGCTGCACATCGGGTGGACCGGGGCATTTGAGACCGGCAGTGCGGACAATACCTGCCTTGAGTGCTGTGTCCCATGGGTGTGAGTGCCCTGGAATGAACGCTTTTGCTAGCCTTTTTATGGGGGCGGGAGGTGTCAGTACTTTAGCTCCGAGGCCCCAGTCCAGTTGGTCAGGGCTGAGTGGAGGAGAGGGATAGCTGAGCCCAGCTCTCGCCGTCACACCAGCCACACCTGTGCAGGGTTGTGCAGGCAGCGTGCCGCGTTCAGGTTAGGTGTGAGCAGGCTGGGCCTGAGCTGTCCGGGCAGAGGGCATGGCCAGCTGCAGGGTTGGGTTCTGCACTGTTGGGTGATGTGGGGAAAACCGGTGGTGGTCCGGCTGGTGCTGTGGGCGACGGCCTGGGCTAGGCTCCTGCCCAGTCTGACTGTCCGCACCCCGCTTCCCCAAACCCTGCTGTGTGCGTCCTACACCAGTTGCTAGTGGGACGTGTCCTGTTCCATGTTCTCAGTCTGGCACCTTCTCTTTGTGGTCCTGCATCTGGAGCCCCAAGGCCTGACGGGGTGGGGTGGAAGGTGGTACGGGATGGGCGCATCATGGGAACTGCGACTGCGTAGCCAGTTCCTTGTGTTCAGCTCTGCTCTGCATGTAATCTGTGATGGCAGAGAGCGTCCAGCCCCTGAACTTTTCTGGAGCTTGTCTTCCAGTTTATCTCCCCGTCCCCATTGTGGGGCCCATCCTGCTCCTCCCGCCCCCTCCCTCGGTTGGCGCTCTGTGGCAGGCACAGCGCAGCAGCAAGAGCTGGTGTTTTTGTCCCTGTCGTTGTCATCATGGGAGAAGGGGGCCATCCTATTTTCCACCTTGGCTGCATCCAGCCCGTTCTCACGCACAGTGACCCTAGAAGTAGAACTGCTCCTTCAGGTTTCCTTAAGGTTTCCGAGTGGACATCTTTCTTCCGATGAGCAGTTGGTAGGTGTGAACCATTGACCTCGCTCACAGTTAGCCGCCCACTGCTTAACCCACCACACCACCAGGGCTCCTTTGGCACCTAGGGGTCCAAATTCGTTTGAGGCAGGGACAGAGCGCTGCTCCAGAGACAAGCCTGTGGAATATGAAAAGCAACGGTGACTTCGACATCTATAACCCGTTTGCTGTCTGCTGGCCAGCCCTCCCCCAGCTCCCCCAACAGCCCTGGGTAACTGCTTGTCTCTGCTTCTGCTTGCTGGCTCACCAACCAACCACAGACAAAGTGCTCCCCGACAGGAGAATGGGCTCAGCCACTGAGTAAGAACGCACGGGGCCGCATGTCTACACAATAGAGTCCTTCCTTGTGCTCTAACCTGCTTAGTGTTGGCAGTTCCTTCAGAGCAACTCTGCTAACATTTCCACCCCTAGTTATTTATCTTAATACTTGAGAGTTAATACATATATCATTCCATAGATCCCATTCCCATCTTTAGATGGCTCTTGTAATGAGTGAGAGCCATGAGCAGCCGTGGCAGCTGTTGAAACTGCTGGACGTGTGGGGTGGGGGGTCCAGTGTGACTTGGAAAAACTGGTGATCTCCTGGCCTGTTACCTCCAGTCGTTGCTATGAAATGGGCTTCTGGCCACACAGAGGGCTGGCAGGCGCCTGCGTCCCCAGGGAGCGTGTAGTGGACTGTGTGTCCCTGGGGACCTGTTCAGGAGGTGGCAGTAGACCTGGGAAAGAGGCCATGGGACTGAGTCAAGTTGAAGTCATAGACAGGCTCACTTAGGGAGACCCTGGAAGTGGAAAAGAGCCACAGACAGCCGGCGTGTCTCATAAATCCCATCTGTGGTGGGAGGAGGGATGGCAGTGCGGTGCGCTGTCGACTTGTCTGATTTCGGTGTGATTTCAGCGAGGAGGACCTGTACCGAGCTGCGGATGAAATCGAGAAGGAGAAGGAACTACTCATCCATGAAAGCGGGCCGTCAGGTACGTTCGGCAGTTTCATTGATAGCGCCTTTACTGGTTACTGTGGCCACTGCTCTTCCACCGGGGTGCACTTCCCAGAGCTCCTTAAGCAGCTGGTCCTCCTCGCCCAGCTGGGCCCTGTCACCGGAGTCTGCTGGGGGACAGAGGGGTGTCCTGAGGTTCTGGAACCTTCCTGCCACTCTTCTCCCACCTTCTTCCTGTCCACCTCTCGTCTGCAGCTGTGAGGGGGTTCTGTGTGGTGTCTGGGTACCACCCTTCTCCATGTGGACTTCCTTCTCTGCTCAGAGCCAGCGGTGGTGCTTGAAGCCCATCTCATTTCCGACTGAAGGGCTTGTTGAGAAACTGGCTTGCACCTCCGTGTGCTGATGGCCACAGGGCTCCCATGACAAGAAAGAGTGAGACCTTGTGCTCAGGGACACTTGTTTGTTCCCTCTCGGTTTCCTGACCCAGGGTCTGTGTTCTTCTCCCCACCCACCACGCCCTGTCACACACGGTTTGCCTGGCCTCATGCAGGAGCCAGGTCGGGCTGTCCCAATTTGGAGTTGATTTTGTACTGTGGAGTCGATGCCCATTCATAGCCACCTCAACAGGTGGAGAAGAGCTCTCCTGTAGGATTTCTCAGACTGCAGTCTCTATAGACATGAGCCCTGGTGCCCTTGTGGGTTAAGTGTTGGGCTTTGAAATGCAAGGTTGGCAGTTCAAGCCCCCTGGCCTTGCAAACCCCTGTGGAGTGGTTTGACTCTGCCCGGTAGGGTTGCTATGGGTGGAAATTGACTCAGTGACTTAAGTGACTCCTTTGGTGTTTTGGCTTCCTCTTTACAGAGGTTGAATTCTAGGTCTTTCTCCTCCCGAGCTGCTGGGTGGGTCTGAATTGCCAGCCTCTCAGTCGGCCGGGTCGGCCTTCGTGATGGGTGTGGCTGCTGTCCCTGAGAAGCCGCTCTGTTCCCTTTCCTATGACTCTGACCGTGCTGCCAGGTGCTCAGCCGGCTCTTTGGAGATTGCTGCCTGTCTGTGTTTTCCTCTCCTTTCTATCCATTCAGAGGGTCTATTTTCCCTCCAGATTGGCCTGGCCTTTTTTGTGGCTGTGAATTGCTAGGATCCTGGTGGCACAGTGGCTGAGGCTCTTGGCAGCCGAGAGAGGTGGGCAGTTCTTACTCACCACGACTCTGGCAGAGAGCAGAGGCTGTCTGCTTCCATAGGGTGCACAGCCGTGCCGGTGGGACAGTTCAGCGTCCTACAGGGTCCCTGCAAGTTGGAGTGGGGCTTTTCCTTGGATCTTCCTCTTCTGCAGGGGTGACCCCAGGCTGATAGGACGTGTGCTTGTTTACTAATCTATAGCGAACAGGTTCTATCTGCTGATCTTCCTAACCTACAAAGAGGGGTCTCTGTGTGCCCTGCCCCTCAGCTGCCGCTGCTGCTGCCTCCTCCTCCAGCCATTGCCAGAGCCACTAAGGACAGACCATGCCCCCTGTCTCAGCTGCGAGTCCCCAGCCTCCAGTTCATCAGCTGGCACCGATTAGCCATTCAGTAATGCTTGTTGAATGTGCTTAAAGATAACATTTTCCTTTTATGAACCTCTTCCTCAGTAATAAATCATCGTATGTTATTTCTGTGTGTCTAGTTTAATTTCCGGGCGGCCATATACATCTTTTGGAAAAGGAAGTCAGGCTGGGTCCACTAGTTCACCCCACTCTCTTCCTAAAACTCATGTGCTCCTTTTCACATGCCCTAGCTAGCGCGCATGCAAGTGCACACACACGCACACACACACACTTCATGGCTGTGCATGCGACTCAGCCTTGCTCCTCACCTCCAACCTTGCAGGTTCAGCAGGCACAACCTGGCAGCCCCTCTTCACTGTGTCCTTTGTCTGGTCATACGTCGACTCTGATTTCGAGGATGTGTGACTAGTTGAATGACTGGCTAGCGCTCCAAGCATTTCATTCACAGGTAGTGCCCTGTGGGACCGGGGCTGGATAGACAGGTGTTGTCTTTGTGTAATGGAGGCACAAAATCTTAAATGTGTTTTCTCGTACCTTAGACGATTCCGTCTTTGATTAGGTAAAGGAAGTTTTCACAGACACCTGTAGGCCGGGCACTTGTAAGTAGCTGAGAGTAGCCAAACAAGCCCCTGCCCTCAAGGAGCTGAAGCCTCACTGAGGGGTGGAGGGTGAAGGGAGCACTGTAGATGAGAAACAGAGATAAGCTCTAAGAAGAAAACCAAGGCATCGCGAGGGGAACAGAGAATGCAGGCCTGTGTGCACGTGAGATGTTAGGATCGAGGGCTTGGGAACTCGGGCAGAGACCCGCTCGGAGTGAGGGAGCAGCCCTCCGGGGAAGGCCTGGGAGGGCTCCGGGTGGGGCTGGAGCAGTGTCAGTCCCCGTGTGGGCAGTCCCCGTGTGGAAGCTGAGGCCAGGCGGGCCTTGTAGGTGAGGACCTCACTCCGTGCCTGGGCATGATGGAGGTAGCTGACCTGTGGGGTCATTCCTCTCCCATGGGATCCAGGACAGAGGCGGTGGTGTCCGGCCCAGGGTGTGGTTGGTGGGCGAGTCTGCCTTGGCGGCAGTGAGGCAGGAAGGGAGATCCGGGGAAGCTGGGCTGGTGTCCTGGCGGTGCTTTACGTTCCTGTCTTTCGTTTGGATTCCTTGGCAGAGCTCCGGCCGAGTGTGGCTCCAGAAATGGCCATCATGGACTACTGCCAGAAAGAATGGAGGGGAAAGACGCAGAAAGCGACCTGCATGAAAAAGGTACTGCAAGTGCGTCCGCACACATGTCAGACGCCTGTCCTCTGCTCTTTCAGAAGCTAGCTAAGATGGCCGTCACTAGACGACTTAAGTGTTGCTGTTCTAACTTTAGACATGAGGCAACAGACCCCACGGGTAAGGGACTTGTTTCGAGTCCCAGTGCTGGCAGTCCTGGGTGTAGGATGGGCTTGCATTCGGATGGCTGTGTCGTGAGTCATTTCCTACTTAACCTGAGCATGTGTGCGTACACCTACTCCTCACTTATCTATCTGATATCTGATATGTCAGACTTACAACAGTAGTGGGGGAAATCCAACTATTGAGAGCATTGACGATGGATGGCTGGCAGAAACGCCAAGCCACAAGGTTGGAGTGACTTTGACTGTGATGGTTACATGTCACCTTGTCTGGGCTTTAAGTCCCAGCAGTCTGGCACTTACATAATGAAGCATGTCGGCAGTCGTGTACTGGTAATGGTCTTCCTCCATTTTTGTATAGCACTGATATTTGCATAACAAAACCTGGTCTTTGGAACCATGTGGATAAGTGGGAAGTAGCTGTGTGTGGCGTGTGTCCATTATTAATGCCTTTTATTTCCAGTATCATCTTTGAACATCTGAGAATGTCACCTCAGCAAATGACACGCTGCCACGTAGTACACACTTACTACGAGACATACCACCTACAACAGCTGGTCAGAGTGTGGCTGGCCACAGCTCAGAAAGCAGCACCCTGTAAGTGGGGCCGGCCTGTACTGATGGTCAGCATAAGTTAGTGGGAGCTGAAGTTCCGTGTGCCATGGGCATGACTCCCCGTCTGCACTGGGCTAGCTGTTGCTCCTCTTGACCTGCTGTCAGCAGAACCACAGGGCAGCAGGGGCGGGCCGAGTCATCCTCCACTGTCCCACTGTCCCTCCGGGTTTGGGTTTTAGCCCTTGAGTCCTAGGGGCCTTCCTAACCCGCACCCCGTGACATACACTGGGCCTCCTGCACTGTGGTGCTGCTGTACTCGTTGGGGCCGATGGGGCCAGTCCCCATGCTTAAGCCAACTCCCGGACCAGCCTGCTCAGACCGCAGGCCTCCCAGTGCCCCACAGGTGTGTGTCCTGCCCTCATTCCTCAGTGTAGGGTCAGTGTGGCACGCTGCTGCTGGCTTTCCAGCCTTCTACTTGGCCGTGTTT
Source organism: Tenrec ecaudatus (assembly GCF_050624435.1). Classification (NCBI taxonomy): domain Eukaryota; kingdom Metazoa; phylum Chordata; class Mammalia; order Afrosoricida; family Tenrecidae; genus Tenrec; species Tenrec ecaudatus. The sequence continues at coordinate 13,203,275 of NC_134531.1, forward strand.
GGGAACAGCTAAACCATATCTTTGGTTCACTCCCCTGTTGGAATTATTTAAAGTTTGAATTTACTTGTACCTGTCATTTTGAGAGAAATATTTTCAGCCTTTGTTTTTAAGTGTTTGTTAATATTTACAATCCCCGCCCCCTTTCCATGTTTGAATGCACTTGCCCATGTTTACCAAAACTGGTGCATGCTTCAGCAGGGGTCTCGCATCCTCATGCCTGTGTGGAACGCCACTGGCTTGCCACCTTCATGGCTCTGAGAGCAGGTGGCAACTCAGACCCTGAAGGTCTGGGGGGCAGGCATGCTGTGCCAGGCTGCCCCCATAGGGACTCAGCATGAAGAATGTGGGCCTCTCCTTCTCCAGAGCACTCTCTTGCCGTGGCCATGTGCTGACTGTGCCGGCCAACCTCTCTGTCGGCTGGGCCTGCCTCATGTCGCTCTCCTGGCAGATAACCTGGAAGCCAGCGTCTCAGCTGTGCTTCCTCGGCCGTGTCCTCAGCAAGTTCACTGCCTCGGCCTCCCTGGTGGATGGCTTTTAGCCAGCAGACTCTTGAAAACTGTCCCTCAGGATGTCTTCTGGGCCATCCCACCCTTCCACACGCAGGCACCTGTGCTAACACCAGGTTCCGCTCTGTCGGTTTCGCTCCAGGACAGGCCTGACTGCAGGCCCGTCTGCAAAGTGTCCCTTTGTGCCTCCTCCCACCTGCCCCTGTGGGGGCCAGTGCTGATGACAGCTGCGGGTGCGGGTGGGGTTAAAAGGCCATGCTTGTCTACAAGCAGACCTTGGATTTGGGGCAGTCTTTGAAAAGTCAGTGTATAAACCCTGATTTACTTCTCAAAGTTGACTCTCCCCAGTTTGGGGAAATGCTGTGTCCAAGGTCCTCTGGGCTGGGGGCATCTTGGGGAAGCGTGCACCTGGTGGGTGGGGTGGGCCCACGTATGCTCAGGGCTGGACATGCCCTGCTGGAGAAGTTAGCCCATCAGTGCCTGGGCACCAGCCACGGGGGTTCCCGTGGTCTTTCTCTGCGTGCTTCAGAACCGTCCAGGGGGAGGGCGGTCTCCTGTGATGGCATGTGTCACAGCCCATGTTCAATTCTCCATCTCACCTCCAGCCTGAGCAAAAATGGCACCCAGTCTCCCTGTCTTAGGGTTAACAGCCCCCACACGCAGACATCCTTTAAGTACCTAGCACCCTGGCCTTTGACCTGCCTCCTTAGGACGGAGGTAGGAAGGAGTATGTCCTCCGTCCCTCTGCCTCTTCATTACAGAGGAGGGTCGGCAAGCCCTCAGTGTTACCTTGCTCAGTGAGTGGTGGTAATGATTGCTTTGAAGTGGCTGCAGTGCCCCACGCGCACGGCCTGGCCATTCTCCCCACAGGACAGCCACGCGTCCCTGCATCTGCAGGCAACAGTGACCCACTGTGGACTCTCTGACACTCTCCCTCAGGGCTACGAGGAAGTCGCTCAGAAATTCACCTCCATCCGGCGTGTCCGTGGTGATAATTACTGTGCACTGAGGGCGACACTGTTCCAGGCTATGAGCCAGCCGGCCGAGCTGCCCCCCTGGCTGCAGGACCCCGAGCTCACACTGGTACGTGAGCTGCCGCCGCAGGTTTGAGTCTGAGTATCTCATGTGGCTGTGTGAAAGACGTGCCCGTCTTGTCTGTGCTGCTGCTGGGGGGTCCTGGGACCTGGTGCTGGTGACTGCCCTGGGCTGTGAGGGGCCGGGATGGCTCAGTGCAGGGGGCCTGCATCCCAGAGCAGGAAGGGATCCACAGAGAGGCTCTGCCTCGTGTGGCCTAGCCACGTTACGGTTGTGTGACTTCAAGTGGGTGATAGGTTTTAGGCTCCAGACCCTGCCGGGGTTAGAAAGCATGTGTCTTACTGGGTCCAGGAAATGAGTAGACCCCTCTGCCAAGTCTGGCTTTGGGGGCAACTGAGCTGCCACTCTGGAGGAGGTATAGTCATGTGACCTCGGGAGGTGGCCCTTGTTGGCTCTGGCAGTCTGAGCCCTGTGGGGGAGGGTGGCTATCAGTCAGCAGTGTGCCCATGCTGCAGGTCACCAGGGTCCCATCACACCAGGCGGCGGTGGCACCCCACAGCTGATTCTGGACTGGCTGTGCAGAACGGGCAATGCGACAGTAACTAGAGGAAAATCTGTAGTCTCTGCTTAGTTAAAGGCAAGAATTGGCTTAACTTTCCATGCTGCTAAAGCAGCAGTTCTCAACCTGTGGGTCATGACCTCTTTGGGGGGGGGGTGTGTGTCGAACGACTCTTTCACAGGGGTCGCATAAAATCATCAAACACCATAAATAATTCACAATATATATTTACATATTATTTTGTGATTAATCACTATGCTTTAATTACCGTATATACTTGAATATAAGCTGACCCGAGTATAAGCCAAGGTACCTAATTATTACCTGAGAAACCAGAAAAACTGATTGACTCGAGTGTAAGCCTAGGGTGGAAAATGCAGAAGATATTGGTGAGTTTCAATAATCAAAACAAATGAAAATAAAATTACTAAAACTTGAGACATCAGTGGGATAATGTATTTAAATATTTATTTTAAATAAAAAACAGAAGTAAAAGGACAAGTCATTTAACTTTAGTAAACCAGCACAGTAAGTGTAAAATAGGTTCAACAAAAGCAATAAAGTATCAACAATGGGGGGGAGTGGGGAGGGAGCGGAAAAAAGAGGACTTGATGCAAAGGGCTTAAGTGAAGAGCAAACACTTTGAAAATGATTAGGGCAAAGAATGTACAGATATGTTTTACACAATTGATGTATGTATATGTATGGATTGTGATAAGAGTTGTATGAGCCCCTAATAAAATGTTAAAAAAAGTAATAAGTACTAAACTTTGAATAAAAGAGCCATAAATGAAAAAAAAGGTATCAACAATGATATTTTTTTATTAGGGGCTCATACATCTCTTATCACAATCCATACATATACATACATCAATTGTATAAAGCACATCTGTACATTCTTTGCCCTAATCATTTTCAAAGCTTTTCCTCTCCACTTAAGCCCTTTGCATCAGGTCCTCTTTTTTCCCCTCCCTCCCTGCTCCCCCTTCCCTCATGAGCCCTTGATAATTTATAATTTATTATTTTGTCATATCTTGCCCTATCCGGAGTCTCCCTTCAACCCCTTTCTGTTGTCCGTCTCCTAGGGAGGAGGTCACATGTAGATCCTTGTAATTGGCTCCCCCTTTCCAACCCACTCACCCTTCTACTCTCCCAGTATCGCCCCTCACACCCTTGGTCCTGAAGGGATCATCCACCCTGGATTCCCTGTGCCTCCAGCTCCTATATGCACCAGTGTACAACCTCTGCTCTATCTAGTCTTGCAAGGTAGAATTCGGATCATGGTAGTTGGGGGGGAGGAAGCATCCAGGATCTGGGGGAAAGCTATATTCTTCGTCGGTGCTACATCGCACCCTGACTGACTCATCTCCTCCCCTAGACCCCTCTGTGAGGGGATCTCCAGTGGCCGACAAATGAGCTTTGGGTCTCCACCCTGCACTTCCCCCTTCATTCACTATGGTATTTTTTTTTTTTTTGGATGATGCCTTATACCCGGTGCCTTTGGCACCTCGTGATCGCACAGGCTGGTGTGCTTCTTGCATGTGGGCTTTGTTGCTTTTGAGCTAGATGGCCGCTTGTTCACCTTCAAGCTTTTAAGACCCCAGACACTATATTGATAGCCAGGCACCATCAGCTTTCTTCACCACATTTGCTTATGCACCCATTTGTCTTCGGCGATTGTATCATGGAGGTGTGCAGCCAATGATATGATTTTTTGTTCTTTGATGACTGATAACTGATCCCTTCGGGACCACTCGATCACACAGGCTGGTGTGTTCTTCCATGTGGGCTTTGTTGCTTCTGAGCTAGATGGCCGCTTGTTTATCTTCAAGCCTTTAAGACCCCAGACACTATATCTTTTGATAGCCGGGCACCATCAGCTTTCTTCACCACATTTACTTGTTCACCCACTTTGGCTTCAGCAGTTGTGTCGGGAAGGTGAGCATCGTAGAGTGCCAATATAATAAAAGAAAATATTCATGCACTGAGGGAGTGCTTGAGTAGAGGCCCAAGGTCCTTCCGCCACCTTAATACTAAACCTATAAATATAGACACATAGATCTATTTCCCCATCCTCATATATATATTTGCATGTACATGTCTTTGTCTAGGCCTCTATAAATGCCCTTTGACTCCTAGCTCTTTCCTCCATCTCCCTTGACTTTCCTCCTGCCCTACTATCATGCTCCGTCCCCATCTGGGTTACAGCTGTACCTCTTCTTTACGTTACCTTACCCTTGATCATTCCCTATCAGGCCTGCCACTCCCCCCTCACCACCAATTTAGGTCCCATGTTGTTCCCTTATCCCTGGGTTTGTTAACACCACTTCCTTACCCCCTCCCCCTCCCCCACCCCAAGTCCCCCCAGAACGGTTGGTCCCGTTGTTTTTCCTCCAGATAGTTCAACCAACCTGTCTTAAATTTAGACCCGTGGAGATAATAACATGCACGAAAACAAGACAGAGGAAAACAAAGCAACAGTAAACAACCAGACAACAAAACAACAAAAAACCACTGACAAAAGAACAAAACAAAACACATCAAGAAAGAAAAGCTTGTAGCTAGTTCAAGGATCGTTTGTTGGCCCTTAGGAGCATTTTCCAGTCCAGTCTGTTGGGGCACCACACCCTGGCCCCAAAGTCCACTTTCAGCATTCCCTGGGGACCTTGCCACTTCATTCCCTTGCTGTTCTGCTGCACTCCCCCAGTGATTTGCCTCGGTGTGGTGGGATCAGGTCAGGTGCAATTCCCACACTGTCTCCGGTGCTGTCCCCTGTATCGCCCTTAGTCACTGATTGGCATCATTTCTCATAGTGGGGCCAGCCATGTTGTTCTCTCTGTGGACTGGTTGCTCTACTCAGGAACATCATCCTCACGGCCTTGTGGGCCAGGCTGTGCTCCACTCTCTCCTCCTGCCCCTTCATCTGCTCCCGTGTGCTCTGATCAGATATGTCCCTCTCCCGGAGCTGTAGAATCAATGTCGTCCTTTGAAACAAATTTTTCTCGGGGGAGGGGCAGGAATCTACTTAATTTTTGGTGCTGGGGCCAGCCTCCCAGACCTCTCCACTGGTTCCCTACACCTTGCGGCACTGGGTTGAAGTCTGGTCCCACTTTCCCTGTGGAGATATAAACAATACCCTCCCCTTGGGTGGATTAGTGCCCCATGCCCCCACTCCCCTTTTCTTCCTTATATTCATCCTTTTATTTTCCTTTCCTCACCTCCTCCACCATTGTCTACCATGTGCATCCCTGGTTTTGATCTGGTCTCTGCCATACTACACAGTCTTCACCCCAAAAATGTTTGTATACAGTAGCTTTTTCCCCTATGCCACTTTTGCTTTTTAAAAAAATTTTTAATTCTTACCTCAGCGGGCTCATGTTGTACTTGTCCTTTTGTGCCTGACTTACCTCGCTTAGCATGATTTCCTCCAGTTCTTCCCATGCCGCTATGTGCCTCATACGTTCATCACTGCTTTTTAGTGATGCGTAGTACTCCATTGTATGTATATACCACAGTTTTTTAATCCACTCGTCAGTTGATGGAAATTTGGGTTGCTTCCAGCTCCTTGCAGTTGTGAACTGTGCCACAATGAACATTGGAGCACAGATGTCTGGTCTTGGTTTGTTTCTTGCCTCTTCTGGGTATATGCCCAGTAGGGGGATTGCTGGGTCATATGGTAACTATTTCCATCTGTTTTAGGTGTCGCCAGATTGATTTCCATAGTGGCTGTACGTACTTACAGTCCCACCAGGAGTGGATGAGAGCTCCTGTCTCCCCACAGCCCCTCCAACACTTGTTGCTGTCTGATTTTTTGAATTGGGCTACCTTTGAGGGTGTCAGGTGGTACCTCATTGTTGTTTTAATTTGCATTTCTCTTATGGCTAAAGATCGGGAACATTTTCTCATATGTCTGTTGGCCATTCGGATTTCTGCCCCTGTGAAACTTCTGTTCAAGTCCTTTGCCCACCTCTCAAGTGGGCTATTAGTTTTTTTCTTTTTGGAAGCTAGCAGAGTACTGGAGATTTTAGTAATAAGGCCTTTGTCTGATGTGTCATTGCTAAAGATGTTTTCCCATCCCTTATTACTCTCTTGGTGACTCTCTTATTACTCTCTTGGTGAATTATTTAGATGTACACAAGTGTTTTATCTTCAGTATATCCCATTTGTCAATTTGTGCCTCCTCTGTGTTTGTGTCCTTCCCTATTTCTGATAGACTGTGTATTCCCTGCGCCAAAGTTCTCAAGTTGGTCCCAATTCCCTCATTGATGGCCCTGATAGTTTGGGGTTTAACTTCAAGGTCTGTGATCCACCTTGAGTTTATTCTTGTGCATGGAGTGAGATAAGGGTTGTGCTTCATTTTTCTGCATGTTGATATCCATTTTTTCCTGCACCACTTGTTAAAGAGGGCATATACTTCCCATTGGATATTTTTGGGGCCCTTATCAAAGATCAGCTGTCTGTATGCTGATGCCTTTATTTCTGGGTTTTTCAGTTCTTTTCCATTGGTCTGAGTATCTGTCATTGTACCAATACCATGCAGTTTTGAGAACTGTGGCTGCATAGTATGAGCCAAAGTCAGGTAAGCAAGCCCTCCCACGGTGTCCTTCTTCTTGAGGAGTTCTCTGCTAATTCTGGGCTTCTTCCCTCTCCATATGAAGTTGGTAATCAGTTTTTCCATTTCTTTGAAGAAAGATGATGGAAATTGTTTCAGGATGGCATTAAACTTATATAGTGCTTTTGGCAGAACTGACATCTTAACTATATTAAGTCTTCCAATCCAAGAGCATGGGATATTCTTCCATTTGTTGAGGTTGCTCTTGGTTTCTTGTAATAGTGTTCTGTAATTTTCCCTATATAGATCTTTTGTTTTTTCAGTCAGGTGTATCCCTAGATATTTCAGTTTGTGTTTGGCTATTGTGAAGGGTACCACCTTTTTGATCTCTTCTTCTGTGGTCTTATCTGATGTGTATAACAGTCTGATGGACTTCTGTTCAACAATGATATCATAAGAGTACTATTCCCTGAGCTCAATCAGCAACCAAGCTAAAATGTAGAGTTAAAATCCTTCAAAACTGGATTCCTCATCATCATCCGTAACCCAATGCAGAGCTTCAGCTGGTGTGAGGTCATCATAGACGCTGTCCTCACTGAGATCGCCGTCATCACCATCACTGCTGTCATTTTCATACAAAGCGCAGTCTTCACTGCCATCCATAGCATTACTAATACTATATTTCTGGACGGCCCGTCGCACCATGTCTTCTGGAATGCCTTCCCATGGATCTCGAACCCACTTTGCTATTAACTCTATGTCAGGCTTCATGAGATTTCCTCCTTTTGTCAGCCGGCCTTGACCAGATGACATCCATTCATGCCACATCCTTCGCACACGGTCTTTAAATGGCTTATTCAAAGATACATGTCATAGGACGGCTCTGATTGGTTAGATGTGAGTAAACAAACATTCAAAGCCCTGCAGTGTCAGTGGGGCTTTGTATGAACAGCGGAGAAATGGCAATCACCCACGAGATAACGGGCGCTCGTCCTATAACTTTGGGGGGAGGGTCCCCAGTGAGATGTTACACCTCGCTGGGGTACCACTGACCCGTGTATAAGCCGAACTCCAGTTTTCCAGCACATTTTTGTGCTGAAAACCTCGGCATATACACGAGTATATATGGTATATTTAATTATGTTCAATTTGGAACAATGAAAATACGCCCTGCATAGCAGATATTTACATTACGATTCATAACAGTAGAGAAATTACAGTGATGAAGTAGCAATGAAAATAATTTATGATTTGGGGTCCCCACCACAGGAGGAACTATATGAAAGGGCCACGGCCTTGGGAAGGCTGAGAACCGCTGTGCTAAAGGAAAACTAGTGTTGCCGGGGAGAGCGCTGTCCTACCAGCCCTTCACACCGGAAACCGGCCCTAGGGCAGTCTGGGACCCCAGCCTGCAGTGAGGTGCTTCCATGCAAACGGATCGCGAAGGCCCAGCAGGAGCCGTCCGGGTGCAAGCAGGACAGGCTGAGCCCAGCTCCCTGCCTGGGCTCTTCGCTAGTAGCTGGGCCTGGGAGAAGCATAACCAAGGTGCTTTAGCCAGTCATAGCAGTAGTTCAAACAGCAGGGGGTGTTTGCCCCGGAACAAGATGACTTGGAGAGGAAATCTCTCAGTGTAGGGAGACTCCCTTAGCCCCAGGAGGCACAGCGGGGCCAGTGGGACACCAGTTGTTTGTCCGATGGTTAACCAGTTGACAAAGCCGTAGAAAAGCATCCGCTCCTCGCCTGAGAGCTGCTCCATTCCCAGCAATGACTGTGCAAAGCTCCAGGGACAGCATGCCGTCTGTCTCTAGAGTAGAAGCGGTCGCTGCTCCAGGCTCGTGCACACCACGGCATTCTTAGTAATGGCGCATGGCTAGGCAGTCAGTGACCCAGCGCCGTGGGCCTGAGGGCTGAGAAGCCTGCCAGTTGCTGCCATTGCAGTGTTCCCACCTGCACACAGACAGCATCCCTCACTGGCTGGCCTGTAGCAGACAGCCCTTCTTTGGGAGGGCAGGCATTGCCGCCGAGCCTTCCTGCTGAGGAGCTATTCACGTGCACTTGGGTGGTATCCCAAAGTAAAATTTCTATGCTTTCCCAGAAACTCTAGGTAAGCACTCCTAAGGGAAGACACAGGTGATATTTCCCATGGGCAGGAAGCACGGCGCCCTTCTTTTCCACAGTCGGGACACATTTGGGGACAACTGCCTGCTGATGAATAACATGACAAATCCAGTCTGGCCGCCGTAGGAACGTGTTGTGCACAGATTGCCTGCCTGCCCGGCCAATATGCGAATGAGGTTGACTTTCCCAGGGGTGCCTTCTAACTCCTTCCCTGTTCTCTGCGTATTAGGCAATAGCCACTTCTTCTTAGGGGGCTCAGACGTCCTGGTCTCAGTTATTTTGGGTCATCTAAACATTCCTGAAGGCCAAGAGGCCCAGGAAGATGCTTCAGACCTGTGTTAGTTACATAATCTCATGTCGACTTGATCAATAGAGTGAAGGGGTAGAGTTAGCCTATCAATCAGGTCACAGCCTGATGTTGCCTCCTGGTGGGCATGACCTTCTCATGAGAATTCTGGGGACCTCCTCTCTTTCTCACTGGGTGAAGGTCGTGCTCTCTCTGCCTCACCTTCCTGTGGAGGAGCCACGTGGGGACCCACGCCAGTGCTGAGATGCTTCCTCCGCCACTGGATCCACAAGACTCTCCACCCACTGGCCTGTGATCTTCCTGCATTATTGCATGTGCTGCGTGGGTCTGAGGGATCTATGGACTCGTATTGGACATGTGGGCTAATATCGGATTTGAGGACTTGATCTGGACTGGGCTGGAATGTTTTCTCAACATCTAATTGCTCTTTGATATAAAGCTCTTTATACATAATTGAGTGTCCCTGGTCTCTAGTAAACAAGGTCTGACACAAGACCTGCTTGTGAGTTCCACCTTTAAGTACATAGAACTGGTTTGGCCACATGTCAGCTGAAGAAGCCACTTGGCTCTTTACTGTCTCATCCAACAGATGACTTGGTCCCTTGCCTTTCCATCCCCACCATGTGCCATGAACGACTCACTAGGGGAAGATTCATCAGTAATCTGCTGAAGATGAAGAGGACTTGAACCACTTCCTCATGCAGGTCAAACCTCAACATAAAACAAAAGCAAAAATCCTCACATCTGGTCTGATAATATCATGATAAATGGAGAAAAAATGTGGTATGCCTGAGTTTTCTAGAGAAACCAAACCAGACATACTCATGTCGGTGTGAAAGAAAACCCCGTGTCAAGACAGCAGTTTCTGTCTAAGAAGCTGACACACAGCTGCTGGCCGAGGGAGGAAGCCGGAAGCTGGAAGATCACAGTCACGTGGATCCAAGGTCTGTAGGAACATGGCGGGACTCCTAGGGTTGGCAGGCCACATGGACCACCAGCCCCAGAGCGAGACACATAATCGAAACCAGGAGGGCAAAGGGGGCAGGAGAGGAGGCAGCTCTCAGTGTCTTATAAAAAGGCTTCTCCCCCAAGTAGGCATCATCAGGCTGTGGCGTGATTGACAGGCCGGACTCCACCCCTACCCTCCCACAGGTACAAGTTGCCATAAACCCTATCACATGATTGAAGTCGGGGTTTCATTTTACTAGGACCTGCAGTCTTTGTTCAAGGAAGCAGCAATCATGGAAAGAAAATAATGTATTGCACTTGGCAAATCTGCAAAAGATCTCTTTAAAATATCGAAGAGTAAACATGGCACTTTGGGGACGAGAGTAGACCTGACCCAAACCATGATATTTTCATTTGCCTTGTATGCATGCCAACGCTGGACACGAGTGACAAGTTGGAAGACCACAGACTGATGGCTTTGAATTGTGCTGGCAAAGAATACTGACTGTACCAGAGTCGCTGGAAAAGCAAACAAAGCCTGTCTCAGACGAAACAGAGCCAGAGTGCTCCCTGGAAGCAAGGGTGGTGATATTTGGTCTCCCGTACTTTGGACGTGTTATCAGGAGAAACCAGTACCTAACAAAAGACATCGTGCTGGGTAAAGTTAGGGGGGCAGCGAAACTGAGGACCCTCAAGGAGATGGTGACACCCTAGCTACAGCACCGGGTGCCAACGCAGCAGCAATTGTAAGGATGGCGCCAGACACCAGTCAGTGTGTTGCTTTCTCCGACGTAGGGTCGCTGTGGTCTGGTAGCAGATTCCCCGGGTGCTTTGCATTCAAGGCCCCTGCACCAAACTCCCCACCTCCCTCTTGCTCTCCCTTAGATGTCCCTCCCGTCTTCCCCTCATAGTGTGCTCTTTGGAAGAGGAGCGGCATGGTGGGTGGGTGGGCGGGATCCTGTGGTGGGTGCAGTGCCTGGTCCCCTGTCCTCTGAGGGAGGGAAACCCTATCTCCAGCTATAACCTAGAAATGCAAGAGCGCTTCAGAAGGGTTATGGGAACTTTCCATGATCTCTTCCCTCCACTTTCCACGAGCTTTTAGAAGCCCCTCGTGGGGCTTCAGGCGCATTGTTCAGATGGGCAGTCTCAGGAACTGTTGCTATGGTAATGGTCCTCTCGGAGTTCACCTACAAGGCTTGTGCCCCTCCTGCCTGTCTCCCTGGTGCGCCGGAATCCTTGTGCCCTGGCAATTACTTATGTTAAAGCAAGGGTCTACTTGCCGTTATAAAAGCTTGAAGCCAAACGCCAGCCTAAACCTGCTGCTGTCGAGCTGATGCTTGCCGGTGGTGGCCGCGTGGTTGCCCAGTGGAGCCGCTCCAGGGGGTGTTCCTGGGGGCCTTCTTTGCAGAAGTGGATTGACAGGTCTTTCTTCCGTGGGTTCCCCAGGGGTCTCACAGGCCCACAGCAGCCCTCCTGGGAATGGATCTGTGCCCGTTGACCTTGTTCCTTGGCCCTAAGGCAATGGTGATGGCCTCCTTTACCACCGTCCCAGGTCCCCAGGCATCCTAGGTCCCGGTCGAGGGATAGGTGTGCTGTAGGAGCCATGGAAAGGCCACAGTCAGAGGTGGATGGAGGGAATAGAGGTTCCAACCCAGTCCTGTGCAGCTCTGGGAACCGACAGGTTATGGGGGGTCCAAGGGAGTTGGGGCTCTGTAGACCCAGGGGCAGCCTTGGCCTGCTGTACTGGCCAGACGCGGCTGGGCGGCCCAGAGCAGCCATGCTTGTCTCTGGTGTGCAGCAGGTGCCCTGGGGTAGCTGCACCTGCTTCCCTTGGCAGGTTGGGAGGTGAGGCCATCTCTGCTGTCAGAGAATGCCCCTTTCAATGGGAACCGATGGGAGAGCCCCACCCCCGCCCCCGAGTCCCTCTGTGGCTGCCCAGCCCTGGCCTTCCTTCAGAGGGTTCATCTGCCACCTCCCCTCCTACCGTGGTCTTTCTGGCATCTGTGTCTGCTGGCTGGGCTCACCGGAGACACATGGTCTGACTGGCCCTCACTGGACCTCTGCTTCCTGCGAGGGTGATGTGTGAGCAGGCCCCTGTGCGCACATGCATGCACATAGTGTGTAGGATGTGGTTTCTTACGAGGGAGCAGACACCTTACTTGTCAGTGCTGTGTTCGCAGTGGTGGGTTCAAGAGCGATGGGTATTTGCTAGAGAAAGCAGACTGCTGTCATTCTGTCACAAATGAAGTTACTCTAAAATGACGGCTTTAGCTTGAAGTCCGTCCTATAGAAAATGAGTGCCTTGTTTCTCGCATAGGGCCCTGGGTGACTCTGTAGGCTGCTGTGGGGCTGCTCCCCACAAAGTCAGTAGTTCAAAACCACCAGCCACTCCCAAGGAGATGGCTGCAGTCGGGCACCCTGTGGGGCAGCTCTTCTTGGGCCAAGAGACTTGCTGTGAGTTCAGATCCCCTCGGTAGCCACAAGTCTATGTTGTGGCTCCTGAAAGCATTTCAAGGTATATTTGTAACTTCAGCACCCCGGCTCTCTCCTGATGGTTTGTTTTTTGATTCCTTATTTCCCAAAGACAGGCCACCAGCACCATGTGACCCAGAGGCAGCAAGGTTCCTGTGCCCCCAGAGTCCACTGCGGGCCGCCTGCTTCCTGACCTCCCCTCCCCTGCGCCCCTGGGGCTGCCTTTCTGCTCACTGTGGGACTTTGTACAGCTGTGACTCCCAAGCACTGCCACCTGTGGGCATGCGAGGGGCTGCTGGTGGCCCTGGGACCTGGGTCAGGCTTTGAAGCTTCTATGGTACTGTGACAAGCCGGACAGTGTGGTGGCCTGCCAGCCCCATGCTCTGGGCTTGGCCATCGTCCCCCTAAAGTGAGCCATGGGCCACTGGAAATTGTCCTGAGCAGCCCTGCTGGGGCTCAGGGTTGGTGCATAGCCAAAGCTCCTTCCCTTTTCCAATACTACTTTAGCAGGACCTGAGAGATCTGCAGTGGCTGCCACGGAATTCAGCACCCCCAGCAGTGCGAGGACCCAGCCCAGGACTGTTGGCAGTTCAGCCAGCTCAGCTGTGCCCCTGACGCTGGTAGAGTTACTGATGGTCCTTGATGGACTTTCCACCTGGAGGTGGATGGCTTTCTCTGCATTTCCCAACAGTCAAGTCACCTGCCGCCCAGCCTGGCAGGGGGATTGTGCTCCTGAAAGCCTCATTGCTGTGCCGTCATGCTCAAGTTCCGTTTTGGCTTGTGTTTCCCAGCCCCATGCCCTGGCTCCACTGACAATTAGGGGAAGACAAAGCAGGAAAAATCACTAGAAACCAGAAACAGCCTGCGCTCAGCTGTTCTCTGAGCGCGTCTCCCCACTGCCCGGCTCTCAGGCTCAGCTGTCTGTCCCACTCTGCTTGCTGCCACTGCGTCACTGAAGATGGGTTGGTATTTCCAGAGATTGTCTCTACTTTGATTTGAAAGTGTGGGTGTGTTTCAGTCAGAAGTTGTGTTTTCCCTTTACCTGGGACCTTCTCCCAGGCCGCCACTGGCGGCCAGAGTCGGGCTGTAGGTCACACGCCGTGATGGTGGTGGGATGTGGATGTAAAGATGGTGTGCCAGTGTGGCCTCAGTTTATAGTCTCGCGGTGCTGGTGGGTGTCTGACTGTGGACGGGGTGTCCCATAGTAGTTAGTTCCTGTGGATCTCAGCTAGAAACCTCTGCTCACTCCAGCAGCCCCCCTCAGAGTCTGAGCTTCTGATGGCCCAGTTCAGCCCCCCCACCTCTGGAAAGGGGGCAGGTGTGGCAGGTCACTGTGTGTTGGGTTCTGCGGTGGGCTTCCTGGAATTCTAACACCCGTCTTTCTCTCTGTGTCCTGCCACGACAGTTACCTGAGAAACTCCTCAGCAGGCACAGCTGGATCCAGCAGTGGAAGCTTGGTCTGCAGTTTGCTGGGCGGCGCGAGGACCTGGCTGAGAGGATTAAGGAGTCCCTCACTCTGCTCAGGAAGAAGGTCTGGTCCTGTGGAGGGTCTGCCCAGTGGGAGCGCCCCCCAGACTGGTTCTTGGGCTCGGCCCAGCCACAGAGCCTCGCTCTGAGCCAGGTTCTAGGCACATGGTTTAAAATGAGCGCAGTCTATGGTCACGTGGACAGCGGCACTGTGTGTCTTCTTGTCATGCTAGGAGATGGTGAAACAGCGACCTAGTTCTGGAACGGAGCCTCAGCACTTAGAGTCTTGGTTTTAAGCAACATTTAAAAGACTCCAGTATGTTTCTTACAGCCTCATCAAGTGGGCTGTGATCCTTAAGGTCAGTGGTTTGAAACCACCAGCAGCTTCAAGGAAAAAAGATGGAGCTTTCTATTTCTGTAAAGAGTTATAGTCTCGGAAACCCTGTCCAGTACAGTTGTTAAAGCTGGTATCGGTGCCATGGCAGTGAATGTGGTGTTTTGGTACCATATTGAATATTCCTGATCATGTTTATGTCAAGAATCCATATTTATTGGCTGTCTTTTCCTTAGGGTGTCCTGGAGACAAAGTGAGTGACGTGTACCATGAGAACCTTCAGGAGGATTTCTCAGGAACAAGTGGAGGGAGGATTGGTTCTGCTAGCTCACGTGGGTGTGAGTGTAGCAGCAAGAGTGTTGCTCTCCTGGGTGTTCCCTCCTGTGGTGCCTTGGACCCACCCTGGCCCTGGGGGCTTACCTCAACAGCTGCCAGAGCCTGCATTGAGGACTGGGCGATTGTGCCAGACTGGGCAGAGGGCAAGTAAGGAGGTATCAGCCCTGCCTTTCAGGGTTCCGTCCCTGCACTCCCCATTCAACGTCCATCTCCACAGGCCCCGGCCTGCTGATTCCGGCACCCCCAGAGCTGGCCATGGTGGGAGTCAGCAGGTTGATGGCCAAGTGCAGGCTCATGGCCCCTGGGCCCCTGGACGTCCGGTTTGTGTACAGGCTTTTCTCCTGTCCCATATGGAGAGAAGACAGAGAGACGAGGTGGAAGCAGGCTGTGGGGTACAGACAGGCCCCGGGCTCTTGCACTCAGTCCAGTGATTGTCCCCCCAGCCCCTTGCCTCCCTCCGAAGGGCTTGTGAAGCGGCTTATGTGGATGTGTGTGTTGGAACAAGCCTCTCGTCTGGGGCAGTGTCCCCATTCTGCCAGATTTGCACAGCGTTGAAGCAGTAGTTCATCCTCAGAGCGGCCGGACACGGCACTTCCTGGGACGTGGTTCTCTCTGAGCTGCTGGGCTTATCCCCGGTGCACAGACGGGGAAGTGAGACTCGGAGCTGAGTCCGTGCCCCACAGGAGCCACAGCTCCTCCGGGCTGCAGGCATGAGCCTGTCCAGCCTGGTCTCCTTCAGACACGCCCAGTGATGCCAGCCGGCTCCAGCTCCCCACCTGCCGGGGCTCCTGGGGGGAGGCCCGTGGCCAGGAGCTGCTCCTTCACACTTGTTTGTGAGCAGCGCCCTTAGTGGCCATTCGTAACGGCGTGTGTGTACCGTCACGCAGGAGCATGTACTGGGCAGGGCTCTCTGGGTCAGGTGAAGAGCGCCCATCTGGCATGCATAAGCATGTCCTCAGGGGATGTATTTGCTTGGCGCTCATGCATGTGCCTGAGAGGTTAGAGGGATACGCTCAGTAGACTTCCTCTTCAGGAAACCTCAGCAGCCTCCTGGCCCGTCACCCCTTCGATGGTGGGCTTTGTTTTCGGGAAGTTGCGGCTCCTGGAAGCCCTTGGCGGGGGAAGAGGCCTTTTAACATCCCTTTTTAAAAAAACATAGCACAGGGGCCTTGCCCCAGCCCGTGGTGCTTCCAGGGGACTGGCAGTGACTGTGATGTCGGGGCGGACAAGGTCCTGACCTCTGATCCCAGTGCTTCTCTGCAGTGCAGTGCACTTTTCTTTCAAATGACGGAGCAGAGAAAGCAGTGCCATTAAGCTAACACTTAGAATGTAAGCGTGTTGGCCAGGATCGTGTGGATCCAAAGAACAAAATGGTAACGCCGATGCCCCTCTGTCACCGCAGTGGGCAGGCTTGGTGGAAATGCGAACCGCGGAAGCGAGGCAGATGGCTTGTGATGAGCTGTTCAGCAGTCAGGAGGAGGAGTACGGCCTCTACGAGGCGGTCAAATTCCTCATGCTCAACAGAGCCATCGAGCTCTATGAAGACAGAGAGAAGGGGCGGGACGTCCCGTTCTTCGCGGTGCTCCTGTTTGCCAGGGACACATCCCGCGACCCCGGACAGCTGCTGCAGAACCACCTAAACCAAGTCGGACACACCGGTGGCCTTGAACAGGTAAAGTGTGCCTTAGCGGGCGCTTTTTTGTCCAGACCATTTTCTTACCCCCAGCGGGAATGCTGTGCCTGCTAACCGTCACCCTAACCCTAGACAGCCACTTTCTGTCTCTGGTTAGATGTTGTTAGCATCTGTTGCAGCTCCTGGTGATGTGCCGGGCCCTCCACCACACTCGCCATCTCTCCTGTGTTGGTGCTCCATGCGGTAGCTGCTGAGTCAGCCCATCTGGTGAGGGCCTTACGCTCTCTCAGTGACACTCCTGCCGTACCACGCACCGTGACCTTTCCCAGGGGCTGGTCTCTCCTGATGGCATGTCCCAACACGGAAGACAAAAGTCTAGCTGTCCATTCTTCCCAGGAGCATCCTGTCTGTGCTTCCTCCAAGACAGATTTGCTCCTCCTCGGGGCATTCCGTGGGGCAGTGCATCTCCGCCGACCCTGGAGTTGAGAGACATCAGATCTGTGGTCTTCCTGGTCGATCGCCCAGCTTCCACGTGCGCCTGAGGCTTTGTTTGTAGATTCTGGATATTTCATATTCTGGATAATCCATATTTCTGAATATTTCATATTCTGGATAATCCATATTTCTGGATATGGATTTATTATCATATGGGTGGTCTTTGGGACTGCTTTAGCATTAGCTTGGGACCCATGCAGATGCTTTTAACTTGGGTCAGCACCTTCTGTCTTTCTGTGTTATTACCAATATCCCACTGTGTACTGACTCGTGTCGTTCACCCTTTCACGTGGGGCTGTGGTCGTGTCCACTTTTTGAGTAATGGAACGGTGTGCCTGTGTGGGCGGACAGGTGTCGGGTCAGAGTGTACTGCCCGAGAGTAGAATTGCTACATGGAATGACAGCTCGTTGCGAAGCGCTGACAACTGTCCCGCTCCTCCCAGCGCACCGCCAGTCTCCATCCACAGCAGTGCAGGAGAGGCCCGCTTCCCCACTGCCTCTTTTAAAAATGGACATGGAATTCACCGTCAGTGTGAAGTTCACAGTTCAGTGGCATGAAGCACACTCCCTCCAGCCGCCATTGGGGAGCCTCTCCTCGTCACCCTGCCTCTTCACCGCAGCCTCGGTCCCCGAATGCCCGTGTGCTCCTCTCCCCGCAGGTTGAGATGTTCCTCCTTGCCTATGCTGTGCGTCACACCATCCGGGTGTACCGGCTCTCCAAGTACAACACGGAGGAGTTCATCACCGTCTACCCCACCGACGCCCCCGAGGACTGGCCAGTGGTGACGCTGATCGCCGAGGATGACCGGCACTACAACGTCCCTGTCAGGGTATGTGAGGAGACGAGCGTGTGAGCGCCACAGCGCCTGGACGCCTGGCAGGCCCGTGGAGGCACAGCGCTTCCTTGGCTTGGACTCGCTGCTCGTCAGGGTCTCTTCGACTATCCGAGAACTCTCCACATCCTTCCAGAATGGGCCCTGGGTCTCCTGCCTCTCTCTCAGCCAGGCTGCACTGGGACGAGCTGAGGACTGTTTAATCTAAGACTTTCCCAGTCCTCCGCCCTCCTGTACCGCCAGAGATCTCGCTAGGACTGCTGAGCTCACCGTGGGCGGCCAACTTCGTTTTTTCCACAGAGCTCCTGCTTCCTGCCAAAGGGGCCGCCCCCTGAAGAGAAGTAGGCTTTTTCTTTCTCGAGCTAAGCTCTCTCGGGTGGTAAACTGGCTGTGTAAATTTTTAAAGGCAGTATTTCAGAAGGCCCTGGGTC
Source organism: Tenrec ecaudatus (assembly GCF_050624435.1). Classification (NCBI taxonomy): domain Eukaryota; kingdom Metazoa; phylum Chordata; class Mammalia; order Afrosoricida; family Tenrecidae; genus Tenrec; species Tenrec ecaudatus. The sequence continues at coordinate 13,221,301 of NC_134531.1, forward strand.
TCTGACATGGCGGTCCCTGGTCGTCGGCTGCAGTGTGTCACCCAGGAATCGCGGGTGCAGTCAGCCCCTTCCCCAGTCCTCGCGCCCGCTGTCTCCTGTGGAGGGAAGAGCAGGGGGGCGACACCGAGCATCTCAGAAGGTTCCGAGCAGGGCCCACCGTGGGTCATTGAAGGCATCTGGGGAGACTGGAAAAGGGGCTGTGGACCAGGGGCTGTGAACAGCGGCAATGCTTGCTCTCGGCGGCAGGGCGGGCCTGCTGTCCCCATGGAATCTGGGGTTGGCCGTCAGAGACGTTATTCCGATGTCCACAGATTGGTTTTGCAGCTGGAAGGGAGTTTTTAGCCATCTGTTGTGTTGGTTTTTGTGTTTGTTTGGGGGTTTTTTTGAGGATACTGAGGGGAAAGATTTCAGTTCCCTGCCCAGGCCAAGTTGGGGCTGCAGCCTGGGCCTCCTGATCTCTCGTCACGCTGTTCCAGGGCGTTTCTGTTACCACAGCCGCGTTCCTCACCTGGTGGCAGGGGCTCAAAAGCAGCAAGCTGAAATTTCATGAATAAGTTCAAGCACAAAGGCAGACTGCGTACAACGGTTAAGGTTCACTGTGCGGCCCAGCCCCTTGACTTGGTTTGGGAAGCCTGAATTCCCTCTGCTTCAGCTTGGACTTTTCCCAGGACCAGGGTCACCCCACCCCCACCCCCCAGTGCTCCCAGGACATCCAAGTGGGTACCGCGCTTGTGAAGGTGCCGGTTCCCTGGGTCCCCAGCTTGATTTCACCATCCTTGAGACCTGTATTTGGTCCCATCAAGTATAGTCTATTAAGCTACCTGTTGTTTGGGGCGGGCAAAGGGGAACCGTTGGGGAAAAGGTTAAGTTTGGCTTTTAAAAATGAAATCCTTAGTTAAGAGAGCAGAGAGGATGCTCAGAACTATGCAAACTGTTACCTCCTTCTCCGGTTACCTCATCAGTGCTGCTGGGCCCCATGGCTGGCTGGACGCTCCAGGTGGGCTCATTTGGGCCCCGGGCCGCCCTGCAGGTGCGTGAAGTCTTGGGAGAGGCTGGCCTTTTTCACTGTGAGATGCAGCGGTGCCTTGGAAATGGAGGTGCTCAAAAGCCAAATTAAAGTCATAATGAATTCCTTTTGCCTTTGATGTTTCATTTCCGGCTTTGTAATTGTCCACCAGGAAATGCCCCCACGTCAGTCTGCCCTGTGTGCCGAGCACAGCTCTGCGTGGGAAAGACAGTGGGGAGCAGGGTCCCCACTGCGAACAGACGCTCTGGACTCGAATAGCTGTCATGAGCGTATCCTTTTGCTGTGCGAGATGTCTGTCACTGAAGTCAGCCTGGACTCAGAGCAGCCGAATGACTTGCACCCTGTGCATTGGTCCTGCTCCTCTGTGACCAGGCATGGCACCTCCCCCATGCTGCTTGCCGGAGCCCACGGGCTGCGTCTCGTTTGGGTGGCTTTGCGTCTCCAGCCTTGTCAGACTCCGAGTTCAGACTGCTGCTCAGCTTGGCAGTGCAGGAACCCTCTGACCAACTGACCCACGGGCGTTTCTTTTTCGGAGTGTGCAGCCTCACTGGCACAGATGGAATCTCCTTGCTTCTTCCCGGGCTTGAGTCTGTCGGGTGACGCCAGCAGGAGCGAAACTGGAGTGAGAGCAGAATGGAGACAGGCTGATGACCCGGGTCCAGCGAGCCCAGTGTTAGTTGCTGTGGTGCTGACAGGAAAGCCACTCCTCAAGCAGACTAACCTTTGAGGGACCTTGACACCGGGAGGGATCTGCTGCAGCACTTCCTTTCTGCTGAATTGCGATCGCTCTTGAGAGCATTTCCTGGGCTCCCGTGCACCTACCTGCACTACGCTCAGTAACCATGCACACACGCCGCTGCTTCCGCTCATGCACGAGGATCACGAAGTGAGTCTGCAGCCAGGGGTCCTCAGACTTTTTAAACTGGGCCAGTTCACTGTCCCTCAGACCCGTTGGAGGGCCGGAGTAATAGTTTTCTTAAAAAAAACTATGAACAAATTCCTATGCACACTGTGCATATCTTATTTTGAAGTGAAAAAACAAACGGGGCAAAAACACCCGGCGGCTGGATGAATGTCCTCTGCAGGCCATATGTGGCCCGCGGGCCGTAGTCTGAGGACGCCTGTACAGCCTTTCACTTTGGATCTAGAGATGTGATCTGGAAATGTCGACAGCTCCTCTTCTTTCCCCTTTACTGCAGAATGCTTTAAATGCACCGACCAGCATTGAACTTTATGCATCAACTCCTTACTTTATCATCGACATGGTTAGGTTCCAGAGACCAGGTTGACAAATGAAATCATGTAAAACTAGAGGATGACCACAAATTGGAAGATGGCTGTATCAACATATAACTGCCAAATTAATACATAACTGTTAAACTACTAAGAACCTTGGCCCAACCTAGCCCTCACAGCTAGCAAACTCTCGCCTGGCTGTTTTTCTCTTATGATCAGACGTCTGTCGTTAGATCGTAAATGAGAAACGTTGGCTAACAGTCACCGGTGAGCAGGTAGATAGCCATGGACATTGGTGCACTAGTGAAGATTCAGTCCACGGTTTGAGGGCTTCCAGGCCTGACTGAGTGCTCTATCCGCACAGCTCCTCCCTGCTTCCCTCTCCACATGACTCCAGGTGGCCTCCCCTCTGCCTTTGCTTAAGAGCCTCTTTGCTACACGCCCCTAAGAAAGCCGGAAATGATTTTCAGAAGCAAAAACCATGCGGGATGCTTGCCTGTGAAACTCAAACCCTGGCTGCCCTGGAGCCAGCTTCCACTCTCAGTAACCCTGTGGGTTTCTGTGCCCACTTAGAAGACGAAAAGTCTCGCTGTGACAGGACTCTGGGATGTGTGAAGCATCTGAATTCCTCAAATAGTTTCAGAAAGACCTGGTCCGGTATCAGTTTTATCTAGTAACTTGATAATGATGTATCAGGCTGTCTAATAACCTAAACACGGTGTAAGACTGAGTGAACGTAGGAACACAGACTGCTTTGATGTCAGAGTCTCAGGTGGCCTTAAATCCAGGCAGCAGACACTGTGCCTGGGCCTCGCTTCTGAACGAAGGGCTCAATGAGTGGAAGGTCTTCAGTCTGCAAATTCATGTTTCTAAAACTCCATCCTCAGCCCACCTAGGGGCTCCCCCACTTGTGGAGTCCATTCCAAGTCCGAGCAGCCCTGTATGGACAGTGGATGTGCCCCAGCAGGGGTTTTCCAGGCTCTAAGCTTCCCTTGAGTGGCCAGCAACAGCTGTGCCCCACAGAGCAGCTGGCGGGCTGAAACTGCTGCTCTCCCCTGGCGGCTTTCGCAGAATTCTAATACTTAAAGCTGAACAGTTTGGAAAATGTCCTGAGCCAGCCCTTGTCAGGGGCAAGAGGCCAGAGACTCCGCTGACAGATATGTGCAGTGAATGATATGTGCCTGATGTAGCTTATAACTTAGAGTCATGGAAACACACAAACCAAGAATCCTGGTTCAACCTGGGCCCTTTCCCCTGGACGTCAGGGCCATGACTCGAGACTGGGCTCTGTGTGTGTCCATGAAAGTGGGCAGTGGAGGGGGTTAGTTGGAGGGATTTCTTAAGCTTTCACAATGGACTTAGCAAAATCCCATTTGATTGATTTTTTTATGATAAATTGGAATTTATTACTGGGAGTGGGGTAGTAAATACAGTATAATTTATGCGAATCATCATTTTATATAAATTATAGGGTGACTATGGAGTCCAAACACATTGTGCTGAAATGAAGCGTCAAGAAACCATTTCCTCTGCATGCCTGTACCCAGACCTTGAGTAAACACCTGCTGATTCACTGCCCTGGAGTCAATGTCTACTCATGGTGGCCCTGGAGAACAGAGTGGAACTGCTCTGGGTTGCCGAGACTAACTCTTCACAGGAGTAGAAAGCCCTGTCTTTCTCCCGAGGCATGCAGGTGGTTTCAGATCGCTGACCTTGCGGATCGTGGGCCCGGTGCGGAACCACTGTGCCACCGGGGCTCCTCCACGCTTGCTTGAGCAAGCGCTGTACTCATCGGTAGTCAGGGCCATTATTCCATCAGATAACCTATTAATTTCTTGGGTGTTAATTTGGACCTGGGTAACAGAAGAACAGGAAGGGATGAGGGGCTTAGGGTTCGGTTTCCCAGGAACTTGGGTGGGGGTAGGAGCTTGAGCTTAATTCTGAACGCCCAAATCATTATTTTGTTACTAATTTTAGGAACCTTCTTAGGTATCACTGAAAACTCGGAATCCGTTTGCACATACATGATGCTTGGAATCTAGTACTTCTCTTTTTGGCCCTGGCAGTATAAACCATTGACACATTTGGCTGCTAACAGGAAGTCTGAGTCTACCCAGAGGAAAGGCCTGGCAATCTGCATCCCCAAAATTGGTCCCCCCAATGAAGGTATAACGTAATAGTGGGGCAAAATAGAGGAAAGAACTAAGAGGAAAATGGGCATTTATAGAGGTCTAAATATAGGCATGTACGTATGTAAATGTATGCAATAGGGAAATATTTCTATGCCTATTTATATGTTGGGTATTAAGGTAGCAGACGGACACTGGGTCTCTACTCAAGTACTCCCTCAATGCAGGAACACTTTGTTCTACTAACCGGGCATTCTGTGATGCTCACCTTCCCGGTAAGATCGCTGAAGATAAAATGGGTGCATAGGCAAATGTGGCAAAGAAAGCTGACGGTGCCCAGCTATCAAAAGATACAGTGTCTGTGATCTTAAAGGCTTGAAGATACACTAGAGGCCATCTAGCGGAGAAGCAACAAAGTCTATATGGAAGATGCACACCAGCCTGTGTGATCATGAGGTGTCGGGATCAGGCATCAGGCATCAAAGACCCAGAACAAAAGAGTCCTATCAATGTGAATGAGAGGTAGTGTGAAGTGGAGACCCAAAGCCCATCTGTAGACAATTGGACATTCCTTACAGAAGGGTCACAAGGAAGAGACGAGCCAGTCAGGGTGCAGTATAGCACGGATGAAACATAAAACTTCCCTCTAGTTCTTTAATGCCCCCCCCCACCATTGTGACCCCAATTCTACCTTACAAATCTGGCTAGATCGTAGCATGTACACAGTTTAGATAAGAACTGGAAACAGAATTCGGGAAAGATAGAGCCCTCAGGACCAATAATGAGAGTAGCAATACCAGGAGGGGAAGGGGAAGGTGGGTGGAGAAAGGGAACTGATCACAATGATCTACATATAACCCTCTCCCAGGGAGACAGATAACAGAAAAGTGGGTGAAGGTCAGTGTAGGACATGAAAAAAGGTGATAAATTGTCAAGGGTTCATGACTGCCGGGGTGGGAGGAGGGAGAAAAAGGGATGAGGAGCAGACGCCAAGGGCTCAGGTAGAAAGTGTTTTGAAAACGATGATGGCAACAAATGTACAAATGTGCGATACGAGCTGTAAGAGCCCCCAGTGAAATGATTTTTATAAAAACCCCTAAAACCCTTCTGAGCACTGCTTTACTCTGATGCGCGCGGGGTTGCCTTGAGTTGTGGTCATCTGGAGCCCAGGACTGGCTTCCTGGCTTATTCAGTTTCAGGAAGTGCCGCCATCACAGAAACGTTGGTCATTTGAGTATGATGGGGTGAGAACAAAGCTGAAGTGAGTGCTTTCCCTGCGCTCCCCGCCTATTTCTGCTACTTTCGTTTGGTGCTGCCCCTGCGTCTTAGCCCATCTCTTCTTGCTGTGAACTGGGCCTTGGCCAAGGAGGTTCTGTCTTCCCGGGAGGAAGGCTGTGGGGGGAGTGGGGGCATGGGGTGACAAGCTCTGTGAATCGGACCAGCTCCTTTCGGTTCGTTCAGCAAGGACCCGTCTACAAGGCAGGATATTGGCATTTGTCCAAAAGTCCACCTGCTCTGTAGAACATGTCCCGGGACTCCCAGCCGCTGGGACCTTGCTTTCAACTTTGCCACAGACCGAGCTGTTTCCAGTGCCCGCTGCTGCGGCTGTTCATCAGACACCTGGCTGTGGGTGACTTAATAAGAACATGGGAAAACAAACTCCGAGGCTGGGACTCAGAAGCCTGGCTGTGGCTACATGCCTGCGATTGGAGGACTGCAAGTGGATTTGAGTTGGTTGCATCCTCTCCCACCAGCACTCCCAAGGCAGGCCCTCGGAGCCTGCCTCCCCATGCCTGCTCGGACTGAAAACCCAGGATGGGAGGCAGTGCCCAAGAGTGAGAGCACCCAGGAAGCAACGCACTTGAACCTGGACCAAAGCAAGGGCTCTGAGAGCTAAACCTACCGCCATTTTCCATGAGGGTTTCCCACGGAAAGACAATTAACTTACTCGCCAAGCCTACCTCCCCAAATGGGGGTAGAAGCTTAGAAATGTTAAGTGCTTTAGCCCTGGGGGAGTAGTGGTTACGAGTTGGGCTGCAGTCCACATGGTCAGCAGTTTGAAACCATGCGGGAGAAAGACTGGGCTTTCTGCTCCAGTAAAGTTTCAGCCTCAGAAACCCCCTGGGAGGGGTGCCCCAAGTCAGCATTGACTGGATCGCAGTGAGTTTGGTGTTTTGGTGTTGTGACCCTCAGGCTGATACACTGCCCAGGTCGGCATCGGCCTCTCAGGTGTTTGCGCTCAGCCTCACAGCCTGGGTTCAGCCAGCGACCGGAGGGGGTGGTGGCTCAGGACTGTGCAGACTCAAGGCTCCTGATTAGGGGTGGGGCCAAGCCTGTCTGCTGACACCATGGAGGTGTGCCGTTTTGTAGGAGAGGGAGGGGCTCTGGGAGGGACTGCCTCTCCCACTTCACCTTTCTCCTCCCCAGGACTTCACTGAGACTGTCTGCCCCCAGAATGGTCTCCTGGGCCACCCACCCGAGAGCTATCGGCGCCCTGCCATGCTTACAGGACCTTTGGATCCAAGGGACTGCCACCTCCAGGCCTGTGATCGCCGGTCCCCGCTCCACCCACTGGGAAGAGGGACTTGAGTTGGGCTGGGCTGCCTTCTTGATAGCTAGAAAGCTCTCACACAAACTGTCACTGGATCTGTTTCTCTAGACCACTGAGCCTGACACAGAGGGTCTTCCTCTTTTCCAGACTTTCCACCAAGCATGCTGGCCTTCTGATAACATAGCTCATCATCCTGACCTCTAAGGCGTGTCCTCGCCGATAGCCCCCAGACAGCCCGCAGTCTCCCCAGCATCACGCTTTGAAGACGAAGCCCTTCCTCATCCGCCATCCTCGTTCCTAAGCTGTCGGGGTGACGGGGAATGCCGCGGCTTGAGCCCCCTGCTCCTCCAAGGACATCCTCGCTTTTGGTAACACTTGGAGTTAGTCTGAGCATTTGATGTGCCGGCAGACCCGCCGCCCCAGTCCCGCTGGCCTGGTTCCAGTGGGAGGTGCTGGAGGCCCACCGCGAACCAGGGGCCTCCTTCGGATGTGGGTGTCAGCTCTACCCCACCCTCCGTCACTGTCACCAGGGCTCCCTCTGGGGAGCAGTGGCCGCCCTGCAAGCCACCCTCTCCCACGAGGGCCCCTCAAAGTGCGGTACTGCGCACAAACCAGAGAAGGTGCCGAGAGCGGGTCCTGGGTGCAAACACGAAGGTCGTGCCGGCAGAGATCTGCCAGCCTGAGATACTACCCCCCCCCCCCCCCGCGCAGAGACTGCGCATGTGCGTGTGCACCCCCAACTGGGAAGGGGCCTAAGGGCAATCTAGGGATGAACCCCATGACAGACCAGTCCTTCCTGCGTCACATGCGCGTGTGAAGAAACCACCCTCTGCCTCAGTGGCCGCCCCCTCTGCCTCAGTGGCCGCCCAGTGGCTGACTCCCTGGCTACGAACCGCAAGGTCGGCAGTTCGGATCCACCCCAGGCTCCGCGGTAGAAAGAGGAGGCTGACCGCTCCCGGAAATATGACCATGTTAGAACCCCCTAAGGCAGCTTTCTGCGCCTCCCTATGAGGTCACTGGGAATCACCAACTCACAGGGACCCTAGAGGACAGGGTAAGCAGGGGTTCTCAACATGTGGGTGGTGACCCCTTTGAGGGTCAAATGACCCTTTCACAGGGGTCACCCGATTCATAACAGTAGCAAATTTATAGTTATGAAGTAGCAACGAAAATCATTCTATGGTTGGGAGGTCACCACGACATGAGGAACTGTATGAAAGGGTCTTGGCGTCAGGAAGGCTGAGAACCGCTGGTTTACCGGGAAGAGGGCCGTGAACAAGAAGAAAGCCTGCATCGAGACGGACGCGCAGGGGCCGTAACAATGGGCTCGGGCACAGGAACAATTGTGAGGTCGGCACCAGACGGGCAGTGTGTCCTTCTGCTGTATGTAGGTCGGCCACGATGAGTTGGACCCGACTCGATGGCACTGAACAACTCTTCACAGGAGTAGAAGGCCTCATCTTTCTCCAGTGGGGTCACTGGTGGATTCGAACTACTGACCTTGCGGTAAGCAGCCCAGTGTGAAACCCACCATGCCACTAGGGCTCCTGGTTCGCTTTGGGGTGGGATCGCTTCTGTGCGCTCCCACACACCAGCTCCAGCTTGCTTTAGGCATTCCGCCTGCAGTTTCTAGACATGGCTGCCCCCTCCCCATCTTGGCTTTGCTCCAAGTGGCCCCAACAAAGGCGCTTCAGATTTTCTGGGTCTCAAAGTTGATTCCAGACGTCCAGCCCTGGTGGGAACCTGGAGAGGCGGGCTGGATTTGGGGGAAACCTTAGGTGATGTAGATGCATCCTAGGGACTCATAGTGACCCTGTGCACAATCGAACAAGACACCGCCCGGACCTGTGCCACTCTCAACGGTTCTAAGTTTGAGCCCATTGCTGCAGCTACTGTCCACTCATGTCCAGGGCCTTCGCCCCTCCACCAAGCGTGATGTCTTTCTCTGGGGACTGGTCTCTCCCAATATCATGTTCAAAGTACATGAGATGACGTCTCGCCATCCTTGAGCCTGTAGAGCCTGGCCTCCAGGGTGGGAGCAAGGGGAGGGAGACATCTGTCCTGCTGACTCCTGCTCAGAGCAGCCCACCTGAGCAGGGCTGTTTGCCAGACAGGGCTCCCAGGCCTTCTGTGGCGGCACCCCTGGGTGGTTTGGCCACCAGCCTTTCAGCTAGTGTGTGAGAGCTTCATGGGAGCCCCAGCCACAGACCCCCGAGGCGAGGTGAGGGGCAGAGCAGGTACGCTGGACAGCCACTGGGCTGAGCCAGCCACTCCCGGCCTGGCCTCGGCCCACAGAGCTGTCGTTCTCTCCCGGACGCCCTTCCTCTTGTGAGGGCCTCTCATGGACCCCTAGAGGAGAGGCAGGGCCTGCTTGGAAACAAGGGGGCTCACCAAACCACATGTTCAAGGATAATTTATGCAGCATATCAGGTGGTACTGGTGCTGGGGATAGCTGTGAGGGTTGGGCCCTGCAGACTGAAGGAGGTCACACTGAGGCTGTGGTTCGCATGGGAGGCTTCTCTAGCAGCCAGGCCCAGGGCGACCAGGCGCATGGTCCTAAGGGAGCAAGGAGCGGATACGCTGATGGAGAGGAGAAAGTGGACAGGTGTGCGTGGGAGAGAGGAGGTGGGTGAGAGACAGAGGTGGGTGTGAGCTGAACAAAGAGGTGGGCATGAAGGTGGATGGGCCTTAACAGGGTGGGTGTGAGGGGGGCAGTGGGCGTGAGATGGAGGCGTGGTAGAACAGATGAGATCAGCGACATTGTGATAGTGGAGATGGGTCCGGAGACAGTGGAGGAGGGGGGGAAGAGTGTCACCACTCAGAGGGCTGAGTCCACAGTTGGAAGGGGACTGGAGATTGGCCTGAAGCTGAGGACAAGTCTGCACTGGTCAGACCATGGGGCCACTGGTGCTATTTGGAGCTGGGGGCAGGCCCGATGAGGTCACCGGGAGCATATAGACCAGGAGCACCTGGCCTGGGAGGAGGTGGAGTTGGGCCATACTGGGAAGCGCAGTGGCAGGTGAGAAAGGCTGCTGGAATGCCAGAGGAAGCAGCCAGTGGGGGAGGCTGCGGTGCTGTAGGAGGTCCTGCTGGGCCTGGGAGGCAGAGGAGGGTGGAGCGACCCAACCAGCAATCCTCAGCCCTTGTCCTCTGCAGCCAGACCCAATGGATGGCAGGGCTGGCAGGGGACCTGGGATTGCTAACCGAACGGTTGTCAGTTCAAAACCATCCAGGGGCTGTGCAGGAAAAAGACTGGGTAGTCTGCTCCCATAAAGATCCCAGAATCCCAACTCCCTGCCTTCGAGTGGATTCTGACACGTAGTGACCCTACAGGACGGGGGCGAACCGCCCCTGTGGGTTTCCAAGACTGTAACCCGTTTTTGTTTACTAATGGTTTTATTGGGGGCTCTTATGGATATAACAATCCATCATTCAATTAGATCCAGCATTATTTTACAGTTGCTTTCACCATCATTTTCAAAACACATTCTTTATTCTTGAACTCTTTGATATCGACTGCTCTTTATTCCCCCCATCCCTTATTATATTATATTATATATAAAACTCTTTTTGAAAATAAATAATTTTATTGGGGGCTCTTACAGCTCTTAGAACAACCCATACATCAATTGTGTCAAGCACATTTGTACTTATGTTGCCACTGTCATTTTCAAAACTTTCTACTTGAACCTTGGTATCCGCTCCTCTTTTCCCCTCCCCTCCATGCTCATGAACCCTTGATAAATTATAAATTATTTTCATATTTTACACCATCTGCTATTTTCCTTCACCCACGTTTGTTGTTTGTCCCTCTCAGGGGAGTGAGTGGGTTATATATCAATCATTGTGATCGGTTCACCCTTTCTCCCCCATCTCCCTCACCTCTCCCCTATCCTCATGGTATCTCTACTCCCATTATAGTTCCTGAGGGGTTTGTCTGTCCTGGGTTCTGTGTGTCAGGAACTCTTATCTGTTCCAGTGTACATGCCCTGGCCTAGTCGGATTTGTAAGGTGGAACTGGGGTCATGATAGTGGTGGGGAGGAAACATTCAAGAACTAGAGGAATGTTGTGTGTTTCATTTGTACTATACTGCACCCTGGCTGGCTAGGCCCTTCCTTGTGACCCTTCTGTGTGGGGATGTTTAATTATCTACAGAAGGGCTTTGGGTCTCCACTCCGACCCCCTTTGTTCACATAGGTATGATTTTGGGGGTCTTCTGGTGCCTGATACCTGATCCCATTGACACCTGTGAGCACACAGGTTGATGTGCTTCTTCGCCCTGCAAGATGGCCACTTTGTAACTTCAAGCCTTTAAGATCCCAGATGCTATATCTTGGAATAACCAGGCACCATCAGTTTTTCTTCACCATGTTTGCTTATGCACTCATTTTGTCTTCAGCAATATTGTTGGGAAGGTGAGCCTCATAGAATCCCAGGTTATTAGAGCAAAGTGTTCTTGCATTGAAAGAGTACTTGAGTAGAGGCCCAGTGTCCATCTGCTACCTTCATAGACCTATATCCCTATCATTATATATTAGTATATTTCCATATATGCATGCCTATATTTATACATCTATGTATGTCCTTTGCCTCCTAGTTCTTTCCTCTATTTCCTTCTACTTTCCTGTTGTCCCACTATCATGTTCAACTTCTTTTGGCTCTCAGTGATTCCTCTCATACATTGCACTTGATTATATGTCTTTATGGGATGAAAAAACCTTGTCTTCCTTTCCCAGAGTGGCTGGTGGTTTTGAACGGCTAACCTTGTGGTTAGCAGCCCAGTGCATAAGCACCGTGTGGCCAAGGCTTCTCATGGTGGAAAATGCAGTAAAGCCATCGCACCATGGTCGAAACCAGTGTTTCCCAAAGTGGGTGACACCCGTGGAGGGGCGGGGTGCTGGGCTCATCCGGGGCCTGCCATAGCAGACACTAACACTGTCCTTGACTACGTGTACGTACCTGGGACCCATGTTCCCTCTCTCTGGAGAAGGGGAAGCAGACCAAGTCAATTTGGGAACCTATGACCGAAACCCCGGACCCTCCAGGGAACATTAGACCAGGAAGATGGTGGGCAGTGAACAGCCTCCTCCTCTCATTGGGGGAAGCTGGAGGGGGATGGGCGACTTGTGGGAGCCTGGTGTGGACCCCAGGCTTCTAGCTGAGAAGGGCTCTTCAGAGAAGGAGCAGAGGCATGCTCTCTGCAGGCTGCTCTGTCCCATGGTTTTCCCCTTGGCCTAATAGCAGCTTCCATCATTCAGCAAACGCACCCCTCCTCCCCCCCGAATCCAAGGAGCAAGGTCCTCGCTGGCTGCATCAGCCTGGGATCTGCAGTACTTCTGGGGGAGCCGCTATGGAGGGCAGAGAGTCCCTGTGACCAGTGAGCGGGGACATGGGTAGCCTTGCTGCGCCACACTGCAGCGTGGGTAAGGTTAAAATTGAGCACCTAATCTTCTGTCTCTTCTGACCCAGCTTAAGTTTATCCTAGCTTTTATTATTGTGTGTTTTGTATTGAGGTTTTTCCGGGTTTTATTTTGTTGGTTTTATTTTATTTTTGAAATATATGTATGTGAAATTCAGGACAGATAAGTCAATTGAGCAGCGGTTCTCAACTTGTGGGTCACAAACCCTCTGGGGGTCAAGCAACCCTTTCACAGGGGCCGTCCAATTCATAACAGTAGCAACATTTCAGTTATGAAGTAGCAGTGAAATAATTTTATGGTTGGAGGGTCGCCACTGTATTGAAGGGTCACGGCATTAGGAAGGCTGAGAATCAACCACTCAACCCTGTCACATAGAGGCTAGTCATTTCTTAGGGTTATGGCTGGGGAAGTTTGGGGGAGATGGGGAGCTAGTTACATTGAATATATGATGAATAAATTATCTAAAATTAATGTGGTGATGGTGTCACAACTCTTTTCATATGTTTAATCCACTGAATTGTATGATGTGAATTATATGTCAATAAAAACATCAAAATTAAAATCAGTTTTATAAAGGCAGGCAAGAGGGCTTCATCTTAAAGTTCTTCTTCTGACATCCTGTTTTGTGTGTGGTTGGGTCAGCTGATGTTTTGCTGCTTCGCAGGCCAGAAATAGAGATCCAAAATAACCACAGAAGCCAGACAGGGGCCCCTCAGTTCTGTGCTGCTCACACGCCTGCAGGGATGGTGGCTGTCGACAGAATGAGCCGGGAGTTGGGAGTGGGCTGTCTCCAAGGCACTGGGTCTCCACCTCACACAGAGCCCCGGTCATGTCCTGCACCATCACACTGGCTAAAATAGGCAATCTATGTAACTGCCAGGAGAGACATGGCTCTGGAAAAGACCATCATGGTTGATAAGGTAGAGGGGCAGCCAAAAAGGGGCAGGCCCTCGGTGCGATGGACCAACAGTGGCCGCAGCAGTGGGCTCAAACTTAGAAGCAGTAGTGAGGGCAGTGAGACTGGGCAGGGTTTCCTTCTGTCGTGCTGTGGGTCACCTGTAACACCCGATCCTCCCATCTCTTTTCACACTCAAAATTTGTTCCAGTTAAAAAAATACTTTCTACTTTCTTTTCTATTGAGGTTTTAATTTTAATTTGTTATCATTGGTGTTTTTGGTATGCTTTTCTATATATGAATTCCAAGATAGGGCAATCTATAGAGATGGTAACTGGATGAAGCGTCCATCCGTGGGGCATGGCAGGGGAGGCTGGGGAAAATGGGGAGCAAGTAACAGGGCAAGGAAGAGTAACATTTTCTAAAATTGATTGTGGTGATGGTACAATTCTCTTTAATATGCTCGAACTATTGAATTGTATATATGAATCAAATGCTAATGAGTGTTAAATATATTTTAAGTATTTATTTATAATAGCACTGTGTAGATATTTGTGTGTTTATATATATATATTCTCAGCACATCAAGGAGCCTTCGTTGCCATGTCCAGGCTGGACGGAGGAGGTTTAGAGATCATCTTGCGGGCAAAGAAACAGACCAGAATCTCAGCGAATTGGTACTGACCAGCACACACTGGCCTGCTGGAAAGCTCCCTCAGGTAGAACGACTTGGTTGTTAATTTATTTTTAAGAGCGACTTCTAAATCCCCGAAAACATGTCTCCAGGTGATAGAATGGCAACGTAGAAATACTCCCGTTTTTCAACACAGGTCTCCCCTCCCCTCCTCCATTCTCTTTGGCAGGAAGTGCGTGGGGAGAAAGTGCAACTAGGGAGTCTCTAAGTCATGGAGTTGCTGGGGACCAAGGGTGTGACAGGAGTCCCTCTGACCCCTGAGCCCCGCCCTGCAGTGGGAAATGATGGAGAGGGGAACATTGATGCTCCCCATCCTTGACTGTCCCCTCGCACCGCCATTGAGTTGGACAGGGTACTGGGCAGGGTAGACGGCCCTTGTGGGCTTCTGAGACCAACTGTTTAAAGAGAAGCCTTACCTTTCCTCTGTGGGGCAGCTGGTGGTTTTGATTGTTGGCCTTGTGGTGAGCCACTTAATGAGTTGCCACCAGGGCTCTGCAGCTTACTTTCCAAACAACCCCAAACCACTCACGGCCAGTCCGTGACTCGAGAGCAGGGTAGAACTGCCCGTGAGCTTCTGAGACTGCACCTCCCCACGGGAGCCGAGCGCCTGGCTCTCCAGGAACAGCTGCTGGGGGTGCCCACCTGCTGACCGTGCATCTGCAGTGCGATGAATAGTCATCATGTTCAGTGACCTTGGTGATGTCAGGAACCACGACTGTCCTTACAGGCCTGGGTAGTGCCGTGTGTCAAGCACTGGGCCCCTGAGATGTTGGATGGAGCTGCCCAGAAGCGACCAGCTTCCTAAAGACCTCAGCCCAGCACCATTAGACTGCAGCCTGGATGTCCAGGAGCCGGAATTGACTCAGTACCAGTTGGCTGACGGATGAACGAGGCTTCTGGGATCTGGCAAGGCGGATGGTGGGACCCCGCGTGGTTATGTGTTGACTATGAACTGTAGGGTCAGTTCCAACTGCCCAGCCCCGAGGTAGGAAGAAGAGGATTTCTACCCTGGTCAAGCACTAGCCTCGGAAACCCACAGGGGCAGTTCTACCCAGTCCTAGAGGGTGGCCGAGTCGTAATCGACTCTGGCAGTGTGTTTTCTGGCTCAGGGAGCCCTGAGCTTGTCTTGGTGGGAAGAGGCGCCTCATTGACCTTCCTTCCCCATGGACCTCATCCGACCTGCTCCTGAGGTCACCGTGAGGGGTACGGGGCAGGGAATCAAGTGCTCCCCTTCTGGCCCTTCCTGACATGTCCTAAAGCATCAGAGACGAATGGGTCCCTTTCTGAGGGGCGTGGTGCTCACAGCTTCAACCCTGCCCACCGTGTCCCCTCTAGGCAGGGGTGGACTGCCCACTACTGGAGCCCCCAAGGAACCTGGAGAAGAGATGCTGGGCCTAAGCCTGGGCAGGGGACACGCTCACAGGCAGCTGTACCCTTTACTGTGGGTCTGACCTCCCCCATGCCCAGAGGCCCCTTGAGACATGCCAACCAGCTAGCCCACTGTCCAGGAAAAGCCATGCTGGGGATGCTGGGGGTGAGGGCCATCTTTCTGGATGGCAATCCCTCCTGGCCCCAGGGTGGGAGGGGATGTGTGCTTCAGGAGGGAGGGCAGGAAAGGCGGTTTCAAGGGCAGAAGTCCGAGTAGTCTGCTGGGGTCTGCCTCAGTGCCCCCGCCCCCAGGTCTCTGGAGCCATGATTCCCCAGACCTCTCCTCCAGGTAGAGGGCGCTTTAAACACCCACCCCACAAGCACCAGATAGCCACACAAGTTAGAAAATACGGCTGTTTAATTTTCTGTTCGTGAACTTTGAAAAAGCCAACACAATTAGATTCTCTCCCCTGCCCCCCCCCCCCCCCCCCCCCCCCCGCATCTGTGGAAGAAGAGCTGCGAGGGAGCCGGGGTGCAGGCCTGGGGCAGGCACGCCCGGCCCCGGGGGCACATGGGACCCTGTTAGGACCACCGCCGGCTCAGGGCTGCCCAGTCTGTAGCCGGTGGGCTGACAAGGAGGCTTACTGGGTCTCTTCTTGGCCTTCCAGCGTATAATCCACCCCTTGGCCTTCGACACCCGCTGACCAGTAGGGCTCCAAGGGGGGAGGGGCTCGTGTCACCTGTGGGCCAGCTGAGCGCATCAGCACCCACCCATATCGTAGAGACATTTTATTGAAAATGTGAAGATAGGAAATGTGTTGTCTCTTAAAATAAATTACATAACATACATAGTATATATCTTTAAAATATCTTCTTTTTAAAAATGTGTGTTTAGGTTTTCTCAGTGTAGGAATTTTGGCTAAGTCAAGAATTCCGTGACCTGTATCCATCATTTTTAAGGGGGGAGGGGGACAAGACATAAAGAAAACCCAACCAAACCAAGAAGCAAACCTAGCCAACCAAAAATCCCACTTCCCAAAACATAGAAAAATAGACCACACTGAATGGATTTCCAATGCTTCATTGCTAGGGACTATCACATAGTGACTTCAATACCGCTTATAAAATCTCTTTATTATCGTGTGACGTTGAGACCGCTCCTGGAAGTTAGGGCACGGAGGGGCGGAGCCAGGAGGTGAAGCGACTTGGGCAGCGACAGGCCGCAGCCTGGCATTAGAGGGCGACATCGGGGCTCAAAGCTTCGTCCATTTGACCAGGGCGTCTGCGACCCTGGCTCCGTCCGGCGCCCCCGCCCCGCCCGCCCGCCCGGCAGGCCTGGGGAAAGGCACACCGCGGGGCCGCGCCGGCATGGGGCTGCAGGTTAGCTCAAGCTTGCAGCGGGGAGGCGCGGCGGGGGCTCGCGCATCTTCCCCAGTGGAAAATGAAAAACGCGAAGTTGACCTTTGATCACCAGCCAGCGACCCCCCCCCCGTGGGCCCCCGGGCTTGCAGGTGTTGGCAGGGGGCGGGATGGCAGGCCCCAGGCCTCCCTGTCTGGACAGCCACGTGGTCACAGCCGCGGCCATCCAGCCATCCCGACTGGCAGCGATGCCCCCGCGCAGAGCAGAGCTGCTCCTCGGGGCACTGGGGGGGGGGACGGGGGGGGGCTGCACCCCCCACCAGCGT
Organism: Tenrec ecaudatus; assembly: GCF_050624435.1. Taxonomy (NCBI): domain Eukaryota; kingdom Metazoa; phylum Chordata; class Mammalia; order Afrosoricida; family Tenrecidae; genus Tenrec; species Tenrec ecaudatus. The sequence goes on from NC_134531.1 coordinate 13,238,307, forward strand.
AACCGGCCTGGGTCCCGGCGCCGGTTGCACGAGGAGGGGCGAGGTGGCGGGAGGCGGGGCGTCGGTGGGCTCCCAGAAGCGGGCGGAGTTGTGGGAGGGCTTGTTTCGCAGAGCCGCCCCCTGGCTCTCAGTCTGTGAGCACACCCGGGATGCCAGGGCTCCCACGAGGCCCAAACGAAACCAAAGCCCAAACCAAAGGAGAGCAGGGCTGGAGCCCAGGGCTGTCCTGTCCCGCGGTCACCGCAGGCGCCTCACTCGCTCTCTTCTCGCATCTCCACAATGTCCGTCACCTCCTCCGCCGGCGGCATGTCCGTCATGGCCGAGTCCTCTCCCTCCACGCCCGACTCGTTCTCCATCTTCTTTTTCTAGAACGGGCACGCCCTGTCAGCGGGGGCTGTGGCCGGGGCGCGGCACAGCGGGGCGAGGGCATGGGGAGTCGCCTGGGTGCGGCGGTGGTGGTGTCACTGCAGACTCGGGTGCCCTGGCTCCATTCCAGATCACCCTGCCACCCTCCGCGGCGCCCATATGCGCACCACGGGCAACGTGCCAGGGGCCCTGGCCTCACCTGTTTCCGGTAGACGTAGCAGGCGGCGATGGCGACCATGGTGGACTCGCCCACGAAGCCTGCGAGCAGGGACCCCACGCCCAGGGTGGCCCCGTGGACCCTGGGGATGAGAAGGGGAGTGATCATCAGCCACGCAGTCAGTCGCCCTAAAGCCTGACTGCTCCACTCTGCGTGGTCTCGCTCCTCTGGCTCGGCAGGCAGCTGCACCTGACACCCCCTCCCCAGCACTTGTGGGGTGGGGTTCTCTCTCCAGGACTAGAGGCTGGTGCCCCCACCCAACCCCATCTCAGCTCCGCCCCTCTTTTCATGGATCTGGGCTTATGTCCATGATGATTCAAGTGCATTACAAAGAGAGTTCACGGAGTAGAATTTGATGCTTGGTCAATTGACCTCCCTCCTGACCCAACTTAAATTTTTAGGCTTAAATATTTCTTCTTGCTTGTTTTATGAGAAATTTCTTCTCTGGATTTTAAAATATTGGTGGTGGTCTTTTATTTTTTACTCTTTATTGTAATCTTTATAGCAGTGTTTTTTTTAAAAATTGTTTGGTAGGTCTCCCAGTTCATGAAGCAGAGACAGCTGGTGCTCTGGTTCCCTAGGGAGAGGGCGTGGGGAGGGGCGCTAACAGTGAATGCCGGTGGGAGGATGGAGCACCAGGACTGAGTGTGAGGGTGTATGTAACAACTCTTCTTCAAAGTGGGTTTTTGTGTCAAGAAAAGTACTAAAAAAAAAAAATACCAAACCCCAATCAAAGTTGACCCGTGGCCACCTTAGGCGAAGCAGGAAGAATCTTTGTGGCACTGAGTTGATGCTCATGGTGGTGGTATAATTTGGAAAAGGATGATCAACAATGGCTGCACAACACAGCATAAGCAATGGCACTGGATTATTCACGTAGAAGGTACTGAATTTCAGGGTGTTCTGTTGTGTCTGCTTTTGCCACAATTAAAACAATGCCCTGGTAACAACAGGCACAAGGACAAGCTGGGTGGTATTACATGTGGAAGTGCCAATAAAACTGTTAACGCAGACACATGCCATTAATTATAAATTCTACTTTTCCGTTGCAGAAGCGCCGCTGCTGGCTCTCGAATTGGCACACCCACTGGTTTTGCTCTCAGAGCTTGCCCCCTGCTCTCCCCGCCCCCTGGACTGTGAGAATGGCGCATGCCCCCCCCCTTCCCGGGCCTCCCTCGTGGGTGCTGGGTGGGGTTCAAAGTCAGTGTCCAGGGTCCTGCAGGCCCCTGACAGCCACTGCGAATTTCCGACTACACACGCTTGGGGGTTGGACCGGAAGTGCATTTATTCCAGCCGGGGTCCTTCAGCGGCCAGGCCACAGCCCCGCCGGCCGACTTACCCCATGTAGGGCAGGACCAGGAGGCTGGTGATGAGGACGATGATGCGCAGCACGGAGCTGGGGGCCAGCACGAAGGTCTTCTTCAGCGTCATCAGCCACCCAGTCAGGTGGGCCCTCACCGTGACTGGGCGGGGGGGGGGAGGTGGGGTGAGGGGGGAGAAGCAGACACATGTGTAATGCAGCCCGACTCCCTCTTCAGCTTCCCTGCTTCTGGATCAGGGGGTCTTCACGGCCATATTCAGCCAGCCATTTCCTGGCCCCCACAGCACTCCCACTGTAGCCCAGCCTCAAATTCTGGCCCTTCACATCTAAAGGGGCACGGAGGCTCAGAGAGAGCCAATATAGTGGGCCTGTGTTGGGAGAGCGCCCCGTGGTAGTGTGTGGGCCATGTGTCGGGCTGCTACCTGCAAGGTCAGCAGTTTGAAACCAGCAGCCGCTCCACAGGGGAAAGATGAAGCTTTCTAGTCCTAGAACGAGTTAGTGTCAGAAAGCCATGGGACCCTAGAGTCACCCTGAGTCACAACTGGCTCAAGACAGGGAGTTTGGAGTTTGCTGCTGGCCGAGTAGAAGAGCCAGAACCATCTCCTAGCCCCAGCCCGAAGCAGCTCCCCAGGCATAGTCATTTGGGGGGTACAGGGGCCTTTTGGCAATCAATTTCCAAACAGGTCAGTAAATCATGCCCTTGGTAAGTTTAAAGGGTACAAAAGTAGAAGAGCTTCTTTGTACCAGGTCCCCCTTTGCACCTTTAAAATCTCAAGTGGAGGCCACCATCCTTTCTGGTTTCAGAAGCTCCTTCGAGAGATGGGGTGCAGATGGAAGCCCTCAGCACACACGCACTAGTGCGCAGGTGCAGGCGCATCGGCTCTACAAGCGGCAGCATGCTGGTTAACCGGCCTGCACGCTGCCTCTCTCTCATTCACCGAAAGCCGCCTCCTCCTTGTGGCCACGGGCATCCTCTGGGGATTCCCCACCCGGCGTGGAGCCCGGCTGTTAGCGTCTCGGGGCTGCTCCCGGATTCGCTTTCCCAGCAGCCCCCTCCGTGTGTGTCTCCAGGAGGGAGCCCGAAGCCGCTCTGCCCTTGGCCTGCGCGCACTGAGTTGTGTCGCTGCCCCCATCACAGGCGACTGCTGTTCAAACTCCCGGGCCTATTGATCTCCCTTTGATTCAATGTTCCTTCCACTACGCCTGACACCTCGGCACTTAGGAACCAAAACCCCCACCGCCGCCCCAAGGATTCCAGTTGAAGCATTCATTCCTGGGCCGGTCAACCACTTGGGGACTGTGGCTAATCCTTTTGCACGAGCTTACTTTGGGGTAGGTGTTCAGGAAGCGGGGTGAGCTGGCTGGGCGGGAGGGCTGCTCGGAATGGCCCCTTGGCCCTCTTCTCGCTCCTCCTTACCTGGGACGGGGAAGAAGGAGAAGATCCGCAGGGGGATGACGCAGAGCTCGGCGAAGGCGAAGTCCACGCCAATGATGTCGATCAGGATTTTCTCGGAGACGTTGGGGGTCCAGAACATCACAAAACAGAGCTGGGCGGGTGGGAAACAGACCCTGATTGAGACCGCCAGCAAAGGGCTGAAAGGATCGTGATGGATGCCACGAGACGGGCACTCTGCAGAGCGCTTCAACAGGGTGCCCCTCAGTCCAGAGCTGCCCCTGCGGCTCGGCTCACCCGCCAGCTGAAGCCCAGGCACAGGGCCGTTTGCACACCGGCCTCCATAAAGCCAGCATGCTCCTAACAGTGCCAGGTACCCAGAGAGAGGACTCTGGCAAAGGACCTGAACCTTGCTCAGTACAGCGTCAACGCAAAAGAGGAAGTACTTCAAGGAGCGAGGCTGATACAGCGGCGCGGAATTGGCGCAAACATCACAATCGTGAAGACGGCACAGGGCCGGGCAGCATTTTCTTGTTGTACACGGGATTGTGGTCAGTCGGAACCACCACCACAACCACCATGATGCTGAGAACAAGCCAGAGGCATTCCAGATACAAGCAGGGCGACCCCTGGGGGGCAGGTTCCAGCAGAACTCCCACAGGAAGACAGATGAGGAAGGCTTGCCCACTGGCTTCCAGAAACTAGCCAACAAACACAAAGTTGCCAGAGACGTCCACTCAGGGGATCAGCCCTGGAGGCCATCCTGTTTAGTAAAGCGGAGGGTCAGCAAAGATGAGGGAAACCTCAAAGAGAGGGCCTGCTGGCCTCAACCATCCGATGGCCACGGAGATAGTGCAGACTGGGCACCGTTTCCTTCTGCCTCACTAGGGGGCCATCTCGAGGAAGAGCTGACTGGACAGCAACGACAGCACACAAGCTACAACCGGCAACGGCACCCTGTTCCCTGGTTTGTTGGAACCACGGCTCCAAAAGGGCCCATCCCCGGTTCAATTCCCCGCTGAGCATGTGCCAGTTATACTGATTCAGGTTAGTTTAACAAGATCCCTAGGCGATCTTGTACGAATCCCCTGAGGGTCTGGGAAGGAGCCCCTGAGCACTGTGGGTTAGGTTGCTAAGCCTACGGAGGACGGTTCAAACCCACTCCTGGTGAGAACGAAGGGGTGGGGCTCCTGCAAGAAGTCACACACAGAATCCTTTACAGGGTTGGAGTTGGAATCAATTTGATGACAGGGGCCTTTTGTTATTTGGGATCTTGAAAGGACGGCAAAGGAGGGAGGATTTGGGGGTGGAGAGGGGATGGCCTCGGCAGTGGCAGACAAGCAGGCAGTTTTCCTGCAGGCCTCTGTAGGAACCGTGCTTCCCTGAAGCCCCCGTCTCGTAGGAGGGCATGATGACTGGGATCCTTTAATAGTCACCAAAGAATGAATACAATTAAAATTGAAGGGAGGTGGGGGCGAGCTCTCACAGCCTTAAAAGCCCCCCGGAACCTTACACATCAGAACTGAGCCGTTAACACTGGTCTTAGCGGCAGTAAAAGGAAAGTAATGTGGAGGCTGACTTAAAGTCCTTTGTGACACACAGCTAGTTTTAAAAAACACCCTTTGACACATCTGCAGTATAAGCTCCAAGCTTCGTTTATCTGGTTCAAGGCACCACAACCTTGAGTCAGCTGTGGCCAGAACCTCGGGTGGAGGGTCTTCCCTACGACCTGCTTCCTCACCCACTGGGGTGGGCCTGGGGCCTTGTCCAAGTCTCCCAATCCCAACCGGAGTTGCATGAGGGCAGGTCCCTGACTGGCACTGGGATAAATAACTCGTCTCCCTCCAAGAATCTGGAGCTGGGCTTGGGAGAAGGCAGTGGTGTCTACTGGCTGCTGAACTCAAAACCCTGGAGTGTTCTGCAGAGTTCTGGATGACCCCGCTCGGCGGAGTTTATTTCCATACGCCGTTGACCTTGCTTTTGAGGAACTCGCTGTCGTTCTCCACCAGCCTGATGAGGGCTGGCAGGTGAGAGTGCTCACGGAGAGGAAACCACCCGCAGCTGTTTGGAATCAGAACGGAAGCGGGCAAAGCAACCTGTCAAAGGCACAGTAGGAGAAAGCCCGGTCTGTCTGCCGAGGGGCAGCTGGTGGTTTTGAACGGCTGACCTTGAGGTCCGTCCCTGACACTCGATGAGCAGCTGTGGTCCTGCAGGAAGGTGCTGTGGAGAGAGGCAGATGCCAGCCACAGCCACAAGCAGAACCTTCATTGGTGAACATGTATGACCATGTCCACCCCCGAGTAGTGAGTCAGCACAGGTCAGCCCCTGCTCACCTTGCTTCTTGGGTGGCCCGGCAGGGATGGGGGTGGGGGTGGGGGTGGGGGTGGTTGTGTAGGGTCAGGCAGGCTCCTTCTCTCTCTGGGTGTGGGATGAAGGGCAGGAATGACAGCATTGCAACAGAACCCGGCTGGGTTTTCTGTGGACCAGAGAGCTTGGGCAAGCCTCTACGTGGGGCTCACTCACCGCCAGTTATTATCACACCTCCATCAAGTCGTCCCCTAAGAGACCATTGAACTACCACTGTTCTAACAAAAACCAAAAAAACATTTTTTTTAAGGTCGTTTAAATCTGGGGCCTTTTTAAAACTAAAAAAAAACAAAAACATGAAAGCACACTCATTCATTCCTGCTATCAGATGAATTCCCACGAAACGACACCACAAACACACATACCTCCTGAGGGAGCATCTTTCAGGTCTCAGCAGAGTGACTTCTCAGTGGGGTGCAAACGGTCAATTGAGGGCAGGAAAAGCGATCACCCACTATCACTCCCGACAGCAGGGGGCGCCATGCACCCGGGCGTTTAATTTGTGTAATTCATTCCTGGGTCTGAGGATGGCTTAGAAAGCCCCACCCTCCTGCCTCCTGCTCTGTGTAGCTCTGGCTTCTCCTTGGGCCGGAGGAGCGAATTTGTACTGGCTGGTGCCCCTAACCCAGCCAACCACCTCCCCAATGGAAGCATGCCAGCAAGGTCCTCAGGAGTGAGCCCCAGCTTCTGGGGAGGGGGCTGGAAGGCGGCAGAGGTCCAGGGGGAAGGAGCTGCCGCTTCCCCAGGTCCCTCCTCGCAGTCCCAGATGGAGGCGTGGGGACACCAGAGGGCTGGGGCCTTTCCCAGGCACCTTCTCCTGAAAGGCCTACTGTTAGTCCTGGAGCTGGTGTGCACCCCAGAACAGAGCGCTTGCTGCCTGGGCCTGCGGCCAACTCTGGCCATACTTGAGCCCTGTGGTGTAGCCAGAGGGGCTTCCTTTCTTCAAGGGGGGAGCCCGGATCTCACCTCAGGCCTGGGAGGCCTCCCTCTCTCCATATTTCCACGGTGCCTTAAGCGGCTGAATTGTCTCGGCCCTCTGGTACCCAGCACTTTGGTTCTGCGAGGGCCACAAATCAGAGAGTTTTGAATTTGGTGTATTTACCTTTGTGCCCCCCTAGACAAGAGAGTCATTTTCTTCCACTGGCTGAGGGGAACAATGAGCCAGTAGTCTCCACCTCCTGGAGCGGGGGTGGGGGAACCCCAACCCAGCCCGAAACAAAGCCTCAAACAGGCTGTCCTTGTTCTGAGACAAAGGGCTAACATGGTACCACGGCTGGAGGCAGGATGACAGTGATGGATTGTGGGTAAGTTTAGCAACAGGAAGGTGAGACTGGGTCATTCTTATGAACTGAACTTTTAACTCTGAAAACATGGGTGACCGGACAGGCCCTACTCATTATATATAGATAGCACTTAACATAAATGGAGTACACATTAGGAACTACTTGCTACAGAAGGTGCCCTGGTGGTGTAGTGGTCAAGTGCTGGGCTGCGATCCACAGAGGCAGCAGCTTCTCGTGAGAAAGCCAAGTCTCTGAAACCCCCAGCAGGTTGCTGTGCGTCAGGCACTGACTCCATGGAGATGCTGCCGGGTGAGTGTTAAGAGTGATAACCACAAGGTCAGCAGTTCAAGCCCAGCAACTTCTCTGTGAGAGAAAGCAGAGGCTATCTGCTCCTGTCAAGGTTTACAGCCTTGGAAACACTGTACAGGGTTGTTATGAGTTGGAGATGACGATGTCGGTGAGGTTCCTTCCATGTGGATAATTTATAATGGTGGATGCATAGCATGAAGGAGCCCTGGCAGCGCTAAGCATTGAACTGCTAAGCTAGTGGAAAAGTTGGCAGTTCAAGCCCACCAGCTGCTGTGAAGGAGAAAGCTGAGGCTGTCTGCTTCGGTGAAGATTTACATCCTTGGAAACACTACACAGCTTGAAACCCTCGGCCTCGGCTTGGCGGCCAGGGGCACACAGTGTAATGTACAGGGCATCTATTACACATTGCGATAGAAGTATAGATCAGGCACACGTGTTCTAGGTGGACATGTATAACGTTATCATCATCTCATAGCGATCCCACAGGGCAGAGTAGGACTGAGACAGTAACTCTCTATGGGAGCAGAAAGCCTGTCCGGTGGTAAACAGCCCAATGTGCAACCCACTGACTGGCTGGCAGTGCAGCTGTGACATTATGTGGAGTGGATCTGCCGGACAGTTTGTTAAGTAAGGACAGTGTATCCATTATATGGGTACTGCGTGCCTAGATGCTGCTCGTGATCTATGGAGAGTGGATAATGCTGCACGTACATCTTGTTAGTAGCACGCGTCATTATGCAAGCGGGCTTCAAGAAGCTGCTGGAAAAAATTCCGTGTGTCCTCAACTTTTTGGTGGTCCCACATATACGGATGGGCAACATGAGCAAACGGCAGCAGAGCGCATCTTAATCTTCATGGTGGAAAATGGGCCCCTTGATTCTGGAGCAAACCCTCGCGCTGAGGAAACGGCTGAGTGAGGTAGAGGGGGCACCAATCAGGTCTGGAGTCTGGCTGCCTCTGCCCTCATCTGTCAGCGTGCCCTAGACCTTCATGGGGAACAGGTGTGGCGGCCTCAGGGATTAAGGGCGCTATAAATACCAGAAACCTTGCTTTGCTGTCCCCTTCCCCGGAAAGGCAGGCCAGTGGGGGGGGGGTATGCTGCTCCCCCTTAATCTGGGGGTTTGGCGGACTGATCTAGGGGCCATAGCACAAGCAGCCTTTGTAGTTGAGCTTCATGTGTCACCTGTTGAGGGGTGAGTGGCCAGGGCGGATCTTCCCTGCACAGCAGCATGGCCTCTGGCTCTCCCTTTCTCTCCTGGGACTGTCTCTGGGCTGGAGTTCTGAAGCTTCAGGGTTGAGAGTTTAAACACCAGTACCTGAGCTTATACTTACAGGGGCCTCCCTCCACTCCTGGGTGACCTCGGGACACTGTCTGGAAGGCTCTGGAAGGTGACCAAGTGTCTCAGAAAGTAACCAAGCACGGGTGCAGCCCAGCCTGGATTTCTCCAGAAGTGGATGGCTGGGGAGGGGCGGCACTCAGCAGATCTCCTGGTCACCTGCTTCTCTCAGCAGGCTCTAGCTCCACCCAACCCCCCAACTGTCCTGAAACACAGGCACTGTCACCGCCTAGCCCAGGAGGCAGGGAGCTGACCAAACAGCTGACTCACTGGATAAAATTATAAAATTCTGACAGCCATGAGGACGCCCCTGTGGGAGAACGCGAACAGCCACCTGAGTTCACAGTTAAAGGAAAGGACAACACAAAGGGGGTGAGGAGTTGGGGGAGTGGTGCCCTCGTCACCCACTGCCAGGTCTCCTGCCCGCCAGCGCTGGAGCTCCTTCCGAGAACAGCCACCCGCACAGAGAATCAACAATGGGCACGCAGTGAGCTGGCCATGGGCAGCACGGGCAGGATGCTGGTGTGTGGGCTGCACCTGCGCAGAGCAGCACCTCCCAGCAGCCAGGAGGCGTGGCTGCGGGGCGAGGGGCGGGGCGGAGAAGCACCAGCGGGTTCTTTCTGGGCAGGTTGAGTTGCCGGAGCCCATGGGAAGCCAGTCGGCGGTCAGATGGCCAGGCCTGACGCTGGGGGCGACCTGGGTCAGATCGTGGTCTGGACACCGGCCCAGGATGGCGACAGGAGCCCAAGACCACCAGTGAGCCGAGCACGGAAGGCGGGCAGTGCGGGCCACGCACAAGACACAGGCTCAGCAGAGCGGCGCCTACGCACACTGTGCCACCCACGTGGCCTTTGCCCGGGTGACAACCTCCGTTTCATTAATTTCCCAACATTGGATATTTTATAAGTTCTCCAAAATAAAACAAAACCCCAAACTCAATGCCACCGACTTGACACCGAGTTGACACCGACTCACAGCGACCCTGTAGGAGAGGGCAGAACTGCCTCTGAGTTTCTGAGACAGCGATGCTTCACGGGAGTAGAAAGCTGTCTCTCCCTCTGAGTGGCTGGTGGTTTCCAACTGTTGACCTTGTAATTAGTGACCCAGTATGTAACCACGCTGCTGCCAGGACTCCTATTTAAGAGGTTAAATAAAGAAAGCAGACCTAAGGGTCCAGCCCCCCTCCTTAGCAGCTTGCCACGTGGGATCAACACAAAGGTGAAGCCCGTCCCTCTGAGGGGTGGGCCGGGTCTTCTCTGACCTTCACCTCAGAGTTAAGTCTCGGGCGTCGGAGAAAGTTACTGCCTCGTTCAGGTACCAAGCAGCGGCTAGGCTCTGTGGTACAGAGGCCCATGCCAGGTCTGCCCTGCCCTGGCAGAACCACAGAGGAGAAATGGGTGCTAAGGAGCGACTGAGTATGTGCTATAAAGAGGCGCGTCCCAGCTTTCGGGTGAAGCGTGCGGAAAAGACCGCGCACAGCCTCAGGAGGACCAATCACCGTCAGAGAACGCAACTGAGTGCTCCCTGGAGTCGAGGAGCCGCCTCGACCAGGAAGGGCCTGCCCATGGCTGGCCGCGGCTCGTGTACTCAGTACAGTACCACGAAACGACACTCTGCCCGGCACAGGACGCAGGCAGCCCGGCGATCAGGGAGCGAGGGCAGGACCAGGGGATGCTTTCTCAGACCTACGCACGAGACCCAACTCAACTAGTGACACTGTTGTCGTGAGGCGAGTTCCAACATTTCCATGTTGAAAAGAATCCCACGACTCTGGGTCGGTCTTTTCTTAAAGTGGCCAGCCCTTCAGCCTGGCTGAACAGTACAGACCAGAACCGACGGGAGGCGTGCACAAGCCGTGTGCCCTGATGGTGCTGAGGGCGAAGCACCCCGCTGCGAACTTTAGGGCCAGAGGGTCAAACGCAGCAGCTGCTCCACGGGAGAAAGAAGACGGTGTCTGCCCCAGTGAAGACGTACAGGCTCCACCGCCCTAAGGATCAGCTCGGCTCTGTCCTACAGGGTCACCGGGGTCAAAATGAACCTGGTGGTGGCGGCTGTGTACTAGGTACAGGTACCAGGTATCTGTCTTGGCTGTCTGGAAATGGCGTGGCCCAGAACAAAGGGCACCAGAGAGTGAGGCCAGCGTGCCGGGGACCAGCTGGTTCTACCACCTGTTACTTGGAAGTTACCTGGCCCCTCCCGTTATTTCCTTTACTGAAAAACTGTGTTCTGTGCCTGGCTCCTCTCCAAGGCCCTCTCTAATAAGGGTCGCTGGGCCTCCCAGGGGAGCCCCTACCAGAACCCTTCTTTTTAGAGATGGTTTTACCTCTCATCACTGATAAAATCTCAACACGAGCAAACGAGGCATTTTCCAGGCCTCCAGCTGTTACTGCTCCAAAACCTGTTGCCGACAGACCGCCAAGCGGACAGAAATAGCTGCCGGCACACCGAGGAGGTTAGGAACGTCCTGCCCCGCGCCCCCCACCCCACCCCACCGGGCAGGCCAGGCCTCCACATGGGCAGATGCCTGACGGGGCTGAGAAGATGGGGTGAGTTCTCTAAGGAGGGCGGAGCAGCTTCCTGCGTGGCGGAACCTGGCATCCACCTGCAGGCCTGTCACACAGGCTCCAAGAGCTGAGGTCTGTTCCTGGAATGGACCCCGTCTCTGACGGGGGGTCACGGTGGCCCCCGGGTTGTTAGTGTTTTAGGAAGCCTGGGAAAAGCTTGTACAGGAGGACGGAGGAGTGGGGTGCGGGTTAGCCTGGGGCAGCCTGTCCCGGCTCACACAGTGGCAGCGGCGGCCCCACCCTTCAGCCAGAGGCAGGGTGGGGAGGGGGGCCTCCGTGGGCAGGGGAATCGATGGGCCGAATGTGAAGCTCTGGGATGGAAAGAAAACAGCCATCCAAGGCTGATCTCACTGAGTGCTCACCAAGTGGCAGGGCCCCTCCTTTGATGGAGGTCAGACAGACAGGCAGAGGGGCCCCGTCATTGGCAGAGCTCGATTCTGGAGGAGGCTGCACCCCAGGCACTGCTGCCACAGCCGGGCGTCCTCCTGCAGCAGTGCAGACTTTCCGAGGCGCAGGCGGGAGTATCAGACCACACAGAGCCAGCTGGGCTGACCCCTGTACCACCTTCCAAGCAGGGTGCACCCCAACTCAAAGCCTGGAGGGTTGAGGGCACCCACGGGTGCTCAGAAGTAAGCCTGGACAACCCACACCCCTCGGAGACAAGTTCTCGAGCGTGTACAGAGACACACAGAGATGCAGACACACACACACAGAGTTGCCAGGAGTCAAAGTCCACTGGATGGCAGTGGGCTGGCATAAAGGCTATGCTTTCTGCTGTAAGCCCACCTCAGCTGTGCACCGGGTGCCATGGATGAGAGATGGGGTGGAGGAAGGATGGGAGGGCATAGGTTGGTGGCTGTGCAGAGCCGCTGACAGGCGCTAGGACTCTCCAGGCTGGTTCCCTGCTGTGCCCGGGGAGCATGGTGGTTGCTAGGTGCTGGCGGGCCGGTTCCGACTCATAGCAGCCCTGTACCACAGAAGAGAGCAGAGCTGGGCCTGGGCCGCCCTCACAATCCTTCTACGGGGACCCCCCCTTCTACTTTGCTGCCCCTCCACTTTACTGGGCCTGGCGACCTTCTCCAGGGACTGGTCTCTCCCGACAACAGGTCCAAAGTACGTGAGACAAAGTCTCATCACCCTGGCCTCTAAGGAGCCCGCTGGCTGTATTTCTTCCTAGATTTGTTTGTCCTTTTAGCATTCCACGGGGCTTTCAAAAGCAGGGTTAATCCCTGTACACGTGAGTCAGTCACGAAGGAACATTTCAATAGGGAAACAGATATGAAGCCAGTCACACGGGCAAAATGGACACAGAAGATAGTGGGTGTCTGAAATGGGCTGGGGATTCGTCAGCCAGATAAGGTGGCGATTCACCCACTGGCAGCCTGCCTGCCGTCAGCATGTAAATCCTGAGAACGGTCTGAAGGCGGGGCTTTGTTCCAAATGACAACCGTTCCTATTTTGGGAAGGAAATGTTTTGAGGAAGTTGTTGATGAATTTAAAATCACATCATGTTACAGAATACGAGATTGCTCCTATTTAGAATAAAACTTAAAAATCATAGACGTGACCAGGCTTATGCGTCACCCCCGGGCCCACAGCCCTCAGTCTCTTCAAGTCTGGAAGGGAACCCATCCCCATGGCTCAATTGTCAGCCCAACGATAGGCTGGTGTCTGAGAGGCAAGAGGACCCTGGAGAGGTGGACACGCCTGGCGTAACCCCCCTGTCGGAGGCCCAAGGGCAGCTCTCCCCCAAGGACGCAGCTCTGAAGGGTTTGGAAAGGAGGCAGTGAGGAAGGGCTGTGACGAGGAGGGATTGCCACGACGATGGGAAGGAAACATGGACGAGGGGACAAGCGAGGACCTGGTCTGTCAACAGTCAATGCACAATAAAAACTTGACCCATAGGTCATAAAACACCTCTGGATGTTAAAAAACAATCTCCTCTCAAGCAGTCAAACAGCAGCCCCACCCCGTGTCCTTACCGTCAGCGACAAGGCCATGCAGACGAAAGTGAACTTCTTGATGTGGGCGGCCGTGACCGTGTTGCTGGCGCTCACCATCTTGTTGCTGGGGTTGTTCTGGGGAGGAGAAGACAGTGTGAGTGGGATGTTCAGGGAGGAGAGAGGGCAGATGTTCTGGAATGAAAGGCCTGTTACGACAGCGAGGACACCCCTGGCCCTTGGAAGGCAGAGTTCCTATGCAGGTGACTGCTCACCAGAGGGGACTCGGTACTGAATGAATGCCTGGAAGCTGGTACAGCTGCTCTCATGGGGGCCAAGTGGTTTTGGGGAGAAGCCCCTCCACACCATGGCCCTGCCAGTGATCTCGGGCCTTGCCTCTCTTCCTATGACCGAGCCTGCTGCTAGGCACTCAGGCCTGCCTCACTCTCCTGTCATTGTGCTCCGCCCCACCAGTCCCTGCCACACAGCCATCATGCTGCTTCTTGGGGCATGCTGGGTCCCCTGCTGGGTCTGGCACCTCATACCACCTCTCCTCCACACCTACCTGGTCAGTGTCCCTGACCTCGGAGGCCAGGCATCCCCCCCCCTGCATTCAGTAGGCTCCGAGTGTTGTGTCTTCAGTCCTGAAAACACAGCCTTCTTCTGGGGACCTGGAGGGATGCTAAGCAGTAACTGCCCATGGGCGAGGGGTCTCTGTGTCTCCCACAGGCTGTGTGCTGCTCTCTGGGCTGGAGCGTTCTAGGTTCTGGCAGTGGGTTTAGGAGCCTACGGCTACCCGGCCAGCTCCTTCCCTGACCAGTGCCGCTGGCTCAGACTTCTGAATGAGCCCATTTCTCCTTAACTTAATAAGATTCATCCCCATCCATGAACCTTGGGAAGAACATTTGAACAGGGCAACCGGGGTGGTCAGAAAGGAGTCTTCAACCCTAGTCTCTAGGGCAGAGAGGGGTCCTGGTGGCACAGTGGGTAACTCTTGGGGCTGCTAGCCACACACATGGTCAGCAGTTCGAAACACCAGACAGGGGCTTTCCACTCCTGTGAAGAGTTACAGTCTTGGGAATCCACGCTGTCCTACAGGGTCACAGCGAGTCAGGATGACTCGACGGCAGGGAGTGCTGGCTTGGTAGTTGTCCAAACCGGTGGCCCAGGAGGGTCTAACGCTTCCAAATCCACGTATTTTCTGTGTTTTACTATGTAGGCAGTCCCTGGTTACGCACGTCTGACTTGCCAACAGCCCCAACCCCATGGGGCCGACGTCAAGGAACATGTACGGTGGCTCTAGCCACCACCAGCCTGGCTTCGTGACACTCATCACACTGGGTGGCTGTTGTCCGTCGTATGACTGTGCGCACCCGGAGTGCTCTCCGTATCAAGTCCTGAGACACGTCAGACTGACATTCGCGGGGAGCAGACCTGGCTGTTCAGAGCTACACCCCACCAGGGCTGCAGGGGGATGGAACCTGCTCGTGCCCCCAGGACTGCCTACACCTCCACCCTTCGAAAGCTGAACTGAAATCTACCAGGAAAACCCATATCCGACCAGATTTCCCAGGGTTCTCTTCAATCCTCATGGGCCGGGCGGGATGCCGTGGTGCCCAGCCTGCTGGCCAGACAAGCTGTGTGAGCTCGCACCCCCAGGACCCCGCGTCAGGGCACATGGCCCTCACCAACAGCATTAGGCATGAAGCCGGTACACTAGATGGCCCCTTTAAGGTCCACCCGCACCCCCAAAACCAAGCTCACTGCCGTAGAGTCAGCTCCGACTCAGCGACCCCGCAGGACAGGGAAGAACTGCCTCTGTGGGTTGACGGAAGTAGAAAGCTTCGTCTTGCTCCCGAGGAGCAGCTGGTGGTTTCAAACTGCTGACCTTATGGCCACCAGGGCTCCCCACGGACACAAAGCCCAACATCCATTAAAGGCCATGTTTTGCGGGGGCACCCTGAAAGACGCGAGGGCAACATTGAATTTATCTCTGGGGGCAAACAGCCAGCTTCTACCTCCACAGCGGTCGAGGGAACGACACGGTGCCCCTGGAGCCGTCACCGCACACGGGCTGCTCACCTTGTCGAAAGCAGGATAGACGGCGCGGATTTCTGTCAGCCAGCCGTACGGCATGTGGCCCACGGGGTACGTCGCTGTCAGGATCGCCACCGCCTGCAACAGGAAGCAGCCAGGGAGTCAGTGGTGGGGGCGGTGGGCGGCAGGCCCCTCACTAGCTGCCAGACAGCCAGGGTCCCTGGGTGTAGCCACGGCTGACAGCTCCGAGCCTGGGTACCAGCAGGCCAGTCCCAGGATGGGTGGCAGCTGGGTGGACCTCAGAGGAGGGAGGACAGGTCTTGCTTTATAAGAAGGCAACGAGAAGTAGGCTCAGAAACGAAGACATCCACCAGGTCCACCGGACCCCAGCGTCCTGCTCCTTCCACGGAGCAGACCCCAGATGTCCAGCCTCAAAGTCAGCCCTGGAGTCCTCTCCACTCTGTGGGTGCTTGGCCCAGGGCCCACCTCCCCACAACTACATCCTGTCCCCAGGCTTCGGGGTGCTCCCAACCCAACTCCCTTCCAAATGGTCCCAGCAGAACAGCCCACTGACTTTTAAGTGAAGACAATGAAATATTTCTTCCAGGCAGATATTTAGGGCTCCACCCCGACCCCCATGGAAATCAGGAGTTTCTTTTCTTATGTGAATGAAAACAACCGAAACTTCAAAGTTCCACTTCAGCAGCAATCAGCTCTGTCACTAGTTAAGAAAGGGGGGCCGGTGGCCTTGCTGATTTTAATTAGCATGACGGTGCTGCCCGTTGGTGCCAGGAACGTGGTGAGGTGAGTCAGCAGCTGGGTGGAGAACTGGCTGGCGTGGTGCGGTACAGTATGGCGGGACAGGGTGTGGGGTGAAGAGAGGAGAGGTGGGGTGTGGTGTGGCCTGCTGGAGGAGAGAGGGCGGTGGAACCAGGCTGGGTTCAAACCTCCCCCCAGCCCTTCCTAAGTGTGTGAGCGTGACACATGGTGGAGGGGGAAGAGAACCAACAGCGCCCACAGGAAGGAGTTGTTGGGCGCGTGCGTGCACCTGGCCACAGGAGGAGGCCATCCCTCCAAGCCGGCTGGCTCGCCCCAACATGCCTCTGCCCTGAGCTCGCCCAGGAAGCTGCTTTAGCGGACAAGGCACACCAGCTTTTGCACTCTTTGTGGGGTCAGGACGGAATCCCAGCGCAGACAACATGGCCACACATTCCTTCAACTCAAGTCCCCCGGGAAAGCAGTGCCGGGCTGCAGAAGCCACCCAAGATGACATCCAGAGTCAAAACCCCAAACCCAGGCAAGAGCCAGCCTTCTGCTTCTGATGTGTGCACTTCTCCTTCCACACGGGTGTTCGAGGCTTCCCGGGACACGGTCACTGGCAGGGGACCCAGGGGGAGCTGAGGGGCGGGGCGGCCACGGCTCCTGGCTGCTCCTCCGCAGAGCGCCATGGAGACAGAAGGCCGAGCGAGCTGGACCAGCCATTGCAGGCACAGGGACCCCTCCAGTGGATGGGCGGGAGGTGGCAGAGGGAGGCCATCCCGCCTGTCCCTGCCCCACTGTATGTAGGGAAGAGCCGATCCGGCTGGCCGGCTTTCGGAGAGGCGCCTTGTGCTTGCAGGGGGAGAAGTGAGGGAGAGTTCTCCCGGATGAAGGCCGGCTGCGACGGTGCAGGTGAAGTCTCGGTGGGTCAGGGCGGTGTGCACAAGGTGTGTGGAGGGGTCTGGCCCAGCCCTCCAACTGCTGGGTGTTTCTATCCTGTCTCCTGCCCAGCGGTGTGGCTGACTGCCCCCGTAACTGCTGTCTGGTGGTGACAGGCTGAGCCCATGGACACAGTGCAGGGTTAGGACTGGGTGGGAGTCAGACGACCTGGAGCCTCACGTTAGCTCAGCTTCTAGCCAGTCTTGGCTTCGTCGGGTAAATAACGTGGGACAGCTAACTGGGAGGTCGGTGGTTCAACCCCCTCAGCTGCTCGGAAGGAGAAAGATGAGGCTCACTGATCCCTCAATAGGAATGTCTTGGACACTGTGTGGGGGGTTGCCGTGAGTCAGGATCCACTTGAAAGCTGTGGGCTTGGTAGCTGTGGTTTGACTTTGTTCTACCTCAGCTTCCCTTCTGACCAGTTATTTCTGAACGAACGTCTAAGTTATGTACGAGACACTGAGGCACTCTGTGAGAGCCACATGTACTTTACATCATGGAACGACCGGAACTCTAAGACGAACTGGAAACCCGTTTGTGAAGCCTGTACCCCCGACCCCCACCCCTCCAAGTGACTACAAAACGCCCGCGCCCCCAGAAGCCCCCCTACCTCTGTGGCTGCGGAGCTGCCACCAAGGTCACGGGACACGAAGAGATTGACGATGGGCCTGCTGATCCTCTGTGTGGCCAGGATGAGGGCCAGGGGCCACCAGAAGCTCAGCATCTTCCTGATGGTGGCGTCTCCCTGCACCAAGGAGGGTCGTGTGGGCGCATGCCAACTCGCGAGGCAGCGTAGGGGGAACGGCCCACACAGTGAGCCAATGCCTCCCTCCTCTTGTCAACCGCTACCGGCCCTCAAAGAAATCTAAGGAACAGCTCTATACATGGGCTGAGCGGACCCGAACTGTCGGCCGGTCTCGCTACAAACAGACACTGGCAGCCCTGGCGGCCGGCGGACGACCTCGACATCCAAATAGAGTGGCTTGATGATCCACATGCTGATCAATGGGTCTTGGTTTAAATATCAGGGGCGCCCATGCTCATTTGGTCCCCTTTTCAGGAATAAAAACACTACTCAGTGCCCCTGGCAGTGAACCACTGCTGTGATGCAGCCCATCGTCCACAAAGGGCGGCCCCTGCGTCCGCAGCACTCTGGGGCCTGCAGTGAGGCCGGCACCACCTGCTTACATCGTCACACTGTGAGGCCACTAGGCCTGAAGCGACCCCGGGGCTCAGGGGAGGGAGCCAACACGGGCGCACACAGCACACCAGCAGAGGGAACACCATGCCAAGGGGCTCGCTTATCCGGAGGGGAAGCCCCTCCTGGTGGTTCACTCAGCCTCCGAGGACCAATCTTGGCCCCTCCTCCGGGCAGCCCCCTAAGACTGCAGTGGACAGTGGCGCCTGCGCTCTCTCACCGGCAGCACGCGTCCCCACTGCACAGGACGAGCGGTCTCGCGCTCTCCCCGTGGCCTTGGTCTGAGGTGTCTGCCGAGACTGGGAACTGCGCGGAGGGCGGGTCTGTGTGCTCCCAGGACACGGAATGTGCTCTTGACTCGGCGCTCTGAAGGCACCTGAGTAAGGGCTCAGGTTGCACAGGACACCACTGCAAACTAACGCTCTGCCACTGGGTCGATGCTGCCTCTTAACGACCCTGCAGCACAGGCTAGAACTGCCCCCTGGGATTCCGAGCCTGTAACTCTTCATGGGAATAGAAAGCCTGGTCTTTCTCCTGTGGAGTGGCTGGTGGATTCAAACTGCCGACCTCACGGCTAGCAGCCCAATGCATAACTCACTACGCCACCAGGGCTCCTTGCAAATCTAGTGTAAAGCACCTAAAACATAAACTACATCAGGGGTAGGGTCCTGAGGTCTTTGATAGCAACAGAAGCGCTTTCTCTGGAGCAGAGAGGCAGCGGCCTTCCCTGACTGCTTGGCCTGGTGTCACGCACCATCTGAGCCTCCTCCCCTGAGGATCTGGAAGCCGAACGGGAACCTTGGCCCGGCCCCCTGGCGCAGACGTACCCCGAGCTCCGGGCCGCTGTGGTCGGGGATGATGTCGTGGATGTTCCTGTAGTACCCCAGGCACAGGGTGGTGCAGCGCACAAGGGCGCCCATGTACAGCGACAGGATGGGGATGAGCAGGGGCTCCCTGCACTCCAGGTGACTGTGCAGCAAGATGGCCACGAACACAACCTGCGGACGAGACAGGGACAGGTCACAGGGCCGCGGGGAGGGGAGAAGGCTGCTGTTCGCAACCCCGACTCAAATGCAGAGAGGACCCCGCCCATCATACAGGTCAGACGAACGTCACACGAGGCCCCGACGCGGGGAGCCCGACGGAGACGACAGGGGCATGCCCGGCGCGTGTGAGGCAGGACCCCTCGTCTTGTCAGACTCGCCCTCACGAATCTTCTCAGGTGACTGCCGTCTGGGAAAGGCATCCCTGAAGAAGTAGACTCCCCTCCACCCAAAATGTGGGAGAGCTGTGTTCTATCCAGGCCATTGAGGTGCTCCTGTATTCGCCCCCGAGGACAAACATCACTTTTCATCAAGAAAAAAAATCAGTGCTGACCAAGGATGACAGAAAATACCGGACAGCTGCGATGCTAAGGTCCACTTTCTAGAGAGGTCACGTGCACCCCAACATCACTAGAGTCCAGCCGGAGTCGCAATGTAAACCCACGAAAGGGTCATTTGCTGGAATAACCAGCTAACACCGGGAGAGGCTGAGATGGTGATCAAGGTCAGTCTCTCTGGTCTAGGGCGTGACACCAGGTAGAATGGTTCCGGGCTGAAGGCCCTACACACCATGCCCCCAAACGTGCCCACAAGGCGGGCAGTGATTCTCAGGTATGTGACCCCTCCCTATCATGCGCTCTGATGGGAAAAGCCCGCTGGCTGTTAGAGAAGGTGGGTGGGACACAGCCCTGACCTGACAAAAGGGGTGTGGCAGGGGCACTTTAATCCTACAGCTAAGGGAGCGGAGAACAGGGACCTGCCACCACCCAGAAAGACGAGCTCTGTCTCTGAACCCGGGGCTCCTGTAGGGGGACCCCCTAGAACCAGGAGACAGGGTGCACCTTCCCCTGGAGGTGGGGCTCTGGATTTGGACCTCGGACCTGTGAGAGCCTGCTGCTTACGGGGCAGGCCAGCTACCTGAGCTCCTTGTTGCTCCTCGGGAGGAAGATGAGGCCGTCTTACCCCCAGGGAGAGTTTCACAAGGGTAGTTCTACCCGGTTCCGTGGGTGGATTGGAGTTGGAATTGCTCGCGGGCATTGAGTTGTGCTGCTTTTTTAACAGTGAAGATGAATTTCTGTTCGTGAAAACCGGCCTCTTGTGGGGACTTGTTGCCGGCATAAATTGACGCTTGGGCCCAGTGAGCCTGACCTGGACGGCCAGCGAGGCAGCTTTGCTGAGCGGGCACAAGGCTGCCAGAAGCAAAGTGCAGCGAGAGGACACTCTCCGGCCAACGCACACCTCCTACCAGGCTTGCTGCCGTGCAGAGGAATCACCAGGTATCCGTCAACTCTAAGTGGCAAGGTCACTGGGGGCTGGCCGGCCGAGCAGGAGCGGCAGACCGAGGCTTCTGTGACAGGGTCCAGCCAGCCCGTCCCACTCAGGGGAGGCTCCGAGCATGTGTGTCTGCAGCGGGCATGACAGCCCCCAGACACAGGCGGACCACGAAAGGCTAAGGCGGCCACGGGGAGGGACTGCACTCTAGCCGTGTGGGAAATGAACCCGAGGTTCCAGCTGGGGCCCTGGAGTGGCGGCCTGACTGGCAGACCAGGAGGGGAACTGGGGCCTGAGGGGCGTGGGAGGCGCAGACACAGGGCATTCGGAGATGATGAGACA
Source organism: Tenrec ecaudatus (assembly GCF_050624435.1). Lineage (NCBI taxonomy): Eukaryota > Metazoa > Chordata > Mammalia > Afrosoricida > Tenrecidae > Tenrec > Tenrec ecaudatus. The sequence goes on from NC_134531.1 coordinate 13,258,994, forward strand.
AAGGCCGGAGAACAGAGCAAACCCTCCTGCTGCTGCCGGCACCATCCTCACAACTGTTACGCTTGAGCCCATCACTGTGGGCACTGTGTGGTCCAGCTTGTTGAAAGTCCTTGTCGCTGCCCCCTCCACTTTACCACGCTCTTCTGATCACACACGTGAGACCAAGTCTTGCCACCCTTGTCTCTAAGGCTGTACTTCTTCCCAGACAGATCTGCTGGCTCTGTTGGCAGTCCATGGCACTTTCAATATTCTCCTGCAGCACTGCAATTCGAGTGTGTTGATGCTTCTGTCTTCTTCATTCAGTGCCCGACTTTCGCCTGCACAGAGGGTGAATGAAACACTATGGCCGGGGTCGCTGCACCTCAGTCCTCAAAGAAGTACCACGTCAAAGAGGTCCTGTGCAGCAGATTGGCTGCAGACAGCATGGCGTGCGGATTTATAACGGCACCAGGGCACCCGCGCTCCAATCCAGAGTTAGGATTTCGAATCTGACATCACTGTGGCAAATAGGCTGGATTCTTTTCTGAAGGAACCTCCCGTATTGGGGTTTTCCCAGTGAGCCGGGGATGGGCCAGGCTCCGTCCCAGGTAGTAGCGATTCCATGAGCAGCAGTCGACTCCAACTCCATGTGCTTGGTGCTGGGAGTCATGAAGGAGGCGGAAGTGCCCATCAAACCAATGACAGTTACGTGTGTATGTGTGTGTGTGTGTGTGTATGGGTATGTGTGTCATGGTGGCCCTCAAAAAGCCATGCCCAAACCCTCGCCCCCAGAACCTGGGGATGGGATCTTATTTGGAAAAGGTGGTCTCTACAGAGGCAAAGAAGGATCTTGAGGTTTGGTTCCCCAGATTTGGGCCGGCCCTAAATTCAGCAGAAGGCGCCCTTGGATGAGCACGGCAGAGGGCGGGTGGAGACACCGGCACACAGGGAGGCAGCCATTCGAAGACGGAGGCTAAGGCACCTGTGACCCGAGCTCAGCTCGGGCCTGTCTGTGCTCCTCCTCCCTCTGCAGGGAACACTCCACGTGCTCCCATGACACTAGGATTGTACTCGCAGGACTGCCTCTCTGCCCCGCCCACGGCACCTTCCTCCAGGTCAAAGCCTCATTTCACGTCTACTCTCCCTGGCGGCACGGAGAGCCCGGCGGGCAAGGGACGCGCGGCTCCCTTGTGCTGACTTTCTCATCTGAAGTGCATTCTTTCACCTGGGCTTCATTGCGTCCTTGACTCTGCTCCCTAGCAGTTTGCGTGCACTTCCCTTGCTTGTTGGACCTGTGCCTGATCAGAGTCCTGGTCAACAGCCCCAGCCTGGCCTCCAGAGGTTCAAGGCATTGGAAACGATTTCCCATCTTCTGTCGATGGCCGTGTTGCCGCTCAGGCCCCGGCCGCTGACCCACTTACTATTAGTGACAAACAGGTGCTCCCAGGCACACAGGTGCGTGGCAGAGATAACCACCAACTGAGTGACGGCAGGCGAATGCACAGTGGCGATTACAGAACCGAGCCGACCGGAGCTCGGTGGAGAGAAAGGGTGAAGAAGGAGAAGACGAACAGAATGTCTACCCCCACCAAACTGTGGAGGGGAGTCCAGTGATGTGGGTTTAAAATATCCGCTCCGCCAGCAACAGCCAGAGGCAGATGGCACGAGAAGCCTCCACTAACTCGGTCTACTTATTTTGAGGCCGCAGGCAGGGCCAGGCGTGGTCTTCAGCGGAGCAGGGAGGTGGCTGCGGCGCCCTGGCATCAGCGGTCGGTTTCAGCAGGATGTGCTTGCTCCTACCCCAGGGTGCCTATTATCTTTCTCTTCGGCACAGCTCTCTCCTTTTCCCTTGTTAGAGCACACATCCACACACGCTTCCTGGCTCAGCGATGGCGAGCTTCTCCGCAATCAAGGTGCACAGATGTGGCACAAGGCCATGTGCCACGGCCACCTTTCATGTCCAAGTCAGTACATTCATCCTGCTGCAGACACCGCCTGAGACCCGTGAAAGCAGCCCCTTGGCTTAGCCACTGTGACCCCAGAATGGAGTGCCAGGCTGCCGAGGGGGAGGGCGCTGGCCCAAAACACGTGAGGTATGACTACAGGCCGCCAGTCCACATGCAGGTCTTTAAGAACTAAGGCTAGACTCTCCGATAGATTTAAATCCATCTAACTCTCCTTCCAGAGGAGCCTGGTGACATAGTGGGCTCCCCACTGGGCTGCTGACCACAGGCTGAGCCACTCTGCCGCTCTTCACAGGAAGATGAGGCTCCTGACTTCCAGGAAGAGTCATTCTCCGAAACGGGGCGGTTCCACCGGGCCCACAGGGTGGGCAGCGACTTGGTGGCAGTGAGTGAACTCCCATCCAGCAAGATGAGCCGTACTTTGATGGGGTCTCGTGGGCTCACTCGATCAGCAGACGGTCACAATAATCTGAAACGATCTGGGAAGGCCAGGGAGGCCGGGCGCACGGGGCAGGGGGAAAGAGGTGGGAAGGCATGTTCGAAGTGCTGTCTGGAGGGGGGCTCTGCCCGCCCCTGCCCCCTTACCTGAGCTATGACGTCCGAAATGGAGGCACACCCCACCAGGAAACTGTATTTGTGTTTCAGCAGGATGCCAGCGTGGGTCCACGCCTGCCGGAGAGAAGAGTCAGGGTGAGAGCTGGTACTTTTCTGGTTTCTGTCGTTTCTGGGTGGTGGGGAGGTCCTGAGCACGTTTTATACAGCACCCGTCCCCACACTCCCCGCCCCAGCACAGCAGGGGCAGATCTGGTGAGCCTTTGGCTGATAAATGCCTGCTCTAGGCTCACTATCTGAGTGGCCGGGTCCCTACTTGGGCTTAGTTAGCAGCAATTACAGGCAGGAGGCAGGTGCAAGTCCGCGTGAGGTCTGTATATCTGGCAGTAAAGGTGGGTGAAAACCCAGAGTGGGGCTGGTCAGCAGGCAAATGAGGCTGCCCCATGAGGGCGCTCAGCTTCTTCAGAGCGACGAGCACCATTAAGCGTACTAAGTTACAGACGGTGCTTCTGCTCGTGTCTGGTCTGAGCTAGAGCAGGATGGAATCTGACACCTGCTGTCTCTCTGAGTGGAAGGTGAGGCTGGAGTGGGTCTAATCATCATGGTAACAGCTTCTCTCTCTCTCTCTCTTTTTTCCCAGGACAATCAAATTTATTCAGATAATTTAGTATGCTCACATTTTGTTTTAGGAGCAAATGAGAAGAGAGGGGGTCGGTAAAAAAATGAATAAATTTCCTACTGGGTAGTTCAACTGAGTAGGTCATTATCGTTTATGTGATACCTATCAGGATTTGAGATTACAATCTTCACCTCGCTTTCTCCTTAGGAAAGGCATTGGCGTTGAGGAGGATGTAAGTCAGGCGTGGCATCTGTACTCACTAGCACTTCACAGTCATCATCAGCTTGATTCATTTGGTTTCAGCCTCAATTTTTATCTTTTTTGAAAAATCAACTGGGCTTTAGGAGCCACAGCAGCACATCATTCCATATTTCAATCTCGTCAGGTAGAATGCTTCAGTTGTTACTACAATCGGTTTCCAACCATTTCCACATGGACTCCTTGACATTGTCTCCCTTTACCCCACTGCCACTCCGGTACCCCCTCCTCCCGAAACCCTTATCCTGCCTGCTGTCCCCGTAGGCTCATCAATCCTGGGCTTTATATACCGAAAAACAGGAAAGCATAGAACACGTTTACAGAGGGTGACTTTCAATGACTTAACATCATATCTCTGAGATACACCCCAATATGAACAAACAAAACAAACAAAACTACAATTCTGGAAACCAGATCAAGTCCAGCTAAAGTTTTAACTGTCCAGGTCAGACGTATGCCTTTGATCTTCAAGAGTACTTCCCCTCCCCCAAGCACTCTATTTAATGAATCACTTTCCTCCCACCCCTGGAGTCTGGTTTCCTATGTAGACCCACAAATGGATCCTGAGCTCCCACTGCAAGAAGGCTCTGGTCCTGATCCCTCCTTCGACTTCGGGATCATGGGTCCTTCGATGACCGATGATGGGGTGCCTTTTCCACGTGGACCTGGCTGACTTTTCACTTAGGTGACTGCTTGTGTGGAGACAAGCCTTTCAGACCCCAGGCGCTATTTTCTCTGCTAACCGTCTAAACTCCGGAGCATGCCGGGTGCCCCAAGGATCTGGGATTCAGTGTCCCAGTGTTCCATAGCACCCAGCCTGGGTTCCTGGCATGCCCCGATGGCAGAGTTCATTGTTGCCTACCCACTACATGCCACTAAAGAGACTCCCTACCCATAAAGAGACTCCCTACCCAATGTCCCCCAAAGCATCCTCAGTCACTGCCCCATCACCCCCGGAGGTCAGCCCGCCCCTCCCCACAGTCGTCTCTTTTGTAAAACCTCTGAAGATCTCACATAAGAAATAAGAGGGGGCTTCAAAAAATGAAAAGATGGAAATTCTCCATGAACTTTCTAGAACCCCCTAGTAACTGTTAATCTAAGCAAGATATAATTACACAAGTACCATTTACTGCCCTGTCTCAGAGAAATCACACGATCCCCCCCCCCCCCCCGTGGAATAAAGCGAGTACCACAATCGAGTGAGGCGTGCCGCGTTTGGGGTTTCCTAGTGCCCCTGCAAGCTTATACTGCACTGACCTTCTCGTGCTCACCGCCCACGCCGTCCTTCTCCAGGAGCATGCTCCTCCGGACAGCATGCCTGAAGGAGGCACGACATCTCCCCGTCCACACCTTCAAGGAGCATTCTGGCTGTACTTCTTCCAAGACAGAGGTGGTTTGTTTTTCTGGCAACCCACAACATGTTCAGCATTCTTCTCCAGCACCGGAGCTCAAGTGCATGGATTCTTCTTTGGTCTTCCTTATTCCATGTCCAGCTTTCTCGTGCATAAGAGGTGAATGCACACACCATGGAGCTTGGGTCAGGTGCGTCTTGGTAACATCCTGGCTTTGCAACCCATTTAAAGAGTTCTTATGCAGCACATTTACCCAGTGCAACGCCTCGCTTGATCCCTTAACTGCTGCTTCTCCCATGGGTCCTGACTGTGGATCCAAGCAAACACAATACTTGACCTTCTTCAATCTTTTCTCTGTTGGTCATCATGCTCCTTACGGCTTCTCTCATGAGAACTCTGGTCTTCTTCACACTGAGCTGCCATCCTCACCGACGGCTGCAACCCTCCATCTTCACCAGCAAGTGCTTCAAGCCCCCCATACTTTACGCAAGGACAGCTGTCCCAGCTGCGATCTCAGGTTGTTAATCCGCCTTCCTCCCATCACTGGTGATCTCACTGCCGACGACTGAAGGCGTGAGACCATTTCCGAAGCTGAGCCCCAAATATTTCTGCCTTGCCTCACTCCTCCAGGGAGTTGAGGCTGCTTGACTCGACTTGGACTTACATGTCTACTGACCTACTGTGACTAACGCTGACACCACTTGGGCCTACAGGGTGTAAAATACTGCACAGGCCCCTCCCTAACTGCGACTCAAGACAAAACCAGGCAGCTGCGGAACATGGCAAGTAAGAGTAAGCGTCTCGGGAGACTGGAGGTGGTCAAAGGGGGCACTGCAAGGCCGATCTTGCGGACCCTGTGCTGAAGCGTGCAGGAGCATCCTGGCCGGCGCGGTGTGCATGCGGTGGCTTCCACACCGGGCTCGACCGCAAGGACTGAGGGCTGGTGCAGTTGCATGCAGGGTCGTGGTGGGTCAGAGCCGCTGGACGGCACCCAACCACAGCCCGATGAAAAAGTTTGCAACAGGTCGCACGGACAGGAAGTGAGCATGTGCTGTTGGAAAAAAAGGCCAGGTCGATACGACGTTTCCGTTCGTTAATAAAACAGAACACAACACCAAAATCTCCTGGCAACATCTGCAATAAAAAACAGAGCACACCCTGCCCACGGCCACGGAGTCCGAGTGGGCTCTGACTCACAGGGGCCCTGTGCACGGCTCTCCAGGATTTGTCCGGCTCTGCTGGAGCAGCCAGCCGCCTTTTGCCTGTGCAGTGGCTGGTGGGTTTGAACTGCTGGCCAGGCCAAAAATGAGGCGTGCTTGCCTTCCCTCGACCATGCATGGTGGAGCTTTGTCCACCACGTTTCCCTTATGGGCCCACGGTGCCGTGTTAGAATGTGAGAAGGAACACAAACCGCAGATACTGTGTGCGCACGGTGGCCTGCAGACTGCCCTTTGCTGGTGGGAAGCCATCACCATGGCAGGTCTTTAGGGAGCCTTTAGATGAAAGACGGACAGGGGACCAGCCACACATGTGATGTTTAGGGGAATCGATATTGCAGGAGGGGAGCAGAGCAGAGTGGGGGTGCCTAGTCTATGATTCACTCTTACTACAAGTTGCAAGCAAACCCCAAACCCCAACTAGACCCACTTGTAGAGAGTCCGTTCCGACGCATCTCAGCCGCACAGGACTGAGTGGATCGGCCTCCACAGGGCTTCCGGGGGTAGCACCTTCACGGGAACAGATGGCCTGGCCGCAGCTTGCCGGCCCCCCTGCCCCCCGGCCCCGGGGTGGCTGGTGGGTTTGAATCGCTGACCTTACCCAGGGCGTGCCCAGCTGCACTAGCAGGGCTCCTTGAAAGGGCTGAAACCACCAAACCCACTGGCATCGAGTCAAGTCTGACTCCTTGCAACCCAGGCAGGACAGCGTGGAACTGCGACTGTAGGGTTTCTGAGGCCTGAGGGGGCCAGTTCCACCCGGTCCCGTAGGGTCGTGATGAGGGCGGATGAACTTGATGGCAGTGAGTTTGGCTTGGTTGGTTTGGCGGCAACCTGGGTGGAGTCACAGGGCTGCTAACTGCAGGGTTGCCGTGGAAACCACCACTACTCCCAAGGCCACCTGCTCCCGTAAAGATGTAGTCTCGGAAACCCTAGAACCCACCAGCTGGTGGGTGGTCATCATTAGGAGGATCCCACTCCCGCAAACAGTCTCAATCCCACCGAGGCAGTTCTGCCCTGTTGCACAGGGTCACTGTGAGTCGGCATTGACACGATGGGTAAGGAGCTCTCTAAGTAGAAAGACCAGAACACCGATCAAAAGACAACAGTACTTGCTGAGCAGCTCTGAGCTACGGCAGCAAAGCTAGTTCCGAGAGTAATACAATCCTATCAGGACATTCTGGAAAGCCATGGCTCTACCGCAGAAGCAATGCACGTATGGAGAAAAAGCCTGATCCCGATCCCTTGATCCTGAATGGATTAGAAAGGCCTTTCTCTGTGAATCACATTTTTTTTTAAGACAGGTCCTCAGGCCGCCCGCCAGACCCTTGGCAAACTGGGACAAATCTCAGACGCTCGCCATGCACGGTGCCCTGCGGCCGGCCCCGCTCACCATGGCGTCCATGAAGGGGAAGGCAGCAAGATACAGGAAGGCCTTTCTCGTTTTGCTCCCCACAGACTCGTCCACGTGGTGCAGTTTGTTGATGATGTAGTAGCCGAGGTCGCTGTAAGCTGCGGAGAGAAGACAATTACACATGGGATCTCTTTATGGGCTGTCACAGCGGATGTTTAACAATTTAAAAGGCAGTCCTTGGATGTGGGAAGTGCTGGTAGCTCAGCAGGTTTCCGGGTTGGGCTTTGAACCAGAAGTCAACAGTTAGAAATCACCAGGCTCTCCAAGGGAGAAAGGCCAGCTTTCCGCTCTCAGAACCCCCTGGGGGCACTTCTATCCTGCCCTATGCGGTCTCTCTGAGTCGGCATCCACTGGAAGGCAGGGAGTTTGGCTTCTGGTTGGGGTCCTCCTAAGTGTACAGCCCGCTGTCCCCAGGGGTGTCACGGTAGAACCATGCTCAGCAGGCCTTTTCCCCAGCAGGATCTCACCCAACCTCACGGTGGGCAGAGGAGCGGTCAGCCATCTGCCCAGCAGGGGCTCCGTCTAGCACGCGGTGCTCTGCTTCGTGACGCTCTCTCAGGAGGCTTCTACACCTGGATGGCTGCCTACACTTCTCATTATTGTACATGTAGGCGGCTTCGATTATTCTGATGTTACATTAAAGAGCCTTTCACAAGCAGGTCTGAAGCTTAATGGTCACATATACTTTTAGTTACTTGCAGGGTCGCAATAAGCAGCGTCAACTCGATGGCGGTGAGTTTATTTTTGGGTTGACTGGGAGGAAAATCTTAGGTTCTAAGATGCCTCTTACCGCCAGCAAGGCGAGGCGACTCGTAAGGACCCGTGGGCCAGGGCAGGAGTGCTCTGGAGGGCTTCCGAGCCTGTGACTCTTCAAGGGACAACAAAGCCCGTCTCTCTCCCAGGGACAGCCTGGTGGTTTCTAACTGCTGACCTGGTGGGTTATCTGCTGGCGTGTGCCTCACTACCACCAGGCCGCTTAGTTCATAAGACTCTTCAACCTCGCTCGGTTTGCCCCATTTGTCATTCCTTCTTTTCTGCGGAGGTGGGGGAGCTGCTGGAACCCCCCCAAAGAAAAGCACACACGCCCGGATGCCAGGGGCAGTCACCCTCCCAGACTGGCCGGATGAGTAGGGGGGCACAGAGAGAAGAGGCGACCCAGCCGCCGCCACCAGCAAGAATGAATACAATCGCAAGCCAAGCTCCACCCCCTTGGTGGGTCCTTGAGGGAGCCTTAAAAACTTCTTGGAAAAGTGGAATGAAAAGACAAGGGATTCTGAGGTGCCCCCTTGAGGATGAAATCAGCGCTTCCTGAGTTCCTCACCCTGGTCTTAGGGGCTTCGGCCGTGAGTGGTCCCTGTTCTGCACTCGACAACCATGAGCACCAGGAAGTCAGGCAGGAGTTGGGGGGTCTCACTACAGGAGAAATCTTCCCCATCCCATCTTTTGGTATTCTAGGGGTGACCTGTTACCATACCAACTGGTGACGAGGAGTGAGCCCCATGCTTGGTGGGGCAAGTCGGACTGTGGGAGGCAGGTCTTGGGCGACATCAAGGATGATGCCATGCACCGCGCCCAGGGTTGCTCAAACAGGTGATACAGGAGCAAGGGTTTCAGCCTGTCCCAAAGGGTGCCACCAGGGGTGGAGGGGCCTTCAGAGCCCGGGAAGGTGGGATTAGTTACGGGATGGGTTGGGGTGGGTGGGTCTCTGGGAGTTCCGGTATCCTCTGGTTGTGACCCGAAGCCTGCCGAGATGCAAAGTGGACTCGAGAGGCAGAGTGGACCCTAGAGGCAGAGGGAGAGTCACCGTGCACTCACTAGGGTCCTAGGCATCCAGACTGAAGGCGCAAGGCCAGGGCCTGGGGTGGCTGACTCAGGGCCCTTTATGGACTTGCAGTCACGACGGGTTCCCCGTGCTGGGGTGGCATGGAGCTGTTGGCACAGGTGGCCAGGCGGGCAGGGACCTGGTGGGCAACAGTCACCAGCAAGAACGCATGGTGGCCACTGGGATGAGGGAGGTCCCCAAGCACTAGATCACTAGATCAGAGTGGCAGAAAGGGATCGTGGGAGGCTGGGACCAGGCGGTCATGCAGTGAGGACAAAGCAGCCTCAGGTTAGACGCTTGGGCCCTTGTGAGAAGGCTGGACGGACATGGTGTTCCAGCCTTCAAGAGTGGGGTATGCAGGGTTGCTGTGGATTGAATTTTGACCCGTGCCCCTCATTTAAAGAAATAGTTGATACGCTAACCTCTGGTGGTGCTGTCAGGTAAGTGTTCGGCTGCTGAGCACAAGGTCAGCAGGTCGAACCTGCCAGCTGCTTGCTCCACAGGAGAAAGATGAGGCTGTTTCTGCAAGACTTAGTCTTGGAAACCAACAGGGGGCGCTGGCCTTCGGGTGCTTTTACCACGGCACTGGGTTTTTGGGGCCTCTTCTTGAAAGCAGTCCGTGTATGAGACACCAAGACCATGCAGAAGTGTCAAGGTCAACGGACCCTTTGCTGATAGATCTCCTGATGGCAGTGCTTTCAACGGAAACCTAACAAACTGACCTTGAGAAAGTCGGAGGGTCAGAAGGACATGGAGTTGGCTTTCTGGTGGTGAAACTGGACATACCCTCTCCCTTTGCCCTCCTCTAGAGCTGGCTCTTGCCGCTGCCAGCCACCCATGTCCCTCGCTTGCCTTGGTTTACCTCAAGCTTTCTTACTTGCTGAGAAGAGGGGGAGGGGGCAGAATCTGGTGGTAATTCAGGGAGCTCCTTTCTGCCCTGCTGGGTGTGGGACCCAGCAGTCTCCCCTCCCCCATGCCCAAGAGCTATTCCTAGCTGGGGCTGGAGGCTGGGCCTAATTTGTTTAAAGTGCTTTGCGTGGAGTCCGTAATTACCTGGCTAGCTGCCTTAACAACATTCTGTAACCTTCCCTGGATCCAAATTGCAGCACCAAGACTGGTCTGAAACAGCTTGTGTTCCTGAAGAGCGGATTTCTTTTTTCACGTGAGCAGTAAACGTGGTTTCGGCAGATGCTCCTGGAATCCAGGAGGGAGGGATGGGATGAAGGGGCACGCCCATGGCCAACCTCACCGGCTGTTTTGGAGCAGGCTCTTAGACCTGCTTCCAGGCAGGCACTGACCTCCAGTGCTAAGCACTGCGGCACCACTGGGGTTCAGCCCTAGGGGCACTGCTTCCTGAACCAGGGCTTCTCAACCCTCCCAGCCTGGCCACCAGCAGGGGAGGGCCTGCTGCACACTGCCCTGAGGGGCTAATGGAGCCGGTCCTATAGACGTGTGTTTGCATGAGGTCCGAGGAAAGGTTTCGTTTTCCTTTTACGGGCATTTCAGAAATGGACAACCTGTGTGTCCCTACAAGGCATCTTGGACAGACTTTATTTCAAGGAGCCCTGGGTGGCACAAATGGTTAGCGTGCGGCCGCTAATCAAGTGAAGTCCAAGTCCACCCACAGTGCCTCAGCAGAAAGACCTGGCAGTCTGCTGGTGATAACTGGGCCCCTGGCGCATACGCCCCTTCTGATGCACATGGGTCACCCTGAGTCAGCATCAGCTCCACAGTAACTTGTTCATTTAGTGACTGGCTTTATTCTAACGAAAATTCCCAAGCTGCCGGTGCCTGAAGGTCCCAAACAAACAGGACTTCCTGGCTGAGCTGTAATTGGTTAAGATGGCCCCTCTAGCAGTAGTTCAAGTCCCCTAGGTGATGTATTTTGCATTCAGGCTTCCTGTCATTTTTGAGCACCCTCTGTGATGGAAATTGACAGGATTAAGGTGGGGTTAAATTCATTGGTAGAAGTGAACCCAGTCTGGGAAAGACAAACCCCACCCCCATCAAAGTCATTCCTCGGTGTATAGGAATCATCTCAGAAACACGGAGGACTCCCGGGACCATCAGAAGGAGAGCCAGGTGGTAGAGAGTGTCTGAAGTGGTGGAGGCTGAGAGCAGGGCCACCAGAGGCAGCGAGCAGCAGGGAGACCACGGGACAGGGTTACTGGCTGAGGAGAGGTGTTGCTGTGGACTAGTGACTATCCTTACTGATCGATCCCCACAACTGCCGGTGCGTTCGGTGTGGTCACTGCAATGACTTATCACACCCGCCACAGAAGCAGAGCGGGGTCTGGACAGACAGAGGTAGAGGCAGGTCTGACCTCTGCCTCGTGGTGAAGGAGAAGCCAGGAGGTCAGCTCTGTCCAGCTCCATCGTGGCTTCCTCACTGATCCATTCTACTGTCTCTCAGATTTTCCACACAAGCAGATCATGCCACACCAGGAAATGAACCCGTTCCCAAGCATGTGTGCTTACATGGGGCTGAGAGGTCAGGATTCATTCACTTCTGCAAATATGTGTGGGATGGCATCAGGCAGTGTGGCAGTGAGCCCCACAGGGGGCAGGGGCACGGACTCATGCTGCCACTCAGCTGCACTGCGCATCTAGCCTCTGTCGGCTGGACTCTCCCGGGAAGGGCTGTGGCACACAAGGCTCCCAGCCCGCAGACATGTGCGGGAGAAGATGTGTGACGAACCCCCACAGGAGTGCAAATCCAGCCCTTGCAGGCGGGGGGTGTGTGTGAGGGGGTTACTGGTAATGTTTCACTGCCTGTTACCTGCTTCTCACAGGGGCACGCAGTCACGCTGGAGCACCAGGCCCAGCTGGCAGGGGTGCTCTCGGCGTTGACCGAATTCCCTGCTGCAGCCACCCGGGCGGACTGGTCTTCCTTCCTCCCTGCTCTCTAACTGCCCCTCCAAGCAGGAGTGGGCATCTCTTTCTGTTCTCTGGAAGCCAGCTGGCCGCTGATTTGTTTTGGTCAGTGGTGTGTGCGGAACTGCTGGTGGACCACTGAGAACTCAGACTCCTCCACTGTCTTTGCTGGGCGGGCACAGCGTTACGAGATGGATGAGAGGATGAGAGACTGTGGGGAAGGGATGGGAGCGGGGCTCGGTGGTGCTGGCCATGCCAGGGCTGCCCAGCTAGCCAGGTAAGCACGGGCTGCTCTGTGCTTCCGTACCAATGTGTGTAGGAGACCCTTTCACATGCCTGGAAGATGTGGTGAAAAAAGTGAGACTGTTCATTATAATTAGGTAAGGAAGCAGAAGCAACCTGTGCTTACCTGCTTTACTGGGGTCTCTGCCTGTCAAGAGATTGTAAGTGTGAAAAGAGGCTGGAAGAGAGACAGACCTCGAGATGGAATCTTTGATGTAATGGGAAAATGGAAATGGTTCACTCCGGGTTAGCAAGCACAAGTAAGCCCGTGCTTACCTTGCTGACTGGGTAATCTCATCTGGGCAATGGCCAAACAGACCAGCCTACAGTCAGCCGACAGCAGCCACCAAGAGCCCTCCAAGATTGGCACAACCACCTCCTGATCCCCAGCTGACCCCACAGTCAGGAACCCGGCCAATTTCCACAGAGGCACCCGGCTGGCCCCTGATGTGGTGCAAAAGAAATGCCTGTTGTCTGAAATCACCAGTCCTGGGGGGCTTTCTTACCCAGCAACAAGCTGAGATTATACTGGAAAGCTGCCTCTTCGTGGCCTACATCCTTGTTGGTTTAAATTCTATCCAATGAAGGGTGCTTTGTCATCCGTGAATAATGGAAACGTTTGTTGAGGAGAGTGGCAAACAGAAAAACTCCAGTGATGACTTCTACTGTGCCCTCTAAGCGCTTGGGAACCCACAAAAGGTTTGTGTGCTGGGCCCTGTGGGTGGACGGCCAGCCTGCTGACGGACAGGGAAGGGTGTTGGAGATGACTGGCTCGTGGAAATGTAAAGTCCACAGCTATGGTTTCAGTACCTGAGAAGATGCCCTGGGGCCACACCTGAGCAACTTGGGATCCATTGGGGAGAAGAGAAGACATTTCTTGGCCAGGCAAGGCCTTTGCCATCAGGCAGCACATGCCACCTTTCTTGACCTCCCTCGACACGCTACTTTTTCTGCTGGGTTTCCTATTTCATTGCAAGGGCTACACAGAACTCACAGATCATGTTTAAGGTGATGGGGGTTTAGGAGGGAAGGTAGCAGATCAGTAAGGACACTGTCGTCTCCTTGGCCATAACCAACTCTCTCTCCAGCCCTCAGCCTGCCTCTGGGTCTCTGCCTCTGGGTCTCAGCATCCGCGCCCCCACCCCCCCATCCTGTAGAGGCACACACACAGACACGCTCTCTCTCTCTCTCTCAGTGCAGCCATTGGTTTTGCTCCTCTGCTGACCGGGGCTAAGGTAACGGGACACACACAATGGACGAGACCAGCACATAGGGCACGCACACCCCAAGCAAACCTGCTGCCATTGAGTCGACCCCCACAGAGGGGACCCCATCGGTGACAGGGTAGAAATGCCTCTCGGGGTCCGTATGGAAGCAGCGAGGCAGGCCTTTCTTGGGTAGGTTTGGACTGTGAATCATTACACTAGTGGTTGAGTGCAACCTGCCTGCATCACCCAGGGACTTCAGACAAGCTCCCAGGGCAGATTGGGGGCCGGGAGTCCACACGAGACAACAGGCGCCAGAAAGCAAGAAAGGGTTAAAGAGCAGTGGAAAATGGAAAAGACATCGACAAATGCTTAGAGGAGAATTACTAAAATTTTAGTTTTCCATGCTCAACAGAAAGGGTACGTGCTTTTTCTGTAATTGTAGGGGAATTAAAAAAAAAACCCCAAATACCCAAAAACCTTTTTACGGGAACTATAGAAGAAAAGACAATATAATGAAAGAAATGTAAAAATGGATCAAAACTGTGTGTGTGTGTGTGTGTGTGTGTGTGTGTGTCTATAGATCAAAATCTAGCTGGGTAGTAAAACCTTTGTGGAGAAAAATGAGATTGCTCTTGTGAGATGATGATGGATTCTGGCTGAGCAGCCCTTTCCTCACGACAGGCTCAAGGACACAGGATACTCGGCTTGTCTCATGTGATGACCAGCCGCCCGGGATCGGGTATAATCTCAAAGCCGCAATCCAGCACAGCTGAGATGGGGAACGCCGGATGGGTGTGGAAGTCCAGAAACATAGGGAAACTCATTTACCTATCTAGACGAGCCCCTAGTTTTACACATATGAGATGTGTGTGTGTATAAATATCAAATCTATATTAAGTGTACAACTAACATATCGTATGTATATAACATGTTATATAGTATACATGCTATATTCATAATACATACATGCACACAGACAATATATATGGCATTTTCTCTCTTTGAAAATGGCCCAAATCAAACCCAGTCGCAGAAGTTTCCTTCAAATAGTGGCTACTTTCACAGACCTCGGTCCCTAAGTTACCACTCAGGGCAGATACCCAGGGCAGGGCTGGCATCTCTCCCCGATCCCTGCCCTCATCCCCACTCCCTTCAGAAGGTCTCAGCACCAATTAAATGATCAATACTCACACTTGGGTGGAGTATGTGGCTATCGGAAAGCACGGTCCAGCCCACAGTGTCCTTGGCACAGAATTCCATGCTACATGAAAAGGCTGAACCGCAAAGGCCATGCCCTGTTGACTTTTGGATTGCGCTGGGTAAGCACACGCAGGCTGGCATTGGCTGGCAGGCAGCCAGGGTGACGCTGTCTGTGGGCTCCGGTCCTCACCCAGGACATTCAGGGGCCCCACAGACAGCGTCACTCTTAGGTGGGGTTTGCAGTGTTCCGCATCACTAGGGTGGGCAGAACTGAGCCCCCTTATAATGCCCGGGAGGCAGAGCCAAGGAAAGCAGGCTCTGGGGTTTTTCTCCCCCTCAGGAAGGTGGAGGCCCGACAGAGACTAGCAGGGACGTGCTTCTGTAAGGCTCCTACCCGCTAGCCTGCAGCTCTGGCACCCAAGACTGACAGGCCCCTGCTGTTCCCTGGAAATCCCGTCACAGCAAGGTCTCCTCTCGGGATGAATTGTGACACTGAGGCCTTGGGGAGAGGGAAAGCGCCAAAGGCAAGGGTTTGGCTACAAACCGGAAGGTGGGTGGGTGTGAACCCACCGAGAGGGGCCTCAGGAGGCCGGATGGCATAATGGATTAGGAGTTGGGCTTCAAGGCCAGCAGTTCATGGGCCACCCCGAGAGAAAACAATGAGGTGCTCTACTCCTGTAAAGAGTCACCACCTCATAAACCCGCAGGGGCAGTTCTGCCCTGTCCCCGAGGGTCGTTGAGTCAGCATGGCCTCGATGGCAGTGGGCTTGCATATTTTGCAAGGGGGTCCCTGGTGATCTGCTCTGAAAGGTCCCAGCCATGAAAACCCTGGGGTCTCATCCGCACGCACATCTGGAGTCTCAGGTACTGAACTAGCTCTGTTCCAGCTGAGCTCCCTGGAAGTGACTGAATGCAAACCCCATTGCTCGTTAATGAAACCAGCCCCTTGGGCATCTGCGACACTGTGCTCCAGCTGCCCAGAGGGTTTTCTTGAGTGAGGACCCCAAAGTCCCTGCTTTCCATCCAGAGCTTTCGTGGGGGATGTCTGATAGTGATGAACAACCCACACACTGAGGGGGCTTTGAGAAGTGTGTGCAAACGGTTCGTGATCTTTCTACTCCCCTGGTGCGGTAAGCAAGCTGCAGGCACGTGCCGGCCTCACCTATCAGTGTGTGGAAGACTGCGGCGATGGCTCCGGCCACCACCATGCACAGCACGGCCTTGGTCCTGTCGCGCTTGCTGTTCACGAACACCAGGCCCACGTTCTTAAAGTCGCTCATGGGCCCCGTGAAGAACTTCATCAGGGAGTAGGCCAGCCCATAGCTGGCCAGCATCTCCACGGCATCTTCCTTTACAGCAGCAATGCCCCGGTTCAAGGCCTGCGGAGGGAGAAAGACACAGCGTCAGACAGGCCAGGTCACTTCAGGGGACGTCGCACACCTCGGCTACGGGGCATATTTCCACAGAAACGCTAAGCAGCGTACTAGGGAATTATCCCCATGACTTGATGAAAGGTACTGGTTTCCATTTTCAACCCTATTAGCTTCCCAAGAGATCACCTGTGTGTTGGGGGCTTAAAGTAACAGGAAAACAAAAACAAGCAGGCGTCTTATGTTACAAAACATCTTTCTCTGGCAGAGCGGCTAGTGGTTTTGAACTGCTGACCTTGCAGTGAGCAGCCCAACGTGTAACCACTATACCACCAAACCAAAAATTCCCAAACTCACTGCTATGGAGTTGATGCCGACCTACAGGGACCCTGTGAGTTTCTAAGACTTTAACTCTTTATGTATAGAAAACCCCATCTTTCTCCTATGGAGCAGCTGGCGGCTTTGAACTACTGACCTTGCAGGTCACAGCCGAATGAGTAACCACTATCTACCAGAGCTCCTACTAAGCATGCCATCAGGGCTCCTGAATCCACATAAGGATAGCAGGCATTCTAGAAAGGAGAGAATGCTGGGGTGAGAAAAGGTTAAAAGTCATGTATGCATGTGTGTGCAAACACACGCATCCTTCCTTACTGTGTATGGTAGGGTGTGTGTGTGTGTGTGTGTGTTTGTGTGTATGTGTGCGCATGAGCGGTGTATAAGACTATGTTGTATGCTATGGAAGGAACTTCTACCCCAAAGCTTGTGGAGAAGGTACCCAAGGATACGACACACCCAATTCTTACTGTATTTAAACTAGAACCACACTCCAGAGCGCTGTGCAGGCAACCAAGAAAATGCTTACATCAGATGCAACCCTTTCAGAGGGGGCTTGCTTCAGGAAGACACGGCCATCGGTGGTCTCACACTTTAACCATCTGCCGAGAGAGACCGAGAACCCTGCAAATGCCTGGCTGGCACTGCCAAAGGAGCCGTCCCACCTACTCTGACCCTAATACATGGCCTCTGGAAAGGTTAACCTGGGGCCGCCTCAGTCTTAAGGCTGCGGTGTTGGATGACTGCTAACTGCAAGGTCAGTGGTTCGAGCTACTCCAGGGGAGAAAGTTGAAGAGTCTGCACCCATAAATATATACAGCCTGGAGAAGTGATACTAGAGAAACACTTGCATTTTTAAAGATACTCCGCCCACACATACAGCCTGAGCTCCCACATCTTAGAGAAGAAAGGCGTTTTCTGCAAGCAGAGGTCTTGTAGCCCCTGGCTGTGACTAGTGAGGGCGGATCTGAACAACCCTACCGTTCACTGGGCGCCGGGTAAGAATGACCAAGGAAGAATCGATCACTTGAACTCTGGTCTGGTGAAGAGTATTACAATGACATGATCTGTCCAAAGAGCCAGCAAATCTGTCTTGGAAAAAGTACAGCCGCAAGGATGGCAAGACTCTGGGGCAAGTATTTCAAATATACCATCATGGGAGACCAGTCCCGTGGAGGAGTACTGAAAAGACTCTTGATGAAACGGGACATGGGGGCTGCAGCAATGGGCTCAGAAATGACAATTGTGAGGACGGCACAGGCCCTGGCGGTGTTTGGTTCTGGTCCTGTTGTGCACAAGGTCACTATGAGCCAGAACGGACGTGAGGGCACCTAACCACAGAACCAGCTCTGGTAGGTACTGTGGAGGGGCGGAGGGACGTTAGGCTGCGAACCACCAAGGTAAACCAAGAAGAAAACCCAAACCCGCTGCCATGAGTTGACTCCGACTCTCACAGAGCCCAGCGGAGCTGCCCGCCCCTGTGGGTTTTCCAAGAGTATCAATTTCTGCGGTGCAGACAGCCTCGTCTTTCCCCTCAGGAGCGGATAATGATTTCAAACCGTTAAACAGAGTGCTGGTTAGCAGCCTAAGTTCAAACACTCCAGCAGGCAAAGATGAGGCTGCCTGCTCCCCTCGGGATTTAGCCTCAGACACTCTGGATAGGGTCCCTGTGAGTCAGCACTGAGGTAAAGGTAGTGGGTTTAGTTGTGGTTGCTGCCTCTGACTCTGGGTTGGTTAAGCACGGCCTCTCCCTATAGGTGACACATGGCAGTGAGAGACTGCACCAGCTCCCTCACCAGTTTGGGCCTGCACCCACGCCGAGGCTCCCCGTGGCATCTGTGGATGTCCAGCAGTGACCAGCATCTCTATTGGCCTGCTCCACCTCCCTCCCCCTCCCGCAGGCTCTCCCTGGGTCCAGCAGACTTGGACTTCCCGTTGGATTCTCTGTTTGAACGGGCATCTACAGGCTCCCCACCCGAGCACCTTGGAGGGTGCCTGGTCATCCTCCAGACCCCAACCCTCCCTCAGCCACTGTGGAAACGTGTGTGGGGTCAGGGCACCAGGCCCTCGCCAGTCTGCCCCACTCGTCAGATCACAAAGACAGAAGGAGCCCAAACCTCCTCAGGATAGACCCATGTGCGGCCCTTCAGGAAAAGTCCAGACCAGGGCCCCCATCGCCGTCACCCTCAGCAACCAGAAGGCTGCCTGGCTCTAGGCCAGCTGGCAGTCAGGGACGGTTCGGGGCGCTGCTGCACACACCCTTTGTGGGTGGTCCCAGCTCTGCCTCTGCTCTCTGCTCCTCTCCTGGTACTCTCTGTCCTGTGGGCCCAGAGCAGCCCGGTTCTCCGGACAGGCCACGCTCCCTCTCACCCAAGCTCTTTCCTCCTCCTGGAACTACCCTGATGCCATCCCCACCCTATACGTGTGCCCCATTACCACCCTGCCCTGCAGCAGCCTGCATGGACCCATGACCGCCTGCTTCCACTGTCCACCTCTGTTAATCTGCTAAGCCCTGGAAGCAGCACTTGGACTGACCGGCCACAGGCGCTCCTACATCTGCTGCTCAGGTTCCCTGACACACCTGGCTAAGTACGGGACCCAAGGACGAGTCAATATGTATGTGTGGGCGTCCCCACAGCTCTAACTGCAGGGTGGTGTCCTAGGCAGACTCTGCTCTCTACATAGGTGCCCATCTACAAAGCAGCGATGAGCACAGGAAGCACTTCTCTCATGGGAAGAGTAGGAGGAAATTGTGCTAAGTGAAGTTAGCCAAGCACAAAAGGACCAGTACAATACGAGTCCACTGAGGTAAGTCCAAAACAGCACAATGGGCAGAGGAAATGCTACTTCATGTATAATTTCTGGGTTGAGGTCCAAGCACCTGGCAGACCTAACCCAGGGATGCATAGGGTATCCATCTAAAAAGGAGAAAAACAACACAAAACAATAAGAAGATGATGCAGATAGCATCGGGGTTGAGGGACATCTTTCCCACCTCTCCCAGGCCGTTAAGGACCACAGAGGGAGGAGGGCTGGGAAAAAAAGACAATGGTAGTGGGGGAACACGCCACAAATCCACCCACAGGGAAGGTACTGTCCCTGTCTCCACAGGAAAGGGAGAGACCAGACCTCACTGTGGTGCGCCAAGCCTGGAGGGCAACACACCCATACAGAGCGGCGCATTAATAGAGAGGACTGCAGGAAACAGAGTGGACTGCAGGGCCACGCTGATCTGAGCTATGTAGACCCCTCCCGAGGAGGAGGGGGAGGAGGGAGAGGGGGAGGGGGAGGAGGAGGAGGAAAGAGAGCGAGCTCGCTCCTCATTCTGGCCCACCAAGGCTCGAGGACGCCATTCCTGCTCAGAGAAGCCAATGCAGAGAGGACCGAAGGTATGGTCCCAACACAAGACATGGTATCCCCTTACTGGCTCATAGAGCTCCGAGGGACAACACTGGAGACAAGTGCGGGAATTCTGTCTGGCCTGACACACAACACCTCCTGCCCCCATGGGTTGAATCACGCAGGGAGTGCAACAGAGCAGCAAAGGGAGCAGAGTCACAAAGTCCCCGAGGAACCCTGAAAATAGACTTCCGGCTTGGGGCGCGGTACTTAGTAGGCCCATTATCACACCTGGCTGGGGAACATTCATAAAAGTCAGCAGAACACTTTGTTCTAATAACCTGGCACTGTGTAACACTCAACTTCCTGACAGGATATGGGTGCATGAGCAAATGTGGTGAAGAAAGATTATGGTGTCTGGCTATTAAAAGAGAGTGTCTGGGGAGTTAAAGGTTTGAAGTTAAACAAGTGGCCATCCGGGAGGAAAGCAACAAAGGCCATAGGGAGGTAGCACACTAACCTGTGTGATCACAAGGTGTTGACGGGATCAGGTATCAGAATATCAAAAACAATTATTTTGATGTGAAGGAAAGGGGTCAGAGTGGAGATGCAGAACCCATCTGTAGACAATTGGATATCCCCTCACAGAAGGGTCACGTGGGAGGCACGAGTCATCCAGGGTGCGTTCCTCTGGTTGTTTAATGCCCCCCCCCCACTCCCACGGCAACATCATGACCGCAGTTCTACCTTACAAATCCTGTGATATCAGAATATGTACATTGGGACAAATAAGTGCTTTTGACACACGATTCCACGACAGATAAACCCCTCAGAAAGAATAACAAGAGTAGTGATACCATGAGGGTAGGGAGAGGGTGGAGGAGGGAGAGAAGAAAAGGGGAACTGACAGCAATGATGTACCCCCCGCCCCGGCCAGGAACAGAAATAACAGAAATGTAGGTAAAGGGATACAGCAGACGGTATAAGGTATGAGCATATATATAAATATATATATAATTTATTAAGGGTTCACGAGGGTGGGAGGGAGGGAAAAGAGAGGAGCTGATATCAAGGGGCTTAAGAAGAAAGATAATGCTTTGAAAATAATGAAGGCACCATATGTAAAGTTTGCTTGATGTAACTGATTTAAGGATTGTTATAATTTCTGTAAGAACCCCTAATAAAATGATTTCAAAAAATCCTTATTGTGCTGAACTGAGTGTCACTCTGTTGCTGATATTTCTTCTCTGCCACATGCTGTGGGGGCAAGGACATAAATAGAACTCAGCACCGAGCCACCCCATTCGCCTTGTGCAGGTAGGGCGCGGGCGGAGACTCCAACTCCCTTGTTTCCATCGCTTCCTTTAGATGCTAACTCTGGATACAGGACACACTGTCCTGCAGGACTCTCGTAACAGAAGGCAGCTGCTTCAAGGAAAAGGCTAAGAGGTCTTCTCTGACCAGACGCTGGAGGAACCAAGAGAGCCCTGTTGAGAACCAAGGAGGAGTCCACTGACAAAGAGGCAGGCAGGCTCCCGATTCTGAGAGATGGGCCCTGGGAATGGCCATGGGGCGGGCAGACGAAGGCGGTCAGGTTCTGATGGCCTCACTGCCAGTCACTCCATGTGAATGGAAGGTGGATTTCTCAATGCTTCCAGCACAAAGTGCTGAGCTGAACACCGGTCCTGTTCCCTGAGACAGCAAGAGATTCCTACATGAAATTTTGGGGAAATCTATTGTTACTTTTTTTTTTTTTTTTTTTGCCTTTTAGTAAGATGAATACTTCTTTCACCTGCCTCACCCAGGATTAGAAGCCCCAGTGGCATGAAAGGGCTATGGGATCATTTGTTATCTGATTCTTATGATGAAAGAACTCGGCACACAGCTGCGAGGACGGCGGAGGCAGAACAAATGGAGTTGAGAAATCTGTCTGTAACCTCGGGTCCCAAGAAGGTCTCCAGCTGTGGAAAGGCCAAGACGCCTGCCTGCCTGCCTGTCCGTGGCACAGCCACCTCCACTGGAGGGAGCGGCATCTTGCAGCAACACGTCTGATCCCCACGTTCAGATTTCCATCACCGTCCCGGCTGTCTGGGCTCCTGTAATTTTCCACTGTTGTTGTTCTGTGTGTGTGTCCGTCACAAAGTGGCGTGTGTTAAATTAGATCCTTTGCCTTCCCGGTAGTTTTCCAGCTGTGTTTTTTTTCCCCCCTAAGGATCCACGCCCCTTGAAGGGGCCCCTTCGCTCACCCGCCTCACACCCACACACGAGGTCATTGCTTTGGGGGAGCATCACGGAGGTGAAGCTGGTCTCCGTGGGGGTCAAGCCACTGCCAGGCGCAGAGCTGTTTGCATTTAGAACTTTCTGAGATGGCCAAGGCTGCTCAGGTCTTTCCCTGTCACTCCGGAAGTGCCTGGCGAGGAACTTCTATTGCAGCCTGGGGGCAGATGAGCAGACGGAACTGGGAAGCCAGCTGGCTGCCCTAGGATTTTCTCTGTGGGTCCCTTCAAGAGGCCGGAGGAGTTCACTCCCTCATCCAGGACTGCGTTAGCTCATTAAGGGCTGCACCCTAGGGTCCAAGTACCATCCTCAAATCCTCCTGGTCTTGACTTCCACCTGATGCTTAGCCCTTCGGCTGAATCTGTCAAGGTCAGGGAAGACTTGACAGGGAGAGAGATGACTCTGCAGACGTGAATATGTGTTGTAACCCAAGGCTTTCCCACAACCCACTGTCTTCAACAACGATGAAAACTGGCTCTGGAGCTCCTTGGATAAATCACCCACGAGACCCTGATGGCCGCCAATTACCTCAAGACCCAGCCAGGGCTGGGAAATGAGACTCACCAGATGGAAACGGCCAGGTCTCCGGCACACTGTGAAGGAGGAGGGCAACCTGTGTCGAAGTGGCTGCACCAGAACCTAAATGCTATCCAGACCCACCCCGGAAACCCAATAAAGTCTGACTCAAAGAAGCTCCCAGAGCCCACGGGCCACTGGCCAAACCTGAGCCTGACCTGGTCAGGGCGCTCGGTCTTTACTTTCACAGACCCCCCTGCCCCGACCATGGTTCCCTTGTTCGTACAAAGACACAGGATCACAGAATGGCAGGTACTCCCGGGGTAGTGTCTGATGCTCACCCTGCTTCAGAACCAAGTTTACAGTGATGTTCCATTGAAAGGCGTGTGCGCTCCAGAGCCACAGTGGATGGACCCTCTGCCCCGAGGGCGGCTGGGAAGATCCACGGGGCTGCACAAGCTTTATCCAGGATGATGGGCTAGACTACAAAGGTTGCTAATTGCCGGGGGGTGGGGGAAGGGGAGCTCTGAGTACTCTCACCCGCCATATCCCCCTGGAAAAGGAGGTGGCAGGCCACGTAAGTGTGGGGTCGTATGATTGAGAATAACAGATGAACTCTGGAGTCCTGGGTGCTGCTTCACAGTTCTGTTCCAGCACATGAACGTGGCTCAGAAGGGCCATTCCTCTCCAGACGCGCCGCCTACTGCCTCCACGGACACTCACTCAAGGGCGGGTGCCAGCAGAAGGAGCCCTGTGCTCATGTGCGAGGGGGCCCGAGGGAGTCCACTGGCCGCTCACAGTTACTGAGTAGTATTCCCAGAGACGCATCGGGGATACCAGCTCTTGACGTCTCTGAGGGACATGGAGTGGGGAGAGGCCAGACGGTTTGCCCACGGTGACCCAGAAAAGCTGGTGGCCTTGCCTGTCACTCAATTACACAGAAACCCAGCCCACCTTTCATGCTGAATTGGGCGTTGCGGGTGGCCAGTGGCCCTTTATGTTAAAGGGTGAGACATGCTGATCAGATCAGAAAGCACTTTGGGCTAAAGACGGTTCTTTTTAAAAAAATTTCTCAGAAAAAAAAATTTCTCGGACCACGACAAGTAGAGCTTCCCTTTTTTAAACAGGCATGTTAGCGGAGCACCATCACGCAGATGTGCAGAACGGCCTGAGCACATGAGTGAGGCGGCTGCAGACACCTCATTTCTGAGCCAAGAAAATAGGGATCACAGAAAGCAGGTCAGTAGATCCTACAGGTATGACAACAAGCCAACCACCCATAGCCTGGGACCTTGGGGTCAGGCTGGACGATGTCCTGGAAACCTCAGGCGCCTGCTCAGCCATCACCAGCTTGGCTCCCACGATGCTAATACACTTCGTGCTCGGCTGCCTCCAGAGCAGCTGGAACATTCAGGAGCGCACCGGCGCACTCACTGCCTGTGTGCGAATCCCAGACGGTGGAAGCATCGTTTATTTCTGCGTGGGGCTCAGGTGGGAATCACTGCTGGTCTTTCCGGGGCTGGCACACGGAGTGAGTGGTTTCCAAGGGTCTGGGGCTTTTGCTCTGCTTGTTTACAGGTGTTTGAGGGAGGTGGGGTTACAATCAGCCACCGTGCAAATGACTCCCTTCAGCCCGCCCGGGAGCCAGGTTGCTCGGTTGCTAAGGAAGAAGGGGCACAGAGATAGGGCATCACAAAACAATACCATGTGTTTACACACGCATACATCTACACACCCACGCACGAATGTACGCAGAGCCAGGAATCTCACCAAATCCCATGCGGACAATATTCAATTGTGGCAAAGCTGTCATCAGTGTTTGCTTTGCTGGGTGCACCCCAACAGTTCAGAAAATGATTGACCCAAGTTATAGTAATTTAGGCTGAGTAAAAGGAGCCCTAGTAGATCGTGGGTTAAGTGTGGGTTTGCTCACCAAAACGTTGGGGGTTCGAATCCGCCACAAGAGAAAGATGAAGCTGTTTGCCTTCTATAAAGACTTACCGCCTCTGGAACGCTAAGGAGCCCTGCACCCCTGACCGACAGGGTGTGGCCGGACTCACTTTGCCGAATAAAACTGCTTATAGGGCAGCACACGAGAGAACAAAGATTCCCCCTGGGGTGTGGATTTAGGAAGGGGATCCTGAGAGGGGTCTGACTTTACAACCATGACCATGGTTGATGCCTCTGGTTTTCCCCCTACGAAGAGTGACAGGAGAGAGGAATATGCTAGGAACAGGCTGGGGAGACCCAAGTGCCTTAATCGCTGGACTTCGGAGAGAGGCACGAGCCCGTCTTCTTCAGACTTGCGGTGTCCTTTGTCCGTAGACTCGGCAGCCAGGAGGAGCAGGAGCCGGTGCTGCGTTCTGCAGACACAGGCTCAGGGAGACTCGGGCTCAGGGCAGCCCGGTGAGCAACACTCACCTCCACGGGCAAGGGGACAGCGGGGGCCTGGTGAAAGGGGACAGCTGAGTGGGGGCTTCTCTGAGCCCTGGCAGGATGTGGCTACACAGAAGGCACACTTGCTGGAGAACAATGGATACATTCAGGACACAGCCCCTGTACCATCAGATACAGAACCACCCCTCACTCTACGCAGGCAGCCCTGCAGAATCAGAAACGTGCCTTTGCACGCTGTCCTGCTCGTGTGAGCCAACAACACTACAAGGGCTGGGTAGGTGGGGCTCACTGAGGTCTTGGTATGGTTCTCTGACTTGCCCAAGGTTAATATAGGGTGTCAGCCCGCTGGCAGTTGGCTCTGTCTCCTCCCTCGAGCGCTACCTGATGATGGCGGGGACCGGGTTGTGAGGGAAGGGCCGGGTGAACACCAATCACCATCTGATAACAGGGCAGACTTTGAGGACATGCCCAGACACTGAAAGAGTCGCCAGAAAGTGCTGATGATCAGGTAAGGGCTGCCGAGTGGAGGGGCGGTGTGCGCTTATGGAAACACACTGAGCCTGAGCTTGGGAGGCCATTCCCCGGGCTGCGAGTAAGGGGCTGACCCACAGCATTGGACGCTGCTGCTGCTGTACCTGTGAAGTGAGGACAGGCCTGCTCGAGACTCTGCGGATCTGGGCAGCAGAAGGTGCTCAGGAAAGCTTCCAGAGAGGTGACCGAAACGATTTAAATTGTCTGTCACTCCCGTCTTTCTCCTAATTCTCTCCGACCTACAGTGGGGGAAGGGGTCGCTGGAGAGGGCCATCGGCTCAGGGGAGCACAACCTGATCAAAGGGCATCGTGATTCCAAAGTAGTGGCATGGGGACTCTGCAATCACCCGAGCCTTTTGTGGACACGCCCATGTCGGTCTTCATCACCCCAGAGCTGCTTCGGTGGACCCAGAATGCCACATTAAACGTCTGGAGGCTCCAAGTCCCTCTTTGTGTACCGTTCAATTTTCCGACAGTTGAAGGCGACTCTTGGTCTCAACAGAGAGCAGGCAGTAATGCTCACAAAATGCCCAGACGAGGTCATTCAAGGCTGACAATCCCTTCAACTTGAAGCCCTTCCCGGGGAAGCTCCAAGACAGCAGCCTTGGATGGATGACAGCTCAGTGTCAAGAAAGCAGAAGCCCTCCCACCTGGACCAATAGACAGGCAAGCTAGTGATCAATGGAGACTGGAGCGGAGGGGGGTTCCATTCCCCAATCAACTCCATGGCAGCAGCAGTCAGGGAATCCCACTACAGGTCACACCACGCAAATCCGCAGCACAGACCTCCTGAGTGAAGTTGTTCGTTTGAGGACACGTGCCCCTCACTCAAGTGCCAGGGTTTTCAGCAGCGTCATAAGCCTGTGTAAGTTAGTCGATTAAAAAAGGGCAGGCTGGAGAGGCAATTAGTCACTTGAATTATGGTACAGACGAAGGGTGCGAAATATACCCCGGGTTCCGCCAGCATCAGAATGCTCCTTGGAAGTGAGGACGGGCAGACGTCTCACCTACTTTAAACATTATCACCGGGCGGGACCAGTCCCCGGAGCAGGACATTTTTAAAGAGGCAGAGGCCTTCGATGAGGCAGATTGACACACTAGCTGCATCCACAGGCTCAACGGAGCAGTGACTGGTAGGATTGCGAAGGAGCAGGCAGTGCTTCCTGCTATTGAAGATGAGTTCGAATCAACTTGAAGCCACCAATTCCGGAGGTTTCCACGCAGAATAGAGACCTCAAAGAAAAAGGCTGTATCACACCAGAAGTCCTACATCTCATCAGCACGTCAAAGCACCAACTCACTACACCTGAGCCCATGCCAACTCACAGGGACTGTCCAGGGGAAGGGAGGCTCCCCAATGGTTCCTCACTTCTGATCTTGTGTCACCACTGGGCCACCAGAGCTCCTGGTATGTAGAACAGGAAGGACTACATTCTATCAGAAATTTTACCTTGAGGCATTATTTAAGAAAATGCTAACACAAGTGTGTTAAGAAAAAAGGAATCATTCTCTTGGTCTTCTCATAAAATTTCTTAGTAGGAGAGGGCTCCAGAAAGAAAGTCTCTGGGGAATCACATGATCTTTTGATTCCATCTTTCCACGAACTTCCTAAAGCCCCTTCATATGAATTTATGATTTCAAAGTAGCCTGAGACAAGGAAAGAAAGAAAAACCTGTTCTCATGGTCTCTGAAGACACAGTCTGACTTGTGCTACAGTCTCTAAACTGCCTCTCTCCGTGATAATGAGACAGGACTGTAAAATTCCTGGGCATAAATCCAGCAAGAAGTATAATGATTAGGTGACAAAGGCCGTAGGATTTTACTGACGTTCATAAAACCCGAACTGAACAAACGAAGAGGCAAACTTGAGGAATGACAGACTGTCACAAGCACATCAGTGATCTTTCTGAATTCACTGGTAACTTAATCGAGTTCCCATCAGCATCTCAGTGCTTTAGGTCTTCAGCTGGATCTGGGCAAGTGATTTTAAACTTCCCGTGGAAGAACAGACTGAGACAACTTTGACAAGGAGAGCCTGCTCCACCAGAGGGGAAGGCCGCCCTTAGAGACAGGCCAAGCAGAAGAAGCACGCAGGAGAAGGCACTCTACTCTCTAGGAGACAGGAAAATAACAATGCAAACACTGAGAGTCCCACTGGGCTAGCGACATGAAAACAAAGGATACAATCCAGAACTGGTGAGGGTCAGGGGCAAGGGGAAATCCCGCACAGTGCTGGGCAAGAGTCTTGGGGAAAGGAATTCACAAGTAGGTGTTGAAAGGATATGTTCACCAGACCCGCCCTGGGTCTACCCTTTTAGAAATATAGCCACCGCCCGCCCAATTAAAGAAGTAGCACTTACCAAAGAAATGTTCATTAAAGCATTCTTTGTACCTGCAGAGACACCCAGGGCCAGAATGATGGGAGAGGGACGCTGACAGCACAGCCGCACAGGGCGATGTCACACAGCAACCTCAGAGTGCCGCGTGGAACCAAATTCGCTGAAGTAGCACCTGGACGCCCAGCAGAGTGAGTAGCACGTAGGGACGCGGCAGCGCACGGCACAGAGCATGTTTTGAAAGCAAGGGAGGGTGGAAGAATACGGGCATTGAAGTTCTAATTGTTATTTCAAAGCTCCAATTAGAAACATGCCCATATACAATCCATGCACATGGGAAAGAAGGAAAAGGAAACAAAATGAAATGGCATAAAATAGAACAGTGTCTGTACATCTGCGTGAGCAGAGGGGAAGAAGGTGACATCGAGGAGGGGCTTCATTCAAAACCTTGTGGATTTGGAACTCATTGTGGTAGTGATTGCACGATTCTGTCTGCTGAGCGTGAACTATGGAATGATTTGATATATGGATTGACGCCCCATTAATAATAATTTTTTACTCCCCACCCCCACAGTTTCTGAAGCCCCATTATGTATAGCACACTATTCTGACACACAGAAGCCCTAAAGGACAGCAGAGAACTGCCCCATAGGGTTTCCAAAGCATCGAATTGCTACAGAATTACAATTCACATCTTTCTTCCATGAAGCAGCCAGTAGGTTTGAACCACTGGCCTTTTGATTAGCAGCTGTGAACTTCAACCACCACGCTACCAGTACTCCTTGAAGCAGAGGGAAATCGAACCAAACCCACTGCAGTGACTGAGGTGATGGCCACTCACGTCTGCACTATAGAGGCCCACTGAGGCTGCAAATACGGCAGCAGATAGCGTCATCTTCCTCCTGAGGAAGGGCTAGTAGGTTCGAACTGCTGACCTTGCAGTTCGCAGCACAGCGTGTAAGCTGCTATGCCACTAGGGCTCCCCCAAAAAATACAAAATACAAAAACCCAACTCGCTGCCATTTGGTTGATTCCGACTCATAGTAAAATTATAGGATCACGCAGAACTGCCCCCGTGGGTTTCCAAGACTTTTCCAGGAGTAGGACGCCTATCTTTCTCCCTTGGAGCTGCTGGTGGTTTCCAACGGTTGGCCTTGAGTTAGCAGCCCCAGGAGTGACCCACTAGAACAGCCCCAGGACTCCTCGAGAGCTCCTTAGGAAGGTGAAAGCCATGAACTCTTCCTTTACACACATTGTTTTAATCACTACCAGCTGTGCGGGTTACGGTGACAGTCTTGTGGCAGTCTTGTAGCCTTCACGGCGACCCTGTGTCCAACAGAATGAAATAGTTGGGTCTTGCACCATCCTCACAATCGCAGCCCCTGTGTCGATCCATTTTGCCCAAGGGCTTTCTTTCCTCTCTTTTCACCATGGCCTGCACTTCAGCCAGCATGATGACCGTCTCCAGGGACTGGTCGCTCCTGAGAACATGTGAGATGGAGGCTTGCCAGCCTTGCTTCCCAGGAGCATCCTGTCTGCAGTTCTTCTAGGACGGATCTGTTTTCTCACTTGACAGTCTGTGGGAGTGGCACGATGCTTCTCCAGCAGCATCATTCAGATGCACCGACTCTTCTCCGGTCCTCCTTATTCCATGTCTGACTTTCACGTGCATCTGAGGCGACTGAAAACATCATGGCTGGGATCGGGTGCCCCTCAGTCCTCCGAGTGACATCCTGGTACAGCAGATGTTGGCTAGCAGCTGAGCACGCTGACCACCGCATTCCCAGGATACTCACGTTAGGTAGAATGCAGCCAGACCACGCCATCGAGTGAATCCAATTAAAGTTAAAAAGCCAGCTGACCCCTCACAAGCCAGTGCTGAGATGTACTTGGCAAGCTCTCTAGCGATCACCCCGGAAGGACACCTCTCAACACTACAGCCTGTAATCTGTCTCTAGAAAAGCCTCGTACTTTCCAGTAGTTTCAGACTACTTATGTGGTGAAGAGACAGCTGTGAGGCCCCAAGACCTGGCCCCAATCCTGCTGGCACTCCTTTTGGGCCTTCATGAAGGGTTTCTACCTTGCCACACCCACCCACCCCCTTTATTTGACGTCACTCTGAATCCCTGGTGGCATTGGGCTGCTAACCAGCGGCCCCTCTCGGAGACAGAGGAGGCTTTGTGCTTCTGTCAACCACTGCAGCCTCAGCCCCCCCTCCCGCCCCCATGGCGAGCGGTTCTGCTCTGTGCTACAGGGTGGCTATGTGTTGAAACTCAGTGGCAGTGGGCACGACGAGCTTGGGGTTCGATTTCCACACCTGACTTGTGATGTGTTGCCCAACAGGTCAAAGGGCAATGGTAGCAGAGTCTGTGCAGAGCAAGAGGGCACTGAGGCTGGTCTGTCTTCGCAACAAGATGACGGAGGGTGAGGGCAGGCTCACAGCGCTGAGAAGACCCATCTCAGGGTGGTGACTTGGAACAGATGTCAACACGGGAAAACAGTGGAGTCTAGGCACGCAGAGCAGGGACAAGCAGGATGCACAGAAAAGGGGGTTCAGAGCAAAAACTCAACTCACGGGCACGTCAACGCTGACGCAGAGCCACCCTACCCTACGGGACGGGGAGAACTGGCCCTGTGGGTTTCCCAGACTGTAACTCTCTGTGGGAATAGAAGTCTTTCTCCCACTGTTCATAGTACAGAGAGAAAAGACATTTTAAAGTTACCAAGACTTTCAATTTGCTTGTATCTACAATCAATGTTCATGGAAGCAGAGGTCAAGAAATGAGACGACGCATTGCACTGGGCAAATCTGTGACTTGGAGGACTGCGGTGCTCTGAACCCGGGCCGTAGTACTCTCTATCACCTCACACACAGGTTAAAGGTGGGCAGAGAGTGATTCAGGCGCCTCACGGGCTGTCAGAGTGTCACAAACACCACGGACAGCCATAAGAACAAACACATCTGTCTTAGGAGAACGTCCTTCTCTCCTAAGACACCTGCAGTACCAGAATGCTCCTTAGAAGCAAGTATGGTGAGACTTCAAGCACTTCAGCCAAGTCATCAAGAAAGACCAGTCCCTGGAAGAAGACATGCTTGGTAAAGGAGAGGGTCAGCGGAGAGGAAGGCCCTCGACCAGATGGACTGACACAAGGCTATAATCATGAGCTCAAACACTGCAACAGTTGTGAGGATGGCCCCAGACCGGGAAACGTTGTTCTATGATACACAGGGGTGCTAGGATTCAGAACCAACTCCCAGCACCTAACACGCCAGCTGCCTCATTGCAAATCTCAAGGTCAGAATGGTCCTCACCAAGTCTCATCCCTGCGCTCACTAACAAATGGGGCTCAGAGCGTGCATGCACCACCCGCTGTACGCCAGGTCTAGTCCACTGACCTCCACTCATCTTGGCCTGTTGGCATGGAGGTGGTGAAAAGACTGAGTTCTCTGCACACACTGGCTCATCGAGAAATCTTTGGAAGTCACCCCGAGTTGGACTCGGTAGCCTCTCCTTAGCAGGAAGGAATAAATCAAAATAAACAGTTCGCCTTATGGGTACAAGGGGCTTTCCAAAGGTACATGTTAACTGTCAAAATGTCCAAGTGCGGCTGACTCTTCTTGGATGTTAGGATGTATAAACCCTGGTAATTGGAGCCTGTGAGGCACTAACAGAATACCTCCTTGTGTAAAATCCATAGCGGACAGCATCTTTTACTCTGCTTTAAACTTTCAGTTCCTCCACACAGAACACGAGGTTCCCTCCCAAGTTTAAATAGAGGTGTAAAATAACAACGGGGGGAAAATGAAGACGTTGAAAGGCATTTTGGGATGGATTACTCCTCTCCACCCCACCCCCAAGTCTTTCTAAAGGAACTAAAAGCCCTGCTCTGCTCATTACTGGCCTTCCCTGAAGATGAACGTTTACTAGACAGGTAAGTGAAATACAACACAAAATATTATGTAAACTCGGCGCTTCTGGGCCTCCGGTGCACACAGGACTCGGAACCAGCCCCTACTGCATGTTTGCTCGGTTTATGTAAAAACTGAGGAATTCAAAGAGAGAAAACACAGATGAGGGAAAAACAGGAAGTCCCAATTTCGAGAAAACACTGGATCTGTCTTCTCCACAAACCACAGAGAGATTAGAGGAATGAGGTGTTTGTTGACCCTGGCTGCTTGCTTTGAAAAGGGACAGAGTCTTAAAACATCACTGGAACGAGACGCCAATCATTTGTTCGTAGGGCCCCTTTTGATTGGGGGGTGGGGGTGGCAGAGAGGAAACAGATCAACCAAGTAGAAACATAGTTATTTACCCCCTCACCCCACCCATACAAGGAGGCAACGTTGCGTGAGGGCATTTCCACGTGGTGCCCCGGGAGGGTCTGCTCTTGAGAAAGATGGGGAGAAGGAGGCTCACCGGGGATGGTTTCCCCGGGTTTGGAACACTGCTGGGTGGCAGGGTGCAGCTCTGGTCTTGACATAAGCAAGGTGAAGCTGCAAAGCAGGAGGCCTGCTGGTGTGGACTTGGTCCCAACAGCAAGGCTGAGTCCGCTCTCTCTCCAGTTGGGCATATTTTAGGACCAGCTGAGATCGGGTGTGCGTGCGCACGTGTGTGTGTGTGTGTGTGTGTGTGTGTGAGAGAGAGAGAGGGGGTGGGGGTAGGTCAGTCCCATGAACCCTCCTTCCAGCAGGCGCACTGGACATGGGCAGTGGGAGGGAGCCCCAAAATGAAACCAGAAGGGCAAACCAGAAACCTACTGATCTCCCGGTGCTGAATACTAGCCCTGAGGAGGGCCTCTAACAAGCCCAAGAGTGAGCACTCTAGAACTCATTGCCTTTGGGAGATGGCCTGTGGGTAGACTCAGGCCCCAAATGGCTTTCTGGATCAACCAGGGTTCTCGGTGTGGTCTGTCTGGTGAGGGATACAGGCTACCACACACGTCGCTGGCAGGTTGACCCTGACTCAGAGAAGCAACTAGAATCCCTCGGCGGCACTGAGTCTCTGGCAGCACATTGTCACAGATGGGTCTGCAGGCCCTTTTTCTGAGTCACCTCTGGGCAGACTTGAACCTCTGACCTTCCAGTTCTCGGTCAAACGGGTTAACCATATGCACCGCCCGGGACTCACTCTGGGGGGACTGGTGAGCTCTGCCTTCCAGGCTTGCCTGACCCTGGCTGAACATCAGGGATACAGGTGTGGGGGGGGGGGGGGCGGTAGGGGGCATCTCTACAGTGTTGTGATGACTCGCGTGGCAGCACATCTAGCAATTATTTTTCGGTCCGGGGTGGACAGATCAGTCTTCAGGGGCCTCGAAAGGATGAAAAGAAGACAGCGAGAACATGCTATAAATGGCTGCTGCCGGCCCCAGAGAAGTGCCGACCCTGTTGGGGGCACCCAGGGCTGAGGAACCGGCGTACTCCACTTGGAGCAGACTCGTGGATTCTCTGAGTTCAAGCAGGGCCGCCTCGCAGGCCTAGTCTGAATCTCGCTCTTTCTCTGATACCAGTGGCCCTGGGCTATTGGCATGCCTTACACTGACTGCTGTCTCCCTTCACCCACTTTTCTGTTGTCCACCCCCCTTAGAGGGGGTTATATGTAGATCACTGTGATTGGCTCCCCCTTGCCCTCCCCCAGAATCTTCCCCTTACCCTCCTGGTATTGCTACTCTCATTACTGGTCCTGAGGAGTTTCTCTGTCCTGTATTCCCTGTGTTTTCAGCTCTCATCTGCAGCAGTGTGCATGTACATGCTCTGGAAGTACTAAAGAACTAGAGGAAAGTTGTATGTTTCATCAGTGCTATACTGCATCGACTGACTCATCTCCTCCTTGTGACCCTTCTGTAAGCTTATGTCCAATTTTCTATAGATGGACTTTGGGTCTCCACTCTGTTCTCCCACCCCCGCCCCCCATTCACATTGGTATGATTTTGTTCTGGGTCTTTGATGTCTGATACCTGATCCCATTGACACCTCATGATCGCACAGGCTGCTGTGCTTCTTCCATGTGGGCTTTGTTGCTTCTCAGCTAGATGGCTACTTGCTTATCTTCAAGCCTTTAAAACCCCAGATGCTATATCATTTTAATACCCGGGCACCATCAGCTTTCTTCACCACATTTGCTTGTGCACCTGCTTTTGTCTTCAAGCTATCTATCATCGGGAAGCTCATGAGCACCACACAATGCATCCAGGCCTTTCTGACTCACAGTGACCCGGCAGGGCTGTGTACAGCGGCCTCTGTGGGTCTCCGGGACTGTGAGTCCTCATGGGAGGAGAAAGCCTCACTTTCCTCCCTGGAGCGGCTGGAAGGTTCTAACTGCTGACCCAGCTCATAACCACTGTGTCACCAGGGCTCCTCGTGGCACAGATCACCAACATCCGACATGTTGTCCGCAAGGATTTCCGAGGCCGTGAACCTTTACAGAAAGCAGAGTGCCACCTTTCTCCTCTGGAGTGCCAGCAAGCACTTTCCCACTGCACCACTATTACCCTGTGCATGCCAGTAAGGTGGCACACGCCAGAGGAGGTGCTTTGAGGGGAAGTGCATGAACCCCCCAGCCGGCTGACTTCTCCCTGACAACAGCCCTCTGTGGAGTGTGCCATGTAGCCCTCCCGAGCAGTGAGGTACCCCTTCCCGAGTTCCCCAGACCATCTGGGCTGAGGCCAGAGACCACCAGAATGGGACTGGGCCAAAGAAAACGCCAGACCTGCAGGAAGTGGGTGACTCAGGAGGACGCCTGCCTCTGAGTCAGCCGGGGAGTGGGCGCTGGACTCCCAACGCCCAAACCCAGTGAAGGATCTGAAACCAAGAGTCTCTCTCATCAAGAAGCCTCCACAGGAAGCGAGTGCCTGGCTGCCGTTCAGCTTCCAGCCACAGACAGGGATGGACTCGGGCTACTTCCTGCTTGGGTGGCAGCAGGGTCCCAGGGCTGAATCCCAGGCCAAGGAAGGGCCTGCTCAGGGTTGAGGACAGCAAGGCTTGTGGAAGCAGGAAGATGGTGAACTTTCCAAGGGTCACGTGCAAGGATAGTCACGCTTGTTAGCAGTTGTCCTGACATGTCACTCTGGGATGAACCGTCACTGATTCAGGTCTAAAGGAATCAAATGAAGAAAACGAACGAAAGGAACTGTGGCCTTGGAGCCTGTCTTTCCCCAGTTTCAGGCATCTCTCCTAAGGGGAAGAAACTACAGAGACCACACAAAACAAAACGCCTATCACTCCTTGAAAGGAAAGCCCATCTTTTTTCTCTGTGACCCTGCCCCCTGATTCACACAAAAAGTTAAAGGGAAGAAACTAGACACCTGCCTGCTTAACTTCTTCCCACCCCTCAGAAGCTATTAGCCCTCTTTAGCCCCCTGGTGGTTATCCCACAATGGATTCTGAATTTGAAAATTTGCAACAGGGAAAAAAACTGAAACATGAGTGGTCCGGCCACGCCACGGGTCTTTGTCAAGGTGAGGGGTTCTAATCTCTTCTCTCCCCGCCCTCGCCCACCTGTCCTCACTGCTGCATTTCTAAATTCCAGAGTTGGAGCTCTCGTTTCCATAGCGACAAGATGCCACCTTACAGGGAATTATGATTTCACTAGGGCATGGCGGGGTGAGGAAGGTAGGAGGGAAATAAATGAACTATAAAAAACAGGAGATAAATCCTGTCTGCAAGCACGGCTCTGGATCCTTCTGGAACAGCCCCCACTGCCCCGAGCACATGTGAACATTTCACAGTGCAGCGAGAAGGGGAAAGAGAGGCTGTCTTCTCCCATAAAGAGTGACAGCTCAGAGAAACCCTTCATAAGGCCACTGAGTCAGGGTCGACTTGGTGGCAGTGGGGTTTGGTAGCAAAATGGCCACTCTTGACTTTTGAGTCTTGGCTCTGCCAGCAGAGCTAACTCCTCTCCCCCAACTCACAATCCATGAGACAAAGTCAAGGCTGAGCGAGCACCATGATGCCAAGACCCAGAAACCTGGGCAGGCGCACCCTGTGCATTTCTGAGATTAGAAGTCTGCGGGAGCAGAAAGCTTCCTCTGGATGGGCTGGCGGTATCACACTCAGACTTTAAGGATTGAAGCCCAGTGCGTCACTGAGATAGTTTACTGTGCCAGCCTGGCTGATAAACACACGTGGGATTAATTGAAGGGCGGAGAGAGAAATGGATTGGAATCTACATCTCTTGAGGTGGGGACTGACAGTTGGTGACCTGCCTTGCTGTTTGCTGCCTGTGCCGGGATAGCCTAGCTCTGTCTACAGAGGACTACCTGGCGGCTCTCAAGACTTGAAGGACGGCGAGTGTCTCACAACTCTCTCACAGGAGTGAGTTGCACTGAGCTATTTCTACTGCTTTATAATTTAACTGTTCATTTCTTGTATTATCTATGTATCTATCTGTATATAATTTAACAGTTCATTTCTTGTGTTATATATCTATCTTTATAGATAGATAGATATAAAATTATCAGCAATCTGGTTTTATCTCTCTGGATAACCCTGTCTAACACAGTCACCTCTACGCCACCAGACAAGGGAAGGGGCCAGAGAAGGGAGGCCGGTGTGTCTGAGGTGCTGGGACACTGCGGGGACGGCTCCTCTGCCATGTGTGCAGCCGGTGGGAGGTGGGGCTGCTGATCAGGCTCCATGGCTGTGGAATTGCCTCGTGGGCGGGCGCACGGCTGGAACTACGGCTGAGGAGCATTCTGCGTCCATTGTCCTCCCCATTGGGACAAACCATCTGACTTGTGTGGTTGAGGCTGCAACAAACAGGGCTGACAGAAACTGCCCGACCTGCAGGGCTTGTCCTTGACTATGGTTTTCAGCCCCTGAGATGCAACTGTCCCTTCCGTGGTGGTGGGGTGGGGGTGGTGGTGGGGGTGAGGGAATTCTAGGGCTAAAAAGGAACACTCCTTATTCACCCAAGTCCTCATTTTTGAGCCAGTTCTTGATAGCTATTAACCCCTTTCCATGACCAGCAGGGCCCTTGGAGCCCCCTCCCCTTCAGGTTGAACACAGACCATCAGCTTCTTCTGTCCCCTCTGTGGCACCCTCATGGACCATCTCCCTGGGTGGTCAGCAGGGCTCCAGAAAATGCCGCACTAGATCCTTTTCGTCAGTTGGGGCCCCCAAGGGAGTGTTTGGCTTGTTAAACTAAAGCATAGAAAACCGGCAAAGTCAGAGAACATCTCACAATAGAACTGTAATGGGGCAGTCACTGGCTTCCCAAATGTTAGTTACATGGTCACATCTGGGGACAATGTTTCTCACGTGACCTATGCTTTCCAGACCCTGCAGCCTCTGTCCACTCAGATGCGGTGTCCCTCAACTGTCACACTGGGTCTCTCATGGTGCTTCCTGTCACCGAGACATCCCAGAGACTCGGACATACATGCACACACCACACAACGCTTCCCTGTGCCTTCCCGACTTAACACATCGGACAAAAAGTCTGAGGGTTCTTTGAGGAAGGGTTCTTTGATGAAGTCCAGTGCAGTCTCCACCCCGAAGTCATGGGCCAGCTAAATATGGAAACAGACCGATCTGGCCAACCTCAGCCTGGGCCGGCGGAACGAAGCCAGTGCTGTGTGCAGGGCAGCTCGGGGTGGGCGCTCAGCATTAGTGCTCAGTGGACCCCTCCTTCACACCCGGCTCGAAGAAATACAACCAGCATGCTCTTGAGCACCGAGGCTGGCGAGACACTGGTAGGACGAGGAGGGCTGGTCCCTAGGAAGAGCATCGTGACTTGGTAAAGCAGAGGGCCAGTGAAAAAGAGGAAGATAGTTAGTCTGGGTGGACTAGAGAAACAAATGCGGATATTCATATGTGTATGGGGAAGAGCTTTATATAAAGAGTAATTGTATATTAAGAAAACATTCCAAGTGGAGAGCAAATGCCTTGAGAATGATTGTGGCAGGGAATGTATGGATGTGCTTTATACAATTGATGTATGTATATGTATGGATGGTGATAAGAGTTGTATGAGTCCCTAATAAAATGTAAAAAAAGAAAAGAGGAGAAAAAAATGATTAGGGCAAAGACTGTACAGATGTGCTTTATACAATTGATGTATGAATATGTATGAACTGTGATAAGAATTGTATGAGCCCCTAATAAATTGTTAAAATTAAAAAAAAACATTCCAGTCCAGTTCAGATCAAGTCCATAAGTCCAATATTAGCCCATATGCCTGATACTAGTCTGTAAATTCCTCTTCCAACTCATGCAACACATGCAATGACACCAAATGCAGGAAGATCGCAGGCCAATGGGTGGAAGGTCTTGTGCATCCAGTGGCAGTGGAAGCATCTCCACGCTGGTGTGGGTCTCCACGTGGCTCCTTCAGCTCCAGGGCTCTGGCTGCATCAGTGTAGCTCCATCTGGCTAGTCGTCAGTAATGTCTCCCAGGGAGTAAGCGAGTGTCCCACCTCCAGTGAGCTATTTAACTCCTTAGCACCTCCAAATGAGGTCATCAAGCTGCGGCCTGATTGACAGTAAACCCCACCCCCTCACTCTTCATCCCTGACAAGGGATTATGTGAAGATCAGAGGGAGCTCAGTGAGATGAAGGGCATGAGCTCCAGCAGCACTGAGGATGGGTTCATTCGGTTGCTCACAGGATTGCTATGAGTCAGAACAGCAGCAAACCTGCCCGTATGTAAACCCCCCACCCCACTGCCCCGCCCAACCCACTGCCATCCAGCTGACTCAGTAAGCTTCATTCTTATCCAGTGGGGAGGCCGGTAGGTTAGAGCTGCTGATCTTCTTGTTACCAGCCTAACACACAACTCACCACACCAGCAGGGTGTCTGGTTAGACAGGAGTCCTGGTGGTGCTGTCACTCAGGCTTCTGACTGCTCCCTAAAGCTAAGTGGTTCAGGCCCACCAGCCACTTGGCAGGAGAAAGAAGAAGCTGTTTGGTCCCTGTATAAATTTGCAGCCTCAGAAACCCCGAACAGAGTTGTTCTGCGTCAGAATCTACTCGACGGCAGGGGATATATAGGTCAGTATCAACTTAACCCACTTTTCAGAACATGGGAAGGTTTTGAAGTATTACGGGATGCTATTGTTAAAAATAGGTCCATTGAAGCTCAGAGGGGGCAATAACCCTGAACCGATGAGTGGCTGAAACAGTCAGGTATTGGAGTTCCCCAGGGAAATGTAAAGACCAGGTGTACTTTGGCCAACATGTAAATTCAGAAGAATCCCAAGAGAAAAAGGGTCAACATAGTAAATGACAATGTGTCACCGTGGAACCTTGGAAAAAGACATCGTGCTTGTCAAAGTGGAAGGGCGACAAAAACGAGGAAACCCTTGGATGGATAGACTGGCATCGTGACTGCAACAGTGGGCTCAGCCACAGCAACAATCGGAGGATGGGGCAGGACCGGGTGGTGTTGTACTCGGGTTGGGTCCCCGAGTTGGAACTGATTCAACAGCACCGAACCACTACCGCGGCAAGGTACCTCCTGAAGGTTATTCTCCATGGCTCTGTCTTGTCAGCATGCGGGGGCGGGCAGGGCATCTGCACTGTAGCCATCTCAACAGGTACCACTCCCAGAGATGACCACAAAATGGTGAATGACCTCGAGGCCCTACAGAATTGTTAGGAAACACACACACACACACACACACACACACACACTCCTACAGTTCCCTAGAGACCAACTTGTTCTTTATTTCTTATGGATAGGCCACTTTTCCGGGAGGAAAAGGTCTTCCAAGGGGACTGGGAGAGCCTCGCTCTGTGAACAGTCCACCCACCTGCCACTCCACTCTGAAGCTTGGCCTGCTCAGCCTCTTCGGGTCAAAAAGGGCTCTGGCCAGTGGGCCAGCCATGACCCCAGGGGAAGGGCCGCCTCTGCATCCTGCATTTTCCGGCTGGGGGCCCAATCACGCCCAGGCCCCTCAGTAGGGCAAGCTGGTGACTGAGTTTGCCGAGACGTGCCTGGTCTTCTCAGCACCCCTGGTTGTCACTGTGATGTGGACAACACGCTGTGCGCCACATGTCTCTCGAGCATTTTCTGTTACTTGGTCACCCGAGAGCCGCTGAAGAAACGAGGGTGTTGGTCGCGGGGAGGACATTGCGCTTTTGGAGTGCCGCATCGCCCAGCCATCCTCCTCCGGCCTCAGTTTCCTCATACACGGGGGACAGGCGGGCTGCTCTCAGAACTCTTCTCTCCCTGGCCTTCACTTAACTGCTCCGGAAGCTCAACAGCTGAGAGTGCTTCCCCTTCACAACGTCACCCCCGCTACCGCGTCAGCATCTGAGAGCCGCTGGGCGGGAGGGGAAGACGATGGTCCAGCTCAGAAGCACTCAGACTTGCTCTGAGACTAGATCCGGCCCCGAGAGGGCCACGGCCGGCAGGAGAACAAAGAGATCGGTCTAGAGAGAAGTATGGACAGAACGTTCCCTGGAAATGCGAATGGTGTGTACCCTGGGATGTGTTCTCGGGAGAGACCTGTCCTGAGAAAAGACATGCTTGGTAGAGTAGGTGGGCAGCCAGGACGACGGAGACCCTCTGTGAGATGTACAGGCAGGGCTCTCAGTTTCTGTTGTTTATGCCAGCAGGCAGAGGGTGTGTCATGTGTGATCAGTCTCCGGCTGGGCACCACTGGGGAGAAAAGTTAATCAAGGTGTGCTGCTTCCCCGGTGATCTCAGAGGCTGTCTGTCCATCTGTCTGTCTGTCTGCCTGTGACACTAAACCCGAGGGAAGGGGAAGGTGGATGCCAACATGGGTGGGCACTGGTGAGGTGGGAGGAAGACAGGAAGAAGGGCTGAGGCAAGAGGGGAGGATACAACCATTGTTCAGAGAACATTTCTGAGGGACCAGGGGCTGGCATGCCCCAGCTCTTTCTCACAGTCACTCATACAAGTACTTAGTACTGGCCGCCATGACCCTTCCTCCCCAAGTCCAAGTGCTGTGTGTGTGCAGCAGACTGCCCGGCCATCTTCCCCCTTACTCCCCCAACTTTCTAGCCAGATGGGTCGCCTCCGGTTACACACGTTCCAGTGCAGGGCAGCTCTGACATCCAGGTGGAGGTGGGCTGCCCTCAGAAGCCCAGGCCTGCTCACTGTGGCCACGGAGCTGAGGGTTTGGAAGTCAGATTTTGATAATCTTTTGTCGTGTGTTTCCAGTGAGCATTTACACAGGACTCCCACTGGACGAGCGCTGCACATGCTGACTGCGGCCGATGTTACGCTCGCTATCAGGTGCTGGCGTGCCCCTGACGGTGTCCCTGCCTGTTTCCTTTCTAGCCTTCTAGCTTCCCGGCCCCTCTCTCCTCATCTCTGCTGTGGGTTAACTGCTGACCCTTTCTGGACACCCACCACTGCCGTCTGAACGCACAGGCTTCCTGGGCCCTGGTGGCACAGCAGTGAAGTGTGCTTCTGCCCTCCCGCAACGTCGAACCCACCAGCCGTGCCGCTCCGCTGGCACCCACCAGTCGGTTCCTGTCTCGGCTGCTGGCCTGGAAAGCCCTCTGGGGCAGCTCCACTCGGTCTCGGGATCCACATGAGTGCCACGGCTTTAGTTCTTGCCACATGTGGACGGGTCCTGCCGCAGGCTAGATGGTGGACTTCCACAGCACGCAGGGCTGTGTAAAGAGCCGGGCGTGGTAAGGACGCTGGCAGATACGTCCCAATGTGAACTCCAAAAGCCCAAGCACCTACTATGCCCCCTCGAGGGTGAAAACAAACCAAATCTGCCCTCTCTCTGCCCATCAACAGCAATCAACTCCAAAGGCCACACGCGGCTTTTTACAAGCAAGGACCACCTGGCTTGACCCTCGCTGGATTTACAACCAACGCAACCAAACAAGCTGGCATCGCGCCCACTCGGACTCTGAACGGCCCCATCCGACAGGGTCGAACTGCGCCTATGGGTTTCCGAGGCTCTGACTCTTTATGGGAGTAGAAAGCCTCCTCTTTCTCCCGCAGAGCTAGGTGGTGGCTTTGAACTGCTGACTGCGAAGGAACCACGACGCCAGCAGGGCTCCCTGACAACGGCAGGCGTCGACACGCGAGCGAAGAAGGAGCACTTTCCATGACGTTCTCTGGTGCTCGCTCGCTGACGGTTTCTTCTGTTGTTGCTGGTCTCCCCCCCTCCCCACCCCCCTGAAGTGTAGTGGACTCTGTGTATGGAGCCCGACTTGACCCGGGAAAAGCAGCGACTTGGAAGAAGTTCCCGTTTTCCACGACGGCCAACGTTTTCCTTTTCAAGAACTGCGGTGCAGCTCTGCAAGGGAGCAGACATTCGCCAGGGTCCTCCTCTCCTTTCCATCTGAGGCGTCCATCAGACCAGGAGCGGAGCGGGCGGATCTGGCTTTTCCCGCTCGCCACCCCTTGATTCTGAAGGGCCACCGTGCACTCAGAAACCCTTGACTGGCTCCGTTATTGAGGTTCCCGCGTGCCCAGGGCCAGGCCCTGGCTGCAGCAGCGTGGATCAGTGCGCTGCATGGGCCCAAGGGCCTCTAAGTACAGCTGCAGCAGCATCAGGCTCCGACCTTACTGAGCGGTTTGAACGTGGCAAGTCTGAACTGCGACCTGCTCTACGGCTCGAGACAGCACACGGCGACAGAAGCACTCCCTCATGCACAGTTCTGTTGGGCGCACGCTCCAACGCCAGCCCCCCACACTGGGTGAAGTGAAATTCTCCTGCTTGTTTACCCTTGTTTAGTTATGCCCTTCCCCCCAGGCTACGAGAGCACTCACAAGTGCGTCTGTGGCGAGCGCGCTGTGTACTGGACAGCTACACGCTTCCAACATAGCGCGCGACGATGACCACGGCCGGCCCACTGCTTGCCGGCGTCCTTTCTCAGGGCGCCCTCCCGCGTTCAGAAGCAATGGCACCGGAGAAGCCTGCCAGAGAACAAAATGCTCACGCACAGGAGACACATGAAACCCATTTTGCCCTGTGTGGGTCCGTCCTCTAAGGAGCAGCCATGGGTTCTAAACAAATCCTGTCCTGTGCGGTCATGGGGCTGGCAGATACTAAACACAGCACTGAGTACTCCCGGCCAGTGTCCACCTCCACCTCTGACACCA
The DNA here is from genome assembly GCF_050624435.1 of Tenrec ecaudatus. Lineage (NCBI taxonomy): Eukaryota > Metazoa > Chordata > Mammalia > Afrosoricida > Tenrecidae > Tenrec > Tenrec ecaudatus. The sequence continues at coordinate 13,301,866 of NC_134531.1, forward strand.
GCTAGACCTATCCCGAGGGGCGAGGAAGCCACACTACGTGCATGTGTGTGAAGAGGAGCGTCTTTCGGGGACAGATGCTGCTTCTGAGATGAACCATGCGCCCGCACGCTGACAGGGGGTTGCGCGGTCCACTGTGGGCAGGGGGAGCCTGACCGGACAACAGGGCAGAGGATGGCCTCTGAGAGCCGGCTGCTGATCAAGGCCGACAAACACTTGGCTGCACAGCCTCTGACGTACCCAAAGCCGGAGTCATCGCCACATTTAAACCCGTTCTTCCTGTGCCACTCCTGCCCAGAAAAACAGGCCGCAGACAGAAACCCACCGAACGAGTAGGTGGTGTGCAAGAATATCGGCGTGTCTGCGGCCCTCAGACAGTCCTGGCAGACGGGAAGAATAGAGCCGGACACTCTCCTCGCCACAAATAGAAAGGCAGGCTCTGCTTCCTGCAGGACCGCCCTCTCGTGAGAGAGGGGAGCAGTCAAGTCGGAAGCATTTTAAATGTGATGAAAAGCTAGAAAGCTGGTGTGTGTGTGTGTGTGTGAGTGTGTGTGTGTGTGTGTGTGTGTGTGTGTGTTTAAGAGAGAGAGAGAGAGAGAATGCTAGCTAGCTTGTCGGTTGCACAGAAGCCAATTCCTATTTGCAAATCAAAACCAGAACTGGGCTGGGGCCCTAGCAGGCAAGAAGGCCTTTCAAAAGGGGCAGAACCAGCTCTTTCTTCTTAAATGGTAAGGCTGAGCTGCAGTGGATGACAGGGGAATGACAACAGCGACTGCTCGGAGCATCCCAACTCACAGGGCCCCATAGCTAGAGCAGATGTGCTCCTAGGGACCCCCAGGCTGTTACCTGGAGGGGAGCAGACAGCCCCACCTTTCTCTGACAAAGCAGCTGATGGGCTAGAACTCCCAACCTTTTGTCTGCACTACAGGGCTCCTCAGTGCGCTGTGGACCCAGACATGGCCCTCAACAACAACAGCTCGTGGGATGAGCTTAACACCACTAGTCACTCCCACAGTGCAAGCTAATACGCACAGGGAAACCCACGGATGAGACTGGGGAGCCTGGATCCTGGTGTGCCACGAATGGTTCCTGGACTGCAAGGACATGGCCCCTAAGTCCCATGTCCCCTCCTACTGAATGACCCAGTGACTCAAGGAGTCGGCTCTGGCTGCTCCCCATTTCTGCCTTGGCCCCACCCCTACCTCAGCTCTGCAGCTCTATGGTTTCAGACCTAACCACTTCATAAAGGGGGAGAGTCACTTTCGGAACCTACTCACGGAGTGACCTTGAAGAACACATGCCCGAATGAACAGTTTAACCTTACATAGTAAACATGTTTTGAGATCCAGGGTGGAAGCAACTAGCTAGGTGGTGGACTACGCTAGGTGCTGAGCTGCTAACTGCAAGGCCAGCAGTTCAAACCCACCAGCTCTGCTCTGGCAAAGGATGTGGCTGTCAGTCCCAAGTAAAGATTGACGGTGTGGGGAACCCTCAGGAGCAGTTCTACACTGGATTACAGGGCTATTTTTATGAGTCTGAACTGAGTCACGGGCATGGTTGTACGGTTAGTTTGGGGGAGTGAGGGCAGAGGTGGGGGCTGGTAAAGGTAGAGGTATGACCCTGCCCGGTGCCTCTGTAAGAGGAAGGAAGACCGGAGACCTGTCTCCATCGGATCACAGCCCAGGAAATGTGCTGGAGCTGTTCTCCGTGGGCGGCACACGCATGGGACTGCCATGAGCCAGCATCACTGGATGGTGTTGAACAACCAACCAGAAGCAATGGAGAGTCAGGTGGCCTGCCGGTAGTTTCTCAGGTTTTTCTAAAAGCAGAACAAAGAAGAAGCGGGGCCTCCATGCCAAATATTTAGGCCGAGGCGCTTTCTTCCTCACCCTGCTGCCTGCTCTGGACACTTTCCAAGAACAGAGGAGGCCACAACTCCCAAAGTGTCCAAGTGGATCTGCTGGCACACAGAAATGCTGACCACTCAGCAATTCTGCAGCCCATCAAGCCCCATTGTCCAATTGCACATCTGCTCTGCTGCCGTGCTAGCTGACATCTGTTTGGGCTACCGAGAGCGTGCCCCAGGCTCCCCAGTGGCACCAGAAAATCCAGAGCTGACAGAGACGGGAAGGAGCTGACTGCCCTCACCTGATCCCACAGAAGCCAGCCATCAGTCACAGATAACCCACAGTCGTCCTTCCCCGAGACGGGTATACGCCAGAGACAGGCACACATCCGAGATGTCGATAGCTTCTACGGATCCTAGCCCACTCAGGGGAGGTGAAGGCACGGTGGGAGTTTTCAGATGAAGGCTGTTGTGTATGTCTGGCTAACCTAATGAAAACCTCAGCCTGGCCGGCCAACCAAATAAAGTCAATCCAAGGATAAACTGGTGTGTGTTCTTTCCAGCCCAGGAACATTAGGCTTCTCTTGGCAACCCACCCAGCGGGCGATATATTAGGGGGTGCTGCAGCAGGTACTGGGGCACCCTGTATATTCTGTTACATGTGTGGACTGGTTCTTCTGAACTAGACAAACAGTTAGGGCTCTGAATTCTCTCTCCCAGAGTCTGTCCAGTTATGGAACTGCAAATCCTGTCTGTGATCCTTCACCACCCCGGGGCTGTTCAGGCGGATTAATGACTCCTCTGTAATCCTTTTTCCGTTAATTCAGCAAATGACTATCATTTGGGTACCTGCCTTACAAGGGCTGCGGTGGGAATTAAATAAATGTTTCATTGTATTAAATAAGATTAAAAGAAACCAAGGGCTTAAGTAGACAGAAAATGTCTTGAAAATGACGATGGCAACAAAAGTACAAATGTGCTTGACACAATGGATGGGTGTATGCATTGTGATGAGTTGTATGAGCTCCCAATAAAATGATTTTAAAAAAAAGATTAACAAAGAAACAAAGTACTTAGTATTTTGGTACTACATGCTCCACATATGCTAGCTTTGTCTTTTTCTGAACTAATAATGTGCCTGAACTGCCACATGAACACTAGAATTTGAGTGCTGCATGCCATAAAGCCCATTTTAATATTTATTCTTAAACAAAAAAAACATGTTCGATGCATAATCAAACCAGAAACTAAAGTCCAAATCACTCATTTGTACTTTCGCTGCCACACAGCACTCAGACCCACTGCTACGGAGTTAATTCTGGCTCACAGTGACCCGAGAAGACAGGAAGACCTGCTCCTGGAGCTTTCTGAGACTGTACCGCTTGTCTTTCTGCCGTGGAGGGTTGATGGTTTGAACGGTTGATTTGGCAGTTGGGAGCCCAAAGCGTAACCCATGAAGGCACCAGGGTTCCTTGGCACACAATTAGAACTCCCCAATATCTTGGATCTCTTCTACTTCCGTCACAATCAACACCCGAGCAGTGGGTTTGGGCCTCCTCTTCTTGGGTACACAGCTGAACTACATTTCCCAGGTGCCCCTGGAGTTAGGTAGAATCATGTGACTGATTCTGGCCAATGAAATGTGGGGGAATGCTGGGTGCCATTTCGGGTCTGACCATTAAGAACTCCTGAACAAAATTTCTTTTTCCTCACCTGCCTGCCAGGTGCCAAAAACCCAGTGAGAACATGAAGGGCAGCAGGGCCTGTGCTGTGGCCCAGGCAAGGACCATTGTGCCAGGTGGCTGGGGTGTTGGCCCCACTGCTCCCTAGGTGATGCGGCTTTGGTGCATTTAGGACCAAGAACAAATCCCTCCGTCACATGCAGGCATTGCTCTAAATAGTCTCTCAACAAATAGACATTTTATACTCGCTGTTCAGAGGAGCAAACTCTGGAGTAAAGAGCTTAACGTGTCCACGCCGAGGCCATCTGATGACACAGGAGAAAGACTGGGTTTTCTGTTCCCCTAACCAGGGTTCTCAACCTTCCCAACGCCGCGGGGCCCTTCCCTACAGCTCAGGTGGTGGTGACCCCCAACCATAAAATGATTTTCGTTGCTACTCATCACTGTCCTTTTGCTACTGTTATGAATCGTCATGTAAAGATCTGATATGCAGGATGTATTTTCATTGTTACAAATTGAACATAAATATAACTACAGTATAGTGATGAATATGAAACAATATATGTAATTCTATACTGTGAAATATTCATGTGTTTTCCAATGGTCTTAGGTGTCCCCCCCCAAAGGGGTCATTTGACCCCCCCAAAGGGGTCACGACTCACAGGCTGAGAACTGCTGCCCTAAGCATTTAGTCTCGGAAACCCACAGGTGGTCACTACGAGTCAGCATGGACTGCTGGCAGTGAGTCAGCTGGTGGATGAAGTGGGGTGCACACTGCCACCTAGCTCTTGGCATTCTCAGCCTTTCACCTATCCGCACCACGACCGTGGAGTCCATCTGGACTCGTGGCGGGCCTTTAGGGCTGAGTAGAACTCCAGTAGGTTTCTGAGGCTGTCAGTCTTCAGCCTCGTCTTTCTCCCTCACCTACTGTATGTTGCTGTATGGGTGCCATCGAGTGGGTGCCAACTCTGCACAACAGAACGAAACACTGCTGGGTGTTGCGCCACCCTCCCAATGGCCGTCCTATTCGAGCTTTTGTTGCAACCACTGGGTCAATCCACCTTGTCTAGGGTCTTCCTCCTTCTCACTGCCTCTTTACCAGGCATGTAGTTTTCTAGGGGCTGTGCTGTCTGATCACATGTCCAAAGTATGTGAGGCAAGGTCTCCCCCTCTAATGAGCTTTGTGGCTGTACTTCTTCCTAGACAGATGTGTTTGTTCTTTTGGCAGTCCATGGTACTTTCACTATTCTTTGCCAGAGCCATAATTCAAATGCATCGATTTTTCTGTCTTCCTTATTCAAAGTCCAACTTCCACATGCATGAGGCAAGTGGAAATATAATGGCTTGGGCAGGCACACCTCAGTCCATAAAGTAACACCCTTGCTTCTCCATACTTTAAAGAGGTCTTGTGCATCAGATGACCCAATGCAATACATCTTTTGATTTCCAAAGCAGTGATTGTGAATCCAAGCAGCAGGGGCAGTTCTACCCTGTGAACTGTCACCTATATGGCCTTCTAAATAGAGGCGCGCACACGTATCGTTACCCAGGTTTCTGTGGGATCATTAACATGAGAAGTCTGTAAGGCTAGACCAGGCACAGTTGGGAAGAAGGCATCCCAACATCCCCTGGGGCTTCCCAGGGCTCCTGACTGAAGCATCTTTCCTGGGGTGGCATTAAGGGACCTGGACCTGTGTGGGATCCTTCTGGGTATCAAAACATTCCTGGCCTGGACCTACTTTTCTTGGGATTCTCTTCAATCAGAGCTGGCTGCCTGGTAATTTGAGACACTGCACCAATAGTCTCTTCTCTGATGATCTGTTTTCTACCCCAATAGAAGAAGACTACCCAGTAAGCTCCAAAGGTGATTTTGTTTGCTAGTGGTTGTCAACCCTGCCAGGAAGATGTACTGGCTAGAGGAGTATTTGGACATGAGCTACAGACAAACTACAGAACACATGGCACTTGCTCCTAGGCTTAGTGAGGCTGTAACTTCCTTCAACCATACCCTGTCCATCACGCCACGCCACGCAGGGAAAGTAGCCATAGTAACCCCAGCATCCAATTAGACACAGGAGCTGCCTGGTAAGCTCGGGTACCACCCAAGTGCATACTTCACCATTAAACACAAGCTTGCCTTTACCCTCAATGAGGTCTGTGGACCCAGGCTCTAGACCCACCATCAGTAATATGTCTTCTAGTGAGGTTGTTGTACAAAAATACAGGAGGTTGAGGCCAACTATTCCCGTAAAGAGTTATAGTCACAGAAACCCACAAGGGCAGTTCTACTCTGGCCTAAGTCGCAATCAACTCCATGGCGGTGAGTTATATGAAAATCCACTTGCGAAATCGTTTCCTGGCCTGGCCTCTGCATGTGGAAGAATGAAGCACCCGCCTATCAACAGCCCCCTGGGACGTAAAAGAAGGTGATGATAAGTGACTCCACCCAAGCCAAATAGGTATCACTGATGGGCCAGGGATCCCAGAGACGCAACGTCAGAGCGTGGGCCCTCTGACCACCGCTTGAGCTAGCGGATGCTGCTGGGAGCTTGCTGTCCGTGACAATAAAAGGGAAACAGTACGGTGCCAAAGGACTCCTTTCGTGCCAGGCTCTGTGCTAAGCATGCCACACACTTGATGTGATCAAACGGTCACAAATACCTGCGTCCCCTTGACGACAAAGAAGGGGACCGGCCAGAAGAAAGGAAGCTACCTGCCTGAGCCACGTGGCCAGTAAGCGGCAAAGCTAGAACTTAACCGCTGGTTAAATCTTCAGTGTCATCTGTCACAGGCACACTGTGCTTACCCAAACCCATTGCCCTTGGGTCAATTCCGACCCACAGTGACTTTACGGGATGAGGGGCGAGGGGGTGCTGCCCAGGGTTTCCCGGGCTGCCAACCACAGTGAGCAGTTTGAAAGCACCAGCTGCTGGGTGGGCGAAAGGTGTGGCCCTCTACTCCCATCAAGAGGACCGTCCGGAAACCCAGGGGCCGTCAGTCAGAGCACACTCCATGGCAGGGAGCTTAGTCTTGGTTGAAAATCTTTCGGGGGGCAGATTGCCGCATCATTCTCTAGCTAGTGGGTTCGCACTGCCGGCCTGTCAGCAGTGCTCAACCCGAGTCACCAAGGCTCCTGGTATAGAACCAGAAACGCATCCTTCTCATTGGCCCCACTGGTGCTGGAGGGCCGTTTCCCTCCCTCTCTTCCTCCCTGTGGTCACCTTTTCAGAAGCAATCCAATCAACCCATCAGTCAAAAGCTGAACATACTTTGCAGCTAGCAGATGGTTTCTACAGAGAAGACAGGCTCCTCTCCGAGATAGGGAAGAAGTGTCGAGTCCTATTTTATAAATAAACTACCACATGCTTAGGAAGTCTGTGCGCCGACACGCTGCCTGTCCTTGTGCCGCCAGCCACAGGGATGCCCGCCATGGGCGCAGACCCCTCGCTGCCAGGCTCGTGCGCCAGGCCCTCACACAGCACACCCTCCTGCCGCCCCAGTCCGTCTCTGCTGAAACCTCCTCCTCTGCCAACCACGCCCAGAGAACAGCCCACATGCTGCCGGGCTGCAGAAGAAACTCGGACTCGCGGAAGCCAGCCTGCCAGAGCGGCCGCCCCTCCCTCAACAGGCCCCGCCTTTGTGCAGGGTCCAGCCCCCAGACGACTCTGAAGGAATCCTGATCCCAGCCCGGGCCATCAGCCAGCCCGAGCCTCGTGCTCTTTCGAGAGCCCTCCGTACGGGGCAAACTGACAGTGGCCCCTTGGAAGAGTGCTCCCATGGCATGGAACTGGGCACGGAGGCCCTCTTGGACCCGCGTGTCTTGCTCTGTGCGTCCTCAACAACAACAACACACACACACACACACAGAACTACCAATTGGTAGACAGAGCTGTCTTATAGCAGTGCAATGGGTTATGTGAGGGGCAGCTAACCACTGGGCCACACTACTCTCTACTCCGGTGAAGAGTTACAGTTTCGAACACTCATAGGGGGTTTTGGAGTGTGTGATTATTCGCAGTTCATGCCGTGACAAGGAATAATTAAAGAATCCACAGAGACAGGAACCAGACCGACAGTTTCTTTGGGTTACAGCAAGGGAGGTTGGGGGCTAATGGTGAGCTAATAACAGGGGGTGCAAGAATGAGGGAAATGCTCTAACATGGATCGACAACTCTTTTTAATAGATTTAATCCACTGAATTGCATGTGAGTGAATTATACGTCAAGGACACGGGTTGTTACGATAAAGCTGGTGTGGAGCTGGTGGTCTCGAACCACAGTTGGGAGTTTCTGGATTTGGGTAGAGCCAGAGAGAGCACCTCTGCTGACCTGTGAGATGGCTGAAGAGAGAGTTCAGAATTACCAGTGGGGCCACGGCTCCTTAAAGCCTGTGGCAGCAGAGGAGTATGTACCTAAGGATTACTACTGAGCAGGGTTCTTAACAGAGGTTCAAACCAGAGGTCTGGTGGCGCAGTTCTTGTGCACCAACTGCCAACTGCAAAGTTGGCCGTTCAAAGTCACCAGCCGGCTGCTCCGCCCATGTCTGGGAAGATGTCAGCCTCAGACTCCCTGTAGGTAGCTCTCCTCTGTCCCACAGGGTCGCTGTGAGGCAGACTGACTCAAGGGCCAGGGGTGGTGAGCAGAATTGCCATCCGTAAGTTGTCCTGTGCTTTGGATGTCCATAGAGTGGGGTCTCTCTCCCACGCCAGGGCATCCTGATAGAGCCCCCATTTACAACCTCCCGTCCCCGACGCACACACCCACGCGGGCCAGAACAACCAAAGGCGGGCAGGCATGAATGGGAATGTGGGGAGAGGCTGCCCTCGGAAACACAGAGGTGGCCAAAGCCAACAAACCTCAGGCCTGGGCGGGGAAGGAAGTGGCCTTCAGGGGGCATTTAAATGATGTGGCCTGGAGAGAGGCAGGAGTGTGTCTCCCTGTCTGTGTGAGCAAAACATACTCGGACAAACAGCGGGTCCTAAGTGAAAAGTCAGGGAAAGGGCAAGCCCAAACCCATTAGCAGAGCAGACTAGAACTGAGGCCGTCAGCCTGATGCCCCAGTGCCTCTCCCTGTGACCTCCCCAGCAGAGCCGGGGATGCCCTCCTGCCCAGGGCTGCACTTGCTTCCCCAGTCTCAAGTGCCTCTGGGGGGCACTGGGTGTTGGGAGGCCCCCAGCTCCAAGCTCACAGCTGGGCCTCTCCTCGGTGCCCTATTGAAGACAGGCAGTGTGGAACCCACTCCTCGGGAGGCCTCCCCTAGTGGGGAGGCTGCAATCATTCTCGCTCCTTCTTAAAACAGACAGGCCTTTTACGTCAGGGGTTGTCCGTCTTCCTACGGACAAAAACCAATCCATATGGAAGCCGTAACTTCGAAGGACTCTCCCTCCTGTATGAGAGGTCCAGGTTCGATCCCTGGCCAGCACACTCCCTGTGCAGTCTCCACCCACCAGCCTGTTGGTGGAGGCTTGCTTGCTGCTGGTGATGCGGAGCAGATTTCAAGACTTTTAAGATAGACTAGGAAGAAGAGCCTGGTGATTTACTCTTGAAAACCGGCCAAGGAAAGTCCTGTGGGCCACAGGTCCCCCCGTTCAGGGGTATGGGGTATTAGTTGGGGGGTAACTAACACAATCACCATTTGAAGTACGTTCAAAAGCACTATTCTTTGCATTCAAAGGTGCACAAACTTTTATACACCGGTGCTTTGCCTGTACTCTCCCCATGGAGTGGTAACTTAGGGAGCTTTGGGGCCAGGGCATGGCGCCCTGTGGAACCTGGCCCCGAGGGGAGAAGAGGGAAAGTACAGTCTCTTACCACCACCGAGACCATGTGACCCTATAGGAAGGGGCAGAACTGCCCCTAGGGGGTTCCGAGACCGTAACTCTTTACCAGAGCAGATGGCCCCCTCTTTCACTGCAGAGACTGATGGTTTCCAACTGCTGACTTGCCGGCAAGCAGCCCAACCCATGAGGCGTACACCGGCCCACTCTTACCAACCGGTGGGTGCCAGCATCCCTGCTCCTCCCCATCTACTTCCTTCTGTGTTTCCTTTCGCGACCAGCACCAGTGGTAAATCACAGGCCCCCACTCCCATGTGGCAGGACCTGACGCAACCAAACGCCTGGGTCTCCCAGGAGCAGCAGCAGCAGACGGTCGGAAGCTTCCTACGCTGCCACAGCGCCACCACCCAGGCCGGGAGACCCGAAGCCCCGAGAGCTTGCGGACTCTGAAGTCATGCTGGAGCAAGGCCTTGCCCGCTCACAGACGAAGGGTCAGGCAGGGACTTGTCCTCAGTGATCTGTAAATGCTGAAGACACCGAAAACCTGTTTGAAGCTGCTCGTACCTACGCTGAGTTTTAGCACAAGGTGCGTCCCCTAGAGTTGGCTGGACAGGGGCAGGGACAGACATGACTTCCCCTAGAGGTGCCGTGGGGCCTACTTCCGAGACATTGGAAAGACAGGGCTGATCGGCGACACAGAACCACAACCCCACTGTGTGTTGTCACACTTTGCTATTTATTCAATCCTGTTGAAACAGCGCTGCCACAGACTCTAAAGAGCTGCCTAAAGCAGGGGTGGCAATGTTAGGAGCCCGTGTCGGCTCCGTGCACGACAGGTAGAAACTCTGCCAGGGCCTGGGCCGTGCTCACGTGGAGGGCCCTTTTGTAGCCGCTGACTTTAACATCAAGTCTGCGGGTGAGACCTGGGCACAAGCCCCAGAGGGTGCTCCGAGTTGCAGAGGGATGTATTCTGGAAGACATTTAACGTCTGCCACGGGAGCAAGTGGCACCTTGGAACGGCCATGGATGGGCCCTCGGAGTGTGTGTTGCCACTGAAGGAGGGAATTGGCCAACAGGGAAGTTGCTGTGTGTGAAAATCAGCTTAAACTTTAACTGACTGCCATCGAGTTGATTCCGGCTCGCAGAGAGACCCTACAGGACAGGACAGAAATGCCCCTGTTTGCTCCCCTAATGAACCCCCCTAGTCACGGGTCCTGCCTGTGTTCTGTGTGGGCAGTGCACAGGGCCAGCCAGCCCAGCAGAAGAGCAGAGCACCGGGGAGGATCGGCTGCTGTCACGCTGAGGCATAGCCGACCTGTCTTCTGACCATCGGCTGTGGGCTGGTGTGGCGATGGATTGACCACCTCCCTACGGAAGCTTAGGGAGGTCATAGGTGGTCTCCAAGCCAGTTTCTCAACCCCCATGTAAAGATGTGGCCCTGGGGACTTGCTGCACGGCCCCCAGCACAGACGCCAAGTGCAGGGAGCAGCCGTTGACCTTGCACGGGAAGCTGGGGGTCATCCAGCCCACGGCCATCTCTCTGGACCTGGCTAACTGAGCGTCTGAAAACGGCCAGGCCATCTGTGAGGGGGCACCGATTCCTTACGCGGACTGCTATTGCCTTGTCTCCCCCAGATCAGAAGCGATTCAGGTTTTCCATGGAGTGGCCTGTTCCCGCAGCGCTGTGGTGCTCACCCAGCCTGTGGCTGCCTGGGGGACACACACACACAGGGCTGCAGATGCAACCATGAAAAATGGAAAACACAAACGGATCTAAGCTTTCTTTGTGGGGGAGGGGGTAGGTAATGGGGGAGGGACATGATGCTTGTAAAGTTGACCCACTGCCTCGAATTATGACTCACAGGAACCCCACAGAGGGTTTCCGAGGTGGTCAATCTTTGGGGAGCAGACAGCCTCAGTGTTCTTTCTTATAGCAGCTAGTAGGTTTGAACCGCCAGTCTTGCAGTTAGCAGCCCAACGCTTACCTGGCAGAGCCAACCTGACTCCTGGCAAAGGCGAGGGTCTGTGAACCAGAAGCCCCTCAAAGATTCCCTGCCTTCCAGTATTATTATTTTTGCCTCTCTTAAATCAGTTACCAAGTGGCTATGAAAAATGCCACTCCTTGCTGCTCAGGTCTGGGTACCCTGGTGTGGCCGGGGTGATCTCTGACAGAGGCACTGAGGGTTGTTGACCAAGATGGGCACGGGCCACCAACATACTGCTGCTCACCATGAAAAGAAAAAACAAAAACCTGGACGATTTGTTTACCCACACGGCTGAGCCTTTGAGGGCCAAAGGGTAAATAGGATGGGATGTCGGAGGCCAGCAGGAGATGCCTGGTCCCTCTGGGAGAGCAGTCCTACCAGGCCACTGGTCCCTGAAGTCAACTCCACAGCAGTGTTATTGTTATTACTAAGACCCTGAAGAACACACCAGGAGCTAATCTTTCTCAGAAGTAGAAATTTAACTAGTCAACAACTGACTTGCAGCTGATAATTAAAACATGTTACTTAAGCACCTTAGCGACTGTGAGCAGGAACATAGAAGACACAGGCGCTATATATAGCACAGTGTGGTGAAGAATCTAGATGGTGCCCGGCTGTTGGATAAAACGGCACCTGGGGTCTGAAAGGCTTGTCTCCACACAGGCAGCCATCTAAGTGAGATGTCAACCAAGTCCACCTGGAAGAAGCACACCATCATCAGTCACCGAAGGATTGTGATCTACATAACCCGAAGTTGAAGGAGGGGCCGGTGTCAGAGGTTAACTTGTGCGAGAATCCGGTGTGCAGAAGGCGATGGATGACAGTGGGAGGCCAAGATTCATTTGAGAAAGCAAGCCTCTGGAGAACTCCCCCATCTACAACAGCGAGATGGAGGAAAGCGGCCACTGGACAGCGTGCTTGGGAGAGACACGTATCGAAACCAGAGGCTTAAATCTGACTTGAAGAGTCAAAACTTTGTCAGTAGATCACCTCTATGATGCAGGCTGGACCTGATCTGCATTCCAAACTTTCCTATATTTTTGGTTTGTATTGCTTTGCTTGTTCACATTAAGGTGCATCTCAGAGGTGTTAAGTCATTGAACGTCACCCTGTTGGAGTTGTGCTATATACTTATAGGGGCAGCAAGCAGAATAAGGGTTTTGGGGGTGGGGGTGGGGTACAGTGGTGGCAGTGGAATAAACGGGAGATGATGTTAAGTAGTCTGTGTAGAAAAAGAATGTCTGGAAACGGTGGTAGCAATTGTACAATTCTATTTGATGCAACTGAACAATGGAATGGTGTCTGTATTAAATCCCAATCAATAAAATAAATAAATAAGAAAGTGTGAGTAGCCAGAGACCATTTCTGTTGTTTAATTTGTTTTTCTGGGGCTCTGGGGGTGTTGTGGGTTACTTGCTGGGCTAATTGCAAGGCCGGCAGTTTGAACCCACCAGTTGCTCTGTAGGGAAAAGATGAGGCAGTCTGCTCCCAGGAGGATTGACAGCCTTGAACCCACCCCCCATCCCCGTGGTAGCTCCTCGGTCCTACAGGGTCACTGTGAGACAGAGTCAACGCGATGGCAGTTGGTCTGCTGGGTTTTGTAATTTGTTCTCAACCTCTTGCAGCAACGGCAGTGCTTCTTTGGAAGGCCATAAGCTTGCCCGGCTCCACTTTTGGGGGCTCTGCCCGCTTGCCTATCATTCCTGCTGCCTCAGATGCACCAAGGAGACAGCGGGAAGAGCTCGTTAGAGTTTGAGACGGATGTCACCCTGGCAGATGTTCCAGAGGCAAGACAACGCTCCATCTGTGTGCACGGCATCGCACGGCCATACGTGTCAGAAGTTCTACCTGAGAATTACCACGTGCGGCCAGTTCAGTCAGTGTCTACCTCAAAGGACTGAGAGCCCTGCCAAAGACAGAGACGCGTATCCTGCTGCTCACGTCTGTGTTCACAGCAGCCGGAAGATGGAAACCACCTTATGGCCCGCCAGCAGATGAATACACCAAACTCAGTGCACACACCAGGAAAGTCATCAGCCGGCTAGGGAGAGAGGAGAGAGAGAAGACAAGGCTCTCTACTCCCGCAGACAGTTTCAATTCCAGAAGCCCACGAGGCAGTTCTGCCCTCTCCTACGGGGTTGCTCTGAGCAAAAACTGACCCAGTGGCAGTGCCAGGGAGAGGAGGGGAGGGAGAGAGCAAGAGGAAGAGGGGGAGAGAGAGCACTAAGTCCTGATACCTGCCAAAACACAGCGGACCTTAGACATCACACAGAGGGGCTAAGCCATTCACAAAAGGTCAAATATTCTATCTGTGGTAATAATTTCTTTCATAAGAAATCCAACACTTGCAAGATGAGGGTGTGTAGTGTATTCCGTCCCGTCCCTGGGTTCTTCAAATCTGCTGTATCCCACAGAACTCACCAAAGTTTGAGGAAATGTCTCACTCGGTGGTGGGTACAGTTCAGTCCAAAGTTCGAAGGTCAGACAGGGGTAAGGCATATGCTGGGACCAGAGCATAGGCTACACTCCAGGCTCTGGCTGGTAATCAGATCACAGCCCCTGCTTCTCAGAGGGCTCATTTGATATGCAGCAGGATGGCACTGCAGGGAATCCTGTCCACAGTATCTTCCCCTACCTTCTTGCCAGACGCATGCAGATAAAGGTCATTTGGTGGGTATTGCATGGTGCATTCAAATTTCACTAAAATATAATAATCTACTCCCCACCCCTGACTGTTATCATATTTATGCACATAAGACCTGCGGGCTCTTAGATGTTTCCAGTAGGCGTTGGTCTCCTATTAATCAATCAGGTAGGCTTCTTCTCAGTCCACTCCTAAAACAGTTTTCTTTCTCCTCTCAGCTGTAGCACATAATTCCTTAAACCCATTATCAATAGCAATAACCAGGATAACCATCAACGAAAGAGAGTGGTCCAATCCATACCCTCTACTAAGAGCAGATCTTAATCTCATCCTATTCCTGATTGTTAGCAGACAATGTCCTCCACAATGGGACTGTAGCCACAAGTGTATGACATCTAGAATTACGCATCACCTAAGAGGTTATGGCTACAAGGGCACTCCTAATTGAGTACAACTTGGTCTCCTTTCACGTACATGAAATACCTACATCAGTGTGCAGACCTAAGTTTAGTGGGACTGACAAAAGAACACACCTCTGTCTTGGAAGAAGTCCAGTCAAAATGTTCCCTAGCGGCAAGGAAGGTGCCTCACAGACTTTGGACATGTTACTAGGAGAGACCAGCCCCTGGACAAGGACATGCTTGGTGAAGTGGAAGGGCAGCAAAGAGTAAGGTCCTCGGCCTGACACATTGACATGGTGATCACGACAATGGGCTGGGGCATAGGAACTGTGGTGACGGCCCGGGACTTAGCGGTGTTTCCTTCTACTGTCCACAGTGTCACTAAGAGTTGGACCCAACTTGACAGCGGCACGGGTGGACAGGAAGGTCCCCTGCTTAGGGGGCAGAGACTCTGAGGCTGACATGTGGTTTTGGAGGCAGAGGGTGGTGCCAGTTTAACAACACGGACGTGATGCCAGGGGAGTGCACACATGTAGAGTGTAGACAAAGCAATGGTTCTGTGACATGTGCTGTGATTTACCCCAGAGTAACAGCTGCTTCAAAAGCGCTGAGTTGACACCCTCACGCCCTGAGCTCTCTGAAGCTCAACTCAGCCTGCAGGGCAGGACTTCTTCACACACAAGCCATGGAGGTCCCGGGGATTGGGTGCTGGGCTGCCAAGGGTCTTGGAGACCCCAAGAAGCAGTTTGCATAAAGACTCGCACTCCCGAAACCTCAAGTTCTAAGTGCTACTCTGGGGTGACCTGGCTTGGAAGTCACTGGTCGGCAGTGGGTTTCTCAGGCACACACAAAGGTGTTTGTTAGCTGTTCATGGTTGGGAATAAAAGACTGGTAGAAACCCTCACTGACTGCCCCTGACTATTGGTCTTAGTAGGAGCAGGGGTGGCCGGCACAGAGTCTCCCTTGCTCCCCCCTTCCACCCCCGGCCTGGGATTTGCTGTGCCGAGCAGTGAAATGACGGGGGTGCCTCTTCCACCCACAGTCTCTGCTGTTCCCACCTAAGGACTGGTGTAGAGGGTGCTACTTTGGGACTGGCCAGTTTGACCATCCGGCTGGGTATAAAGTGAGTTGGCTCCAACGCAGAACAGAGAATCTCACCACAACCAAGCATGAAGAGCCCCAGACGGAGTGCTTCCAAGATGCCGTGTGAGAAGCGGCAGTGGCCTGTGGTGGCAGGAGCATGGCGGGAGCATTTTCAGCACCAGAGGAATTCTGTCCTACTTGTCCAGGTAGGCCAGAGGCTAACGGATCATGTGGCTGAGAGGCCGAGACCAGCATGGCTGAGAAGACAGTGTGGACAGGTGAACTGTGCCCTTCACATTTCTGTAACCCGTTAGCTCGCCTACAGGGAGTTCTGTGTGGCCATGGCAGTGAATGATGGCAGCAGCAGAGGCGTGGCACGCCATGGAAGGGACAGCTGGTGTCGGAATAGCGTCAGGGAGAGCGGAGAATGGAGTCTCGTCACATTTCAGCTTCGGGGGAACCATACTTGGGCTGGGACGGAGTGAAGCTGCAGGTCAGATGCACCCCCCTACCCTCCACCCTCCACATTGCAGGCTTGGTTCCCAAAGCTCTAGGAGTCTAGAGGGGGTGCAGGTGACAGGAAGCGTGCTGGAGTGCCACGGCTGTGGTGCAACTTGACCTTGATGGAGTAGACAGCCGCATCTCTCTCCCATCGAGTGGCTGGGGGTTTGGAACAGCAGCCCCACGTGCCACCACCACCGCCAGCCCCCAGGGCTCCTCCAGACACAGAAAAGTCTCCCGAACTGCTGGTCATTGTCATCGAGACAAGGAAAGCTACTGTTCTCCAACCAGACAGCCTCAGCGGGCGAGAGAGGGTTACTAATGATCCGAGCAGGGCTGAGCACTGCTCCCGACGCCAGGACTGCACCGCTCACGTGAAGGTGGGTTTGCTTGTTACCACTGCCCACAGAGACAGGCGCTGCTGCTCCGGTTCATCTGAGAATCACGCTCTGGAAATGTGAGCGGGAACCTGCGATGGTCGGCGCCCACAGCCAACTCCGCACACGGTGAAATGCTTCCCAGGTTCCACTCTTTCTTCCCTTTGACCAGTGGGCTGTTGCTCCCCCCAACCTCCACCTCTCTCCCCTGTCTAGTGGTCAGCAGCAGCAGAGCTCCTGACTCTATTGCGACCCATCTCATCCTGTTTACCATGATTCCACACCCCAGGCCTGCGAAGGCCCAGACCCCCTGCTTGGACCCGGTCTTGGCTTGGGAGTTCCTGGCGGGTGCCTCTGCTGACCGCTCAGGGCATTTCCTGTTTGTCTTTCTGCGTGTCTGGCCACCTCTCCTGCCTCTTGCCAGAACCACGCTCGGGGGCAGTCATCCCTGTACTCAGGCAGCCACACGCAGCCTGTGACCTGGGGTTCGGCCCGTACTCTGTGATCCTGATGTCAGAAAGCTCAGCTCACGGGAGATGGAGGGGGCCGAGGGACTGGGGGCCATGCCACTGTTCCGCGGGGCGCAGGGGAGGCTGTGGCACAACAGCTGGTCCCTCGGGGGAAGACTGTGGACACCAGCTGCCTAGATTATTTTATTTGGCAGGTAACTGTCGGTACACTTTCTGATAAAGGGAAGTTTAAAAAAGTTTGTTTTTCCAATAAATCACTTAATGAGCAGAACACAACACGCTGTGGTAGGACATCTTCTGCCAGTATATACAAACTGCAGGTGTGCCCGGGCAAGACCCAGCCAAGGCCTCCCTGCCTCCGAGGTCCAAGAGGGGGGTGGGGGTGGGGTGGGGTGTGTGTGTGTGTGTGTGTGTGTGTGTGTGTGTGTGTGTGTACCAGAGGGGCAGAATGGCTATCACGTGAAGGCGACGAATACCACAGGCTGAGTGCCGGGGACTCAGGGCTGGTAAACAGCCTCAGAGCCTCCGGGGGCTGGAGCCCAAGTGGAAAACCATACACCAAGGCCTCACGCAACACCCTTCCAGTGAACTTGATCTCGTGTATCCAAGTAGATCTTTACTCACCCTGAGCCATGCTAGTGTAGCATGGGGGAAAGTTTTTAAAGCCAAAGGTGAGATGTATGAGTTGCCACGGTGACTATAGCAAAAAGCACACAAGGAATAACAACAACAAAACCAACCTACTGCAGTTGAGCCAATTCCGACACAGGGCAAGCCCATGTGTTGTATGAGTCGTGGAGCCTGCTCCATGGGGTCTCTGGCCTGGAACCTTTCAGAAGCCAGGCCTTTCTTCCATGATGCAGCTGGGTGGGCTCAACCTTCTGGTCTTGATGTTCGTCATCAGAGCAATTTCAGAACCTGCATGCTTGGCTTCCTCACCAGCATCCTTAGGCTTATAGCTAAGTGTTCAATTGGGTAATACACGGGGGCTTCAAAATGCCCCCAGGGAAACGCCATTATCTTTGCGCCCCATTTTCCCTACCAACTTTTGGAAGCCTCTCTGTTTGTGGAAAGGGAAAGCGGGCTTTGATCAAGACCTTAATGAGGGAGAGGAGTCCGCTAGCTGACTTACAGCTCTGTGGCTTGATAAAACACTCAAGGCTTTGGCTGGCCGGCTGGCCTGGTCCTCTTAAAGAACACTACACTTGCTGCTCCAATCAAGGTCAAGTCCTTAGCCTCAATTCTTAGTTTCATCAGCTGGGAACAAAAACCAAAGAGAGACCTCGCTCCACCCACCTCCAGCCCTCCCCACTTCCCTTTAGAACACAAAAAGGGTTTTGTGCTGTTTTCGGGGCTGACGTAGATTTTGATCACCTCCAGGTTCACATTACCTGCGGGCTGAAATCAAGACCTGGAAACACCAAGCCCTCGATCTCCTTTCCTATTCCTGGAAGCAGCTATGCAGCACCAGACAACGGGACAAGCAACTCCATGTTCTAACCCTATTCCCAACGCCCTGCTTCTGTGCCACAAACCAGAGCCCGTAGGATGGGTCAACTGACTCAAGACCTGTGCAGTGATGTGAAGGTGGAGAGCGCACCCTTGTAAGGTGACCAGACGTCCCGGTTTCTAACAATTTTTCCCGTGTCCCGCAGCGTTTTTAAAAAGTCCCACTTTTTGGAAAGAATACATGACAAGCTAGGGTATATGGTTTTCGGCTGCCATGTGGCTATTTCACCAGGATAGGAGTTTTATCAATGGTGTCCTGCTTTACTGATGTTAAAATCTGGTCACCTTACCCTTGGGTGAACCATGGAAGGGACGGAGCTGACCTTTCTTCTTTTAAAAAAAAAAGATTATTGTGAATTGGATGAATGTAACGGCATCCGTCCCACTTTCTCATGTCCCTTCCTGCCTCTGAACTTCATCTTTGGACAAGTGCTGCCCTTTTGCTCTCAAAGGGTTGCTGGTCCCCAGGTGTGTGGCCCCTCCCTGAGCTACTGCTCGCCTGACAGGTCTGTGCACTGTATGGCTAAGGGTGAGTTCAGTGCCCAGGCTGAAGGGTTCCAACAGTCTATGTCAGACCTGTAAGCTACATCTTTTCTTTTAAGTATTTTGAGGTTTAAGCCACATTTTGCTCCTAAATTTATCCAGGCTATTCTAATGTGGTCCCTTTCAGAGCAATTTATAGTGGTAGCTGGTTACTGTCTAGCTCTTCTGGTCTCTGTGTTGTGGAAAATATCTGACTTTTCTGTGGTCTCAAATAAAAAATGCCCAGACTGGCTCTCTGTGGGAAGCAGAGCCAAACTTTTCTATGAATGTCAAGGGAATCTTCTGATTCCCGCATGGCCTACTCTTCTGGATTCTGACCTCGACCAAACTCTGATGGTTCCAGTTTGGTTTCTACCATATTAAAGTTGGAGTCCAAAATTTAAAAAATATTTGTGACAGGTCATCGGAATATTTTTTCTTTGTCAAACTTGCTGTTTGTTCGCTTGGTTGGTTGGGTTTGGTTTTAATGACTAAGAGTTGTTTATGCATTTGTCCAAGAAGGTTTTCATATATGATCACTGGCTTCTATAAATGGCAAGTGTTTTCTATAAATTGAAGATATTTGGATTTAGGCGACACTGAATTTTCAAATGACAGTTTAACACGCCCTACAATTCCAAAGCTCAGTGTCCACATCAAAGCCCTAAGGCAAATGAATGAAGGAGGTAGTACAAAGGTGTACGGAGCTTTGGGCACTCCCCAACGCCCAGAGGTTAGCAAATGTGAACTAAAAGTAGATGGATCCCTAAGGAACAAGTGTTCACCCACACCAAGCCCACTGTCACCAAGTCCCTATCAAATCACAGCGACCCTATGAGGGCAGAAGACACCTGCCCTGGGCCTGGGTTTTGAAGGCCATGCACATTCTATAGAAATAGACTAGTCTGTCTCTCCCCTGGAGAGCCAATGGGACTGCACTGCTCACCTTCTCATGAGCATTGTAACTACTGTACCACCAGGGATCTTGATAAGTACATAGAGGGTTATTTACTACAGGGGGAAACTTTGCCTTTCTTTCCGGTGGGGAATGTAAACAGGCAGCCGCGTCCCGAGACGGGCTGCACAGTGCAGCTGGTTGGCTACAAGGATGCTTCAGCCTCTTCGAGGCCCTTCCTTAGAAGCAGCTATGCCTCACGCTTTCTTATTCCACGGAAGACGGATAAGGAAGACTGAGGAAGAAGTGATGCACTTGAACTATGGGCTGGTGAAGAATATTGAAAATACTGTGCAGTACCAGGAGAACCAACAAAGCGGTCTTGGAAGAAGTACAATCAGAGTGCTCCTTAGAGGCAGGATGGTGAGACTTGTCTCGTGCCCTTTCAACGTGTTATCAGATGGCCGCAGCCCCTGGAAAAGGACACCGTACTGGGCAAGTGTACAGCTCTAGCAAAAAGAGAAAGCACCTCCGTGAGATGGATGGACACATGGACTCAAACATAACAATTGTGAAGCTGGCGCAGGGCTGGGCGTGGGGTGGCAATGGGTCGGAACCAACTTGTATCTACCCAGCACCAGTCTAGGCTGGCAACGTATCACGCCCCTACTCACTAGGTGCTCAGAGCCACAGCAGAGTAATGGAGAGGCCCTGGAGAGCAAATGCCCGCCATCCTTCAGAACACCCAGAGCAGCATGCTTCGGGCTGTGCAAGGCAGAACACAGAATGCACACCTTAAGATTCCTAGGCAGAAGATTGGTTTCCCGCCTGCTGCCGCCTCCTTCACTCTGAGTGCTCGGCTCTGTGTGGGGGAGCGGGGTCTGTCTTGAGAGCGTCCCTGTCTGGACGGGCCACTACCATTAGAAGGTTCCCAGACACCACTCCCTATGTAGGCTGCCTCGGGGGCAGCAGATGGTTCATCTGAGCCATTCAGTGAAGTCTTTCCGGGGTTTCTGGAGCTCTCAGGTCCTGTAAGGCACCAGACGTGAGGCCCCACCCCGACAAGTACCGAGGGGCTGGCCACAAAGAACAAAGACCCCGCCTGACGGCTGCAGAACTGACGGTCGGAGCAGCAGCTGGATTATGGCAGATGGCAAGGGGCCCAAGGAAGGAGGAGAAAGGAGGAAACTTGGGGGCTGTCAAGTTGGTGTGCCCCCACCCCTGCCTCAGTGTCTAAGGTGGGCCTGTGGCTTCCACTTCAGGCTGGGGAGGACACCAACCAACCAAGGTCACTGCCATTGAGTTGATTCCGACTCATAGCGACTTCCCAGGGCAGAGAGGAACTGCCCTGGCGGTTTCTAAGACTGTAAATCTTTAAAGGAGTCTTTCTCCAGAAGGACAGCCTGTGGTTTGAATTGCTGACCCTGCAGCTAGCAGCCAAACCACTATGCCACCAGTGTTCTCTGGGTTAGCACCACTGCCAATACAAGGCCATCGAGGGCAAGCAACTATGGGACAGAGTGACACAGAGTGCCCTCACTGGGCAGCCTTGGGGCACCTGATAGTGGGGGGACTCTTCCTCCTATCCATGTAGGAGGCAGAAGAATGATCCTGAATCTTCTGCAAGATCCTGACCAAGGGTCAAGTTCACACCTACAGCAGACCTCCTCCAGCCTCCATTTCCCTGAAGGTGGGAACAGCCTTTCTAAAAACACCACCTGCAGGTGGTGGTCCAGAGCAGCAGGGCCATGGTTGGGTGACCCTGCATTGAGAGGTCTTTCTCTGTACAGTAGGCAGACAGGCTGGCCGGCCTTCTAAAAGCACAACTGTGTGTTGCTGGCCAAGTGTCCCTGACCTTACTTTTGGCCTAAGGTTCTTCTAGGAGCTACGCAGAAGTGTTTCAGGGCTTCCTTGAAAATCTGTGTCCTGGAGGGCAGCAGTAACATTCAAAAGGGGCCTTACTAAAGGCGGGTCGGGGCTGCTCCTCCCTAACCAGTGGCCTCTTACCTCTCAGACTGGACTCTGGCTGAGCTTTGTTTTGCCTTGTAGACTTGGACTTCACGTGCTAGGTGGGGCAGTGGTCAATGCACCTGCATGATAACCTGAGGGTTGGCAGTTCAGGCCCCTCGGAGGGAGAAAGATGTGACAGTCTGCCTCCGTGAAGGTGACAGCCCTGGAAACCCTAGAGGTGCCACCAACCCTGTTGTTGGGACAATCTTCTTTGACACCCCTCTCCTCTCCCCATATTCTCTCTGAAGCTTTGTATCTCCTCAGCAGACACCTTGTGCTAATGGCCTCCCACGTCCAATGACATGTCTCTGCAATGATCTTGCCTCTGCTGCAATGTGCATTCTCTGTCTTCAAGCAGAGAAAGTCCTGGAGGGCTGCTAGGCGTGGGTTTGGGTGCCTTAGCTCCAACTGAGATCCAGAGAACAGGAGCGCGGTCCGTGTCCCTTCGTGGTCTCTATGCTTCAAATCAGCCACCTGGACACACGCAGCGCCAGACAAACGGAGGCAAGTCCCGCCCAGGCGAGGAGCTTCCACTGAGCTGTGAGTGTTGGCGGGCCTTGCACTTGAGATTGTTCCCCTGGTGCCTGAGCTATTTCTGTCTTCCCTGCTTTGTTCCTCCCCCTTTTCTGTGTACACAACCAGCCCTTTGTCTCCGTCCCGAGAATCCTGGGGTGTCTTGGACGATCTTCCAGGCAGGCTGGAAGCCAAAAGGGTTGGTATCAATTTTCTACTTAAAAGCGTTCCCCTCAGGGGGGAGAAATTACCTACAGCCTACCATATTATCAACTTCTTCCGGTCCTCTGTGCCTGTTTGCTGAGGTTAGCAAGGGGGGGGGGGGAGGCGGGGAGAAGGCCCCTTCACCACAGTGGAGGTTTCAGAGAAGTCCTTCCGTGAGCTACGTACCACCTAGATCCCTGGTGCAGACAGACCCACTTTCTAGGTACTCCTCTGCTTGGCCAATCAGAAAACAGCAGCGGGGATTAGTTTACCTTTTCATCAAGGTAGCGAACACGGTCAGAGCCCTGTGGTTGATTGGGATGCAGAAGTACTTGTCTCTCTTCCATGTTCCATGCCCAAATGAAAACTCTCTGCCACGGGGTCCATATGACTCACAGAGACCCCATAGGACAGTGTAGAACTGCCCCAGGGGGTTTCTCAGACGGGAACTCTTTTCAGGAATAGAAAGCCTCATCTTTCTCTCAAGGGGCAGCTGGTGGTTTCGAACTGCTGACTGTCCGGATGCACAACGACTGCACCCTCAGGGCTCTAGTCCGCCCCCACAACCACTGTTTGAAGAGTTGGCGGCTGCGCTGAGGCAGAGAAACCTCTGCTGGGCTTTGGCTTATTTTTTCTTGACCCTTGTGATTTCATTAGGGATCATACAGATGAAAACAGCAGGCGGGGCGGGGTGGGGTGGAGAAGTAAGCGCAGGAAAAATTGTCTGGGGGGTTCACGGATGTCTGCACCTCCTACATTAGAGAGAGCCCCGGTTGGCACTGCAGCTCAACAAAGAGCTGTGAACCCGCCAGCCCCAAAGAGGGAGATGAGGTGGCCGCCTACTTCCATGGAGACCCTTGGAAACCCTGTGGGCAACCCATTCTGCCCAGCAAGAGCGACTTTTAATGTCAGTGACTCCACCCTTACTGCAGGCCTCTGGGAGGTTCTGTCTAAGAGTCTGGGGCTCAGAGGAAAGGCCTGGCGATGAGGCTACCGCTGATAGAGGTGACAGCCCAGGGGTCCAGTCTTGTGGGATTGCGGTTCCTTCACAAAAGCAGCATGCAGTTCTTAGGGCAGAAAAACCAAACTCACCCTCAAATCCAGTGACCTACACAGAAATCCCAAGCCTAGACAGTCTAGGAGCAGACAGCCTCCCTCATCGGTGGATTTGAACTTCCATCCTTGTGGTGATGTGCAGCCTCACACCTAACTCAACACTCACCAAGCACCTGAGGAAGGCAAAGGGCCACGGGAAACCAAACGACAGTCAGACAGACAGCAGCAACTCAAAGGGTTAGACAGCAACCTGAGAGGGTATGGGATTAGGTTTACGTCGATGTGGGGGGTGGAGTGGCGTACAGTTCCCAAAGGGAGGCTAATGACAGTGGCACAATTTGAAGGACACCAGAGGGACAGCTGGAAGACCACTGATGAGACACGTTGACATTGTTGAATTGACGTACACGGGGGGGGGGGGAGGGGGAAGAGGGCCTTCAAGTTTGTGGGAATTGAGAGATCATGGAATTTTCCCCACAGATTTATTTGAAGAACCCCCTCATCTGTTCTGCTGTGTCCATCTCACCAACTACAAAGTAAAATAAACTAAGTACAAAAAGATAGGATACCAAGGGTGAGACCCCCACAAGAATCATGGTACCCCCTTTCTCAGGGACTTCTTGTTTTCTGTGTTGGGGGTGGCAGTGTCCGACAGAGAAGGGAATGCCATGCGCCACCACCACCCCTCTCTGAGATAAGGCAGCACTATTAAAGACCAGCATGTTTTATTAGGATAGGCAAGATCTGCGGACAGAGCGTAAACTCTGTCCTATAGCACAGAGCAGAACTTCCCTGGCGGGTTTCTGAGGATGAAAATCTTTAGGGGAGCAGAGAGCCTCATTTTCCTCCTGAGGAGCAGCTGGTAGATTAGAACTGCTGACCTTGTAGTTAGTAGCCCAATGTTCCACCACGTCCATAGTCACTAGGAGTCGGAATTGACTTGATGGCAGGCGAATTGGGTCTTGGGTTTGGTGGAAAGAAAAGGTGACTGAGTCCACACTCCACCCTCAGACACTACTCCCCCAAACCCCTCCTCAATCTGAAAGAAAATGCTTCCTTGCGCAGGAGCTGCCTGCTCCTGGAAAGAAATACCGTATACCTTGCTACCTTTGAGGAAACCACCGTGTGCCACTAAGAGGCTCCCCCGCCCCCCACCCCTTTCCCTGGGCTAAGACCTGGCCAGAGTCCCACAGGTGCACACCTGTCAGTGGACGCCGCCATGTGCTGTGGGGCTGAACAGGTTCAGTGGGGCTTTCCGGCAGAGACAGACTAGGAAGAAAGGCCTGGCGTCTGCTTCTGAACACTGGTCAATGAAAAACCCTAACTTCCTGGGGGAGACAGGGGTGCAGACATTGGAACAGGGCAGGGCTGAGGTAGCATAGGATGAGGGGTAGGGGTCTCCGTGAGAGTTGGGGGACGACTTGCTGGTGGTTAAGGGTGACAGGGTCAGGTGGCAGTGGCTGGGGTGTGTGTGTGGGGTGGTGGTTTAGAAGTCACACTACCAGCATCGTGGCATGCCCACGCTTTGCTTTCTAAGGTCTTTGTTTTAAATTAAATGCCATCCTATTAAAAAAAAATCAGGCTTGTTCCAAGAAATCCCATAAAAATGAAAGAAATCCTTGAACAATTTTCACCATGTTAAGGGAAGCCTCAAATAACAGAGGTTTGTTATATCACCAATTACTTAATAGCCTCAAAAGAGAAACTGGGTTTTTTAAATAACCCAAAACCAGTATGTATCAATGCTCTGGGCATTGCTATTTACAAAACACCTGTAGGTTTTGCAAACATCCCAGCGGGCTCTTCCCTCCCCCTCCCCCCAGCCTCAGTTGCTAAGAGACTGGGATCCGCCTCAAGACTGTGTTTCTTTTTCACAAGTGTCTCCGGGTAGGAAACTTCCAAAGACATCTTCCGCCTATCTTCTCATGTGGGTCTTAGGGAGGGAAAAGGTTCCACTTCTATTTTTGATCCTATTCTGGCACTTCCGTGCACGGAGACTCCCTACAGCAAAGAGTGTTTGTCCCCGGCTGTGTTAGTGATGGCAGTTAACATCAGTCACGGCTATTAGGATGGAAGGCTGCACCACTGGTCTAGGGCCTGGGGTACCGGGGTGGCGTGTGTGTTGCTGTGTTGCTGGAAGCTCTGTCACTGGTATTTCAATGGTGGCAGGGTCACCCACAGTGAACAGGTGTCAGCGGAGCTTCCAGACTAAGAACAGACTAGGAAGAAGGAACAGACTGTCCACTTCTGAAGGACCAGCCACTGAAAACCTTATTAGGAATCACAGCGACACACTACCAAATCTCCTGAAAACCTTCAGGAGAAGATTCTGAGGGTGGCGCTGGCAGTGTTTCGGTGTTTTGAGCATGGTCGCTGTGCGTCAGGACAGACTTGATGGCTTGGTACAACAACACTAACAATGCTCCTAGATAAAGAGAGGGAGGGAATGAGGAAAGGGGAGGTGAGCTTAACGAGCGATTTTCTGAGCTGGCAATTTCGAACTGCCCACGATGCAGACGGCAGCCCAATGCATTACCACTACACCACCAGACCAAAACCCCCAGCCAAACTCGCTGCCGCCCAGTCATTCTGACTCATGGTGCCCCGACAGGACACTGCAGAAAGGGCCTCTGGGTTTCTAAGCCTGCCACTGTCAGGAGCAGCTGCCAGTACTGAGCTGCTAGTCTGTGGTTGGCAGCTCCACCAGTAACTGCTGCAAGGCCAGGCGTGGTTACCAGGCGTGGCTAGTAGAAGCGCAGCTTCTTACTCTCAGTCTCAGTCCAGCCCTAGCTGTGCAGTGGTCCACCCACTCCCACGAGTCCATTCTCCAAGCACAGGAACATACTGCGCCCACAGTCTTGGCAGTCACCTCATAGGAGGGTGAAAGTGGGACCCTGAAGACAGAAGAAAGGATGGATACACTTGACTGGTGGTGCTGGAGAAGACTCCTGACCGTCCCCTGGACTATCAAAAGACCAAACAGATCTGTCTAGAAAGACATCTAGCCAGAGTGCTCCTTAGGGGCCAGGGCGGTAAGCCTTTCTCTGACACACTTTGCACGTGCTGTCAGGATAGATCAGCCCCTGGAGAAGGACATCATGCTTGGGAAAGGAGGGAGGCCCTGGATGAGCTGGACTGACACTTTCATAGCACCAGTGGAGTCAAGAGTAACAACTTGTACGCTGTCACAGGACTGGGCAGTGTTGAGGCGGCTATGGTTCGGAGCAGACTAGAATCGCGTGTGTCAGAATAGAACTGTGCAGCTTGGAGTTTCCACTGCTAAGCCATTCTCCCAGGCCGCCTGTGGGCTGGCTCGAACCTCAGTCTCTCACTTTGGAGCTGATACACACTCAGGGCTCCTGGCATTGGCTGACCACAAGCTTTTCCACAAGACCAGTCTTTGGTCATAGTCTAGTTCGTGCCAGCACAGGGTGGTCTTCCGGTGACCTTCCCAGGCTGTGGGTGGGGGGAGGGGGGCTATAAGGGCTTCTCCATGCGGCTCTAGGTACAAACCTTCCCTGAGGGCCAGCCTTGACCTTGCACTCACCTCCTGCTCACAGCAACCCAACCTTCCTGAGACCATCAGGCCTGGTTCCACTCCCCGGGAAAGGATTTCCCACCCAGGCACAGGACTGGAGGTTTTCCCAAATCTGGCTGGCCCGTGACCAGGTGATACTCTTTCCCCACCCAGGGCCCCCATTGCAGCACCCGAGACGAGTCCTGGTGCTGTGGTGGTGGTGCCCTGGCTGCTAATCACAAAATCGGCAGTTCGAAACACCAGCGGCTCTGCAGGAGAATGGGGAGGCCTTCTACTCCCCTGAAGACTGACAGTCTCAGAACCACTCACCCCCTGCCCCAGGGGCAGTTCTACCCTGTCCTAGAGGGTCGCCGTGGGAACCGGCAGTGAGTTTGGTTTGGAGCCCTCCTCAAAGTGGGAAGAACCTGGGGGGCCGCCTCTTCCCCTCCCACATGCCACCTGTTCAGGAAGATGCCTCCACCCGAGTGGGTCCCTCCAGGTTGATCAGCTGTCCACTCCGCTAACGGAAGACGTGGGTGAGAGGGAGGCTGATCAGCACCCACCTGGAGCAGATCCCATCAGGTTGAGTTATTGTCAGGCACTCCTGGCTTTAAGCAATCCCCCATCTTTTCCCTCCAGTGCCCCACACAACTGTTTGTCCCTACTGCCATGGAGGGCGGAGGTAAACTGCACTGCAGGGTGCCTGGGACTGTCCGTCTTTAAGGGGACAGAGAGCCACATCTCTCTCAGAGTGACTGGGGGTTTGAACTGCCCACCGTACCCTTAGCAGCCCAATGCTTAACCCACTAGGCCGCTGAGTATTTTAGTTCATTTCGCTGTTCCTGGTTTCTGCACTCTGATGAGAGGCCCTGGTGGAACGTGGTTAAGAGCTTGGGGGCCAACCTGCCAGAAGATGGGCGGTTTGCACCCACTGGGATGCACCTCGAAAGAAGAAATCATGGCGATTTGCTCCTGTAAAATAAAACACCCAAACCCATGGCCGTCAAGTCGATTCCGACTCACAGCAACCCTCTAGTACAGGGCCGAAGTACCCCTATGGGTTTCTGAGCCAGCAAACGCATTTTGAGAGTAGAAAGCCTCACCTTTCTCCCAAAGAGCAGTTGGGGGATTTGAACTGTGGTCCTTGCGGTTAGTCACCAGGGCTGAAAAATCAGCCAGTGGAAAAGCCTGTGGGGTGCAGTTCCACTGTGGCCCAAATGAAGCCCCGAGTCAGTACTGTGGGGAAGTGTGGGGAGGGCAGGGGGCTCAGGGTTCAATGGAGGACATTAGAGGCCATGGGAGTTGGGGGATAGCCCCCGGGACTTCAGGGAAGAGTGGCTTCTGGAAGAAGACGACTGTCTGCAGCTGCTGGGCAATAGCCAGACAAGAGCCAACTCTGAAAGAAAGCGTCTTCTGTCACCTGGCTGATGAACAGGTGCTGAAAAGCAAGGGGGACTGTGTGTCTGCCTCAGGCTGGGCAGCCACAGCCAAGAGATGCTGGGCTTCCCCCCTCCCTCGTCCCCTCCCCTGCCGCCCGTTGATTGGGTTTGATGAAATGGACCCTCTGCAGAGCACAGGTAAGAGACTTTGTGGGGAGTCCCCCTAGTTTAGCAGGGACGAGGCAGGGTGAAACCTGAACCCTGCGAATGTTCCAGAAAGAAGAGTGATGCTGGTCAGGAGAGGAGTAGGGAGAGAGGGTGGGGGTGGGGGCAAAACCAGGACGTGCCCCTGACTCCTGCTGAGACTCAGCCAGGAGCTGTCCTGGGGGCTTCCAGGGCACAGAAACCCCAGAGGGAGGAGAGAGAGAAGGAAGCGACCAGGGGAGAAGTGGGGAGACTTTTGGGGAGGGGAAGGGAGCCCAGGGCCTGCCTGTCCCTGCTCCTGAGGCCATCTACGAAGCTACAGCATGCCGGGAGCAGAGAAAGGTGTGAACCTCTCAGGAGACCAACCACTGGACGCAGAGGAGCAGAGTCTGCACACCAGCTGTGACACCAAACCAAGCCCACTGCCGCCAGTTCTGGCTCTCAGCAACCCCAGGGAGCATTTCTGAGACAGACATCTCCCCGGGAGCAGGCAGCCTCATCTTTCTCCCGAGTGGCTAGTGGGCTCGACTCCCTGACTCTGTTAGTCTGAATACTTTAGAGAAACCAATCCACAGAAACTCATGGAGAAGAGAGAGTTTTATATAAAGGGTAAGTGCACATCAAGAAAACATCCCAACCCAGGCCTGCCCAAGCCCACAAGTCCAACACCAATCCACAAAGTCCTCCTCCATCTCAGGTTGGCATAAAAAACTTTTACTATCGCACTGACCTAGTGACTAGCAGCCCCAGGGATCCTGACAAACTGTGAAAAAGCCCCCGGGTTAGAGAAAGGGTCGGGTTCATGAGGCTCTGCTATTTATGACGGTTCACGTGTGCTAAACTAGAAGTAGCCCTGCAAATGTAGGTTGAGCAGGTTTGCCAGCTCCTCCATTAAAGTGGGGGAGACGCGCCTCAAAGGAAGGGTGCCAGTGTGCAGACACACGGGCCTCCGTAGAGACAGCACGTGCACGACAGGGATGTATAATCCAAACTGTCCCTCAGAGCTGGGCTCCCCGGCAGGTTATCGGCCTGTGCTGATCACAGGTAGTTTGCACTGTTTTTCAACAAGTGGACAATTGAATGGAGGTGCCCACAAATGTAAATCAGCAGGTATGGGCGGGGTGGGGGTTCTGGATTTCACCCATTATGGAAACAGCAGTGGTGAAATACAGGAACACTTCAGGAAGCGCCCTGGTTTACGTGCTGGGCTGCTCTCAGCAAGACGGGCAGCTGGAAACTACCAGTCCCTTGGGGAGACAGGGCTCTCTGCTCCAGAGTGAGTTTCCATCTCGGAAACATGTCTTCATCATATGCATCCTGAGAACACCTCACTCACTTTACTAGCAAACTCACGGGGTGGAAATGGACCAACTCTTTTCTTCTTCCAAACCTGCTCTTCTGCAGTAGGGTACTCTGTCAGCATCCTCTGCCCCTCCCACCCCCTTGGTGAATTCTAAATTGTCCTGTCGGCCCTGCCCCCTCCCATCAGTCCCCCTCCCTGCTCGGAATGACCACACCAAGGACCCTCGTAACCTTGCCTAACCTCCCTGTCTTTCATGGCCACACTGACAGTCTCCCATGTGCACACCACGCTCCACTAGGCAAACCCCGTCCCCTGACTGGCGGAGGCCCGGGCCTGTCTGGGGTCTGCTCACTGCCCCTCCTCACTTCTCAGTGCCCATCACATTCAAATGGACTTTGATCTTCCCTGGAGCCCGGGAGGGGCCCCCCACTTCAGGACCCCAGGGAGGGCAGCTTTCCCCCAGGTGAGCACCAAGGCCACGCTTGCTCTTCCCCTCCCCTAGCCGCTATCGCTGTCCGGGCCTGGAGGGGCTGGCTCTCCTGTGTGCTCCGCCACCTGAGCAGAGAAGCACTGTGACCAGGAGACAGTCAACACGCTGCCCTGCTAGGATGGAGCAGAACTGCCCCTTTGGGCTCCGAGAATATGACTCTTGATGGGAAAGGACTGCCTCACCTTGCTCCCGCAGGGCGGCTGACCCTGAGGTAGGTCAGCTGCTACTGGATCTACAGCTTACCGTCCAGAAAAGGCTGATAGTGCAGAATGCAGAACGAAGCAGAAACAACTCCCCGGTGAAAACCATCACTGACTGGTCAGCACAGAAATGGGTTGACTGGAAAATGACGCGAAGGCCACGCAGCCTGGAGGTTTGGGGACAAAGGGCTGCGGTGACTGCACAGCAGGGATGACGGGGTGACTTCCAGCGGAATTAAAGAGGTGGGCTCTCCCCACTATGCCACACGCCCACCACCTGGAGCCCCAACAGCATGTGGCGGCTGAGGGCAGGAGACTGGAGCTGAAGAGGTTTCCTGGCTTTGTCTGTCCAGGGAAAGTAACAAAGGCAACGGGTCAATTTAATCTCCAAAGACAGCACAGCCACACGACACTACGAATAACCCGATGGAGATGAAATCCAGGGGAAGAAACAGCCTGGGACAGAAAGTGAAAACCGACGACAATTTTAAAATACGTGCGTACAAAGAGAGATGAGGAACAGAACAGGCGGTAAAGTAAGACACAGGAGTCATTTCTGGGTGGGAGACTTGGCAGGAGCAGTGGTGGTGGAGTGGTTACATGTTGAGAGACCAACCACAAGGTCCAGTGTGAAGCCAGCAGCCCCTGCTTGGGAGAAAGAGGAGGTTTCCTACTCTGGTCAGGAGTTCCCACCTCAGAAACCCACGGAGGGGCAGTCCCACCCTGTCTCACAGGGTCACTGTGAGTTGGAATCAACTCGATGGCCGAGTTTGACTGAGTGACTAGATTTTATATGATTCTGCTTTTTTAACAGTACGAGAATGAATGATGGTCACTGATCACTGGAATAAAATCAACGTTGTGCTGGTTTTTATGAAGACGAGGGGTGGTCCTGTTTTAAAACCACAATCTTTTTCCCTGGAGTACACGGTCATGTATCGTTAAACACTGGAAGCATGTCTGAACACCAGAGTGACCTGCAGTTCATAGAATCCAATAGAGTAAAAAACCAAAATCAACACCCGAGTACAATGTAAGTTCTTTAAGGGAGAAAATCAAATCCTCCACCTGTGTGTGGGTCACCAAATGTTCAGTGCTAAGCTATAGTTTCAACAAGGTACAGGGTCAACGGAAGGGAGGAAGACCTTCAGAGTGATGGACTGACCACCTCAGTGGGCTCTAACACGTAGCTACAGTTCTCAGGATGGCGCAGGGCTGGGCAGCGCTTCATTCTGTCCATAGGGTCACTGTGAGGCGGAACTGACTCAAGGACACCGAACAAGGCATAACTGCTCCACCTGATGGTAACAGCGAAGGCTCCCAAACTCTGTCACCCAGGAAAAACACATGTTGTCATTTTATGCGAGCTCATCCCGAGAGCAGAATGGGGCAGTGTCAAGATGCCTGGCAGAGGGGCGGAGAACGTTCTGGGCTAAAGGAAATGTCCTACATCTTGAATAGGGTTTGGGCTACACATGGGAAGACATCTGCCATCTATCACAACCTGGGGAGGGATCTGTGCCGGGCAACTGTGCAGTGGGTAATAGTGAGGGGCAGCATGACGGGCGGCATGTGTGCAAGTGTTGAAATGGCAATGTGTGTGCATGTGTTTATAGACGAGGCTGAATAGTGGGCCACTGACCGACCACCTGGGCAGCAGTTCAAACCCACCAGCCATTCCTCAGGAGAAAGATGAGGCTATCAGCCCCCATGAAGATTACAGGCTGTAAACCCTAGCAAGCTGTTCTTTGTCGTGTGGGGTCGCTGTGAGTCAGAGACAAGGCTAGTGGCTTGGGTTTCTGTGTATGCACACACACAGGCTGTACTTTTGTTGCAGTAAATACATGTATGTGTGTTCACATACAGGAGACCTGGTTGCACATCGGGCTGCTAACCTCAAGGTCAGCAGTTCTAACCTACCAGCCATTCCATGGGAGAAAGTTGAGCTTTCTGCTCCCATGACTTACACCTATGGAAACTCACAAGAGCAATTTTATTCTGTCCTATTGAGTTGCTATTAAGCAATGAATATTTTGAATTTGGGCATGTATATGTGATACATACAACACATAAGTGATATATATTTACCAAAATAAAAAAACCTCATCGTTAATGTTCTCAGTAGAGGAGAACATTGCGAGTACCATGGACTGTCAAAAGAACAAGCGTGTGTCTTGGAAGAAGCTCACCCAGGATGTCCCTGAGAGGAATGGGGGAAACATGGCTCGTCTCATGTACTCCGGACACACTATCAGGGGAGACCAGTTTCTGGAGAAGGACATCATGCTTAATATAAAGAAGAGGGGCAGCGGAAAAAGAGGAAGGGCTGGACAAGATGGATGGACAGAGTGGCTGTAACAGCGGGCTTGGTGCCGGGCCGGGCGGTGTTCTGCTCTGGCGCACACAGGGTCACCACAGGCTGGGGCAGACTTGATGGCACCTAACATCTCGTTGTAAAATGAGTGCCTCATGCCCGTGTTTACTTCAGAAGTGTGTGCTTCCACGTATGTAAATCTTATCTTCATCTTTTTCACAACAAGGAATGAGCTCAGGCTCTCCAGTCCCGTCTCGGAAGTTGGATGGAGTTGATGAGCATTTAGGAAATGCTCCGTGGGGGTTCATGGGTCTCCCCTGTTCACATTCTTTGGCCATCACTGCTTTTCAAAGTCCGGAAACATTCGGCAGTGAGTGTGCTCCCATGCCACTAGGCAGTGTCTTTGCTGCGAGGCACACCCCACGTGCCTGGTCCATCCAGCTGCTGCTGCCAGGTGAAACGGCTGCAGAGAAGGGCGGGGCGGCCATCATGGCCACCCCACTCGGGCAGGCCACGGTGTGGGAATGGACCACAATGGACTGTTGTGGGGGAGTCTAGGCTGGGGGCAGCTTCCCTTGGACCCCAGGTGCCAGGTCACAGGCCAGCTCCAGGCCTTTCTGGTTACCTCAGCCTGTCCCTGGGCTGGGATCATGGAGGTGACAGCCACCCAGCAGCTGTTTGTCACCAGCATCTGGGTCATGTGTCTCTCTGAAATGTCAAGTTCAGGCCAGGGTATGAAGCCTACTGTCCTCGCTGAGGTTCTCCTGCTGCCAGGCCATGGAGGCACTCGGGAATCAGGGGACTCTTTTGTCATCTGCTATTTCTGTTGCTTGACACCACTGTCCTACTACTAAAATGCACGAGCCAATGGCCAGCAGACCTCTGGGCAGTCTGGCAGCAGTACTAAAAACTGCTTTCAAAACAGTATGAAATGGAGCCCTGGTAGTGTAGTGGTTATACCTTCGGCTGCTAACCTCAAGGTCAGCATTTCGAAACCACTTGCCACTCCTTAGGCGAAAGATGAGGCCTTTTCTACTCACGCGGACAGCTATAGTCCCACAACCCACAGGGGCAGATTTACTCTGCCCTATAAGGTCTTTATAAGTTAATTCAATGTCAGTGAACTTGGTGGGGTGTTTTTGTTTTGAAGCCAAATGGCAAGGTAGAAAACGACAGAGCTCATCCCTCACACCCCAGCAGAGCCACCGGGAGATGCCCCCTTGCCTTCCATGCACAAGACCCAGGTTCCATTTTCCGGAAGCCTGGCACACAGCTACTCCCCACCCCCACCCCACCAGCAAAGGTTTACAGGTTCTGGTCACCTGGCACACAGCCACCCACCTCTCAGCAGAGGCCTGCGCGGTCCCATGAGGTAGACCGGGTCTCAGTGGAGTGTCTCCTCTCAGGTAGGCCAGGAGGAAAGGCTTGCAGAGCAACGAAAGGTCTGGAATGTTCCCCTATAAACTCGGTGAAGCCCCTGGGTCCTTTCGAACATCAGCCCAGGAGAGCCCGGGGTCAAAACCGTAGAGCAGGGTTTCAAATGCTCACGGAGGCTCAGACTTGTTAGGCCACTGACGCAGAGGAACTCCTGAACTTGCTGCCTTGGGACCATCACTGCACCTGAGGCTGACTATCCGCCAGTCTTCTTAAAGGAGAAGGTTTGAGCTAACTACTCAACAAACAAGAGTGTCCATGTCAGCAGGGTGCTGGATGTATGCTAAGGAGGGGCAATGCAGAAAAGAGGGTGAGGTCTGTTCTCACAATGCCCCCACGGTCACCCAATGCAGCACTGCGGGCCTACTGGATGGCTAAACATTCTCTGTGTGTATATTCTCAACAGTAACAAATACATAACATTTAGTGCAGAAAGAACCAGAAGGCACCTGGGGGATCCCAAAGGTCTGGTCCAGCTGGCCCAGGGCCATCTCTATGTGGCTGATAAAAGCCAGATTGCGAAGCCCTGGAGAAGCTGCCTCTATCAGTAGATAGCTGAATTGGACTGCTAGTCTCGAGGCCAGCAGTTCAGAACCACCTGCTGCTCCGGGGGAGAAAGATGAGTTAGTCTCAGAAACACACAGCGGCAGTTCTGCCCTGCCCTCCAGGGTCGCTCTAACTGGGCACTGACTCCCTGGCAGTGAGGTGCGAGTGAGCTTGGGAGGCCTAGGAGGTCGTGCCCTGCCCTCTGGGGTCTCTATCAGGGGGGTGACTTGAGGGCAGTGCGGAACTTCTTTGATGTGAAGTCAACTAAGGCTCCTATCGCTACAGACAGAGGGCGGGTGTCAGCGAGGGGACGGCCGTCACAGGATACACCATCCAGATGAACAGACCACATCGACCATCTCGTGGTGGCATCCTCCTGCCCAGACACTGCCCCTACCCTAGGTTTCACATGTTCTACACCAGTGGGTTGGGAGTTTTCCAACCGAGGATGGAGGTGACCAGGTGGCAGAGACCAAACTGCTCAGGTCAGTCTCCAGAGAGGCCTCTAGGGGACCCAACACACCCCTCATTTCTCTGAGTGTCGATGTATTCTCATCTCCCAGCCCCAGGGTGGAGGGAGTGGAAAGTGAAAAACAGAGAAATCCTGGATGTGTACTGGCCACGTTGGCCGTTGCTCCATCACGAGAACGGCGGAGACTAAGCAGCTAGGCAACCCGGCAGAAGGAAGAGGAAACCAACCACCAGCAAGCGAGCCCACTCAGTGTCTGAGAGTCCCAGGGTGCCCACAGGATGGTGGTCAGTGGGCACCGGGGCTCAGGTGGCAGGCCAGCCTGTTCTGAATGGCGAGGCCCAGCTGGACTTGCAGGATCATCAGTGTTGCCTGGCAGCGGCTCTCACCAACAGTCCACCACGATCAAATCACATTTTCCATACTCGATTTATCTAGCAGGTAGAGAAATGGCAAAATATGGGTTTTTGGTTTGTAGTGTTCATTCTTGGGAGTGGGGAGGAAGCAGAGAACCGTGCTGAATGGAAAGATTCCATTGTTCGTATGGGGCCTAGTCCAGTTGCTGCTGTGGGAGCAGGGGGCTCCCCAATGTTTCCAGTGCATCTCCACCGCAGAGCACGGGCAGTCACAGGTGAGCTCACCCAATGCCCGACTGTTGGACGCTTACTGACGACAACAACGGCGTCACTGATGAGACCCAACCGGTACCCGTCGCTGCCTGCAAGTCTGTCTGACAGGGAGCAGAGCTCCGCTCCGGGGGCTTCGAGATCGCTGAGAGCTTCCCAAAGCGGCTGCCAGGCTTCCTCTTGGAATTGGAACCACCCATCTGGGTTGGAGCCGGGTGCTTAACCATGTGTGCCACCAAGGGCCTCCTCTGCCAGTTTAATGTGGCGCTGTGCTCACACACTGTGCTGCGATGCACAAGGTCAGCAGTTGCAAAGCCCCGGCCCCTCCACAGGGATGGAGGGCTTCCTTCCGCAAAAAGCCGGCGTCCTGGAAACCCCAGGGGCACACAGCTCTTCCTTGTCCTCCGGGGTCGTGGCATTGTCCGGCCAGCAAGGGGTTGGTTTTTCTTTCCTCACTGACGGAGGACGACATTAAGGTACTGATGCCTTGTTTGCCTGGACTTTTCATTGGCAGCTGGGTGCAGCTTTACAGAGCAGATGGTCAGTTTTCCATTCCCCAGTTCCCTGCCCCGGGATACCCCGCATCCCACCTTCTTCCGCTGGACTCCTGGCCCCTGGATGGTGGATGGCAGAGCGTTCCCAGGTGAGTGCCCCTCCCCCTGTTTCCGTCACCCTTGGTGACGGGCCTGCTGCCTGGCTGAAAACCAAGCTTCAGGGGTGAGCTTAGGTCTAGATCTGAAGGGTGACCTACCAAAGGGCCTGGTCTGGCGGGCTCCACCAGTCTCTAGCCAACCTGCTCTCCCTGATGATTCTGAGTTGGGGCCCACGTTATTCTCCTGCTCTACCCAGGCAGGACCTTCCACGGAGATCTTAAAAGAATGGTTTTACGACTCTGGCCAGTCTCTCCCCCTTCCACCTCCCTAACCCACTCTACCTCCCAAATCAAACAAGAGATGGCAAGGAAACAAAGTCAGTGACCACAAACGACCACAGAGCTTCCCACAAGACGGATGGGCATGGCAGCGGCTGCGGCAGGGGCTCAGGCATAAGAACTGTGCGGCTGGCGCAGGACCAGGCAGCCAAAGCACGACGACGACAACAACCACGGCTCGCCACCTTTACAGGGCTACGGTACGACAGCTTGCACCACACGGCCTGAACAGCTTCTCTTTATACAGAATGTTCTGACTTGATTTCAAGAGTCGAGCTGTGGTCTCCACTTGGGAACTATTTTGAGGAATACTACGCCCTCACGGAAAGAGATTTAAATTTTGTCTCAATATATGAAGGGTCCCACCTGGTTCCCTTTCCAAGGATGGGTCTGGACTGGATGGAGAGAGGGGGTGTGACGGAGCAGGTCACTTCACTAAATAAATAAGGGACAGACTGCCCATAGCGTTTTACCCAGGTGGGTCCAGAACCCGGCTGCTCACCTACAGGGAAGCATGCAGTGCTAATGGGGCAACGGAGGTCAGCGTGTTCATGACCACATATGGCCTGCAAGCAACCGGTGGCTTCACTTTCTATGTGAGAATGAGAAACCCAAACAGGCGGCAGGCCCCAGCCCGGGGCAGGCAGAAGAGCAGCATCCACCTCTGCCACAAAGAACCCTCAGCCTCAGAGTGCGGCAGGGCTGCTGTTGTCAGGTGCTGTCTCACAGCACAGCGACCCTGTGTGCCAGAAGGAAACACCACCCAGGTACAGTGCCAGCCTCACCGTTGCTACCACGCATGAGCCCCACCATGGAAGCCACTGTGTCAGGCCACCGTGCTTGGGTCTCCCTCTTTCCCGGTGCCCCTCTATGTTTACCGAGCCAGCTGCACACACAGCCACAAGGTAGCAGAGGCCGTGACGGTGTGCGTATGTCACCGAGGATGCTGCCATGGAAATGCACATAGACACGGTTAGACCATAGAGGAGAGGCTGCTGCCTGCTGATGGGAGTTTGTGTGCACAATGACTTTGAGGGTGCCCACACAACACAAAGGCCGGCAGCAGACAGGCTGGTACAGGGAGTGATGCCAGCAGCAGGGACTGCACCTCTCAAAGGAAGGGGAGTAGAACAGAACCCAGGGCGGAATGGGGAAGCATGCTGTTCACCGCGGTAACACATGGGACGCTAGTCCACCAGGAGTCGGGGCCTGACTAAGAAGAGTAAGGTGGAGCAGGGGCGGACAGAGGCTCCTCCACAAGAAATCATCAGGGCTGTGTGCATGGCAGAGGAGCCCCAGTGGCATAGTGGCTGAGTTGGGCTGTGACCTGCAAGGTCAGCAGTTTGAAACCACCAGCAGCTTTTCAGAAGAAAGATGGGGCTTTCTGCTCCCATGAAAAATCCCAGTCTTGGACACTCACAGGGGCAGTTCTACCCTATCCTATAGGGTCACTATGAGTCAGTATCAAATCGTGTTTTTTTGGTTTGGTGGCTGATGAGAGGCACTGACTCACTAACCACCAGCTGTTTAGTACTTGGTTTGCTCAGACACCATCAGCGACAGTTACTTAGAAACTCAGTTTTGGGGGTTTGCCTTTCTGTCTTCAAGTGCTTTAAAAGTGTACCAAACTTACCTGTATGCAACTGGACACCCCCTTACAGAAGGGTCGTGGGGAGGAGCCAGTCAGGGTGCTGTGTAGCAATGATGAAACATACAACTTTCCTTTAGTTCTTCAGTGCTTCCTCGCCCCACCATCATGATCCCAATTCTGCCTTACAAATTCGGCTAGACCAGAGAATGTAACTGACACAGGTAGGAACTGGAAATACACAGAATCCAGGACAGATGATCCCTTCAGGACAAGTGGTGAGAGTGGTGATACAGGGAGGGTGGAGAGAGGGTGGAGTAGAAAGGAGGAACCGATTACAAGGATCTACATATAACCCCCTCCCTGGGGGAGGGACAACAGAAAAGTAGGTGAAGGAAGATGTCAGAGACAGTGTTAAGACATGACAAAATAATAATTTATAAATTATCAAAGGTAGCATAACCATTATGCTACCGGACTTATGAGGGAGGAGGGAGTGAGGAGGGAGGGGAAAAATAATGAGCTGATACCAAGGGCTCAAGTAGAAAGCAAATGACTTGAGAATGATGATGGCAACAAATGTACAAATGTGCTTGACACAATGGATGGATGGAGAGTGATAAGAGTTGTACGAGCCCCAATAAAATGATTTTACAAAAAAGTGGACCAACCAAGGGGTAGTTGGATTCATAAGGAAGCTCTCCCCTGACGTTTGAGGGGTTCCTAGTGCCATAGTGCTTACGAGTTGGGCCACGAAGCACAAGATCAGCAGTTCAAAACCACCAGCTGCTCCGAAGAAGACAGTGGGGCCTTTCTACTTCTATAAAGAGTTCAATTCTGGAAAACCCAGAGGGGCGGTGCTACCCCGTCCTATAGTGTCGCTAGGAGTTGGCATCGGCTTGATGGCAGTGAGTTCTTTTTCTTCTACTGTTTAGTGACCTTAGCGGATGTCCCCTTCTCAGGAGCAGCCAGTACCATATTCACACACACACCCTCTCTTTTATTTTTCTTTTTACTTTACATTCCTCTCTCTTCTCTAGAGTACAAATTGTGTGCGTTGGGGACAGGAACCTTTCCCTACTCGGTAGGATAGCTGACCCTCTTCCGTGCGTGCGTGTTGTGACAGGCACCCCTCCCTTGAGACCCCTCTCAGACTGTGGACACTAACTCAAGCACAAAGTTAGACGAGCCCTCGGGGCCAATGACCGGCTTCCAATGCTTACTCCGGGAGCTGTGCCAGCCCACTGGGCCCAACCAAATCAGAAGGGCAGCCTGAAACACCTGCAGATAGCACTCGGGGGCCCTGGCAGTTCATGGGTAAGTTGTTGGACAGCTCACCCTGAGCTGGGCAGCTCAAACCCACCAGCCTCTTATGGGGGAAAGAGGAAGCTTTCTGCTTCCCTATGACTGGAGGGCAGGGGGGTGGGGTTGGAAAGTTATCTCAACTTCAAAGAGTCCGTGACAAAGTGGCTCCTGGCCAAAGGCATTTCTTCCTAAGGGGCCTGAATTTCTTTTCGCCTTCCAAGTCTCCACAGGGAAGTTGTCTTGAACATTTCAAATGTCACTAAGCACTCTTAAGAGAGTCTCCTGGTGGTGCAGTGGTTTTGTGTTGGTCAGCGGTTCGAAATCACCAGTTGCCCCAGGGAAGAAAGACAAGGCCGTCTATTATGGTAAAGAGTTATAATCTCAGAACTGGGCTCACTGGATGGCAGGGAGAGAAGTCCCTTAAAAGGCCCCAGCTGCCCCTCCCAGCAGTTTGTATCCAGCCTCCACTCTCAGGTGAGAGAAGTGGCAGTCTATTTCTGTAAAGACTAACCCCTCGGGGCAGCTCTCCTCTGTCCTTAAAAACAAACATCAAGTCAATTCTGACGCATAGCAACCTACAGGTCAGGACAGAATTGCCCCTGTGAGCTCTTTAAAGTAGAAAGCCCTGACTTTCTCCAATATGGATCGGCTGGTGCTTTCAAACTACTGGCCTTACAGGCAACCCCCATGCTGCCCAGACTCATGCGGGTTACTGGTTTGGTTTGATAGCGTCCAGGTGGCCCTGCGACTCTGCCCCAGCCAATGACTGTGGGAGCAGTGCTTCATGAGGGCCACCGCAGGCCAAAGCTCCTGGGCAGCCTGCGGGGGGGCCCCTCGGGCTGCTATGAGGCCAAGAAGGCATCAGGGCACACAGCAGCACCAACTGCAGCAAGTTCAGCAACAACTTCAGCCTGAGAACAAGTCAGTCCCGTTCCTCCCGCCTGGTTCTATTTTGCAAGGCGTTTATCATTTGGCACCAGGAGGGCGAGTCAGGTTCTGGAAACCTCTCTATCGTCCCCATCTCTGCACCCGACCCCTGAGGTGCAATATCGCCACCACCAGGCGGCCTGTGACCTCAGAGCTAAGCCAGCGTCCCCGGATCAGGACCTCAAACCAATACGGGCCTGAGGAAAAGAGCGGTTCCTATGCAAACTGGGAAGCCCGTAGAATACTGTGCTGCTCTGGTTGGCAGGTGAGCTTCGCTCCAAGGACAAGCTGGACGGACTAGTGCTGCCGGGACCAACCACCTAGCTCAGGAGCTCTTTCCCCTGACATTGCAACCCAGCCCTCGGCACTGGATGCTCGGGATGGCTAACCACAAGGTCGGTGATTCAGACCCATGAGAGGCTGGTTGGCTGCTCCTGCAAAGACTGACAGCCTTGGAAACCCTATCAGGGTTGAAATGAGTTGGCAGTGGAGGTTGGGGAGTGGGGGCAGGGGCATTCATGATCAATCACAAAGCACATGGGAAGCCAGACAATGGTAGCTTCAGGTCATTTAATTATGACCTGATGTCTCTTATTCCCATGGGCCATTTTTCTCTCTGTCTCACTCACACACACACTGTTCAGATGCAGCACACTGGCTTGCTGGCCAACCTTTGGAACAAGCTCCCAAAGATAAGCCTTAAAGAGTCCCCACCCTGGATCTACTAAAAACTGCAAGGTGAAAATTCCCCCCGCCCCTCCCACCACACCTCGGAGTGTCCGGCCCCGCCCAAGGTCTCCTGTGAATTATGAAAGCGTAGAGTGGGGGTGGGGTGTAGAAACAGGGAGGGGAAGACAGGGGCCATTACCGGCAGGGTATTCTAGCGAGGCTACTCTGGGGAGGTAAGAAGCCCAATCAGCAGCAGGGTGTTTTCACCAGGATACCAGATTTCACCAAAGATCTCAGGCGCCGGTGCCAGGCTGCGAACGCGCCATGTGCGTGCAAGCTCAAAGTCAAAAAGGTGCCTACGACCTGCGCTGCGCATTAGGCAGCGGGGAGCTCGGCGGAGTTGCAATCAATCAAAAGTTCCAGGCAGACACCCATCAGGGGAGGACGCAAACACACCTCTGGGTCGGGAACACGGGTGTGGGGGGTGACGTATACAGAGTCCTTGCACCTTTACGGGGCACCAGAGGAGGCACACAGACCACAGAAACTGCCTGGAAGTCTCCGGCCTCGGAGGGGGTTCGTGGGCACTAGAGCAGCCCGGCTTGCTCCTCCCGCTGGCCCACTCATGCTCACACCCTCGCCCAGCTCGGGGGGCATGTTACTGTCCCCCGCAGACCTGGCCCCCACTTAGAAGCAGCTGCATTCCGGTAGCGGCCCTGCTAGCCCGGTCCCAAGGGGCCCGCCGGGCGGGCGGGCTAAACCCGGGGTACCATTTCCCGCGGCGGTGGGACCCACAGCTAGATTTGCGATGACGCCACAGGGAGAAAAATGAGTGAACCCCCCAAAGAAACCACGAGGTGGGGGGGGAGGGCAGCACCGCGCCAAGATGTGCTCCCCTCCTTCTCCGTCACCTGGGGGTGGGGGAGAAAAATGCCCAAGGTGAGCGGGCTAGAGATGGGCTCATCAAGGCCCAACTGGGGCGCCCCTAATGCATACCTGGGCGGCAAAACAAATTCACAATTAAAATAAAAAGTACTTAGGAAACCAACTTGGCCGCATCATCTCATGCAATCTCTCGGCCCACCCAGCCCTGCGGCCCGCCACCCACCTAAACCAAATCCCCCAGCAACAGCCGCAGCGGGGGGGGGGGGACTACATTTTAGTTACAGACCTGAGGTTTACATAATCATAAATTACATAAGCTCCCCTCCCGTGCACTCAACACCCCCCCCCCGCCCCTCTGGAGGGACAGCTCCGCCACCAGCCCAGGTTTCCAGAGAGCTGGGAAAGTCTGCGGGATCCCGGGGGTGGCCAGAGATGGGGTGCCGGAAAAGTCACCGGGGCTCGGGGCAGGTGGCTCTGTCCCCCCCCCCCCCGGCGCCCGAGGTCCAGGCAGGCAGGGCGCGCGGGGCGCGGCGGGCTTACCTGCTCCCCGAAGTCGATGGCGATGTTGGTGATGCCCAGGGGCACGAGGAAGCGGATGAGCGGCCAGTAGTGCGTGAGCGCCGGGAATTTCACCATAGTCCCGGCCGGGGCCGACCCCACGCTCACGGGCCGCCGCGCGGGCTCGGTGAGGGGCGCGGGCTCGGTGAGGGGCGCGGGCGCGGGGCCTCGGCGGGCGGAGGAGGCCGCGGGCGCGGGGCCTCGGGAGGCGGCGGCTCGCGGGGGCGCCCTGGGCGAGCGCGGCGGCTCTAGCAGGCGAGCCGCAAGCTCAAGTCCATGCCCGCGGCCCTCCCACACGACCAAGATCCGCCGGGAACGCCGAGAGGAGGGACGGCGGCGGCCGCGGCGGCGTCGGAAGCACAGCGCTCGGCTGACAGCGGCTCCATTATAAACGCTCCGGGGCCCGGAAATAAATAAATACCCGTGCGCACGAGGCGCCGCCGCCGCCGCCGCCGCCGCCGCCGCCGCAGCCGCGCGGAGGAAACCAGGGCGGCGCGGGGGCCGGGCCGCGGGGCGCGCGGGGCGGGCGGGGAGGGGCCGGGCCGGCGGCTCCGCCCCGCCTCCGCCCGGCCGCGGGGGGCGCTGCGCTCGCTCAGGCCGCGCCGGGCCGCGAGGGGTCGCCCTCTCCGCGGGCGGCGGGCCGGGGGTCGGAGGGCGCGGCGGGGGCGCGGGGAGCAGCCCCGCCCGGGCCGCTGAGGGGGCGGCGGGGCGCGCCCGGGCCCGGGACCTGCGGGCGCGGCCTGGGACGACCTCGCGGTCGGTGCAGGGCCGCCCCGCCTCCCCGGCCGCGCCGGTCGCCCCAGTCGCGTGGGAGCCGGGCTCGGGCTCCGGGCCCTGGGCCCGCACGGGGACGCGCAGGGCCGGGAGGGCGCGGCCCTGGCCCGCCGAGCCTGGGGACCGCGGGGAGGGATGGAGGAGCCGCGAAGGGAGCACCCCTCCCAGGGTTGCCAGGGATGACGACGAGGACTCGGTCCCGGAGGAGAAAATGCATCCAGGGCAGCGGGGAGCGGCCCCCGAGGGCCCCCGGCTCGGGCGGAGTGGGGGAGGGCGCCGACCTGCCTCCAGCCCACGGTCACGGTCACCGTCCCTTGGGTGCACTGCTCTCGTGGGCTGCCGGCCGCCTCTCAGTGCAGAACGAAGCTGCTCTTCTGCTTGCCAGCGCCGAGCCCCGGCGGGTTCTGGCGATTCCCCGCGGAGTCCACTGGTGTTACCTAAACTTGAGAACCAGGCGATGAGGAGGCAGCTTCCATCAGGCACCTGCACTAGGGCTGGGGGTGCGGGGTGGTCGGCGACTGTCACCCTCTTGGAATTCTTCGCCCATTTTAAACGAGAGCCTCTGTCCGCGTTCTCTTCCTGGGTCCGCGCGTTTTTATCCAGCCCAGCCTCTCTCAGTTCACTTTGCGCCCCTTCCCTCTGCCCTTCCTTCTCAGTTTAATAAAGCCTA
Source organism: Tenrec ecaudatus (assembly GCF_050624435.1). Lineage (NCBI taxonomy): Eukaryota > Metazoa > Chordata > Mammalia > Afrosoricida > Tenrecidae > Tenrec > Tenrec ecaudatus. The sequence continues at coordinate 13,346,126 of NC_134531.1, forward strand.
ATGAATTCAAATGGTTCATCGTGGAGAGGCAGGCAGTACGCCCGCACCTAGGCGTGAGCCCGTAATCGCCTCCGATGGCTTTTTTGTAAAGGGTCTGGTAACCCTGAGCCAGGGAGCCCTGGAAGGTGGAAGGTTTTTCACAATTGCTCTGAAAGTCGCCAGTGTTTCCCTAATTTGTGCCCCTTTTCAGATTACCTTTGAAAATTTCACACTGGCCTGAACCAGGCCTGGAGAAGTGGAACGTTAATTTGCCATGTAGCTGGGAGGGACCCGCAAATGGGACCCCCTGTAATTAGAATGGTGGAAAAGGTGTTTCCCACCCGAGTGCTCACCCCAGAAGGCTGATGTTCCCCAGTCCTCTAGTGATTATCATATTAAGTATGTCAGCTGGTAATATTGAACGTATTGCCCAACAAAGCCGGAAGTTTTTGCTTACACCAGGTCCTGCAAAGCGAGTTTGATGGACAGATACACCTCCTTGTGTTGCACTTTGCTTTTTTGCCTCCTCTCAGGTGCTGCTGCTGCTTTTTAACCATTGGTGAGTTTATGGCAACTCTACCTGGGGCAAGTCTGGGGCCTTTTGTTTCCAGCAGTGAGTGCTCACCTTTTTGCCCTGTGGCACAATTTGGTCCTTCTCACTGCTTCTACTTTTCCATCCTGTTGCTAGGTGCCTTCAAGGTGGTCCTGACTCATAGCCACCGTGTGGACAACGGAACAAAACAGCACCGGGTCCTGTGCTGTCCTCATAATGATAGTTCTGTTGGAGCCCATGAGGGCAGCTGCGGCGTCAATCCATCCTGTGGAGGGCCTTCCTCTTTTTCAGGGTGCTGCCCCTTCACTGTACCAAGCGTGGTGCCCTTCTCTGAGACCCGGATAACACTGCCGAAGGAGCACATCTCACAATGCTGCCTCATTACCCCTGTGGGTGTCCGAGACTAGGAAGCCCAGTTGTTCTCCTGCAGAGCTGCTGGTGGTTTCAAACTGCTGAGCATGCGAATTGCAACCCAATGCGTAAGCACTACACCACCAGGGCGCCTTTAGAGTGCTCAACACACAACCACTTCATCGTCCACCAAAACCCCGGCCAACCTCCCTGCCATGGAGTCCATTCTGACAGTAAGTATAGCTTTGGGACAGAGTGGTCTGAAGTCAACCCCGCAGTATCTCTGAGGGTTTCCTGTAAGGGAATCTGATTTTAGATACCCTGAGGGAGCTTGTGGGGGAAGAGGAGGATTTCCATTCCCGTCAAGAGTCGCTGGCTTGGAGACCCAGGGGCAGTTCTACCCTGACCTACATGAGTTGGAATGGACTCTATGGTAATGAGTTTGATTTGAGTTTTAAGGAAACTGGCTCTTCAAAGAATTTCCTGGAAAAGAAGTCTTTGAAAAGCAAACTTCACCTCCTGGTTTGCCTGGTTTGTTATCCTCGGTTTCATAGGCTCTTTTACTTAAAGCAATCTGGCGGCACTGACCTTTGACTAGACAGTGGCCTTGATGAGGCCTTTGATCGATCCTCATCGTGTTCAGTTTGCTTTACTTGCTCCCTTGGCAGAGTAGAGCCTCATCCCAGACACTGGCTAATGCAAATGTAGACCTTCAGTCTTAAGGGGGGGGGGCGGCGGGAAGAGAAAATCAGTGGCTCTGAAAGGATCTTCTTTAATGAGCGTCTTGGTACTTTCATCTCTGACAGTGGAAACCAGATGCCTTTGAATTGGTAAAGGTCTATGGACTTCCACAGCACTCTGGCTTTGGTGGAGCAGTGGGTTAAGATGTTTGGGCTGGTAACCCCAGAGGCAGCAGTTCAAGCCCACCAGCTACTCCTTTGGAGAAAGATGAGGCGATCCGCTCCAGGGATGATTTATAGTCTCAGATACTCTACAGTGCATCCACAGGAACCGGAATCCACTCCATGGCAGGGGCCTATTGTGTAGCTCCCTAGAAGTGATCGGAATATTTAATAAGTTTTTCTTCTGTCAAAGACGCAAACATCGAAGGTGACTAATGGCGACCCTATAGGAACCCCCCGGCAGTGTAGCCGGGCTGCTAATGGCAAGGTCAGCAGTTCAACATCTCCAGCTGCTCAGTGGGACAGAGATGAGGCGTTCAACTTCTGTAAAGAGTTCACCGTCTCAGAAACCCACAGGGGCAGTTCCACTGTGTCCCATCAGGTGACTGCAAATCAGAATGGAGTCAACGGCAGTGAAAGACTTTGTTTCACTGCTTTTCCTGTAAAAGAAGCAAGCTCCAACAGCAGATTTTCACCTTTAAACATATACACACACAACTTTTATTTTCGAAAAGTTCACTCCAGAACGTGATCATCATGAGTAGTAGATGTGATGATCGTCAGTTGTCGAGAAGAGATTCCAAAAGTCATTGTGGATTCTGAGTCTGTTATCTTATGGGGAGGCGCTTCTCTATTGTCTTTAGACCAAGAATTTAGGTTAGACTGCGTTGCTTTTGGTCAAAGATCATTGTATGATCTGTGTACCCTACACTCAACGAGGAGGTGTGGTGGGCCACGCTCTGGGCTCATCCCTGCAAGGTCAGCAGTTTAAACTAGCAGTTCCACGGGAGGAAAGGAGACTTTCTACTCTCCTAATCCCAGAAACCCACAGGGGCAGTTCTACCCTGGTCTGCAGGCAATAAACTCCGTGGCAGTGAGTGATTGACGCTCAACAGTGTGAGACAAAGTTGTACATGGATGGGACCAACTCCTAGAAGAAAATATGCCCAGCTATTAACAATGATTAGGTATTGGTAGGTATGCATGTGAGGGAGCCCTGGTGGTGTGGTGGTTCAAACTCAGGAGACCCTCTGAGGCAGAAAGCTGAGGCTGTCTGCTTCTATGACGATTTAACGCTTTGAAACCCAAGCGGGCAGTTTTGTCTTGTCCCTGAGGGTTGCTGTGAATCAGAATCGACTCCATAACTGTGAGAGGTATAAATGTGAATGATTATTAGTGTATATTTAAGCTTTTCTAGGAATGGGGACCTACAGATTTGTAAGAAGGGTTTTTAAAGTAGGAAGAGGTGCCCCAAAGTTCACAAATTCTGTTTCCATGTTCCACGAACTCTGTAAAGTCCCACCCCTCACCACCACCCAAGAAAGCCCTCCAGCTCTGCTCAAGCAGTGAAGGAGTCTGTATCTGCAAAGACCAGGGAAAGAGTTTAGGATGGTGATGGAGCAGATTCACAGGCAAGTTCTCCGACGGATAAAGGTCGCAGGCCAGGGTGGAGAGATGGGCCGTCCAAGGGAGCCAGCCACTCCATTATATCTGATTACAGGCCTGAGCATTCCTTTCCAGAAAAGAACACACCATTCAAAGCATGGGATGCCTTTCCCTGTACTCATGGTTTACATCAGGACCTTCTACCCCCTGGGGATCCATTTGGGCCATCACCCTTGCTTCTGACACAAGTGCCTCCAGTTTGATGCGTTTCTGTTGACACTTCTTGGCCCACCCCTGCAGCGCATGGTGGGAGGTAAGTAAAGCAAAGAACTAAACTCTGCCATTGAGTCAAAGTCAACTAAGGGGGGAACTGCCTCTGTGGGTTTCTGAGGCTGTCCATTTTAATGGCAGCAGGAAGCCTCATCTTTCTCCCAGAGAGCAGCTGGTGGGCTCGAACTGTTAACTTTGTATTAGCAGCTCAGTGTTTAACCCACTACACCCCCAGGGCTCCATAGGAGGCAAGTGGCATGGGCAAAATATCCTGAAACAACATTTGCTACAGATAACTGAAGCTAGCTAGGTGACTAGCTACTGGTGATATTCTGGGCTGCTCAACAGAAAGGCCGACAGTTCGAAACCACCAGCCACTCCACAGGAGAAAGAGGAGGCTTTCTACTCCAGTAAAGAGCCACAGTCTCATAAATCCACAGGGACAGTTCTGCCCTGTCCTATAGGGTCGCCATGGGTCAGCATCAACTTGACAGCGGTGGCTTTTTTTTTTCGGCGAGAGTTACGGTGTTGCTTTAGTAACACTTTGAAGAATCACACAGACACGGCTTTGGTGGGAAAAAAAGACCTCAAATTAAAATATAATTGATGCTGCGTCAACGTTGACCCATAGTGGCCCTATGCACAACAGACTAAAACACTGCCAGTACAGCTCCATCATCCCACTCGCTCCTGGGCCTGCGTTCATGGTCAAGCACTGTGTCAATCCATCTCTTGGAGGGGTTTTCCTCTCCTTGCTGCCCCTCTGCCAAGCATGCTGTCCTCCTCCAGGGACTGATCTCTCCTGACAACACGCCCAACACACGGAAGATGAAGTCTTGCATCCCTGCCTCGGAGGAGCCCCCTGGCCCTACTTTTTCCAGCACAGATTTGTTTCTCCTGCCAGTCAATGCCAATATAATTAATGAATCAATAGATAGAGACCCGTTCATTACGTTTGAAACAGGACGAAGACAAGACAAACCTAAAGTCACATCACCTGCACGAGGGAGAGTCCCAGCGCAGCGTCATCACGGTGTCCAAGGATGAACAGAAATGTTAATGTTATTGGTAGACATCTTCACATCTGCTCCAGCTGCCAGCAACCACGCCTGAGCACAGGAGCACAAAGCACTGCCTGGTGCTGTGCCGTCCTCACCATCCTTGCTACGGTTGAGCTCCCTGGTGCAGCCACTGTGTCCATCCAGCTTCTTCTTTTTCAATGACCGTCTGCTTTGCCAAGCCGGCTTTCCCTTCTGCAGGGACTGGTCTCTCCTGCTCATACGTTCGAAGTATGTGAGACAGAGTCTTGTCATCTGGCTTTGAAGGAGCATTCTGGCTGCACTTCTTCTAAGACAGGTTCTTCTCGTAGTCCGCGGTACGTTCAATGTTGTTGCCAATGCCATAATTCAGATGCATTTTAAATGCATTAAATACCACTTAAATCGGACTTGGAAAACAAAAGAGACTCACAAAATCACGATTGGCAGCAGTCCATCGCTGTGGCAGGTAGGGCTCTGTGGTTGTTATGGTTAGGGGCCATCGGGGTGAGTCGGCTCTGACTCATAGCAACCCTACACACTACAGAAGGAAACCCTGCCCAGACCTGTGCCACCTTCACCTTGGTTTCTATGTGTGGGCCCATTGATGCAGCAACTGCCAGGGAAAAGTCACCACAGGATTGCAATAGTGGGGAGGAAACAACAGTTTTGTTCTCAGAGAAGGGAAGGGTGGGAAGGAATGGACACACCATCAATCTCTGACCAAACCCGGAAAGCCAGACACATTTTGTTCTTTGTGTACATCATTGACAACAGCTCGCTGGGTTCTTACCACAGATGAGATCAACATGAACCATTACTTGATGAGAGAGGCAATCAGAAGGGGGGGCCTTCGGCTGGCCTACCTGGACAGAATGGATTTGCCTCTCTTGGTCTTCAGGGGGAACTACCTTCTGTCTCCCCTTCGCCTTCGCATATGTCCCTCCTTTGCCTCACTGTACTTTCTCTATGACCCTGTCTAGTCCATGTTTACGCTCCTCCTCCGTCTATCTTTCCCAGAAGTAGCCTGCTCCTTCCTGCCTCCTCAGATTACCAGACATTGCTCAGGGCTACTGTCCTTTCTTGTCTCCTTGGATTTCGTTTTCGCCGCTGGGCAGTCAGAAAGTGAAGGTGGGGGGCTCTAGATGGCATTTGGATGAGTTCTAGGGCTTAGGGTGAAACCAGGCTCTGTCAGGGATGCCTTTGCTTTTAGGCAGTAACTCAGCAGAGAGAAAGGCTTACAAGATTGGTTCAGGGCCCTCTGACCTAGGTAGTCAAGGTATGACTCAGGACTATATGACCCCAGTGCCCCAACTTTCATCAAAGGCACACCCCATCAAGTCCCTGAGGGCAAGGCTGCCTGCCCCTCCCCGCACTGGTACGGGGAGTGGTAGTAATCCACTTTCAAACACTCTGCCTGAAGAGAAAGCTTTTCACATCCTTGGTCAATGGTCAGAAAGAACTGTGTCTACGTGGATGTAGGCCTCCATGGCAAGGTATAAAACCCCCAAATCAAACTCACAGCCATCCAATGAGGCTACAGTGCCCCTGTAGGACAGGGTAGCACTACCCCTGTGAGCTTCTGAGACGGTAGCACTTTACAGGGGGAGAGAGCCCAGTCTTTCTCCCGAAGAACAAGCTGCTGGTTTTCGTAAGTGCTGGCTTTGGCAGCCCAATGAGTACGCACCACAGCACCAGGGCTCCGTGCAAAGTAGAGGCTCCTGCAAGCCCAGTGCTCCAAACTGAAGTTGAAAACGGACAGCAGAAAGGACGGGGACGATTTCTTCATACCAAGAGGGGATGATCTGCAGAAGAGTTTGCTAAGGAAGAAAAAAAGTGCCACCTAATAAAATGGTTTGCTCTTTTTAGAGCAAAAAGACAGCCATGAATGTGTGTGTGTGTGTGTGTGTTTTGTATGTTCAAAAGGCACATTGGAAAGATAAGCCACAAATCAACGAAGAGGTTCATCTGTGGGCATAGAGGAACCAACCAGAACAGAGATGGAAGCAAGACTTTGCCCGAATTGACCTGATCATCCAACTTTGGCTGTGGAAGCACATGTGCTTTACATGATAAAAACAAAGCAAAAGAAATTAACTCCCAATGAAAGAAAGATATAAGGACAGCAGATATCAAAACATCCTGAAAGTTTATTTTTTAATTTTAAATGGTTTTATTAGCATTTCATCCACATGTTATACAATCCAATAATTCCATCATATCAAGAAGAGTTATACCATTGTAAGCATATTCAATTCTAGAACATTTTCTTCTTCCTTGTACTCAGTTAATTCATGTAATTATTTTTTTCTAATTGTGGCAAAAATTATACACAACAAAGCATTCTCCAATTCCACAACGTCTGCACATGTAATTCAGTGCCATTGATTATACTCTTTGAGTTGTACAACCATTATTGATGCCCTTGTCCATAAACTCAATGCCTGCTAAGCAACAACTCTTTCTCCTTCACCCTTGGTAACCATCGGTCAAGTTTGATTTCTTGCTGTCTTTTTTTAAACTAGTTTTCTTGGTGTAATATTCACATATCATACACTTCCATAGTTAAATAGTTTTTTAAAAATAAATCATTTTATTGGAGGATCTTAAAGCTCTTTTATTTTGACATTGAAATTTTAAAAATCATTTTATTGGGGGCTTGTACAACTTATCACAATCCATAAATCCATCCAATGTATGTCAAGGACATCTGTACATTTGTTGCCCTCATCATTCTCAAAACATTGGCTTTCTACTTGAGTCCTTGGAATCAGCTCCTCATTTCCCCTCTCCCTCACGAACCCTTGATAACTTATAAATTATTATTCTTGTGTCAAGTCTTACACTATCCAATATATCCCTTCACCCACTTTTCTGTTGTCCATCCCCCGGGGAGGAGGTGATATGCAGATCCTTATAATCAGCTCCCCCTTTCTACCCTACCTTCCCTCCACCCTCCAGGTATTGTCACTTTCACCACTGGCCCTAAAGGGATCATCTGACCTGGATTCCCTGTGTTTCTGGTTCCTATCTGTACCAGTGTACAACCTCTGGTCTAGCCGGATTTGTAAGGTAGAGTTGGGATCATGATAGTAGGGGGTGGGGTGGGCGGTGGTGAGGAAGCATTTAGGAACTACAGGAAAGTTGTATGTTTCATTGTTGCTACACTGCACCCTGACTGGCTCATCTCCTCCTCTTGGCCCTTCTGTAAGGGGATGTCCAGTTGCCTACAGATGGGATTTGGGTCTCCAGTCTGCACTCCCCCTCATTCACAATCATATGATTTTTTTTGTACTTTGATGCCTGATCCCTTTGACACCTTGTGGTCATACAGGCTGGTGCGCTTCCATGTGGGTTTTGTTGCTTCTGAGCTAGATGGCCACTTGTTTGCCTTCAAGTCCTTAAGACCCTAGATGCTGCTATATCTTTTGATAGCTGCGCACCATCAGCTTTCTTCACCACATTTGCTTAGGCACATATTTGTCTTCAGTGACCGTGTGGGGAAGGTGAGCATTGTGGAGTGCCAATTTAATAGAACAAAGTGTTCTTGCCTTGAGGGAGTACTTGAGTGGAGGCACAATGTCTATCTGCTACCTTAATATTAAACCTATAAATATATGCACATAGATCTATTTCCCATTCTCATCTATAAATATGTTTACTTATGCATGTCTTTATTTAGACTTCTATAAATGCCTTTTTCCTCCTAGCTCTTTCCTCTATGTCTTTTTACTTTCCTCTTGTTCCACAATATGCTAAGCCTTCCTTTGGGTTTCAGTAATTCCTCTTGGTTACATTACCCTTGATGACGCCCTACCAGGCCTCTTACACCCTCCTCACCACCGATTTGGATCACTTGTTCCCTTGTCCCTGGGTTTGTTCCTTCCCCCCACCTGAAAGTTTACTCTTGTGTTTTCTCTTTTGTTCTTTGAAAAGGCAACTGCAACTTCCAGACTTTTAATACATCTTAAATTTTACTATAATTGATACAGATTAAAATATTCTAGAGGCTTCTTGCTGTGATGATGTAAGCTGGATGGCACTTTGATAAAAACCAAACTCCCTTTTGATGTAACCATGAACCAGTTTGTTAAAATTGCTGTTTTACCCTGCAACGATTCCTAACCCTAAAGAATAGTAACATTAATTTTGCTTTCTGCTTCTGTTCACACTTTCTTAAGCCTTAGACAAAGGATAAATGAGGTTTTTGCCTTAAAATCGACTGAATGTCAAATCTGGACTGCAAGCAAAGAGTCGCTTTTAGATTCTAGCAGTCTAGTTATAACCGAATAAAGACTCTTCTAAAGTATTGAGGAAAAGGATAGGGGAGGGAGGGTAAAAAATGAGGAGCTGATACCAAGGGCTCAAGTAGAAAGAAAATGTTTTGGGAATGATGATGACAACAAATGTACAAATGTGCTTGACATAATGGATGGATGAATGGATTGTGATAAGAGTTGTACAAGCCACCAATAAAATGATTTTTTAAATTATCAAGAAAAAAACCCCACAAAACTCACTGCCATTGGTTGAGTTCAACTCCCAGACACCCTATAGGGCAGAGTAGAAATGGTTTTTGTTGTTGTTGTTGTCGTTGAGTTTTTCAGACAGTACTCTTTACAGGGGCAGGAAATCCCATTTTTCTCATACAGAATACCAGGCGAGTGAGCTCAGACTACTAGCCTTGCAGTGATCAGCCCATCACCTACTGCACAATGCCACGAAGGCTCTGTGCATCAGTAACTATTAATTCATTCATACTTCTGAAAAGTCAAGTACGTGCCCAACAACCTCAAAAATAAAAGTGAGTCATGCAGTGGATTCTGCCCACCTCACTCAGACATACCGCTGGTACTGATGGACTCTAAGGATTCTCAAAGAAATCTTACAATAAAATCCACTGTCACTGAAGACACGGTAGACCTGCCCCCATAGGTTTCCAGGACTGTAATTCTTTAGGGTGTGGAAGGTCTTTTTTTCTCCCCTGGAGCAGCTGGTGCTTTTGAACCACTGACTTTGCAGTTAGCAGCCCACTATGTCACCAGGGATCCTCGCGTGGTTCTTCAGAGATTTCAAGCCACCATCTAAGGCTTAACACTTTGAGAACAGGGAAGGTGTGACTAATTATGCCATGGACACTGCCATCCTTGTCTTGAAACCATAAAACCTGGAGCGAGCTTGGCTACCACGACTTCTAGATAGAATCTAAATCAAAGGGTGGAAAATGCTGAAAGGAATTTCAGATTCTTGTAGAATCCAGAATTTCTGGACCCCTCGAGGTTGGAATGAACCACCCCCAAACCATTACCCCTAAAATGATCTTTAAACCTTAACCTGAAATTAGCCCCTGAAATCTTCTTTAAAACACAGTCATCGAGTGAATGGGTGAAGGATGTCTGCCTTGGACATTGCGTGCTTCAGCTGAGAAGACTCGAAGGATTAGATAGGCCACTCGGGGCAGTGAGTCTAGGTTAATGGGAGGAGAATTGTACATGTGGCTGTTGTTGAACTGGTATTTGCGCTCCTGTATCATCATGATAAACATAAGTAAATTTAGTTTTAATCTCATGACTTCCCAAACGACTTTCTGTACAATACGAAATCATTTTGACGGAGTTTTCTTTAATATTGACAGTCAGAATCAGAGCTGTGTTTGGCTCTATTTGTTCTAAGTCTTGAGTGGACCTTCAAATAGTAGGTTCCCCGAGGACAGACTTACTCAGCACATTATCTGCTGTGGTTGTTCAGTGCCATTGAGTTGCTTCTGACTCACAGAGACCGAGGTACAACAGACACACTGCCCAGCCCCGTGCCATCCTCACGATGGTTCTTGTGTCTCAGCCCGTTGTTGCAGCCACTCTGTCGATCCATCTCCTTGGGGGCTTTCCACTTTTTCCACTGCCCCTCTAATCTCCTAAGCATGAGATCCTTCTCCAGGGACCAGTCTCTACTGACATGTTCCAAATACATGACACGAAGTCTCGGCATCCTTGCCTCTCAGGAGTATCCCGGCTGTACTTCTTCCCAGGCCGGTGTATTTGTTCTTCCTGCAGTCCATGGTACTTCCCACAGTTTTCTCCAGACCATCATTCAAATGCATCGATGGTTCTTCCATTTGGCTTATTCGATGTCCAACTTTCACAGGCATATGAAGCACCGATGAGCTTTCCTTTTGTGCCCCATTTTCACCTCTACTCGGTGACAATAATAGTCCGACACCAAATCACACCTTTCAAATTGTGATTTCTATAAGTTTTTATGATTCGATTGTTACCTCTACATTGACAAGTGTTTTATCCTTCTCAGTTCGCAAGGGAGCCTCAAAAAATTCCTGGAAATCTCCATTCTCTTTTCATTACATTTCCCCCCCCCCCCCCCCGTGAACTTTTTGGAGTCCCCCTGTACAGTTGACACTGACTGGACATCCTGAGCATTTTGATAATATGCAGAAATCAGATTCTCCAGTTACTCAGAGTTGGCAGAAAGAAGAGGCAGAGAAACAATGGTTCTTTTTGTCCTTACTGTGTTTCAATCCAACTCATTTCCCTTTCAGTGCAACTAATTAGGTGAGTGGAGAGACAAGGTAGAGGCAACAATGGGCTCAAACGTTGTCTGAGCATAGTGCTGGCTTGGGCGAGTGTTTCTGACTATGATGCATAAGGTCCCAATGGGCACCGAACACAACAAATTAGGTTACTGTAGGTGTCAATTCATCAGACAAACAACTAGTGCAATATCACCTTCGGCCTAAACCAAATTTTCTTGAAGTGGGTGATACATCCCTTGGGGAACACTGGAACTGTCCAGAAGGACTGCAAAAGCACAGAACTTAAACATTTTACCCTGGATTATGGGCGAGAGCGCAAAAGTTTTTCATTGCCAGGGGTGGGGTGGGGCACCGAGCATCCCCCCCAAATCGTTATCACGACTTTCACTCTTCTTCATGGGTTGCTGTTGCTTTTCCTGGGCCACTTCCAGCGCTTGGTAGCTCTCGTGTGATTGTGCTTTGTCTCTCCTTCTGTTGCAGTTCTTCCAAGAAACGCTTCAGGATCCGGTTCCACTGTTGAGCGTTTCCATTGAAAGCTCTGCTTGTCTGGCTGCGAAGGTTTGGCACCTGAGGAGGGGACAATTTGCTCGACTTTAAGTTTCAAGCAGGATTGTGTAAGCAGAACCAATGGAGGTGGCTATTGTCTCCACTGGTAGTAGTGGATCTTCTTCAATTAGGGCATGGAGACGGTACATTTTTAATCTTCCCTTGCAAATCGATGTGGATGGTCGGACAGGGATGGCTTCCTTCGCCGGCATAACCGTGTCCCTTCTTCAAGTGCCACATCCATTTGTCAACTGCTCATCCATTCAGGGCATTGTCTTTTTGTGTGTGTGGCATCGATGAGCTCACCTTTCTGCTAGTCAAAAATGCACCCTAAGTTTGGCGTTCCTTTTTGCTTCAAGTTCAGTAGCATTGATGTTTCTCAGACAGGGACTGTGGTAGTTACGTAATCTCATGTCAACTCGAGAGTATTCAGAGTGAAAGGGTGGAGTTTAGCCTGTCAATCAGGTCACAGCCAGCCTCTTCCTCTTTCTCCCTGGAGGCGGGCTCTCTCTCTCTCTCTCTCTGTGTCACCTTCCTGTTGGCAAGCCACATGGCAGAGACCTGCCAGAGCCTTGTGATGCTCCCACCACCATTGGATCCACAAGACACTGCACCCCACCCCACTGGCCTGTGGTCTTCCTGCATTCTCAATCATTGCTTGTGGTGAGTGAGTCTGAAGAGGTATTTGTGACTAGCATTGGATTTATGGACTTGCTTTGGACTGGGCTGGGATGTTTTCTTAACATCCAATTACTCCTTGATCTAAATCTCTTTCTTATGCATGTATGAGTGTCTCTGGGTTTATCTCTTTGGTCAACCTTGCCTGACACAGGGGCTCATTTCAAACCAATGCCTTGTCCTTCTCAGTGCCTGTGGATCAGTGATTGACTTGACTTGACTTTCTAGTCCTAGTCTTTGTAACTCCCACCAAACTACTAGGCGAGACCATGCAGATTGGGTGTATTTCATTGTTTCCTAATGCCTCTGGGTAAGGGAAGATGCTGATAGAATCACATTCTGACAAGGTTAGCTCTGATGGCAAAAACCCGAAACATGAGAATTGGTCCATTGTGCTGTTCTGCTGGGCATAAAGAGACCCTCTCAGAAGCAGGAAGGTGGGGGTGGGGGACTACTATTAAAGAGAAGAGTCACGAGTGGAGCCCTGAGATTCCTGAACACGGAATCTCCTTCCTCCAGGGACGCTGGAGAGGAGTGGAGAGGGGAAGCAGCAGCGGAGCCAAGAGCCAGAGCACTAGCCTCCTGTCACCTGAAATGAGCAAGACTGAGTGCCTTTAGGCAGGAGACTTTTGCCTGTGGAGTGACTTGCCTCCGCGCACCTAAATGGGGAAGCTAGAGCTGAAGGCCTCCAGGCTAAGGTTTATGGGGAAGTGGTGTGTCTTTGGGGGATTCATTGGCAGTCTTTAAAATGCTCTGCACACTTGCCCAGTCATCTAAGATGCAACTATTGTTCTCATCCTGTCCAGAGGGAAGAAGAGTTATGAAAATCAAAAAGGCACGTGGGAATAGTGGGTGCAATGGACCGCATAAGCACCAGTCGCCATAACCCTGAGACCAGGAGAACTCCATGGTGCCCGGCTGCCACGGCCAACTGCTCTGAAATGAGTCCCGTTAGAAGGTCCTGGATAGAGTGGGAGTGAAATGGGGACACACCTCACAATCATAAAAGAGAGAGATTGGTGGGCCCCTCCTCCAAACCATGGCCCTTAATCATCCTTCAGGTCTGAAATGGAACTCACCCCATGTGTTAGTCTGGGTAGACCAGAAAAACAAATCCATAGACACACATTTGTGTATAAGGAAGAGGTTTCTGTACAAGATTAATTTGTACATTAAGAAAACATCCAAACCCAATCCAGTCCAAGGCCATTAGTCTGATATTAGCCCACATGTCTGATACCAATCTATAAAGTCCTCTTCAGACTCACGAAACACATGCAATGAAGCCAAATGCAGGACGCTCACAAGCCAGTGGGTAGAAAGTCTTTGGGTGCAGTGGCACTGTAAGCATCTCAGTTCTGACCGGGGTTTCTCTGTGGCTTCTCCAGTTTCCGAGATCTGGTTGTGTCCATGTGGCTTGTTTTCTGCAATGTCTCCCAGGGAGTAGTAGAGAGAGAGTGGTGTCTTCTGCCTCCAAGGAGGAAGTCCCAAATTTCCCAGGAGAAGGCCATGCCCACACAGAAATCTCATTGGCTATCTCCAGATTGACAGCCTAGACTCCACCCCTACACTCTCAATCCTTAAATTCATACCAGATCAGGTGACTAAAATACCCCATGTTAGAATAATTAACCATTTAAGATCAAAATGGCAGTATTTACCTAAGGAGAAAGTTCACAGGGCTGGGGGCAAAAAGAAGGGATGGAAACAGAAAACAGGGAGGGAGCAGGGTAAGTGATGGTTCCTGAAGGCCTTGCAATGAATGAGTTGAAACAAAAGGTGTATGAATTCTTGAATGTCAAACTGGTGATCTACTCTATAAACCTTTACTTAATTCACTATATATGTATACACACACACACACAATTGAAAAAAACTGCTGGGCAGAGCTTTCACAGTACACCTTGTTCCTGCTAAGCGAGCATCAAACAACTCACTCTGACTTAGTGAACCCAGTGGCACAGCCTGGGAAGGTTCTCTGGTCACAGTGAGTTTTTTTCATAAAAAGCAGTTTTCCTCAAACCTTGTTTTTGTGGTGGCCGATTTAAGAGAACAGTGTGGCTGTGAAATTTTGTTTCTTGCTCAGGACACATGCCCCAGAAACTGTTGTGATGTTGAACACAGCTTACAAGGACGGCACTATGGGAAAAACTCAAGTGTACGAGTGGTTTTCTTGTTTCCAAATAAGTGAAACGTCAATTGATGACAAACCTCATTCTGGACGTCCATCATCTTCCTGAAGGGACAACAATGCTGACAACATCCATGCACTTGTGCTCAAAGATGGACAACGATGGACACTGAGGAGATGGGGAAGTTACCTGGACTATCTTGGGGCTCGGTTCGGTGAATTTTAACAGATTTGGGAATGAGAAGGGTCGCTGTGAAATGTGTGCCTCGGATTCTGACTGACCAGGAAATAGAGCGTTGACCCAGACTTTTTTTCCAATGTCATTCCTGGTGACGAGACATGGATTCTTACAACCCCGAAACCAAACATCAGTCAAGCCAGTGGAAGATGCCAGCGTCACCTTGCTCCCCCAAAGCTCATCTAGTGAAATCACAGTTCAAGATGATGTTCATTTGTTTTTCTGATGTGAAGGGGATAGTGCATTTGGAGTTCGTTCCACCAGGTCGGACTGTTAATCAATCTTTCTATTTAGAGGTTCTGAAAAGATTTTGTAACAGGGTGTGACAAAAAAGGCCTGATTTGTGGCAGGCGGGGCACTGGTTTTGCCACCATGACAATGCACCTGCTCACACAGCCATCTCAGTGCGTCTGTTTTTGGCAAAAACAAAAGAAAAAACACCCTTCAAAACTAGCGTGTCTCTCTTGCCCCACACACCTGACTCATGTGACCTTCTCATTGAGACTTCTTTTTGTTTCCACGAATGAAGAGGGACATGAAAGAACAGTGATCTGACGACCTAGAAGAGGCGAAGAAACAACGAGGGAGCTGCCGTGAACCATCCAGACAGATGAGTTTGAAGAAATGTTTCCAAGAATGGAACCGCAGATTTGACAAGTGCAGTAAGTGTAGAGGAGAGTGTTTTGAGGGTGACAAGGTTGTTTTGTTAAAAAATTTTTTAAATACCTAGCTTTGAACATTGCAGTTTGGGGGAGTACCCCCTCAGGTAGATATTACTGCCCATGTTTGTGCCCAGGTTCTCAGCGGCATACACAGTGGACCTATGCTCCAGGAGCGGGAACACACACACACACACACACACACACACACACACACACACACACACACCTCTCCCGGTCTGATCCCTCTTGAGGGAAATGGTGGCTTTGTCCGAAGCAATAAACACTGAGGCTCAGCTGGGCTTAGGTGGCAGCTGCTTAGGGGAGGGTTGGGAAGGGCCAGCCGTCTGGCACTTGGCGGCCTCAAACGTTCCTTGTTCCACGGAAAGTTCAATTCATGTTCAGTTCCTCCCTCTGGAAATTGTGTGTGGCAGGGGATGACCTGGTAGGATGAGTCTTTGGCTCTCCCTACTACCTTGCTCCCTGGAGACCCAAAAGTGGACCTGCAGTGGGTCGAACGATGACCCCTCCAAAGAAGACCTGTCTACTCCCCAGAACCCGGGACTGGGGTGCGACTCGCAGACGTAATGCAGGGACGGCGCTCTAGTCGAGACCATCCTGGGGTAGAAAGAGACAGACACAAACAAGAACCCTGCTGCTTGCTGTGGAGTTGATTCCAACTCACGGGGACTTATTCTACTCACGTCAGAATGGAAGTGGGCTCCGTGAGGCATTCGAAGGCTGTTCTTTTTTTTTTTTAACAAGCATTTTATTAGGGGCGCTTTCATAGATGATTACAATCCACAGTTCCACTAGATCAAGTACAGTTGTGCATTTGCTGCCACCATCATTTTCAAAACCTTTTCTTCTTGAACTCCTTGATATCGGCTCCCCTTTATCCATTCCCGCCTCTCCCCTGCCACTCCCCTGAACCCTTAATATATTATTTTGTTGTTGTTGTTGCTGCTATAACTTACACCATCCCATGTATCCATTCACCTAAAATTCGGATGTTTCTTCCCCTTGAGTAGGATTATAATACGCCCATCATTCCTATCAGTTCTCCCTCCCCACCCCCTTCCCATACCTCGGAGAATCATTGCTCCCATGAATGCTTCTGACAGGTTTCTCTATCTTGGATTTCCTGTATAGAAAGACCTTAATTGTACCAATGTACATATGCAGGTTTAGCAAGATTAGAGATGGAAAGCTAAGACCACACTACTGGGCGGAGAAAATGTTAAAGAGCTCGAGGATAGTTAGGTGTTTTATCGGTGCTCTACTGCACCTGAATAGATCATCCCTTCCATGTGGTCCTTCTGTGAGGGGCTGTCCAATTATCTTGCAGGTGGGCTTTGGGTCTCCAAGACAGATGATGGTGTAGGTGGGATTGCTTTGCATTTCCTTGGGCCGACCGAACTTTTTCCGGGACGTCATCAGAAACGAGGCGGTTCCCTCCCAGAGCTCGCAGAAAGCGGCAGCCCTGTCGACAGCATCTTGATGGAAAACCTCTGGAAATATGAGAGAAGTAATTTCTGATGCCTTAAAACACCACCATCCCTCCCCCCTCCTCCCCCCCACATACACACTATCCACCCCGCAGCTCATGGTAATTTGTATGGCGGCCCCAGGAAACAACACAACACTTGGGGTTGTTCATCTGATAGGCTTGCTTGAGCTGGAAAGGATGGAAATATTTAGTCCATCTGCCCCACCCACGCCACTCCCCCCAAGCTGGTGCTGTTCCCTGCTCCACACTCTTCCTGCTCCTTCGGACTTGCCCCAACCCGTGTGGGCTTCAGCCTGAGGTGGGGTTTGCTTTGGAGGTCTATTCTTCCGATAGGCCTACCACAGTAGGGCGGCAGCAGGCCGGGGCAGGATCAGCGTAGGTGAGGAATTGGGACACTCCAGGGTGTGGTCTCCTGGCCAAAGACCGGGGTGTCAGGAGAAGCCCGTGTGGCCAGCCCTGGGTCTGAGGCAATGGTTGGGGCTGCTCACAGAGACTTGTTTTGGATGGAGAAGAACTGCTCGGTTGTTTGTTTTCCAGTGTGGTGCCCCACCCAAGAATGTTCCAGTCCTGTCTTTAAAGGCTTAGCCCCTTCGAAAGGAACGGGCTTCCCTGAGTCAGTGGTTCTGTCTTCTTCTGTCTACAAATTGTCTCCACACTATGTTTTCCCCTCAGGGGCGGACGAAGCCCAGGCAGCTCTGACCCGACCCCGGGTACCCTCAGCCTTCGCTGCAGTAACGTTCCCGTCAGCACTGGGGCCACCTGACTGCCCCCGTCAGCTCCAGGCACCGTGGGAGGCTTTAAGGGATATTGTTGATGGACTGGCCTTATCTCGAGTGGCTTGGCTGCCTACCAGCCTAGGGAAGCCGCCTTCTGGAGGCCCACCCCAGAAGTCAAGACAAGCATCTGGTCTTGGTAGGGTGCGTCCCAAGGACTCCGCTAAGTGGCTTTGAAGCATGTTCATGGGGAGTGTGTTGCATGTGTGTCATGCATCCACCCGGAACCTGAAGGACACAGCTTAAAGAGCTGGGTAGAGCCGTCACTAATTAGACGTGCTTTAGGTCTATTGTCTAACAGCTCCCAAGGCACACAACACTGCAAGTGGGTTTGGTTTATTTTTCTCTGGGTTCACCTAACCTTTTCCCACAAGGGGTCACGGGCCACATTTGCGCAATCTCCCTAATAACCCCACAACAGTCTCAGGAAAGATGGGTGGGTCGCAGAGCTCCAAAGTACCATTTCTGTCTACTTTTCCAAGTCCTTGTGGAGCAATGTATTTTGAAGGAGCCCTGAACGCGTATTGGGTTACGCCTTGGGCTGCATAGCCAGGAGTTCAAAACCACCAGCTGCTCCATGGGAGAAAGAGGAGGCTTTCTACTCCAATGAAGATTTAAGGTCTCAGAATCCCACAGGGGACGTTTGCCCTGTCCTTAGGGGAGGCAGATATACGATAGCACGGAGAGAGAACACATCCTTTGAATTGAGGTGATCCCAAGAAAACATGGATAACTTGACAGAAATGCAATTTGCTCCTGTGTGGAAATGGCGTGATCAGATCCATGACAAGAAAAGGGTTGGCCAGTAAGCTCCACCCGTCCCACCCGCAGGCTCCCCGTGGAGAGGCCTGGGTATGGTAGTGAAGGTCGAAGGAGCTGAGGGTCCAGAGGAGTGTCGAGCCCCGAGGAGCCTGGACAGTACAAGCCATTTTCGATTAGCTGCCTACCTGGTGGTACTGCTAGGGGTTGTCGGGTCAGTTCTGATGTGTAGCAACTCTCTATTCAACAGAACAAAATGCAACTGGGTTCTGCTCCATCCTCACAATTGTTGCTCTGTGAGAGCCCGTTGTTGCAGGCCCTGTGTAGACCCATCTCTTTGAGAGTCTTCTTTTTTGCTGACTCTGTCTTCTTCTTCCTCCTCTTGCTAACCACACAGTCCAAAAACTTCAACTCAGTACCATTGCGATCCTCTTCGACAGAGTAGATTGACCCCTTGGGTGTCTGAAGCTGTACAGATCTTGGCTGGAGCAGAAAGGCTCCTCTTTGGCTAACCTTGCTGTTAGCAGCTTCATGCCAAAGCCTCCACCCCACCAGGGCTCCTTTCCCTGGCTAGCCTAGAGTTGCCAACTTGAATGTACCCGGCAGCTCTTGGCAAAAAGGCGTGGTGATCTGCCTTGGTAAAGATGACAGTCAAGGGAGCCCCGTGGAGTGGTTGCATTTGCTAACACCCAGGGGTGCCACCTGTCAAAATTGGTTAGATTGGATCAGGCTTGGATTTTGTGGTTTGGTAAAGTCCTTGGGCAAATAATACTTAATACCAATAAGAAAAGCACCGCAGTAGGTGATTGCTGTCATTGTGAGCGGTTGTTAGGTGCCGTGAGTGGCCTCTGACCCGTAGCAACCTTAGGAATAACCAGAGGAGACACTGTGCCAGCCTCACAATTGTCCTTTCGGTCAAGCCCGTTGTTGCAGCCACTGGGCCAACCTATCTCATCGAGGGCCGCCTTCTTTTCCACCAGGCATGCTGTCCTTCTCCAGCGACTGGTCTCTCCTGACAACACGCCAAAGTATGTAAGGTGAAGGCTCACCATTCTTGCCCCTATACATTCTGGCTATATTCTTCCAAGACAGATTTGTTCGTTCGTTTAGCGACCCATGGTACGTTCAATCTTCTTCACCAGCACCACAGTACAAATTTAGTGATTCTTCCTTGCTCTTTCCTTCTTCAATGTCCAACTTCCACATGCACAGGAGGCAATTGAAAAACACCATGGCTTGGGTCGGGTGCACCTTGTCCTCAAAGTAATTCACTTGCTTTTCAACTTGCGCAGCAGATTCACTCAGTGCAGTGCTAGATCTCTCGACTGCTGCTCCCATGAATACCGATAGTGGATCCAAGCAAGATGAAATCCTGACACTTTCAATCTTTTCAATCAGTTACATACTACTGGCATATTATGCTTCTTACATGGATGATCTCACTCACTCACTCACTCACATATTTGACAATAACTCCGTAAGGAACCACATGCTAGGTCCTGAGGATACTGTAGAGGATGAAGCAGGAAACGCAGGGAGGACGTAGGATGAGTGATGGCATATTGAGGGGTGACAGTGGATGAGTTGAAACAGTTGTGGAACACAAGACTGTCGATGCCTGTAAACCTTCATCTGATTCACAATCAAGTCCTCGGGGATGATATGCTGGGCTGTGAAGCACAAAACCAGCAGTTTGAGGCATTAGATCAACACTACAGCCCTGCTGACATAGTGGTTACGAGTAAGGCTGTCATCTAAAAGTTCGGTAGTTCCAAACCACCAGCCGCTCTGTGGAAGAAAGATGGGGCTTTCTACTCCCACAAAGAGTCACAGTCTCAGAAACCCAGAGAGGCAGTTCGATCCCATCCTATAGGGTTGCTATGAGGCAGCATCGACTCAATGGCTGTGAGTTTGATTTTTTTTCCCCCTGATAACTGGTGGATTATAAGTTGGGCTGCTAATCAAGAGGCCAGCAGTTCGAGCCCACCAGCTGCTCCTTGGGAGAAATATGAAGCATTCTGCTCCTGTAAAGATGTCCAGTCTCTGAAACGCAAGTAGAGTGGCTGTGTATCCGAATCGACTCCATGGAAGTTTGGTTTTGTTTTCAGTTCACAATAGAACTTTAAGAAGTTTCATACAGGAAAACAGAGGAGGAGGAAGGGAACCCCAACAGGGAATGAAACAGTTCCTGCTCTCGTGGGGGGCCCGGTCTCTCAAAGGAGGCAGAGGCGAAGCGATCGCAGGGAGAAGGTGAACTTGCGGCATGCCGAGAAGTAAAACAAAGCTGAGCATGTGCACAGAGAGGGACAGAGGGCGGCTGCTCTGGTGAGTGGGGATCTGCCTAATTTCCAGGCAGAGGGAACATAGGAGACCCTATGTTTCGCTTGCTGGAGAGGAGCAAGGTGGGTCAGGCGGATCAGACCCGAGGGGGAACCAGGGACCCGAATGGAGTGGGAAGTCGTTGGAGGCTGAGGGACAGATGGGAGATGTTCTGACACAGGCTTTCAATGCTGAGTGGAAACGGGCTGAGGCAGGAGCGAGGGTGGAAGGGTTAGACCCGGGATGAGGTTATTGCGACAGCTGAGAGCGGGGGATGTTCTACTGCATTGGGCAAATCTGCTGCATAAGAGCTCTTTAAGGTGTTGAAAGCAGGCATGCCACTATCATAACCAGGATACTGTCATTGGAACCAATCCCTTCCATTAAGGTTACACACGCCCTGTTTGCACAGTGCCACCCAATCATTTGGTAGGAGTTACAGAGACATAAACAGAAGAGCCATATTAATGCACATAGGGGGGTGCACAGAAGAGAAGCTCTATCCAGGGGCCAGTTTAGCACCGACAAAACACACAACCCTACTCTAGATCTTTAATCCTTCCTCCTCCCTACCCCTATTATTATGATCTCAGTCCTATCTTGCAAATCCTGATAGACCAGTGTACAGATGAAAGCTTTCAATATACAGAATTCAGGATAGACAAACCCCTCAGACACAGTAATGGGAGAAATGATTCCAGGAGGGTAGGGGAAGGGAAGGTGGGCTGGGGTAAAAGGGGGAATGGATACAATGATGGTGGAATAACCCCCTTCAAAGGGAACGGATGCCAGGATAGTAGGTGTAGGCATAGAATGGCCCCAATAAAATGATTTATTTAAAGAAAGAAAGAAATTTCATTCCACCACAACATGCCAACATTTACCCACAGGCAAACCAGAGGGAGCTCAAGAGATTAGATGAAATCCAGAGAGCAGGCTACTCTTGAAGGTAAACTGAGAGATGACCAACCACACAAGCACATGGAGTTATCAGGTGAAGACCCAGATTTGACCATGAGGCTTAGCCACCTGGATTCTTGTCTCAAAGCCTTATGAAATGGGCATTAACACGAATCCAATTGGTGGCCTCACGGTTAGCAGCCTTACATGTAACCACGATACCATGTGGACTAGTTGGACATTGAATAAGGAAGACCAAAAAGAACCAATGCATTTGACTTGAGGTACTGGTGAATAATGCTGATAGGGAAATGGATCTATGTGCATATATTTATATATTAAGTATCAAGGTAGCAGACGGACTTTGGGCCTCCACTCAAGTACTCCCTCAACACAAAAATACTTTGTTCTAGTAACCTGGCATTCCGTGATGCTCACCTTCCTGACACTATTGCTGGAGACAAAAATGGGTGCATAGCAAATGTGAAGAAAGCTGATGGTGCCTGGCTATCCAAAGATATAGCATCTGGGGGCTTAAAGGCTTGAAGGTAAACAAGCAGCCATCTAGCTGAGAAGCAACAAAGACCACATGGAGGAAGCACACCAGCCTGTACGTTCATGAGGTGTCAATGAGATCAGGTATCACTATCAGGCATCGAAGACCCAGAACAAAAAAAATCATGTCAATGTGAATGACGGGGAGTGTGGAGTGGAGATCCAAAGCCCTTCTGTAGGCAATTGGACATCCCTTACAGAAAGGTCACAAGGAAATGATGAGCCAGTCAGGGTACAGCGAAGCACCAATGAAACACACAACTTTCCTCTAGTTCTTTAATGCTCCTGCCCCCCCATTATCATGACCCCAATTCTGCCTTTCAAATCTGGCTAGACCAGAGCATGTACCCAGGTACAGGTAAGAGCTGGAAACACAGGGAATCCAGGACAGAGAAACCCCTCAGGACCAATAATAAAGTAGCGATACCAGGAGGATAAGGGGAAGGTGGGGGGAGGGGGGAGGAGAAAAGGGGAACTGATCAGAATGATCTACGTATAATCCCTTCCAGAGAGAAAGAAAATAGAAAAGTGGGTGAAGGGAGAGATCGGTTAGTGTAAGAATTGAAAAAATAATAACAATTTATAAATTATCAAGGGTTGCTGAGGGAAAGAGGGTGAGGGAAGGAGGGGAAAAACAGAGACCCCCATACCAAGGGTTCCAGTAGAAAGAAAATGTTTTAAAAATGATGATGACAAGAAATGTACCAATGTGCTTGACACAATGGATGGATGGATTTTGATAAGAGCTGCAAGAGCCCCAGTAAAATGATTAATAAATAAACATCTTAAACAATAAAAAGACAACCCAAAACAGAAAGTCCCACAGACTGCCAATTAGACAAACAAATCTGTCTTGGAAGAAGTACAGCCAGAACGGTCCTTAGAAGCAAGGATGGAGAAACGTCAGTGGTCCCCGGAGAAGGGGAGGAGCCGTGACAAAGGGGAAGGGACTCGAGGAGATGGACTGATGCGGTGGCTGCAGCAATGAGCTCAAACACAGAGCGATTGTGAGGACGGGGCAGGGCTGGGCATTGCTTTGTTCTGTTGCACATGGAGTTGCTACCTGAGACTCGATGGCACCCACCAAACACCCCCTGTCCCCCTAGGTAAGCAGCTACTGTGTTCCCAGAAAGAAGCTGATCTCAGCTCCACCTGGAGGACTGCACATTGTGCCAGCACTTTCTGAGAGAGGAAGGATGAAGAATGAAGGGCTTCTAAGAGGCCGACCTTGCCCCTTCTCATCCGTTGAGTCTCAGGATTGCTTTAGAACTTCCTCAGGAGCCCGAGGTGGGCTAACAAATCCTCAAAATAAAAATGGTTCCTCCCAAGGAGGGAGGTGGGTGGTTTGCCCGCTCCTGCACTGTTGGGTCTGAGCCCCTGGTAGCAGCCACTGTGTCCATCCTCTTCCTCTACTTTCCCAATCATGACGTCCTTCTTCAGGGGCTGCTCTTCCTGATAACATGTCCACCGCACGTAAGACCAGCTCCATCCATCCTCCCTCCGAAGGAGCATCCTGGCTGTACTTCTTTGATGACAGATTTGCATGCTCTACTGGCCGTTCGTGGTGCTTTCAGTAATGTGTAGCAGCCCCAGAATCAATTGCAGCCTTCCTGGTCCGAATTCAAGGTGCCACTCCAGGGGAAGGCTTGCTCTCTTGGTTGGCTCTGGAGGAAGCCTCTGGTATCGCCGAGCTTCTGGCCCCTCGGCAATCTTCATGCCACGTGTGTCTTTCCTTGTCTCTCCTTATCTCTTCTATACCTTAAAAGCGGTGGGCAATTGTTCCTATGCTTGAGCCCATTGTTGCAGGCCTGGTGTCCTGGATTAGGGAGGCCATAAATCCAAGGTCTGGGGTCATTGTCAGAAGAGTAGACAGAGAAGAAAGTGGTCCTGTGAAGACAGAGAAGGTAATGTAGGAATGCCAAGATTACTGGAAGCCACAGGAAGCTGGAAGAGGCAGGGGAGTCTCCCCTTCCAGGTCCTCCAGTGTGTGTGCGCGTGTGTGGGTGGGTGGGTGGGTGGGTGGGGTGGGGGTCACAACCCCCCAGACTAGCTGGTCACAGACCCAGCTTCCAGAGCCATGAAAAAGTCCATGTCTGTGATTTCAAGTCAACCTGTTATGGTCAAGATGCGTTCTGTGACAACAGCATATTCTAGAAGCTGTAACACCTGTGTGTGAAGGGACCCCAGTGGGCGCTATATTGGTTCCACATTGGGCTGCTCACTGCAAGGTCAACAGTTTGAAACCTGTAGCTGCTCTGCCAGAGAAAGATGAGGCTGTCTACTCCTGTACGGAGAGACACTCTCAGAAACCCACAGGGGCAGTTCTACCCGGTCCTGTAGGGTCGCCATGGGTTGGCATGGACGGGATGGCAGTGACTTTTTAACACAGGTGCCCAAGTAGTGTACAGGAAGGTGTTTCTGGGTGTTGCCACTGGAGAAGGCCCTGGGCTGCTAGCCCACCGGCTGAAGGTTTGAGCTTACCCTGCTCGGAAGAAAGGCCTGACAGTCTCTTTCCGAGAAAAACAAAACAAAACAACCAAACCAAAACCAGACCCTGAATACCCCGAGAGGCACGCTCTCCTCTGACACACGGGAGGTCACACGGTCACACGGTGACCTCCAGTCTGAGTCCTCGGACTCGAGATAAACTGGCCAGATGAAGCAGGCTGAGGAAGGCCAGGGGCTAGGGCAGGGCTGGACAGAGGCAGTGAGGCTAGAGCGAACCAGGGGCATAGCGGAAAAGCTCAGAGGGTATAAAGGCCAAGAAAATCAGATCGGATCCATTCATTTACCTCGAAACAACTGAAGCAAAACGCAGAAAGGAACTCCCCACGGCGGCATCAGGAATGAGGCAGCTTCCGCACAGAGGCGCGGCTGAGCTGGTGGGGTTTCCCCCCTCCTTTTTATTTTTTAACAAGTCCTGTCTGTTTAAGAAAGGGGGCTCGTTGTCAGGCGATGACGGTGACCGACAAAATGCACACCCTGCGCTCCTCAGCGTTTCACAAGGCTCCGCCCATGCTACCGAATGGACCTGGTGGCCCTGACTGAAACCGATACCTTTGTTCTGAGCGGGCCGATCACAAAATCAGGTGCAGGGTTATGCAGGTGGCCTGACCCCAGAGAGGCCTTGGAGTGCACACGACCTCATCTTTATTGTCCCCGCTGTGAGACATGAGTCACTGCACCCAATAAACCCTTGCCACACTTTCGAGGGCACTGGAACGGGTCCTGACGGTAGCAGAACGAGGCTTTATTGCTAAGTAGCCGAAAAGTGAAAAAGCCACCGGTCTGAGTACGGAGCATTAGCGCAGTCTCAGAAAGGCTGAGGTGACTTGAACAAGTGAAACTATCGAGCCATGTCAGGGACTTAGGAGGTCTCTTGTCGCGTTGCTTTTTCTGAATCAGATAATGTTGAAGTCAGCAATGGGCAAGTCCCAAACCTGGTGTCGCTGTTCTTATCATTTATTCATCTGCATTAACAGAGGATGATTCTTATGAAAAAACACCTTTTATTGTGAATCTGGTTGGGGTTTCTATAACAAGTCATCATTTTGGCATCCAACAACTAGAACATCTTATCCACGTCCTCCAGCCCCATCCATGATCCATGGCTTTGCCTATTCCCTCATGGCCCCCCACTATCTTGTCTTCCTATTCACCCCAATTGCCACCTATCTACCCTCTAGCCCGTTCCTTCCCCTCCCCACTTATCTTTTTAGCCTGATAACGTCCAAAGTCTGTTTCTTTTTTCTCCATTTGAATCAGTGATCTCACAGGATATTTGTCCTTTTGTGACGGACTTCAGTCCGCATAATGTCCTCTGACGCCATCCACTCCATGATGTGTTTCCTCATCAGCATTTCATAGTCCCCCGTGTCTCGGTACCAAGGTGCAGGTACCCATCCTCCCACGGATGGGCATTTAAAACCTGATGCCATTCCCAACTGCATAGCTAGTTAAGAGCAACTATGAGATAAGGACTCAAACCTACTCGTGATCGTGGAGATGAGATGGTGTAGGCATGGGCACCGTTGCCCTCTGTTACACTTTAGGCCATGAGTTGGAGACACCTTGGAGGCAACTAACAACCCCAACGAGAATTTTCAGTTGGTCAAATGGAGACTCGACAATCAATGCTCATGGAGGCAGCAGTCAAGAGACGCCATTAGGTAAAGCTGCTGCACAGACTTCTGTGAGTGTTGAAAAGCAAGGATGTTACTTATGGGACTAAGGTGCACCTGGTTCACGCCATGGTCTCTTCCACGGCCTCGTCTGCACTTGAGTGTTGGACACAGATGAAGGAAAGGCCGAGGAAGAATGGCTGCATGTAAATTGTGGCGCTGGAGAAGAATGCAGAAACCACTGTGGAAGGACTGTCCCATCAGGGTGAAATTAGGCGGAATCAACTCAATGGCAGTGGGCCTCTTTGCCACATCTCTTCTCTCATAGAGCCCCTGGTGGGTTTGAGCCCCCAATCTTTTGACCTTTCAGATCAGCAGCGGAGAGTTTAAGCACAACCAGGACTTTCAGAGTCGGACAGCCTAATTCTACCACCGAACTAACCAAGGGCGTGCTCTGGATCTTCATTCCACTGTCCTGAGTGTGACTTGTCACCAAGCAAAGGGGCCAGCCAAGCACTTCACACTAAGTGCGTCCACCTGTGCTGTTGGCAGGAATGGTTCACCCACAAGAGGCTCAGCAGGTACAGGAGCTGTCCGCAAACAGTTGTGGGTTGAATTGGAGGGGACAGGCGGGGTATTCGCCGCTGTTATCAGAGGGCTCTGGACGGAAAGGAAAGACTAGCAGGCAGAGGTTTAGTTGTGTTTGAGTGAACATGCACAAGGATTCCGGTAGGTGGGTCAACAAATTATGGAGCATCTTTCTAAGGGTGGGAACTGTGCTCATGTGGAGCCCATCCACAGACCAAGAGGCAGCACTAGGTAGGGCAGAATGAGGGGGTTTCTTAGGGGTTCTACTCACTGCCCTGGAGTCAGTGCGGAGTCAGAGTGACCCCCTGTGGGTTTCTGAGATGGTGACTGTTGATGGGAGTGGAAAGCCTGCTCCTTCTCCCGAGGAGCTGGTGGTGATGTCCAACTGCTGGCCATGTGGATTGCAGCCTCCAGGGAGTCGATAGGCTACCACAAATCAGAAGCAGTAAGCATGCAGTCATTGGCCCACCTCCCCTCAGCCAGCAGCCAAGTCTCTCTCTGGTCTTTAGCTTCTCAGCCACGTCAGCCTCCGTCTCCTTGGCCCAGGAATCCCACATGTTGATCCACAGTCCTGTCCATTATCATAGTAGAGAACTCCCCCCAACATGGGATTATAGCCACAGGCCAACAGTCCAGAATTGTAACGAATCGTCTGTGGAGTTACGGCTAGAAAGGCCGTATTAATTGACTACATCTCAGATGGCCTCTCTTATACCAACAAAATAACAGGAAACTAATGTATAGACCAACCAAAAACAGCCAACCAATATCGACTCATAGCGCCCCTATAGGACAGGGTAGAACTTGCCCTGTGTAAGCTTCCAAGACTGTAACTCTTCACAGAAATAGAAAGCCCTTCTTTCTCCCTTGGAGAGGCTGGTGGTTTTGAATTGCTGGCCTTCAGATCACAACCCAATGCAGAACCACTGTGCCACAAGGGTTCCTTAATGCACCGACCACAGTATGCATTCAATTTAAAAACAAAGTCAAAGATAAGTTGTCATAGTGGGAAAAAACCGCTGCTTTCACTATAAGGACCCAGGCAGGTGGATTGCAAAAGTCTGGAGGAAAAGGTAGCATGTGAACAATAGGCCAGGGACTATCAGAACCAGTAGACTTTAAGATAAGATTTTACTAGAGGACACACCTCACTGCCATTGAGTCGATGCCCAGTCATCGTAGAACCACCCCCTACCCCCGCCACCCCGTGACTTCTGAGACTGTATCCCTTTATGGGAATAGAAAGCCCTGTCTTTCTTCTGAGGAGCAGCTGGTGGTTTCGAGCTGCTGACCTTGTGGATTGCAGCCCAACAGGTAAACACTACACCACCTGGGCTCTTTTACTAGGAAGGAAGGATGATTTCCGCGCCCCCCCCCCCTTGCTGGGCTTTATTTATTTTATTTTAAAAAATCATTTTACTGGGGGCTCGTACAGCAATTATCACACTCCATCCATCCATCCATCCATCCATCCATCCATCCATCCATCCATCCATCCATCCATCCATCCATCCATTGTGTCAAGCACATTTGCACATATGTCGCCATCATCATTTTCAAAACATTCTCTTTCTACTTGAGCCCTGGGTATCAGCTCATTTCCCCCCTTCCCCTCCCTCCCTCATGAATCCTTGATAATTTACAGATCATTATTTTTCTTTCATGGGGAAGGATGATTCTTACTAATGAAACCCGCTCTTTGGCAAGAGCACAGAACAACTCCACACGGCATCCAGCTAGCAACCTAGCCCTAAACTCTGAAGAACGAACGAGCAGAGCTAAATAAAAGGCACAGCAAACAGGCTGCAGTCATTGGTATGAACTACACACCTTTCCCAGTAGCTAGTAGACTAAGAAGAAAAAGAAGACTTTTCAGTGCACGTCAGGAAATACCGGAGCAACAGAAAGCACCTGCTTGACTCTGTGCCATTACTTGCTGCCATGGACTGAGTTCCGCTGGCGGAGAAGCCATGTGGGTGGAGTACAACAGCTGGGGGGTGGGGGGGAGTCTTCAAGGCTGGGATAATTCAGTGGTAGATTGCCACCCCTTTCTTCCGAGGTGCCTCTGTGGGAGTTGAAACTCCTACTCGTTCAACTAGTAGGCTAGTGCCTCACCACCTGCACCACTCCGGGACTGACAGAGCAACAACACGGTCACAAAGTCACGCCAGCCCACTGCTGGGCAGATGGCCGTCATGGTGCACGCTGTCTCCTGTTTGGTCTTTTTTATAGCCCGGAAGGTTCTTCCCTGTACTAGTTGCACAGATTTTATATAAAGATAGAGCAGGAGGGGCTGGACTTTCTCAGTTTATTCCCCTCCCCACCCCCCAAGTGCTTTTGTGGTGCAACCTTTGTGCCAGAAGAAGAAGAAGGGGACCGGCCCATTAAGAGGTGAGGCGCTCAAGAAATCTATCCATAATCCTGTGACCAGAATGATAAACACAAAGCTCTTGGGGTGGGATGGGGAGTGGTGGTTAACAGGCCAAAGCAATGTGTTTCTATTTAAAGGAAGAAGTCAGAGTCCAGAGCCAGGGAAGCCGGGCAGTCTTTCTTCTCTCTCCACCAGGGGTGGGGGTGGGGTTGTAAAAAAAAGAAGAAAAGCGACCAGCAGAGGCTGGGGAAGGCGGTACTGTCCTGAGTTTAAGAGTGTGGCCTTTGGAGTCCCTGTGTCTGGGTTGGACTTCTAGCTCCACCTCCTGCTCCCTAGGTGATCTTGAGGTCAACTGGCCTCTCTCCCATATCCCTACCCTCCCCCTACCCCCAGCTGTTAACTGGGAACACATTTCTCTGTCTAGGGGACCCAGATACCCATCAGCTTTTCTACAAGGGAGATAAGATGGTCCTGTTCCTGGAACACCATTCAGGCGTTCCCTACTTTGGAGAAGAGGTGTTTTCAGGGACACTGCTCTAGATATGAGGGCCCTGGTCGTGCAGTGGGTTAAGCACTTGGCCACTTACTGAAGGGTGAACAATATGGCGCATCTACTTCCACAAATAGTACAGCCTTGGACACCTACAGGGCACTTCTCCTCGGTGCTCCAAGGTCCCCAAGAGTCCCCATGGACTGGGTGGCAGTGGTTGGGCTGTTGTTGTCGAGATTGCAAGTTGAAGGTGTAAGGTAAGAACACAGGGTGTCAACTACTCCTCACTGCCATCAACTCAATGCCTACAAGATGGGGCAGAACTGTTCCTGTGGGTTTCTGAGACTGTGCCTCTTTTCAAAGTAGAAAGCCTCTTTTCACCAAGGAGCAGCGGGTGATTTTGAACTGCTGACCTTGTGGTTAGCAGCCCAGTGCGTC
The DNA here is from genome assembly GCF_050624435.1 of Tenrec ecaudatus. NCBI lineage: Eukaryota > Metazoa > Chordata > Mammalia > Afrosoricida > Tenrecidae > Tenrec > Tenrec ecaudatus. Next base: position 13,376,227 of record NC_134531.1, read on the forward strand.
ACCCACTGTACCTGAGGCTCCTTGGCTAGAGGGTAGAGGGTAGACAGGTGTTAACTTGGGTGAAGGGCGAGACAATATCCAACAAGAGGGAGATGGACAAAAAATGATGGAGACAGGCAAGGTTTGACAAATTGCCAAATACAAAAATGAATTTACTTTAAATCATTATCTAATTCACAATATACAGTGAGAGAGAGAGAAGGAAATATGGAAGGAAGACAGGAAGGACTACACTGTGATATGGCAGACAATAGTTAACAATTGGAAACCACTTGTCAATAGAGAATAAATGAATGAGATGATATATTTGTTTGGTGGAATACGCTATAGCAGTCAAAATGAATAAACTAACTCTTTGTACAGCCATATGAGAGCTGTATAAATTTTGGAAATCTAAAATTAGTGAAGACAGTACCCCTCCTAGTAATAAAATTCATGTCAGTTTTGAAGAACATAGAGAGAAACACACCAGGTGTTTTTGAAAGCAGGAGTCTGTACTGTAGAATGTGGACAGAGGTGGACAGGATGGATGTCCTTGCATACTTGCAAATTCAAGGAGAGGAGGCAGAACTGGGAGCAAAGAGGGGCTCAAATTTCATAATCTATTAGTCCTCTAAAAGGTCAAATTGCATTAGGTAAATCTGCTACCCAAGACCTCTCTGGTGTATTGAAAAGCAAGGATGTTACTTTGAGGACTAAGATGTGCCTGACACAAGCTGTGACATTTTCTTTCTTCTTTCTTTTTCTTTAATCAACAACCTCATTTATTTCTCATAATTTTCCTCATAATATTTACTACATCATGCTTTTACTTGGTTATTCTGTGTATTTTCTTTTCTTTTTTATTAAATACTTTTATTGGGGACTCTTACATCTCTTATCACAATTCATATGAGATAGTTAAAGATTATTGTGCCAACCGGGTCCATAAACACATGTGGGGTTAATCGAAGGGCAGAGAGATAAATGGCTCAGTGAGCCTCGCCTTACGAGTTCTCAGTCTCTTGCTTTGTGATGGTCAGACCAGTGTGCAGCTGCCTTAAGTTGGCAAGGCTTACTTCCTACAAGACATCACTGAGGAGAAGCCACATGGACCTACCCCGATGCAGCCCTGAGTGCTGGAGCAGCCGTGTGGAGACCCCTGCCAGCGCTGAGATGCTTACACATTCACTGATTCAGCTTTCCTCCTGCAGTTGGCTTCACTGTGTGTGCTTTGTGAGATGGAGGACTTTGTAGATTGGTGTCAGACATATGGGCTAATGTTGGCCTTGTGGACTTGGAAAGCACTGGGTTGGGATGTTTTGTTGGTGTGCACTTACCCTTTATATAAAACTCTCTCTCATATATATGAGTTTCTATGGATTTGTTTCTCTTAAATACGCAGACTAACACACCATACATTCATCACCTTTGTGTCAAGCACCTTTGTACTTATGTTGCTAGCTTCATTTTCAAAGTATTTTCTTTCTAGTTGAGCCCTTGATATCAGTTCCTCATATTAAACAATTCAGAGATGAAAACAATGGGACCAACAGTTCTAGGGGGACATGGGAGAAAGGGAGGGGGGGGAAAGGAAGTGGGGGGATCAACCAACCCAGGGACAAGGGAACAACAAGTGAACTAAAATCAATGGAGAGAAAGGTGTAGGATGCCTAGTGGGGCTTAATCAAGGGCAATGTAACAGTGAGGAATCACTAAACCTGAATGAAGGCTGAACATGATAGTGGGACAAAAGGAAAGTAAAATGAAATAGAGGAAAGAACTAGTAAGTAAATGACATTTATAGAGGTCTAGATACAAGCACGCACATATGTAAATATATTTATATATCGCGATAGGGAAATAGATCTATGTACTTATATCTATATTTTAAAAATTAAGGTAGCAGATGGACATTGGGCCTCCACTCAAGTACTCCCTCAACACAAGGACACTTTGTTCTAATAATCTAGCATTCCATGATGCTCACTTTCCTGACATGAACAAAGTGGGTGCGTAAGCAAATGTGGTGAAGAAAGCTGATGGTGCCCGGCTATCAAAAGATATAGCATCTGGGGTCTTAAAGACTTGAAGACAAACAAGTGACCATCTAGCTGAGAAGCAACAAAGCCCACATGAAAGAAGCACACCAGCCCATGTGATCACGAGGTATCGGTAGGATCAGGTACAGGCATCTAAGACCCAGAACAAAATCATACCAATGTGAATGGGTGTGGGCGTGGAGTGGAGCCCCAAAGCCCGTCTGTAGGCAGTTGGACATCCCTTCACAGAAGGGTCACAAGGAAGAGAGGATCCAGTCAGGGTGTAGTATAGCACCAATGAAACATCCATCTTTCCATTAGTTCTTTAATACTTCCTTCTCCTGCTGTCATGGTATTTTCAATATGGATGTGAACGGTGGATATTGAAGAAGGAAGACCAAAGAAGAATCTATGCATTTCAATGGCGGTGCTGGGGAAGAATATTGACGCACCCTGGACTGCTAAAAGGATAAATTGGTCGGCCTTGAAAGAAGTAAAGCCAGAGTGATCCTATGAAGCAATGTTAACAAGGTTTCTATTAGCATACTTTGGATATATTCTCAAGAGCGGCTGGTCCCTGGAGCAAGACATCATGCTTGGTGAAGGGAAGGGGCAGTGAACGAGAGGAAGACCCCCCAGGAGACAGATTGACCCAGTGGCTGCAACAGTGGATGCAGGCATGAGAACCGCCGTGAAGACTGGGCAGTGCTCGCTCTGTTTTGCACAGCATCACTATTGGTCTGAGACAACTCGATAACATTAGACAACAACCTTAGAACTTCAATTCTCAGTTCTGGGCGTGTGGATGGCTGTAGTTTAAAGGACATCGCCCTTGGTAGAGTACAAGGCCAGCAAGTAAGAGGAAGACTGTCCGGAGAGGGATCGAGACAGTGGCTGCAACAGCGGGCTCAGATGGAACAATGCTTGTGGGGATGGTGCAGGACTGCACAGGGTTTCGCTGTTGTGAGCATAGAGTCACCATCTAGGGGTACAAAAGAGAACCCCAAACGCAAATATAATTTAAGGAGGGCTTCTACTAAGTCTTCCAAAGGGACAGAGACAAGACAAAGATGCAGACACAGGATCCGGATGAGGAATGCCATTGACAAGAGGTCATAATGGTGTCTGAGGATTGACAGGTAAAGGCACGAGAAACAGAGGAAGCCATTCCAAACTCATGCCTGGGGGCAGATTAACAATGCATCACAATTACGGGGTGGGGGTGGGGTGGGGAAAGGCAGCAGCAGGAATGGGACCTTGATGGCAGGAGAAAGACAAGGCTTTCTTTACTGGCTCCTAAAGAGGGACAGTCTCAGAGCCTTCTGCAGTCCCGCCTGCAGCTGTGACTCATTGATCTCCTGCCAGTCAAGACTCACAGCCTTGTTGTGTCCCACGTCCTTTCAAGTAGCCAAGTGACTGTGAAGTCTTAGACGTCAGGATGGCCTTGTGGCCATGGCTTGCACGTGTTCCTTGTTTTGAGTTTGCCCCATTTAAGACTTACTGAATGTATCTCTAGAAATAATATCTGAAGTGGGGCTCTCTTTTCTCCTCTGGGATAGTCTTTTTTAAATTAAATATCTGAAGTATAAATAACAGTTAGTTCTAGACAGACACCATTATTTTCCTGTACCTGCCTCTATATTTAAAAAGACCTGGCCCTGGTAGTATAGTGGCTACATGTTGGTCTGCAATCTGAATGGTCAGTAGTTCGAACCCACCAGCAGCTCAGAGGGGGAAAGACTGGGCTTTCTACTTCCCTAAACAGTTACAGCCTCAGAAACCCACAGGGCATTGCTGTGAGTCAGCATCGGCTCGATGGCAATTAATTAGAGTTTGGGTAGAAAATTTAGACAATCATTAGAAAGTCTTCCAGTGAAAGGTAACTTGTACCCTCAGCCAGGCCTGTGGCTGTGTCTGCAGGTACGTGTTTGAAATTGTACCACTTTGTAAAATGCCTTTTAAACTTCCTGTTCTTTGCTTCTTCCCTCTGTCAAGAACGGTTCTTTAAGAACCCCAATTTCAGTGGCTGAAAAGGAGTTCATCCTGTGCACATACAAAAGTGTATTCACTGTTTTTAAAAAAAAATCATTTTATGAGGGACTCATACAGCTTTTCTCACAATCCATACACACATCAATTGTGTAAAGCACATCTGTACATTCTTTGCCCTCATCATTCTCAAAGCATTTATAAACTACTTCTGACTCTTCACCATTATGAATAATAGGGCGGAGATCATGGTGCAGTATCAGTTCCTCCCCTCAGATGGGGGGAAAAAGAGAATTCTGCATTCAAAACGGATGAGCCTTTGTTTACAAGTCTGTTGATATCCACTATCAAGTTGGTTTTCTGAAAAAAAATACTGGACGGACAACAGTTGCAGACAACAGTGTATTGGACACTTGCCGGCTGTAGGTCTCTCCTTGTCTATTAGGACGGTAAACTCACTCTACCTCTATTGCAAATTTATTTTTCGGAGTCTTCCAGGCTGTTTGCGTTTGGATTCCCTCTGGCGGTTGTTGCAGCCTCAGGAAGGGAGGGATTCTGGCTGGAGGACAGGAGAGTGGGCGAGTTCCCTAATATTTGCTCCTGTGGGAACTTCAGAGCCAAGCCTGAAGTTGAGGTGTCCAGCCCAGTCACTTCCGGTCCTGCTTCTGCTCCCACCTCCTCCTCGGGGGCTCACACATGTCCTACAGTCTGCAGGCCTACTCCTTGCAGGAAGGACAGCCCTTTGTACTTGCTGCTGGTTTAGAACAACAGGAACAAACCCCCACCAGCCTACCAACCACCCCCCACTTAGTGCCGTTGAGTGAATGCCTATTCACTGCAAGCCTACAGGACAGAGTGGAACTGTCCTGACCTGCCTCTCTCTGCTGGGGCCACTGTTGGTTTCAGTCTGCGGCTGTGGTTAGCAGCCCCACATGTAACCCGGGTGTCACCATGGCTCCTGAGACGATAGGAAGCTGAGGGTGAGGATCTTAGCCCGTGTCCAGGCTCCCTGGAAGAGGCTGTTCTTCCCAAGTGTGCTATCTATCACTGAGCCAGGGGTCGTCTGGGCCCTGGGGCTGACTTTTCCTAAAGAGGGAATTCCAGGCTCATCTGCAGGATTCCAGAAGATCCAGGCAAAGGAAGTTGTGCTTCTGTAGGAGCTGCTGAAGAGGGAGCAATGACCAGGAGGAAGCAGAGTATCCCAGGTCCAGGAAGCATCAGGTGCAAAGGCCCGGTGGCGGGGGATACCATGATGTGTTTCAGGTCTTAGAAGAAACTCAAGGAGACCTTGTGAGTTGGAGCCAAGTGTGAATACATGTAGGAGCAGTAAGCAGCAGCTACTTTGGAGCTTCAAAATATTAGAGGAGATGCAAAAAGGTGAACTGGGAAGCAGAAAGCTCACAGACCAGTGGTGCAGAGTTTCGTGGATCTATGGTTGGTAGAAACGTGGCAGGGCACCAACAGCTCTCAGAGTTGGTCCACTCCTTCAGGGTCACCCCTGGAGGCAGGCAGGGTATCAACAGGCAGGAAGGTGGAAGGACAGAAAGAGGGGAGGTTCCCAGTTTTTTTCCTTATAAGAATGCCACATCCCCAAGGAGGCGTGATCAGACTGTGACCTGATTGACAGGTTGGACTCCACACTATATTTTCATAAACATTAAGGTCAACATGAAATCATCCAGCCATCACCCTTGGTAAAGTAGAGGGTCCGTGAAAAAGAGGAAGGCGCTGGACAGGATGGATTGACCCAGTGGCTGGCTGTCACAGTGGGCTCAAGCATAAGAACAGTTGTGAGGATGACACAGGGTGGGGCCAGCTCTCGTGGTGTTGTGCATAGGGCTGCTGTGAGTGGCGACAGAGTCCAGGCACCGAACAACAGCAATGATGACAACTCAAAGGACGGGTAGGGAGTGAAAGAGATTCATGTATGTTGGGTGTTTTGCTAAAGTGCCTGGCCTGTTATGGACATACCATTAATTATGTTGACGATGACAACTAGTTGCCTGGCAGTTAGTAACCAATCCAAACCAAACCAAGTAGGTTATGACTCATGCTGGTAGGTGCCATCCAGCCACTCCAGACCCATAGCCCCCCAGGGTACGAAACAATGCAACACTGCTTGGTGCTGCACCATGCTAGTAATTGCGAGCCTGTTGTTACAACTATCATGTCACTCCATCTTGCTTGTTGTTGTTGTTGTTGACACCAAGCATAATGTCCTTCTCCAGGGCCTGGTCGCTCCTGAGAACAGGCCCGCAGTATGTGAGACACTCTTTTTATTCTCTTTTCTAAGGACACTTCTGGGGGTGCTTCTCCCCAGAGAGACCTGTTTTTTTCTCAGGTTTTTTTCAGTCTTTTCAATAGGCTTTGGCAACACCATCAGTCAGAAGCACTGATTCGTGGTCAGTCTTCCCAAGTCAGTCTTCAGCTCTCAAATGCATATGTGGTGATTGAAAACTCCATGGCCAGGTTCAGGTGCACCTTAGTCCTCAGAGTGAGATCTTTGCTCTTCAACGCTTTAAAGTGAAGCAATGCAGCAGATGGATCCGATGCAGTACATCCTTCTTTGTGTGTGTGTGTGTGTGTGTGTGTGTGCTCCTTTTCTGGGCAATTGTGAATCCAAATAAAATCCTTGACAACTTCAATCTTTTCTCAACTTGTCATGATGTTGCTGGTTGGTATTGGTTTACATGTAGTAGGTGAACTGTTGGTTGTCAACTAGTTGAGCTGGCTCTGACTCTTGGAGATCTATGTGTGCAGAATAGGGTTTTCAAGACTACGGGTGACATTTCAGAAGCAGATGGCCAGCCCTTTCTTTGGGGTGCCTCTCGGTGGGGTAAGATGGTAGTTGAGAGCTCAAGAAACCAAAAGTCAATTACTTTGTGATTATTGAAACATCACAAAGAAGTTGTATAGGATTTTAACTCAGGGCCCCAAAGTCAGTGATCCAAGAAAACCTGTTGTCCTGAAGTTACTTCTGAAGCATGGTGTGGCAGTTACATAATCTTCTGTCAACTTGCAAAGGGGTAGAGTGTAGCCTGTCAATCAGGTTGCAACTGTATGACCTCATTTGGAGGCAACACGGAAATAAATAGTTCAGTGGAGGCCAGATACACAGGGACTCTCTGCTTCGTCTTCCTGCGGACAAGACACATGGAGCTACACTAGAACCCTGGAGCTGGAGAAGTCATGTGGAGACCCCTGCCAGCATTGAGATGATTCCACTGCCACTGGATCCACAAGACTTTCCACCCACTGGCCCGTGATCTTCCTGCATTCGATGTCCTTGCATGTGTTGTGTGAGTCTGAAGAGGAATATATAGATTTGTATCAGACATATGGGCTAATATCAGACTTATGGACTTGATCTGGACTGGGCTGGGATGTTTTCTCAATATACAATTGCTCTGTATATATAAAATTGCTGCATCTGTACACATGAGTGTCTATGAATTTGTTTCTCTAGTCCACCCAGACCAACACACATGGTAATGTCCTATGTTGCAGAATTAGAATGACTCCATAGGATTTTCTTGACTGTAATCTTTACGGCAAAGGATCACCAGGTCTTTCTTCCACAACAAGGCTGGGTCTGGTCAAGCTGCCAACTATTCAGTTAGTGTTATTGTTAGGTACTGTTGAGTCAGTTCCAACTCACAATAACCTCTTGTACACCCAAAGGAAGTTTGGCCCATAGAAATGATTGTGAGGATGCCACAGGGCTGGGCGGGGCTTTGTTCTGTTGTACACTGGGTCATTGTGAATCAGAATGGACTTTAGGGCACCTACATCCTCACAATCATTGTTATGTTTCAGGCCATTGTTGCAGCTGCTGTGTCCACTCATCATCTCTATAGTTTCCTCTTTTTCGCTGACCCTCTACTTTACTAAGCATGATGTCCCCTTTCAGCGACTGGTCTCTAATGATAACCCATCTAAAGTTCTTGAGATGAGGTCCTTCCATCTTGATCCCAAGAAGCATTCTGGCTGTACTACTTCCAAGACAGATGTGTTTGTCCTTCTGGTAGTGAATGATACTGCCATATTCCTCACCAGTATCATAATTCAAATGGACCAATTCTTTTTTGGTCTTCTTTATTCATTTCACATGCATATAAAATCTTGTGCAGCAGATTTACCCAATGCAAGATGTCTTGGCTGCTGCTTCCATGAGCATTATTAGGGTATCGTCCAGCGAGACCCTCACGCAGTGACCTGGAGGGGCAACGAACCTGGATGGGAAAAAGAAAGAGAGACATGGGGCAAGACAAGTGCTGATCAAGCCCGTTTATTTTGCCAAAACCCTGGGTATATATTCACAAAAGAGAAGGAAGTGGGAGGCACATATTCCAATGAAGCACACTGTGTAACAACCGCACACTATACAACAACCAATCAGCCACATGTTCCCAATAAGGTACAAAGGGTGCGCAACAGTACTCAAAGACGTCCGTGGTGACGTCCGCATGCAAATCAAGGCTTACCGAGTGAACTTATCATGATGTTCCTAACATGGTATATCTGCAGTTCAATGGGTGCTCAGTACTTTGACTAATGGCAACAAGGTCAGTTATCGGAACTGCCCATACTACTGAGCACGTAGTTTGGAATGTGGGGGCGAAGTTGGGCAGGAAACAAAGCCTTGCTATTAGAAAGCGGCCAAGTTTCTGCTACGTGTCTGAGGCTAGGGTCTTAATGGCTATCGGCTCCCAACAGAGCATTGCCTGTGGATTCAAGCAAAATGAAATTCTCGACAACTTCGATATCTTCCACCTTTATCATGATGCTGCCTCCCAGTCCAATTGTGAGGGTGTTTGTTTTCTTTACATTGCATTGTAATCCATACCGAAGGCTGCAGTTCTTGATCTTCATTAACGAGTGCTTCAAATCCTCCTCACTTCTAGAAAGCAAACTTGTGTCATCTAGATAGTGCAGGCTGTTCATAAACTTTCCTCCAATTCTGATGCTGGATTCATCTTCATATAATTCAGCTTCTTGGATTACTTGCTCAGGATACAGATCAAATAAATATGGTGAAAGGATACAACCCTGACACACACCTTCCCTGATTTGAAACCAAGTATGCCCTTGTTCTGTTCGAACAACTACCTCTTGATTCCATATGAGCACAATGAAGTGTTCTGGAATTCCCATTTCTTCTCAATGTCATCCATTGCTTGCTGTGACTCCCATAATAGAGCTAGTAGTTTGCATTTTGTTAGCAGTTGAGAGGAAACCAGTGACCTAACCAGAAGTCACCCAGAGACCTCAACTGCAATCTGTAGCCCCCACCATTTGTCACGCAAATTAAATTGAAGAAAGAAAGAAGGCCCAGAGTGGTGGAGTCCTTCTGCAGCAGCAGCCATCTCTTCTGTGAGACGCTTTTCTTCCTTGAAAGAATATGGCAATGCAAAGGCTCTGCTGCCTGCAAAGGGCAGGGAGAGGTGGGTGCATGCGCTTCGAGGAGATGCTGTGCTAACTTGGCGCCTATGCCATTCAATAGCCAGTGCTCAGCATGCAATCCAATCCACGTTTCCAAGCTTGACGACGTGAAGAGTGGGTGGGAAACCTAGGCTTGGATTTGGATGTGGGATGAAGACAGTTGAGGCTGGGCCAGCTTTGGTTCAGTGTCCCAGACTCAGGTAATGTTTGGATGAGGTCGGGCCACAGTGACGCAACAATGGACTCAAACATAGCAATGATTGTGAGGATGCCACAGGGCTGGGTGGGGCTTTGTTCTGTTGTACACTGGGTCACTGTGAATCAGAATGGACTCTGGGGCACCTCCTGACAACAACAACAACAACACCGTGCCTTCCCTGGGATCCTCTTGTCAGTTCAGTTCCGGAGGCACACAGGGTCTCCTTGGCCACCCCAGCTTTCAGAATGGGGCCGATTCTACTAGCTTTCAGGCCAATCGCTGGCACCAGTCCTTGACTGTGTGCTATCTGGCAGTTAAAATGCATGGTACTTTAGAATGCCCTCCACGAATGATCCTGTGAGCACCATAACCTATTGGGTCTCCATACTGCATTTTATGCACTGCCTCACATTTTAGATTTTTTAAGAAAAAAAATCATGATTGAAGAAATGTTGTGGGAGGCCATGGAAAACCCAATTCCGCATCTGCCCAAAGATATTCCTATGGGTAGAGGTCCAACACGCCTTCACCTTTCAACCTTCTCTAGCCTATTTTTGACAGCAATGCCGCCCCCCACCCCGCCCCCCTTCACAGCACTCTACTTTTCTATCAGGTTCAATAATCTCTTGCCATGGCCAGACAGAACCACAGACAATATTCATGATGGTGGGAACTTTTCACATTCTAAGTGCTTCTGAATTTTTCATTTTCAGTGACCAAATTACACTCCTATTGCTATCTTATAGCAGAAGTGTTTCCAAGTATCAACGGGCTGAACCACCACAAGCCTTTCACTACTTGGTCTTACCACTAGATAGATGATTTTCAGTATATATATATATATATATATATATATATATATATATATATATATACAAAAAAAACCACCATAAGAGTAGTAAATTTTAATTTAGAAAGAAAACTCATAAGCCAAGAGTTATGGTCCATGCTGCTCATAGACCAAGCAGAGAAGCAGAGGTCCTTGGGTTCCAACCTGACTAGAGCTGGTGGGACTTAGCGAGCTGCAGCCAGTTCCTGACCCTTCTCCCTCTCTGCTCCTCCAGCTGTACGTCCAAGAGAAAAACGGCAGCTCTGACTTCCTCCAACCATGTGAAATTCAAAAATAAAAGTGTGGAACACAGTCCAAGAATAAAGGTCATGCATGACTATGAATGAGTACTAGGAGCCCTCGTGGTGCAGATGGTAGAGTCCTTGGTTGCTAGCAGAGTGTGGGCAGGTCAAAGCCGCTTGGTGACTTCACAGGATAAAATGCTGATGTTCTGCTCCCAGGAAGATGACACCCTCACAACCCCTATAGGGCCAATTCCACTCTGCCATCTGTAGCCATTTTGAGTCAAAAAGGAACTTGACAGCACCCAGCCAGAGCAGCAATGATTTGAACTAAATAGTGAGTCTAAAAGAGAAGAGTGTTGGCATCAGGATTGGAGGAAGGCTTATGAGGAATTGGCGTTATGCAGATGACGCAACTTTGCAAGGGAGGAGGACTTGAAGCACTTGCTGATGAAGATCAAGGATCACCGCCTTCCATGTGGATTACAACTCAAAAAAGACCCAAATCCTAACAACTGGACCAATAGGTAACATCGTGATCAATGGAGAGAAGGTTGACGTTATCAAAGATTTTGTCTTGCTTGGATCCACAATCAATGCTCATGGACGCAGCAGTTGAGATCAAAAGAGATATTACATTAGGTAACTCTACTGCACAAGACCTCTTTAGGGTACTTAAAAGCAAGGATGCTACTTTGAGGACTAACAGTGCCTGACTCAACCGTAATATTTTCAATGGCCCCTTACGCATGTGAAAGTTGGCCCTTGATAAGGAAGATGGAAGGAAAAGCAATGCATTTGCATTGTGCCGATGAAGAATATTGAAAGTACCATTGACTGGAAAAAGGACAAGCCAATCAGAATTGGAAGAAGTAAGGCCAGAGCGCTCCTGGCAGGCCAGCGTGGTGAGACTTGTCTTGCATACTTCGGACATGCTGTCAGGAGAGACCGTTCCTGGAGAAGGACATCCACCATGCATGATCAAGTGGAGGGGAAAAGGAGGGCCTGAAAAAGGCCCTTCGGGAGCTGGACTGACGCCGCGGCTGCAACAATGGGCTCAAGCAGAGGAACAATTGTGAGGATGGCCAGGACCAAAGGCAGTGCTTCGTTCTGCTGTGCACAAGGTCATTATTGGTTTGGAACCAGCTTGATGGCACCTAACAGCACCAGCAATACAGGAGACTGGGTCAAACAGTGGTTATAGCTCTCTGTTGTTGGCAGGTGCCACTGGATCGGGTCCGACCCTAAGAGCCCTTTGGCATCACAGAAGGCAACTGCCGGGTTCTGCACGGTTCTCATAAATGCTTCTATAAAGCTCTCCGCTGCTACTGAGCTCCCAGGCCCCTCCCTAAGAAAAAGGTGCTTTCTTAACTAGTGACAGTCTTGGACACCCTGTGGGGCAGTCCTTCTCCATCCTGTATGGTTGCTGTGAATCAAAACCAACTTGATGGTAGTGGATTTAAGATAGTGGTTAGAGTGCTTGGCTGCTAACTGAAAGGTCTGTGGTTTGAACCCAACAGCTGCTCTGTGGGAGAAAGCCGAGGCATTCATTTCCCATAAAGATGCCAGCCTTAGCAACACCACGGGGCTGTCTGCTCTGGCCCACAGGGTCGCTGGGAGTTGGCATCCACTTGATGGTGAGTCAGTGAGTCTAAGTGGTTTTGAGGGCTCTGTAGATTCCTTTTAAATCTTTCCATCTCAGCGGCAGGTGATACATGGCTCATCTCTCATAAGCGGCTCATTAGAAATCAATCCTCTTTCCCTCCTTCTCTGCATCATCCCCTTCATTTTCAGGAGCTGCCACAATGGCTTTATTTACACATCAACAGGTCGTTTGAGCCTTCCACATTCCCTCCCAAGCTGGTCCTCAGTGTGGGCGGAAGCGTATCTTCATGCCCTTTCCCCAGTGCTGACCCCTCAGGTCACACCAACCCAACAACAGGCTTCAGGGCCAGAGGTGTTAGGTCCCTCCCTCCTCCCCCCACCCCTCCCACACCAGTTACTTCCACTGATGTTAATAGAAATGGGCAGGTTCACGATCACTCATCCAGCTTTGGGAAATGGCTATTGGGCTTCTCAGGTAAAAAAATTCTCAACAAGAACTGTCTTTGACCTGCTCTTTTTCAGTCCTGACATTTTTCACAGACGAGAGCTATTTGCCTGAAGGGTTTTCTGAAATCCATCACTTTCCAATAAAAGATTCTCCATGGAAGCAACACAGGTCTCATTATGTAGTTACTTTCATTGCCGGAGACTCAAAAGTGATTTCAGACTCCTGCTCAAGGCCCATTTCCTCCAGTATAAGATTCAGGTAGGCTGAGAGACAGCGATGACTTTCATACCTGGCTGCCATATTAATAAACTCCAGAGGTCATCAGCAATGACAGAATCCTGTGTCTTCATTATAGGGCTGCTCTTTGTGAGACGGACTGAACCATCCCTTTGGCTAGAGTCAGGTAGGGGTGGACATTCCATTGTTGGAAGACACCGACCATCCTCTCTTAGTAGAAAGAGACCTCTCCTTTAGGACTGCTTTGTGAAGGACACTGCTTCCCAAGGCCACGTTGTCCCATTTATTGCCCTAGGAAACGTACAAGTAAGACCTCAGCTGTGGGGTGGACCTCCAATGATCACTGGTGCAGGATTGCATGTCCACCTGGGTTAGGCCGGGTTGTCTAGAGAAACAAGTCCAGGAACACTCATATATGTATGAGAAAGAGCCTTATATCAAGAAGCCAGCCCAGTCCAGTCCACCTCGAGACCATCACTCCGCTACAAGCCAGAGCCTTCAGACCCATGTCGCTGCAGGCTGGCACAGAACGGCGAGGCATGCAGCAAGCATTATGGGCCAGCGGGGGCAGAGTGGCATGCATCCAAAATTGATGAAAACATGGTGGGGCACCGACAGCTCTCACGTGGGGTCCCCCTAGAGCAGGTAGACTCCCAGCAAGGAGGAAGGCATAGGGGCTGATAGAGAGAGGGGTTCCCAGTTTCTTCCTGATAAGAAAGCCACACCCCCAAGGAAGGCGTCATCAGGCTGTGACCTGGTTGATGGATTGGATTCCACCCCTATACTTTCATATAGAATCACGTTGACATAAAGTCTAACTGTCATACCCCCCCTTTCCTCTGATGAGATAGTTGAGGTTTATTGTGCCCACCTGGCCAATGAACACATGTGGGATTAATTGAAGGACAGAGAGCTAAATGGCTTGGTGAGCCTCGCTTTTCAAGTTCTCGGGTCTCTTGCTCTCTGATGGTTGGACCAGGGCACAGCTGCCTTAGCCAGTTCCCTGCTTCAGCTTGCAAGGTTCACTTCCTGTGAGCCATCCTTGAGGAGACCACATGGACCTACCTTGATGCACCCCGGGTGCTGGGGCAGCCCTGTGGAGACCTCTGCCAGCTGAGATGCTTACATGCTCACTGGTTTGACTTTCCTCCTGCAGTTGGCATCATTGCGTGTGTTTTGTATGTTTGAAGAGGACTCTGTGGATGGGTGCTGGACATATGGGCTAATGTCGGACTTATGGATTTGGGCAGCACTGGGTTGGGATGCTTTCTTAATGTAAACGTACTCTTTATATAAAACTCTCATATATATATGAGTTTCTGTGGATTTGTTTCTGTAGTTTACCCAGGCTAACACATCTAGATTGCCAAGTTTTTCTTTGAAGGCCTGAAACCTTATCTACTCACCAAATCACAAACCAAGCCCACTGCTATTGAGTCCATTTGGACTCTTAGTGGCCCTATAGGACAGAGCAGGACTAGTCCACCAGAGAGAGGGTTTCCGATGGCCTCGTCCCCTGTGGAGTGGGCGGTGGGTCGGAACTACTGACCTGGTTAGCACCTGAGGGCATAGCCACTATGCAAACAGGGCTCCTTTGTCTACTCACCCAAACCCCAAACCCAAACCCTTTGCCATCAATTCCACTGTGACTCACATGAATTTCTAGGGCAGCATAGAACTGCTCCTGTGGGTTTCTGAGACTGTAAATCTTCACAGGATTTGAAGGCCCGTCTTTGTCCTACAGAGTAACTAGTGGGTTCACACTGCGGGCCTGGTGGTTAGTAGTCCCATTACTACTCACAGGTCTACTCAATTCATTGGGACTGGTGTCAGATTACCCACGCAGCCAGGTAAGCACAGGGTTACTCATGTTTATTTACTAATCTGTGGTGAGCAATTTCATATGTTTTCACGACATCAAAGAATTTGCTTCTACCCCTGACTGGCGTCTGTCTCTCTCCCAAGCCCAGAACATCTTCATCCAGAATCAAAGCTTCTTTTCACGCCTACTCTCCCTGAGGGGATGGGTGATCCAGTCATCCAAGAAAGCATGGACTTACTTGTGTTTACTGACTAATTTGTAGTGGCCATTTTCCCATTTTCCTATTATCTCACCATATGAAATGTGAAACTGTTTATTACAGATTAGCAAGTGTGTTAGTCTGGGTAGACTAGAGAAACAAATCCACAGAAAATCATGTGTATAAGAGAGAGTTTTATATAAAGGGCAAGTGTACATTAAGAAAGCATCTCAACCCAGTCCAGTCCAAACCCTTAAGTCTGATATTAACCCACATGTCCGACACTGATCTACAAAGTCCTGCTCAAATTCACAAAACACACACAATGACGTCGAATGCAGGAGGAAAGCCGAATCAGTGTGCATGTAAGCATCTCAGTGTTGGCAGGGGTCTCTATGTGACTTCTCCAGCACCCAGGGCTGCATCAGGGTAGGTCCATGTGGCTTCTCAGGGATGTCTGGCAGGAAGTGAGCCTTGCCAGCTGAGCCAGAGGACTAGCTGAGACAGCTGCACACCGGTCCGACCGTCAGAGAGCAAGAGAGCCCAAAGCGAGGCGCATTGAGCCAGTCCTCTCTCTGCCCTTCAATCAATGCCACATGTGTTCATTGGCCAGGTTGCATAATAAATCTAACTATACAGCAAGTAAGCACAAGTAAGCTTATGCTTACCTAGTTTACTGGATAATCTACTCCCGATTTGCACTTACCTTGGGAGCCATTTGAAGGCTTGGTTAGCTTTGCTCTGTACCAGACCAAAAAACCCAAACTTACTGCCATCGAGTCAATGTCAACTCCTAGTGACCCTGTAAGACAAGATAGACCTGCCCCTGTGGGCTTCCGAGGCTGTAACTCTTTACAGGAGTAGAAAGCCTTGCCTTTCTCCCACCTGAGTGGCTGGTGGTTTCAAACTACTGACCTTGCAACCCAACAGGGAACCACCACGCTGCCAGGGCTCCTCCTTGTTCTGTACACGACACCAAACCCAGAAAATGAAGCAGTTGCCACCGAGTTGAATTTGACTCACGGCAATGCCATGTGCTTCTGCAGGGTTTTCAATGGCTGCGACCATGCTGAAGAAGATCGCCAGGCCTTTCTGCTGAGGTGCCGTGGGAGAATTCAAACTGCCCATGTTTTGGTTAGTAGCTGAGTGCCTAACTGTTTGCCCCAGCCAGGGACTCTGTGGTTGGTAGGTGCCTCTGAGTCAGTCCTAACTCCTAGTGACGCTGGGTACAACAGAATGAAACACTGCCCCGTGCTGTGTCAGCCCTCCAGGATTCCTGTGTGTCAGCCCACCTTTGTAGAGACCATGTCAGGGAATCTCACCAAGGATCTTCCTTCCTCATTTTTGGTGCCAACCTGATGTCCTTTTCTCGGGACTGGTCTCTCCTGATAACATGTCCAACGGACTTAAACCTGACTGAAATGCTCCCATCATTTAAAGCAATGCTTTGTAGAATGTCGACACCTTTTATCTAAAACATGTGAAATCATTTTGTAGCGGGTGATTGTTTGAGTCACGGTTGCCAAGAGAGGCACTGCAAGGTCTAGGTACACACCAGCTGTATCGTTAGAGACAGACGCGCCATTAGGAGTTCAGATTTTAACAAATGGAGTTTTCTAAAATTGATGTCTTTACTCAACATTGAAGGATAAGTCCATGTCTAACACCCCCCCCCCCCAAGAGAAGAGCTGCCTGGGTGTTAATAATACAGGCGCATCTCTAAGACATTGTGGATTCTGTGCCAGACATTGCACTGCAGCGAAGACTGCGATTCAGTGAATCACCTGAATAGGTTGGCTTCCCAGTGCAAATGCATGCCTGGTTCGCTTTATACTGCAGCCTATTAAAGAGTCTTGGCGGTGCCGTGGGTTAAACGTTGGATTACTAATCTCAAGGTCAGGGATTTGGACTCTCCTGTGGTTCCCTGGAAGAAAGATGGGGCTGGCTTCTGTCTAAAGCTCCCCATGAGGCAGCTCTACTCTGTCCTCTAGGGTTTCTATGAGTCAGAGTCAACTCGATGGCAGTGGCTTTGGGTTTTATGGTCTCCCAAGTCTGTAAGAGCCATGTGGAACCATTTACAGGCCTGCAGGAGCTACAAAACGTGACCCAGAGGCAGTATGTGATCACCTGCAGCTGGAAAAATGGGGACAACAGACTTCTGGACATGGTTGTCACACACCTTCAGTATCTGTGAAGCGTCATTGAGCCAAGTGCATTCGAGAGAGGTATGCCTGTAATGTTATCTTAATCTTACAGCATCATTTTCCTCCGAAGAGCTCCGTGTCTAAGACTACTATCACAGCAGTCAGGGAATGCTTCCTGCCAACTGTAGAGAAAAAGAGCGAAGCTATTCGCCTGAGATAGTAATAAAATTCACGGGAACTGTGTCACTGAAGTGCCGGGAGTCCTTGATGTTTAAATCATGCGTTTCAGCAGAGATAGCAGATTCGTCTCAGTATTCTTGCCACACCGGTATAGCTACTAGAATATTAGTGGCTGGTGGGTAAAGAGGGCGCCTTATGATTCAGGCACACAGGGAGCACCCATGGACAAAGGAGTCTGATATGCTGAAATGGACTGCCCGTCAGCATCGGTGAGGTCACAGATGGGCCTCTCACGACTCCTGCACATGAAGGCTCACAGGGAGACCGTGCTGCGGGTCTCCTGGACCACCTTGCTGGAAGTTGCTCTTGAGTGGGTTCCCAGTCATGCGTGATCTCGTGGAGATTAGGACACGAAGATGCCCAGGCCTATGTCAGCTTCCCAAGCACTCGTCTGTTTAAGGAGTCTTGGTGGCACAGCCTAAGCACCGCGTTACTAACTGCAAAACCAGCAGGTCCAACCCACCAGCTGCTCCAAGGAGAAAGACGAGACCACCTGCTTCCATAACGATCCAAAGCCTTGGAAACAGTTCTGCTCTGTTCTCTCGGGACTCTGGGACACTAAGTCAACTCCACGGAATTGAGTTTTTTGGAGGTTTTATGCCTGGGGTGATTGCTTGTCTGTCAGTCCATTCTGCTAGCCTCTATTTTACCAAACATAATGGAATATAATTGTGTCCATTTTTTTAAAAGCTTCTAAGTCTTGAGGTTATATTTATACTTGTGTTATATTTTTATAGTGTTATATATTTTTTGTTATATTTTAGGGACACAGATGAGTGAGCAACCCCTTAATAAAATAATAATGATCCCATGAACCCCAAATTATGAAAGCTTGGCAGCCACTGGTGATTGCTATGGGATTCTTCACTTCTCCTGAACCCCTTCTTACCAGCATTTGACACATGTGAGATGGCAAATCGTTCAGAAGGCTACAGCATTTCCCAAACGGATTATTATTTGAAAAGCCAGCATCTCACACAACACTAATAGTTATCTCACGGGAAAAGGATTTTCCTGGTCCACCCGAAAGGGGGAAACATAACATGTGTAGGCCTCTAATAGAGGATGGATCCACTACGATGGACATAAAGGCCCAGAGAGAGAAGTCCTACGCATCATGCAGATGCTTTCCTATACCTATGTACATACCTCTGCCTTTCCACACTTATTTGCTTATGGAAACTTCTTCCCACCCTTAACTATTCCCCCCACCCCCTCAAGTCAAATCTTTTCATCATCTTGCTGGATACCAGTTTGGGGTGTCACTGTTAGCCGGCGTTGAATGAGTTCTGACTCACAGTGACCTTGTATGCAGCAGAATGCAACACACAATTACTGATATGTTTGTGTCCAATTTTTGCAGCCACTCTGGCAATCCGTCTCATTGGGATGTGTCTTTCGCTGACCCTGTGCTTTACGAAGCGTGGCATTCTTCTCCTCTCTCCCGATAACTTGCCTCTGATCCTTACGTTTTGGGTCAACTTGACGGGGCCAGGATTTCTCAATGGTTGGCAGCTGAGGACTTGTAAACCCCCACACATGTGGTAGTTACATAATTTAGTGTCATCTTGATAAATAAGTCTGGGAGTGGAGTCTAGCTTGTCATTCAGGTCACAGCCTGATGATGCCTCCTTCTGGGCATGGCTTCCTCATGGGGATTCTGGGAACTTCCTCTCTTTCTCCTGAGAGGCGGGCCACACGCTCTCTCTGCCTACATCTGATTTGCTGAGTGCTGCGAGAGTCTCTCTCTCTCTCTCTCTCTCTCTCTCTCTCTCTCTCTCTCTCTCTCTCTCTCTCTCTCTCTCTCTCTCTCTTTCAGCTTCACTTTTTTGATGTTGAGACACCTGGAGAGCTGGAGGAGCCGTGTGGATGAGCCAAGTGCTGAGATGCTTCTACTGGGGTTGGGTCCACAAGACTTTTCACCCACCAGCCTTTGATCTTCCTGCATTTGACACCATTAACACAATAGCCTCAGCTCCATAATGAGATCCGCTGTGACACGACAATCATTTGTTTTAATTTACATCAGCAGTTCTCAAGTTGTGGGTCATGACCCCTCTGGGGGTCAAACAACCCTTTCATAGAGGTTGCCTGATTCATAAAGGTAGCAAAATTGCAGTGATGAAGCAGCAACGAAAATAATTTTATGGTGGGGGATGTCAGCACAACATGAGGAAGTGTATTAAAGGGTCACAGCATTAAGAAGGTCGAGAACCGCTGATTTATATCATCTTATTGTAGGCTCTTACAGCTCATATCACAATCCATGCATCCATCCATTTGTCCATATGTTGCCATCATCATTTTCAAAACATTTTCTTTCTACCTGAGCCCTCGATATCAGCTCGTTTTTCTCCCTCCCTCACCCTCCCTCTCTCATGAATCCTAGATAATTTATAAATTATTATTATTTTTCATGTCTTACACCGACCACTGTCTCCCTTCACCTACTTTTCTGTTGTCTGTCCCCCTGAAAGGGGGTTATATGGAGATCATTGTGATTGGTTCCCCCTTTCTCCCCACACCTTCCCCCACTTCCCCTCCTAGAATCGCTATTCTCTTTATTGGTCCCGAGGGGTTTCTCTGTCCTGTATTCTCTGTGTTTCCAGCTCTTATCTGTACCAGAGTGCATCCTCTAGTCTAGCTGGATTTGTAAGGTGGAATTAGGGTCATGATAGTGGGGGAGGAAGCATTAAAGAACTAGAGGAAAGTTGTATGTTTTATCAGTGCTCTACTGCACCCTGACTGGCTCGTCTCTTCCTTGTGACCCTTCTGTAAGAGGATGTCCAATTGTCTACAGAAGTACTTTGGGTCTCCACTCTGTGCTCCCCCTCGTTCACATTGATATGCTTTTTTGTTTTGAGTCTTTGATGCCTGCTACCTGATACCATTGACACTTCATGATCACACAGGCTGGTGTGCTTCTTTCATGTGGGCTTTGTTGCTTCTGAGCTAGATGGCTGCTTGTTTATCTTCAAGCCTAAGATCCTGGACGCTGTATCTTTTGATAGCTCGGCACCATCAATTTTCTTCACCACATTTGCTTATGCACCCATTTGTCTTCAGCGATCATATGAAGGTGAGCATCACAGAATGCTGGGACTTTAGAACAGAGTGTTCTTGCGTCGAAGGAGTACTTGAGTAGAAGCCCAATGTCTGTCTGTGACCTGAATACGTAACATAGAAATACATGCACATAGATCTATTTCCCTATCATTATATAGAAATATATTTGCATATGTACATGCCTGTATTTAGACATCTATAAATGTCCTTTGCCTCCTAGGTCTTTCCTCTATTTCTTTTTACTTTCCTCTTGTCTCACTATCACGTTCAGCCTTCATTTGGGTTTCAGTAATTCCTCTTGGCTACATGCCCTCCTTGCCATTGATTTTCGATCAATCACTTGTTGTTCTCTTTCCCCTGGGTTTGTTGAAAGTCCCTTCCCTTTCCACCATGTGAATCATTTGTAAGAAGATTGACATGGGATGAAACCTCTTTACTCAGGTCACGGCCCTGATGTAATTGAAAAAATATTTCTTCAGGGTTGTGACCTACTTCTTATGTAAGTGGACACTGTGGACACGCTCACTTGCTCTTTGCTAAGCCCTGGATGCTTTATTTGGATTCTTTTCTTTGGACTTGAGCCAATGCCTGCCATATTGGCTACTGGACCTGGGAGCCATCAGCAGCCTGCCATCTGATCTGCCAACCTTGAATTCATTCCCATGTTCAGTCACAAGGCTGACCTGTCCACCTTGGGTTTGTCTGCTATCTCCTTGCCAATCTTGAGATCACCAGTCTCTGAAGGTACAAGTCAAGAGAAGCTTCTAGCTTTTTAACATTTGACCCACAGACTTAGAATCTGTCCAAACTTACCTGCTACAACAACTGTTAGCTGTTTTCTGAATATAAATTTCTCTTTTTCCTTCTCTCTCTATAACACCACTGGTTTTGCTTCTCTAGAGAACCCAGCCTAATATATGTCCAAAGACCATGGGACCAAGTCTCACTGTCCTTAAAGGAGCACTCTGGTGGTACTTCTTCCAAGATACATTTGTTCATTAATTTGGCTGTCCATGGATTGGCACAGTGGCTGAAGCAATAGATTCAAGCGTGGGAACAATTGGGAGGATGGCACGGGACCATGCAATGTTTCCTTCTGTTGTGCATCAGGTCACTTTTTGTTGGAACTGACACAATGGCACCCAACAACATCTTATATTGAATATTCTTTGTTGACACAATAATTCGAAGACATCAGCTCTTTGTCAGTCTTGTCCATTGTCAAGCTTCTGCATGCATATGAGACAATGAAAAATGCAAAGGCTAGGCACCCCTTAGTCCTCAAAGGGACATATTGGCTTTTTAATGCTTTGCAGAGATCTTTTACAGTGGGATTTGTCCAATCAAGTGATTGCAGCCTTGGAAGCCCCATAGGACAGTCTTACTCTGTCCTATTGGGTTATTATGGGTTGGAATGAACTCACAGGCTACAAGCATTTTCTTTAAATGTCTATTTAATCAACTTAGTAATTTTTAATAGATCTGATTCCATTGCTGCGGCATTCTGTCAGTTCATCTCATTCTTGGATTTCTCTCATCTTTGCTGCTCTTCCACTTTACCAAACCCGATGTCCTTCTCCAGCAATCGGTCTCTCTTGGTGACATATCCAAAGTAAGCAAGCTGATATCTTAGGAAATATCCTGTGAATTGTAGTGTTTGAGTTGTCTAGTTTCCAGAATTAGATTGGTGAGCTTTTCTTCCTAGTCTGTCTGCATTTGGAAACGTCAGCGAAGCCAGCCCTTCTGGTGGTATTTGGAACACCACGGGCAGAGCTCCCAACAGCTCAGCAGTCCACCGGCCACCAAAGGCGGGCCCATGGGCAGGTGGTGGAGGAGACAAGACAGCCACTCTGATTTTCCACTTGAGTATTCATAGACATATGATTTTGTTTAACTTAAGGAAATTATGAAGTGTCTTTAATTCTATTATTCTGGAAAACTACATGAGTAAGTGTCTGAGGGCAGAGTGCCAGGAAATGCCATATTATTCCCTAGGGTCTATATTCAGACATAGGATATTATGAAGTTTCATAAATTTATATGAACTAAAATAAACCTCATTGTCATTAAGTCGATTCTGACTCAGAGAGATCCTATAGAGGATTTTCCAAAGCTGTAAATCTTTATGGGCACAAGATGCATCATCCTTGTCCAGTGCAATGGGTGAGGGATGCGAGCTGCTGACTTCGTGGTTAGCAGTGCAACGTTCACCTGACAGTGCCACCAGTGCATACAAGATGCAGTGTTCAGGTCAAAGCCACATTGAAATTGTAATCCCATCACGTGCTTGTCTGGGTGGACTAGAGAAAGAAATCCAGAGACACTCATATGTGTCTGAGAGAGAGCTTTATATAAAGGAGCAATTGTATATTGAGAAAACAGCCCAGCCCAGTCCAGATCAAGTCCATAAGTCTGATATTAACCCATATGTCTAATAGCAATCTATACATTCTCCTTCAGACTCATGCAGCCATGCAGTAACGCTGAATGCAGGAAGTTCATGGGCAATTGGGTGGAAAGTCTTGTGGATTCAGTGGCAGTGGAAGCATCTCCACGCTGGCATGGGTCTCCACGTGGCTTCCCCAGCCCCAAGGCTCTGGCTGCCATCAGCATAGCTCCATGTGGCTTGTCAACAGGAATGTCTCACAGGGAGACAAGCAGAGAGTGCGTATATGGCCTTCAGTGAGCTATTTATCTCCTTCATGCCTCCAAATGAAGTCATTAAGCTGAGAACTGATTGACAGACTAGACTCCACCCCTTTGCAAGTTGACAGGAGATTACATAACTGCCACACATCATCACAGATAGATAGATCCCTAGTCTTTCCTGAGATACAGTTGAATCCTGAGGACCTCTTTTGGAGAAATTCCATATGATCAAGCACCCAGAGGTCTCCTCTAAGGAGGAACCCACTGCTGTGGAGTGATTCTGACTCACAGCCACCCGATAGAGGAGTTCACAGATGGTAAATCTTTATGGGAGCAGCCAGCCCCGTCTTTCCCTACAGAATGGCCAGTGGATTTCAGCCGATTACCTCGCCGTTAGCAGCACCACGTGTAACCTCCACTGATACTAGGGCTCTTTCCTATAAAGATTAAACCAAAAGACCCAAAGCAGAAACAACCCACCCTTGGTACCAGCAAGTCAATTCTGATTCATAGTGACCCTAGAGAACAGAATAGAACTGCCCCTGTGGATGCCTGAGTCTGTATGGGGCAGAGAGCCTCATCTTTTTCCTGGGGAGCTGCTAGTGGGTTTGAACAGCTTACCTTTAGGTTAGCAGGTCAATGCATAGCATACTACACCACCAAAGCTCTACTGAGGGCACCGGGAGGCAGTTCTACCCTGTCACAGGAGGTGGCTGTGCATCAGAATGGGCTCCAAGGCACCTGACAGCAGTGACATTGGTAACACGCAATCTTGAATGGCTTCCCTCTTTCCCTGGCTTCAATCCCACCTCTCCTTACTTCCAAAGCAGAGTAGATCTTGTCTCAGTCTCTGGTTCTAGGGAGGTGGGAAACGATGGAATTGAGTCCCACCCGCTGCCCCACTCCCTACTGCCTAGATCAGTACTGGGACTGTCAAGGGGAGAAATGGGTGGCAGACAGCTTGCTTTGTTTTTGAGGTTTTCTTACCCACAACCCAAATGTTCACTTTGAAGAAATCCCTGACCAAGAGGAAGCCTGCCAGCGGTTTTTCTCTCACCCAAAGTTGCAAATCTTTTCTTTCCGGCTGGAATATAAATTTCAAAAGATATGGCTGGCGAAAAGCCAGGGACCACTTCAGTCTCCAAAATCAGTGACATTGATTGAGCCAATTCGGACGCGTGGTCACCCTGTAGGACAGAGTAGAACTGTCTTAGTGAGTTTCCAAGACTGTCACTCCTTATGGGAGTGGAAAACCTCATCTTTCTCCCAGGGAGGGGCCGGCAGTTTCAAACTGTCAATCTTTGGCCACTAGCCCAACGTGGAACTCACTTCACCACCAAGGCTCCTTTTAGGGAACACTTGGTAGGTGGTGTTGATTTGGTTCAATTCACAGTGGCCCTATCTATGTACAACAGCATGAAACACTGCCTGGTCCTGCCCCATCCTCACAATTGTTCTTATCACTTAGCGACCTCATAGCAGTTGATCTCAGTAAAAGGAAGGGGAGCCCATTGCTGCAGCCGCCGTGTCAGCACATCCCTTGAGGGTCTTCTGCTTTATGGAGTCCTGGTGGCCTCATGGTTATGAGTTGGGCTGCCATCCCAAAGGGCAACAGTTTGAAGCCAATGGCTGCTCCTCAGTAGCAGAGTTACGGCCGCCCCTGTTAAGAGGTAGTCTCAGAAACTCACGGGGGGGGGGAGGGGGCAATTCGACTCTGTCCTATAGGGTTGCTATGAATCAGTATCAACTCAGTGAGTGAGGATGGTATTTTTTTTCTTGTGAGTCTACTCTATCAAACATGATATCCTTCTCCAGGGACTGATGACATGTCCACAGTATGTAAGACAAAGTCTCACCATCATTGTCTTCTAGGATCTTCCCCGCAAGGCCAAAGCTGGAGAGAGCTGCCCGAGAGCTGGAGCCCTGAATTCAGACAGCTAGCTTCCTGCAGCATGCGCTTCAGTGCTTTAAAGCCACCAACTGTCCCAGCAGCTCTAGCAAACGAGGGCCAGACCCAGCACAACAGCTTGGAAGTCGTGCGGGCTCCCACGTGGGCGCTTGAACACTAAGTACCCAGTCAGTGTCCTTCATCTGAGTGGAACGGAACCATCACCTGGGAAGGAAACCGAGCCATGGAGCACCGGCTGCACTTTCAGGGGATGAAACCGAGGTTTCTGAGGCCCCTCCCTGGAGGGACCCAGAGCAGTGGGTGGCTCATCACGTCCTCCATCTTCTGGGCCGCCACCGCATGGCTCAGCCCCCACCCCCGCTCAGCTCCAAGGAGAGTTGCTCACAGTTCCCGGCAGTGCTGGCTCTCTGTGTGTTCTCAGCAGCACGGGTCAGCCTCTGGGCTGACAGCTTGAGCTCTTTCCTCTGAACCAACAGCTGTTTTTGCTACTCCCAGCATTACCATGTGTGTGTGTGTGTGTGTGTGTGTGTGTGTGTGTGTGTGTGTGTGTTCCCTCTACCCCATCTTCTCCTAAGTGCTGTCCTGGCAGTGCGTGGTTCATGAGAATGTGAGGCTCGTTCAGGTCTGGCTGTGTTGCAATCAGGCGGAAATGCCTGCATCTCTTTGCCAAGCATGAGTTAAATACTTGCAGAGTGAGTGAGATGCCGTTTCTGGGGCTATGGAAATGATTGATCCCTCTAATCCCATGAGGATTTCTTAGCCTCCTGTTCATAACCCCCCAGTTGCCATACAGCAGACGGTGACTCAGGTCCACCCGGTTGTGTCACAGGGTTCCTGTCCTCCTCCCCCTTTCGGTGTTCTCCCTATGAGGATGTTTAGACCTGGTTCGGTTTTGTTGCTGCTGCTCTGGAACTTCAATTTTATCTCTTTTGCTCACTTGTCATGGTGACTCTGGGTGGAGCTTTGTAGAGTAGGCCAGCTTTCCATTTATCAATTTCTATCCACTGTTTTCACCTCATTGGTTGCAATCCCCACAATGTACAAGTCTGTCTTGGGAGAAGTACAGCCAGAATGCTCCTTACAAGGCAGCATGGGGAGACTTCATCTCACATACTTAGGATAGATATACTACCAGGAGAGACCGGTCCCTGGAGAAGGACGCCATGCTTGGTAAAGTAGAGGGGCAGCAAAGAAGAGGAAGACCCTGAAAGAGATGGACTGATATGGTGGCAGTAGCAGTGGGCTCACACATAGCAGTGATTGTGAGGGTGGGGACGGACTGGACAGGGCTCTGTGGCGTACGGGGAGCTGGAAGTGACCCCACAGAATCTCGCCACACCAGCAACAATGGTAACGTCTCATTCCACCTCTTACGGTGTTTTCTGTTTCCATTTCCCCTTCTTCCAGAATGCTCTTGAACTTTGTCCTCGGGTAAATGCTGCCCTTTTGATCTCAAATGGCTGATCGTTCTAAGGTGTGAACAGCTCCCCAGGGTGACTGTTCCCCTTAGAGGTCTGTCTGATAGTTAAAAATTGAGCCATGGGGTCAGTTCCCTTCTAGATCCGTGGCTCTGGGCTCTTCAGAGGTCCCACCAGTCTCTAATCAATCAGCCTGTTCGCTTGTATAATTTGGGGTTTTGTTCTTCACTCTTAGCCTACTCCCTATCCAGGACAAGGAAGCCTGGTGGTATGGGGGGAGGGTTACATATTGAGCTTCAACCCACAAGGACAGTGGTTCAAAGCCACTACATGCTCTGATGGAAAAAGACAAGGCCATCGGCTTTGGTAAAGATTTAAGAGACTTGGAAAACCCAAAGGGGGCAGTTCCACTCTGTCCTGCAGGCTCAGTATGAGCCAGAGTTTACTGGATGGTAGTCTGTTTTGCTGTTGTTTCCTTTTCCCTTTTGCTTCTTTCTAGGACCTTCTAATGTGGTCCTTTCTGGAGTACTAGGTCGTGGTAGCAGGGCACTATCTAGTTCTCCTGGTCTCAGGGACACGGAGGCTGACAGCCGAGCCCATTGGACTAATTGTTCCGATGCGTCGTCTTTGGTTTTCTTCACTCTTCTTCCCTCCGGACAGGGAGAGACTGCCGATTGCACATCAGCTGACTACTCTTGATCTAAGGCGTTCCTAGTGGCTGGTTATTTGGAAGTAGATTGCTAGGCCTTTCTTCTAAGACGCCCCGCCCCCTTGGTAGAGCTGAGCCTCCAACTTTTCAGTTAGCCATCCAGTGGGTTAGCTATTTCTACCACCAAGGACTAGAATTCAGAGGCCTCAAAGCATAGGCAATTAAAAAACCAGCCACCAAACAAAGGAATTCCCACTGTAGTAGTTAGTGCATGAGAGAAACTGACTGGGCTGAATTTCTTTCTTTCTTTTTTTTTTGCTCCTGCCAGTTCACTTGCCACCCTCACCAGACTCTGTGTCTTAGAGGGTGGGGCTTAGTGAGCTACATAAATGACCACTCTCAGGTTCTCAGGGCTTCCATTGGACACAGCCAGTGGTAGGCACCCAAAGGGATCTCAGGGCGGGCTAAGAGTGAGATGAGGGTGTAGCTACTTCTGCTCAGGTCACAGGTGCTGTCTGATTCCTTTGCGACTCTATCTTTCTTGTTTGATACCATTGAGCAGTTTCCAACTTGAAGCGACGCTGTCCATCAGAAGGAAACGCTGCCTGGTCCTGCACCATCCTCACACTCTCTGTTATGTTTGTTCCCATTGCTGCAGCCCCAGTGTCCGTCCCTCTTGCTGCCTCTTTTCAGCTGCCCCTCTACTCTGTGCAGCATGATTCTCTTCCCCAGGGACCGGTCCCCCTGGTCACATGTCCTGAGGACATGAGACAAAGCCTCACCATTCTTGTCCCTGAGGAGCATGCTGGCTGGGCCCCTGCTGACTGATCACTTTCCTTTGAAAGCTCGTGTGTTTTCCAACTATCCATAGGCGAAGGAGCGAGCCAACTTCATGAACTCTCCTTATTGTCGTTCTCCACAAAGGGACAGGTCAGAAGAAGGGGGGGGGGGCAGTCACGAAGTTTCACTCTAGTTTCCTGATATAAGCAAAGATAACTCTTCCTTGGCAGATGTGTTTCCCTGAAAATAATACGATGCAATATGTTTGAAAAGGCACCACTTATATCGCGTCATCCGATGTGTGTGTGTGTGTGTGTGTGTGTGTGTGTGTGTGTGATGACAACGATGATTCAGGACACTCAACGGAGGGTTGTCACTGGAGTCACGCACTGAGTAACAATTATACTCAAGATGTGCGCGTGATGTGGTTCAGACTCTTCTACATGCTGGTGTAAATAATCTCACAGGTCTCCCATAAAAATCTCCCATGAGCACGGCTTACCTGCTCATTAAACACAGACGGTGGACAATGACCCTATCCGACATTTTGTGCTTATTAAAAAAAGAAGAGGGAACCATTTGGTGAATGTCTCCCACGATCCAGACACGTCGGTGGCTCATTTTCTTCACTTCCTTTCCTCGTTGAGGGGCCGGCACCCTGTGGGTGGTGGCCTGGCTGTTTCCTGGAGGCCACAGCTCAAAGAGGGGAAGTCAGGGGCTCCAGGTCACACGTGGTCAGGGCCAACCCCTGGGTTAGAAGCCCGTTTGGTTGGATTTCAAGGTCCATACTCTCTCACTAACCCAACTGCCTTTTCTGTTCTAGAATGATTGATTATTATATTACTTAGTGGGGGAGGGGTACAGAATAGGGTGGATACAGCCACCACCTTCCTCATGGCAGCCAGGACAGGACTCAGCTTCTGTCTCCCCTGGAGCACACATGCGTCCCCATCTTTTTCCCGATGAACTTGAAGACCCTGTTGTCCTTGGACATGTTGAGAAGCCTGTGCCCTGGGTGAGCAGGGCTGCTTGGTGAGGCATCCCGGGAGGCTGTGCCTTGGTTTGTGGTCACCTGGTGGAGACCCATGGTGCTTCAACGGCTGTCGTGGAGGAAGACTCAGCTAGGCCTTCCGCAAGGATGGTCAACTGCGAGGGGAGGTCCTGGTGGCACAGTGGTTACACGCTGGACCGCTAACCAAGTGGTCAGTAGTTCAAAATGACCAGCAGCTCCTTGTGAAGAAGATGAGACTTTCTACTCCCGTAAAGAGTTACTGGCTCAGAAGTCCTCAGGGACAGTTCTGCCCCGTCCTACAGGGGCACTAGGAGTCAGCACTGACTTGATGGATGGCAGTGAGTTTTTTTTGATTTTTTGGGGGGGGGGTTGGAGGGTGGGGGTCAACTGTGAAGTGAAGAGGTGCTTAACTTCCTGGTTTTCTGAGCGTTTGTGCTTCTGGGTCAGCCTCGGGAACGTCTTCCTGTTGGCTCTGGCAGCTGGCTCGATCTCTTTTTCCCTTCCTGCCAGGTGGCTCTCACTGCTTACGTGTGTCATCACAGATAGCCACAGGCCCTGCCAACCTTGACTGTCACTGCCGCAGGGCTAGACGGTACATCCCAGGCCTGAACTTTTCACCCAAGGTCATGACGTTCTCCCCGGCCACCTCTCCGCCGAAGTGAGTGGGATCCCAAAGGGGCAGGCTGGGGGGAGCATGAAGCAAGGAGGGTGTCATTTTCCACTGACTGCCAAAGAGGCATCTCAGAAGGACAGGCTGCACTTAGCAGGCCAAAAAAAAAAAAAAAAAAAAGAAAGAAAGAAAGAAAAGAAAAAGCCATCTTTAGTTTCCACACTCTGTAAACAAGCAACAAGGAACTGTGAGAGCTGGTAGAAGACAGCCTGCTTTTTCATAGTCTTCTGTTTAGTCTTTCATGTTAGACTGTGTGCTAACCCCTGCTGGGCTGAGCCAGATTTGGGAACTCATTCCGGTGGGCCTGGTAGATCTAATGAGTAGTGCTGGCGTGCGGGCGGTGCTCAGTAGCCGGGCTGTAGTGGTGAGCTATGGTCAATTAATATGGCCCTTCTAGCCACAATTCCTTATGCGATATCTTATAATTCTGTACTCTATGCCTGTGGCCATAATCCCATTGTTGAGGGAGCTCTCCCCTGCGCTAAGGGACAGGGTGAAGATGGCGTGAAGTCCTGCCTTTAGTAGAGGTTGTGAACCAATTCATACCCTTTGTTTACTTGGAGGTATGGTCTGCTGAAAGACAGAAACCACACCCCCTTCACCAAAGCTATCCGGACCAAGAACCACATTGAACACAGAGAGAAATCCCAGGACCATCCGGAGAGCACGGTCCAGACCTCTCTGAAGTGGCAGAGGCTGAGACTAGAGGCACGGAGCCCCTGGGACAGAACAAAGGAGCCAGGCTGAAACCAGAGGCCGAGGCAAGGAAATGGTGAGACAGAGCAGAGTAGCCGCGCTGAGACACCGGGCTGTGAGGCAGAGTGCCAGGTGAGTTTCCTGGTCCTGGAGAAGAGGCCAAGTGACCACAGGGCCGACAGGCTAAGGACCAGAGAGCGATTTGGCTGCTAGTGGAGGAGAGGGGTTGCTGTGGACCAAGGACAGCATCCTCACTGCTTGCTGATCCTGACTCACGGTGACCCACTAACTTCCCTAATAAAACTTCCTAACTGTGGGTATCGTCTGTGAGTTCTGTGTGGCCATTACAATGGAATATGGAACCCAATTCAGAAGTAGAGTGCTGTGGGAGAAACGGGTGGTGGCAGGATAGATAAAGCAAGATGGGGTGTGCAGGCTTGTCTGACCCCTGCCTCATGGCACGAGTGTAGCCAGGGGACACCAGATCCAGGCCCATCCTCACCATTTCCACAAGTGTGCACTCTGGACAAACCAGCGAAGTAGCTGTGTTTCTGAGAATGAGAGCTCCTGAGAGTGACTTTCTGAGCTCTGTGCTGTCTGTTACACTTATTTCTCTGTACCTTGTTTCTTCAGTGCTGTTATACATGGAATTGTGTCTCCCTTAAAACACAACAAAACAACCCAAACCTGCTGTAATACTAACCTTTATAACCATGAGTGTAATCTAATGCAATCACAACCCTCAAGGTAATCTAATATGATGTAATCAATGCATGCAAAGTGACCTCATCAGGATGGGTACCTACTGCTATTGAATGGATTTGGCCTCATGGAGACAGGCTAGAACTGGCCCCACGGGGCTTCCAAGGCTGTAAGTCTTAACAAGACCAGCCTCCTCTTGCTCCTCCAGGGTGGCTCTAGGAGGCTTTACCAGGGAGCAAAGTCCTTGGGACCTTCGTCTGCTGAGGGAGCATTTTTCTCAAAATGAGAAAAAACAGCTGCAAACATCAATAAATAGTTGAACTTGAACAATTGTGAAGATGGAGCAGGACTGGGCACTGGTTTGTTCTGTTGTACATGAACTGACTCAACGGCATCTAACAAGACTAACAGTACATCATAAGAAAGGACTAGTATCTGCTTCCCTGAAGATTTTAGCTATATGACAAAACAATAACAATTTCTGAATGATGAAGGGTTCATGAGGTAGGGGGGAGTGGGGAGGGAAGGGGAAAAGGAGCAGCAAATATTAAGGGCTCAAGCAGAAGGCAAATGTTTTGAGAATGATGATGGCAACAAATGTACATATGTTCTTGACACAATGGATGTATGTATGGATTGCGATAAGAATTGCACGAGCCCCCAATAAAATGATTAAAATTCAAAAAAGATTTTAGCTGAGAGAAGTAGAGTGGACTCACTCCAGGGCCAGTGGGCTTTTGGCTTCAGAGGTAGAGAGACACGGAGATGCCAGGTGCTAGAGGAAGAATTGCCAGCTACTAGAAGCACCAAACTCAAACTCACTGCCATTGAGTCTATGCCAACTCATAGCAACCCTACAGGACAGGGTAGAAGCACAAGAAGATGTCACTTTGACAAGGAAGGTGTGCCTGACCCAAGTCCTGGTGTTTCCAACTGCCTCAGATGCCCACAAGAGCTGGACAATCAATAGGAAGACCAAAGAAGAATCAATACCTTGGAATTACTGGTGTTAGTGAAGGATGCTAAGTGTGCAATGGATTTACAGAAGAACAGGGCGAAGTGCAGGCAGGCGGTGAGATCAAGCCTCACCATAGAAGAGAGGCTGGAGAGGCTTGATCTCACATACTTTGAACATGTTGTCAGGAGGAACCAGTCTCTGGAGAAAGACATCATACTTCGTAAAGTAGAGGGTCAGTGAAAAAGAGAAACAAATGTGGTGAAGAAAGCTGATGGTGCCCGGCTATCAAAAGAGATAGTGTCTGGGGTCTTAAAGACTTGAAGGTGAACACGCGGCCATCTAGCTCAGAAGCAACAAAGCCCACATGGAAGAAGCACACCAGCCTGTGCGATCACGAGGTGCCAAAGGGATCAGGTATAAGGCATCATCCAAAAAAAAAAATACCATAGTGAATGAAGGGGGAAGTGCAGGGTGGAGACCCAAAGCTCATTTGTCGGCCACTGGAGATCCCCTCACAGAGGGGTCTAGGGGAGGAGATGAGTCAGTCAGGGTGCGATGTAGCACCGATGAAGAATATAGCTTTCCCCCAGATCCTGGATGCTTCCTCCCCCCCAACTACCATGATCCGAATTCTACCTTGCAGGACTGGATAGGGCAGAGATTGTACACTAGTGCATATAGGAGCTGGAGGCACAGGGAATCCAGGGTGGATGATACCTTCAGGACCAGGGGTGTGAGGGGCGATACTGGGAGAGTAGAGGGTTGGAAAGGGGGAACCCATTAAAGGATCTACATGTGACCTCCTCCCTGGGGGATGAACAACAGGGAAGGGAGATACCAGATAGGGAAAGATATGACAAAATAATAATCTGTAAATTATCAAGGGCTCATGAGGGAGGGAGGTGCGGGGAGGGAGGGAAAAAAAAAGAGGACCCGATGCAAAGGGCTTAAGTGGAGAGCAAATGCTTTGAAAATGATTAGGGCAAAGAATGTACAAATGTGCTTTATACAATTGATGTATGTATATGTATGGGTTGTGATAAGAGTTGTATGAGCCCCTAATAAAATGTTTAAAAAAAAAGAAAATGATTAGGGCATCGAATGTACAGATGTGATTTATACAATTGATGTATGTATATGTATGGATTGTGTTAAGAGTTGTATGAGCCCCTAATAAAATGTTTTTTAAAAAAAGATCTTCGATGAGATGGATTGACACAGCTGCACCTATGAGTTCAAACATGGTAATTGGTGGTGATAAGACAGGACAGTGTTTTGTTCTGTTGTGCACTGGGTCACTATGAGTCAGAACCTAACACCAACAACCATAGAAATAGACAAAAAGCATCTCCCCTCTGGAGCCGCATGCTGGATTTGGACTTGTGGGCTACTGAATGGGGAAAATATGCAGAACTTTCAAGCAACTTACTTGCAGCAGTGATGGCTTTGAATTGTGTTCTACATTTTTTTCTCAAACTCTGTTCAGGACCTTCTAATGTGATCCTTTTCTGAGCAGATGGTAGTGGTGGTCGGGCACCATCTAGCTCTTCCAGTCTCGGTCCTAGAGACTGGTGTTTCCATTGGACTAATTGCATCCTTGTGTGTTTCGAGGTTCATCCCTCTGCCTTTCTCCTCATGGGGGGAGACCAGTGGTTGCTCCTTAGATGGCTGCTCAAGAACTCTCAAGGAGGTAGGCCCTTCTCATCAGAGTGGGACAGGCGCGTGGTCTGTGGACTGCACTAAGCCAGTGACCTTGGTGTCCCCCAAGTCTAGAGGACCCTTGACTTTGCATCACCACCACAGCTTTATCATGGGAAAGAACTAGCAGCAAGAGAAGTGTTTATTCTCCAAAGTTATAGACCAGGTTTCCAGCCAGAGGAAAATGAGGGAAGAATCCATGTATCGCATGTTCGCCCACTCCAGTTTAGTTACACGTTATTTTCTAGAGTGGCCTGTTCTTATGAACGAGGTTAGTCAACGCACGTCTATCTGGACTGAATGTGGCTAAGAGATAGCTGCCCGGTGAGTTAGGTAGGAGTCCCTGGGTGGGACAAATGTCTCAGCCCTTGGCTACGAGTTGAAAGCTTGCCTGCTTGAATTCTCCCAGAGGTGCCTCAGGAGATCTACTTTAGAAATATCCCAACCATGGAAAACCTTACAGAGCACAGTTCTACTTGGACACACATGAGGTTGCCATGAGCCAGAATCAACTTAGTTCCAACTGGTTGGTTTGCTTTCATAAGGACAAAAGCGAAGAGGAGCTATTTCAGTTCAGATTGTTTGAACTATTTTTCTCTTCCATTCAGATGTCATACTCACTCAAAAACCACTGCTATTGAGTCGATTCTAACTGCTAGCAAGTCTACAGGACAGGTTAGAGTCGCTCTGTGGGTTTCTGAGACTAACTCTTCATAGGATTTGAATGCCTCATCTCTCTCCCGAGGAGCAGCTAGTGGTTTTGAACTGCTAACCCTGTGGTTATCTGCACAATCAGTCACCACTGTGCCACCAGGCCTCCCTCAGACATCATACAATCTGGAATTCTGGGGCCAGTCCGCTTTTACCAGGATCCGTGGAATCCTGTGAGACGCTTAAGCTTGGGCTGCACCTGGGTTGGGTTCCAGGAATTAGCAGGGCACGGCTGTGATAACCCTTCCTGTGAAGCACTTACTCCCTGGTATTTTATTGATAAGTTATTTTTACTTTAAAGCAACTTTCTGCAATGATGAAATCACTAAGAGCCATTAATAACATACTTAATGTACGTGATACAACATACTTAATCATGTGAATGTCATTTATGATTCCAAGGGCTAAAGGTAATGATGGTGAAAAATCAGGGATAACTTAGGCCATTATTATAAAGGTTACCTGTCTGACTTCACCACTATCTTGCCTTAATAATCATTTTCTAATAAGGAAGAAAGACCAAAGAAGTTATGCCTTTGAATTGTGGCCAAGAATATTGAAAGTACCATGGACTCGCAGAAGAACAAACCAGTTTGTCTTGGAAGAAGGACAACCTGAATGCTCCTTGGAAGTGAGAATAAGGAGACTTCGCCTGATGGACTTTGGACCTGTTGTCAGGAGGGCCCCGTCTCTGGAGCAGGAGCTCCTGCCTGGTGAAGGAGAGGGTTAGCAGAACGGGGGAGGCTTTCAACGAGATGAACTGACACTCGGGCTATGGGCTGTAAGGCTGATGGTCGGAACCCACTCAGAGGGGCCTCATGGCCATGGCCTTGGAAACTCTGCCGAGCAGTTCTAGCTGTGGGTTCACCATCGACTGGACAGCAACTAGCAACAACACGGCTAATGAGTAAATGTTAGTAGCAGAGCTGGTATAGAAAGTTCATAACCTTGAACTCTGCTGCCCACAGACCTTGCAGGCAATGGAAAAGGCACCGAGACACCAACCAGGGAGGTTGAGTCCTCACCAGAGGTGTTAAAGGACCTCTCTGGATCACGGTTTCCTCATTTTTTAGAGGAAGGGAGCACGGGTCCCACCGGAAACCCCGATGGAGGCAGAGATCAAACAGGATACATCAGGAATGATTTTGAGAATCCTCTTCACCGCACGAAGCCGAGGAAAGAATGGGTAGACATATTCTGTCTCAAACACATGGGTATTATGACCATTAGGAATCATTCTCTTGGCCTTTTTCTTGGATTCTCTTCTGTCTTCTTAGATGAGGACACGACAAAGACAAGGAATCTACAGTAAAGCCTGCGGTGTAGATAAAGAATGCTGAGAGCCCCGTGGGCTGCCCTGTGGGGAGGACTGCTGAGAAGGAGGGCTGGCACAGGGCTTGTGACAATGGGCTCCAACATGACAATGAGGGTGAGGATGCCGCAGGGCTGGCAGTGCTTCATTCTGTCGGGATATCGCTGGGCGAGGGAACTTACTTGATGGCATCTAACAACAACAACAACAACAGCAACAACGTTGTCTTCACTTGTCTAGGGCACTCCCCAGCCACACTTTCAAAATTAGTTACGAATGTGGTACTTTTGGCTGGTGGCTTTATTAGTCCCCACGGGGACTGATTTCTCTGTGGGTCAGCACAATCCTAAATGCGCCCCATCGTCCTTGTGGGTATAATGAGTTCCGGAGAGTTTAAATGCTAAGCGGAGCAATTAGGATAGCTCTGGATTTAAGTAGCAGAAATCTCCAATTAGTCAATCTCCATGACCGCGGTAATACGGCAGACTGGAAGGACCGAACCATCTGGACGCTATGTGGCCTCCAGGCAAACTCTTCAGAGCGGGCTTTCTCTGTACGCAGCTGCTTAGTTCATGGAAGGAGCCTTGGAGGGTACGTGCTCGACTCCAACCCAAAGGTCACAGGTTGAAAGCCACCTTTCACTCGATGGAAGTCTGCTTCCACATACAGATAATATGGCCTTGGAACCCCTATGGGGGCAGTTTTACTCTGTCCTGTCGGGTGACTAGGAATTGGAATCGACTCTCTCTCCCACAGCGGGTTTGGTTTTCGGTTTTCTAGAGAGGGGAGCAGGGCCCAGAGGAGAAGAAGTTCTAAAGACTTCAAGACTGTAGAATGGCGAGACAATAAATCTCTGCTCTTATAAACTTCCTAGCTTGTGGCATTTTGTATGTAGGGCAGCCCTAAGAAGCACGCACACACCCTACACAAAAGTATTTCTTATCACAGCTCGGCACACAAAGTCTAATACAGGCCTTGGGGGAGATTTTTTATTAGCTTCCCAAAGCTGGTGGATTCGAACCACCAAACTTTAGGTTAGCAGCCCAACTCTTAACCAACTGCACCACCAGGGCCCCTTTTCAAGTATGGGCAATATATCGGTAACACTGGTCTCCTGGAAACTTAAAGAAGATTGACACTAACAACCAGCTCCTTGAGAATGGCACCTTGTCACTTCCCCTTTCTTTTCATTGGTTGCTTTGTTCGGGACAGTGCACCAACGCCTTTCGAAGTGGGGTGCTCTGGAGTTATTCTTTATTGCTGGGAGCCACTGAGTCAATTCCAACTCAGTTACCCAGATGACACATCAGAACTGGCCCCTAGAGGGTTTCCTTTTCTGGGGAGTGCTCGATGGTTTTAGGTGAAAGATTACACAGCAAATTCATTTTCCAATCAATAATTCATACACAAATTGTTCGGTGACACTGGCTGCAGTCCCCTCAATACGTCAGCAGCCTCCTCAATTTCTCCTTGAGTTCCATGTTTCCATTCATCAGATTTTTATATTCCTCCTTTCTTTCTCCAATGCACTGAATGATGATGCCGGTGAAAATCTCAAACGAACCATGGACGGCCAAAAGAACAAACCAATCGGTCCTGGAAGAAGTACAACCAGAATGCTCCTGAGAGGCAAGGATGGCGAGATTTGGGACATGTTGTCAGGAGAGACCGGTCCTTGGAGAAGGACATCATCCTTGGTAAGTTAGCAGCAAAAGATGAAGCCCCTCAATGAGATGGACTGAAACTGACTGCAACAATGGGGTAAAAACTAGCAATCATGAGGATGGCACAGGACCAGGTGATGTTTTGTTCTGTTGTTATATGTGTCACTATGAGTAGGAACTGACTCAATGCACCTATCAACACCACAACAGCCTTGCCTTACCAGCTTTTATTTTGGGCAAATGTTGCGCATTGGGTCTTGTAGAGTTGAGAAGTCTAAGGAACATGTTCTCTAGGGGTTTTATTTTTTGGTTATTAGGCCTATTACTTGACTGAGAAGTGACCCCTGGGAACGTCGTGAGTTTCAACTTAGAAGGATGTCTCAGGACACTACACCTTGAGGGTTCCTTTATTCTTAGACTAGTAAATCTGGTCTTCTAAAACAATTGGAATTGTCTACATTTGTACCCCTTATAGCAGGATCCTGGTTCTGGATAGCATGGGTGGTAGAGGGAGCTGGCCGCCATACAGATCTTCTCATCTCAGGTTAGAGGAAGCTGGGCTTATGTGGGCGGTGAGTCCTTTGGACGAATCGCTTCCTTGAGCCTTTGGTTTTCTTGCCACTCCTTTGGTGCCAGTGGAAAAAGACTAATAGCGGCTGCTTGAATGGAACTCTAAGACCCCATATCTAAGCACCAGACACTGTTTTCATGGACTGTGTTTTACCAACTCACGTTGATGCTCCCACCCAAGACCTATAGGGCTTTCCTGGCTGTAATCTTTACAGGAGCACATCGATCAGGCCTTTCTCTCCTGGAGGTGCTCGGTGTGTCCAATTGGACAACCTTTTGGTTAGAAACCAGCTGCTTAAATGTTGGATCATGGCGGCTCCTTGGATTGTGTCTGCTTGGATTCAAATCCTGGTGTTCCATCACTTACCAGCCACGGGTATGTGAGTTACTTAGCTTCCCCATGCCTCAGGGTTCATATTAATAAAGTAAGTGTAATAATGATAATATCTGGGGTTTTTAAAAGTTGTTGTGAGGATTCAATTAGTGTATGGTTGTGATGGTTAGGGGTTATGTCAACTAGACACTCGGGGTGGAGCTCAACCAATCAATTGTGCAGCAGCCTGATGAGACCTCCTTGGGTGTCATGAGCCTTTTCATATAAGAGAGACCTAGGAGAGTTGAATTTTATTTGGTCCTTGGCCTTCTGCTGGAGTGAGAGCATTAGTATGGTTCCTAGACCGTCACCTGTTGATCCCATCAGAGGTTGTCAGTGAACTATTGCCAGTGGATTCATTCTGTAGACTTCGGACCTTTGCATCCACCAGCCTGTGCCCTTGCTGTCTCTGCTTTATTATCCTGCTTCCTGTTTATCAGGAGAAGCCCAACTTGAATGGGATTTGACTTAACCTATGCCTACAACTGTGTCAGCCATTTCTTTCTATTTTTCTTAAAAAAATCATTTTACTGGAGGCTCTTACAGCTCACCACAATCCATCCATCCATCCATTGTGTCAAGCACATTTGAACATATGTTGCCATCATAATTTTCAAAACATTTTATTTTTGAGCCCTTGGTATCAGCTCATTTTCCCCTCCACCACCTTCCCTCTCTCATGAACCCTTGATAATTTATAAATTTTTGTATCATGTCTTACACAGACCACTGTATCCCTTCACCCACTTTTCTGTTGTCTGTCCCCCTGGGGTTATATGTTGATCATTGTGATCAGTAACCCTTCCCACCCCCTTCCACCTTCTCCTTCCCCTCCTGGTATTGCTACTCTCGTTATTGGTCCTGAGGGGTTTATCTGTCCTGGATTCCCTGTGTTTTGGGCTCTTATCTGTACCAGTGTACGTGCTCTTGGTTGAATTTGTAAGCTAGAATTGGGGTCATGGTAGTGAGGTGAGGGGGAGCATTAAAGAACTAGAGGGAAGTTGTCTGTTTTGTTGGTGTTATACTGCACCCTGAACGACTTGCCTCACCAGGCATTTCATAATATGAATCACTTTCCAGATACGAAAGATACATTCACCACTGGTTTTGTTAGGTTGTTAACCCAACCTAACACAGTGATTGGCATATTGAAGCTGGCTAAGTCATGTGAATTGCCGTTACCACGGCCACCATGCTTACTGTGTGGCACGCACAAGGTGTGTGACCACAGCATTGTGATCCTGTGACTTGGTGGGGCAGACGTGGCAGAGACAGAAGTGCTAATTAGCACTGCATCATGATCAAAGCTATTACGTTCTCCGTTCTCCGGGGAAGGAAGCCCCAGCACATAAAGTGGAACCAGGGAAAATAAGCTTGACTCTCATTTAGCAGCAGACACGGTGTGGTTTGTCTTAAGCCACAGGCCCATTTCCTGCTTTAATTCAACGAATCTCAGTGGCAGATTGTGGAATAGAAGACAACTTCAGCTCTCGTTGGGGTTGCTAGTGAAAGCTACAGCTGAAGATTCCAAGAGGTGATTCCTGTGCCTTAAGAGGATTTTTTCCCTCTCGGAAAAAAATAAGCTTCAAAGTCTTGACAAGAGAGAAATGACACGCTGTGTCATGAACCACATCCTGTGGTTCTTTCCTGGGCCATTTGTCGAATCTGAGCTGCCAATCTCTCCCTGGTCCGCAGTCCAACCAGACTAGAAGACCAATATTTTTTATCAGGCGCTGTCCGGGTGATTCAGACTCCTGGTGACTCCATGTGTGCCAGGGTGGAGCTGTGACCCACAGGATCTTCAATGCAGACCACCAGACGTCTCTCCATGAGATCTTTGGGTAAATTCAAACCGCCCACAGTTTAGTGAGTGGTTAAGCAGTTAACCTTGGCGTCACCCAGAGACGTCTAGAACACCCGTATAGAATAGTATTGCTGGTGTTGGATGGCATCAAGTTGGTTCCGATTCATAGGCACCCTATGTGTGACTGAAAGAAACACTGCCCGGCCCTGCGCCAGCCTCACCATGGTTGCTACGCTTGAGCCCACGGGTGCAGTCACTATGCCAATCCGGCTCCTTGGGGACCGTCCCCTTTTCATTGGCTCTTTACTTGACCAAGAATCAATGGTCTGTGCCTGAAACTGGCCTCTCCTGATAACACGTTCAAAGTGTGTGAGATGAAGTCTCACCATCTTTGCTTCTAAGGAACATTCTGATTGTACTTCTTCTGACACAGATTTGTCTGTTCTTGGTACTCCCTGGTATATTTAATAGTGACCTACTCTACAATTCAATACCGTCATTAGGATATTATTACTCAGTGTCTGGAGGACAATGGACAACTTATGGGGCGTCACGTTCTGCCTTTGGTCAAGAACACAAGCCTGGTCTGGGTGAAAAAGCAATTAGCCAGAAGCTGTGTGTGTGTGTGTGTGTGTATTTTGATGCAATGGAAAGTGCTCTTGCTGATGAAATCTTGCTGGATTCAGACAAGGCCCTATTTATTTTATGTCTCCTTCTCCCCATCCATGGTGGCAGCTGTTTATTATGCTTGTAATTAAAGCCAAGCCCACATGAAGAGCCATTTCCATTGCTCAATCTCTGGAAGGAAATATTTGAGAACTCAAAGCTTCCAATATCAATTGAAATGATCTGGTAAATTCCTGCTCTGGCCAACCGACCTAACTGTTCTCTAACTTGCTTGCCTGGATGGGTGGAATTCGTTGACCATGTCATCTGGAGTTCAGCCCCGCGCTCAGTATTCCACCTCTGCGTCCTCCTCTGCCGACTCCTGTCCTTTATCTAAACACCCGTAAGAGCATTTGATGTTGCGGCAGGGAGAACTCATTACAGTTATGACGAATCACTAGAAAAATATCTGCTGACCATTTAACCATAAACCCTGACTAATAGAGATCTCAGCGGAATTCAGGGTAATGACTCCAGGAGGTGCAGAGGAAAAAAGTACTCGGCATTTCCTATCTGGAAAAATGAACTAGCTTCTTCCTCTTTCTTTAATAGAAACTTTTACCCTTGACTCTCAAAATTCATAGCATGAACCCTCTTACATACCCTGGACTCTGTCCCCTTTTAAAAGCCGCGTGATACTGTCCCCAGAGAGTTTACAGAAAGAGATGGAAATAATAAGTTAGAGGGTGACCAAATCAGGAAAGAAAAAGAGATTATTTTAAAAATGTACCTAACTTTGTTTAGAAGGAGCCTTGGTGGGGTAGTGGTTATGTGTTGGCTTGAGATCCTCATGGCCACTAGTTCAAAACCACTGGTGGCTCTGGGGGAGAATGAGGCTTTCTATGAGTGAAAGAGTTACAGTCTCAGAAACCCACAGGGGAAGTTCTACCCTGTCCAGTTGGGTCACCATGAGTTGAAATGGGCTCCATGGCAGCCAGCGGAATGAGTTAACGTTGTTTGAGCAGGCTTAGTGGCACAGTGGTTAAGTGCTTGCCCATGAGGACGGAGGGGTAGGCAATTGGAACCCACAAGTCCCTCTGAGAAAGAAAGACGCGGCAGTGGACTTCTGTAGGACGAAGATGACAGTCTTGAAAATTCTACCGGGCACTTTGACTGTGCCCTCCGGGGACACTCTGTGTTAAATTCACTAGAGGGCACTGTGCTTTGTTTGGTTTTCCTCTTGAGGGAGCCATGGCTACTCCTCAGATGCTAGCTGAAGGTGGCCTGTCTGATCCCACGCAGCAGCTGTGCGGAGAAAGTCCTGCTAATTTGCTTCCATCACCATTAAAACGCTCGATGCTGCTGACTCAAGTTTGAGTCATAGTGACTGGATGGGACAGAGTAGATCAGCTGTTGCGGGTTGAGAGACTCTAAAGCCTTACGAGAGTAGAAAGCCTCATCTGTCTCCCATGGAGCAGCTGGTGGTTTCAAACTGCTGGCCTTGTGGTTAGTTAGTAGCCCGAGGAAACCATATGGAGCAGATTCACTCTGTCACTCAGGGTTACTAGGAGTCGAAAGGGACTCGCTGGCACACAAAACTGCTGACCAGTGATGTCATTCTCTTTTCCCACTCTGCAAGGAACAGGTGCTGCCTTGGTGAAAACATTTTCTGAACATTCAATTTCAGGGTAGGTTTCTCGCCTTTTATTTTTGTTTTTAATATAATTAGAGGAAGCAGAGATCGCTGATAGAGAGCAGGCCTCCATTATGTTTTGGAATGAAGCAAGATAGGAGCAGTAGATAGGTCTCTCATGGACTGCCTCTGTTGCTTGGACTTTATCTTGAGCTTCGGGGGCCAAATGAATTCTTCACGAAGCTGGCCTGGCCTCGGCGGAAACCAGGAAGTGAAGCACCTGGTGTAATATCCTGAGAGGCAGTCAGGGAGCTGCTTCAGCCCAGCACCTCTGTGCCTTGATGAGGAGCCTGCATCTAGTAGGAGCACCCTCTTCCTGGGCTACAGAGGGGAGTCCGGGGGTGGTGAAAATGGTTGCTGAGATGGATGTCTAATTGCAAGGTTGGAGGTTCAAGTCCTCTCCGAGGCTCCTTGGAAGAAAGTCTTGGCAAGCGATTTCAGAAGAACCGGTCCTTGAAGACCTGGTGGAGCACAGCCTGACTGTGTCACATCTGGCGTCGCTGTGAGTCGGCATCCACTGGCTGGTCACAGGTTGGTATTTGGAGCTTACAGATGGCAGTTGGAAGGGGACGGGAACCATGGCATGGCTTTTCTTCTTTTGCTTAGGAAGACGACCTATCACATCACATCACATCAAATGTACTTTTTATCTTGGGCCATCCCTCCCACCCCCACAACTGGGTTATCTTTTCCACTTGTGAACATAAATGACGGCTCAGCAAGTCAGAAG
Source organism: Tenrec ecaudatus (assembly GCF_050624435.1). Lineage (NCBI taxonomy): Eukaryota > Metazoa > Chordata > Mammalia > Afrosoricida > Tenrecidae > Tenrec > Tenrec ecaudatus. Next base: position 13,419,314 of record NC_134531.1, read on the forward strand.
CTGTGACATCAGCTGGGTTTAAAAATAACCCTCCAGATTCATTAACCAGCTGCTCTTCGACAAGCAGGCTTTGAGAACAAGGCCGTTCGATATCTTGCTGCTCTCGGCTGTAACTGTGCTCTGCTCCAAGGAAAAAGCAAAGCAACGGTGGTTACTTAATGCGAACCCAAAGCTAAAGTCTGCTCGACGGCAGACTTCCAGCCCCCCCTATTCACAGGGTTGGGTCTTCCTGATGTCCTGGCCTCTAGAGAATGATGTATCACTAGGGACGCGTGGGCGCAGGAGATAAAAGAGCGCTGGAGAGCTACTTGCATCTGTCACCATAACTGCAGTTTGCCCTCTTTTCTCAAGTTTTACGTATTTTGTTGAGAATATACACAGCAAAAACCAAACTAAACTCACTGCAGGGATGCCTACTCATAGCCCCCCGAAAGGACAGGGTAGAACTACTCCTGTGACTGTCTGAGGCTGTCACTCTATGGGAGTAAAAGGCCATCTTTCTCTTTCTCCCACAGAGTAGCCGGTGGTTTTCAACTACTTACCTTGCAGTTAGCAGCCCGATGCGTAACCACTATTCACCAAGGCTCCTTATGGACAGCCACACCTAGGCCCATTCCACAGTTTCCAAATACAATTGAGTGGCATTGACTATATCCTGCCAGTTGTGCAACTGTGTCAGGCTGGGTGACCTAGAGAAGCAAGTCCAGTGACACTCGTCTCAGTGTAAGGAAGAGTTTTATGTAAAGAGGTAATTGTATGTTAAGAAGGCATCTCAGCCCAGTCCAACTCAAGTCCACAAGTCCAAGGCTAGTCCGTCAATTCCTCTTCAGATTCACGTGGCTGCGTGCCAGGGACACAGTATGGTGCACGGGGAAGCAGGAGGCTCACAGGCTGGTGTGCAGTCATGTGGAGACAAAGTTGGTGGAAACATGGCAGGGTACTGGCAGCGCTCAGAGTTGGGGTCAGAATCCCAGCAAGTAGGGAAATGAAGTTGGAGAGAGAAGAGAGAGAGAGAGAGAGAGAGAGAGAGAGAGAGAGAGAGAGAGAGGAGGTTCCCAGGTTGCCCCACCCCCCTCCCCAATTGCAAGAAGGCCACACCCCCAAGGAGGCATCATCAGACTGTTCTCTCATTGACAGGTTGGATTCTAGCCTTACCCTTTCCTACAAATTCAAGTTGACATAAAACCACTTAGCCTCTAATAAACATGATTTAAAAAGCAAACAAACAACAACAATAAAAATCATTGAACTACCAGCAACCATTCTCACCTCCCTTCCTGAGTTGTTCCTCCCTCTTTAACATCAAATCACTGCCCCCAAGGTTCCTTAATCAACCTTTTGAGTGGCTATTGTCAATTTGATCCCAGACAGACAGTCTTAAGAGAGCGTAATGCTCAAGGCAGATTACTGCTATTACTTTGAAACTAGTTAATTATCGTTCGACTTAGCTAGTTCACCATTGGTTGATTTTAAAAAGACCCCAAGCGATCTATTTGGTATAAGATTTAAAGATGATCTTTGGACAATAGTTTCAGAGACTCATCCAGCCTCCACAGACCTAGAACGTCTAGAGTCCCTAAGAATCTGAAATTGTCTCATGCACATCCCCCATCTTTAAATTTTGTTTTATTAAAATAATTTTATTTGGGGCTCTTACAGCTCTTATAACAATCCGTACATCAATTGCATGAAGCATATTTGTGCATATGGTATGCTGCCATCATCGTTTCCAAAACATTTTCTTTCTACTTGAGCCCTTGGAAAAAGCTTCCCTCTTTGGCCCCTCCCTCTCCCATCCTCCCATCGTCTCAAATCCTTGATAATTTATAATTTATTTTTTATCTCCACGTCTTACACCATTCTCTGTCTCCCTTCACCCATGTTTCTGTTGTTCATCCCCTGGTGGTGGTGGGGGGGGGGGTTGTATGTTGATCATTATGATCAGTTTCCCCTTTCTCGCCTTTCTCCCCTTCCTTCCCCCTACCATCATGGTATTGCTACTCTCTTTATTGGCCCTGAGGGGTTTATCTGTCCTGCATTCTGTTCAACAAGAGCTCTTAACTGTACTAGTGTACATGCTCTGGTCTAAACAGATTTGTAAGATAGAACTGGGGTCATGATAGTGGGGGTGGGGTGGGCCGGATGCATGAAAGAACTAGAGAAATGTTGTGTGCTTCATCGGTGCTTTACTGCACCCTGCCTCTCTCATCCTTTCCTTGTGACCCTTCTGTGAGGGGATGTCAAATTGTCTACAGATGGGCATTGGGTCTCTACTCTGATCCCCATCATTTGCATCAATATATTTGTTTGTTTTGGGTCTTATGGTGCCTGTTACCTGATTCAGTTGACACCTCATGATCCCACAGGCTGGTGTGCTTCTTCCATGTAGGCTTTGTTGTTTCCCTGCTAGATGGCCGCTTGTTTAACTTCAAGCCTTTAAGATCCCAGATGCTATATCTTTTGATAGCTTGTCACCACCCGCTTTCTTCACCACATTTGCTTACAAACCCATTTTATCTTCAGCGATCGTGTCAGAAAGGTGAGCATTACAGAATGACAGGTTATTAGAACAAAGTATTCTTGTGTTGAGGAGGACTTAAGTAGAGGCCCAGTGTCCATCTGCTACCTTAATATTTAACCAATAAATATATGTACACAGGCCTATATCCCTATCATTATATAGTAATATATTTACACATGTATATGCCTATGTTTATACCTCTACAAATGTCTTTTGTCTCCTAGTTCTTTCCTCTACTTCCTTTTACTTTCCTCCTGTCCCACTATCATGTCCAAACTTCATCCGGCTCTTTGTACTTTCTCTCAGCTACCTTGCACTTAATTGAACCCCACCCCACCAAGCATTCTATGCCCTCCTCGCCATTGATTTTAGCTCTCTTGTTGTTTCCTTGTTCCTGGGCTTGTTGGCTCCCCTCTCTGTTTCTTCCACATCCACCATTCCCCTGTACCCCCAGAACTGTTGGTCCTATTATTTTCTCCTTGGAATTGTTCATCCTGCCTATCTTGTATAGATAGACATGAAAACAAACAAACAAACAACCCTATGAATAATTCCAGGTCTGTCTGCTGACCTTTATGAATGTTTTCTGATGAGGTCTGATGCAGTGCCAAACTCTGCCCCCTCCACCCTCCAGTCTGAAGTGTATTTTCAGAATTCCTCAGGAACCTTATTGTTTTGCTCCCCTTGCTGCTTTGTTGCACCCCTTCGTGTTACACCCTGGTGTGGGAGGTTCAGACTGGGCAAAATTTCTCTACTGGGTCTCCTTTGCTGCCCCCCATAGTGCTGTAGGTCAGTAAGGAGACATCGTGTCTCGAGGTGAGGCTGACCCTATGGGCCTCTCTGACCGCACTTCCCCCTCTTGATCAGGATTCTGCCATAGGATCTTGGATTAAAATGCTCAGCCATGGCAGCCAGGCACCTTCCAGTTCTGTTCTCATGGCCAAGGAGACAGCTGCTCCTGGAGGCAATTAGCCACACATTCTGTATCCTCCTTCTATTCCTGACTCTTGGTACTCTATTGTTCCAGGTGGACAGAGACCACTTATTATGCGCTGGATGACTGCTTGTAAGCTTTGAAGATCCCAAGCACTACGCAACAAATTAGGAGGTAGAACTAAAGCACTCAACATGTTATTAGGCCAATTAACTTTGATGTCCCATGAAACCATGACCCTAAACCTAGAAACCAAAGCTCATGAGGTGTCTAATTTTCCATAGGCAGCCTCAGCAGCCACTCTTATTTGTGTGTGTGTCATTGTTGTAAATGTAGGCACTCTGCTTTTATGGCCAATTCAGCTTCTTATATGTGTGCAACTTACTGACAGCAATTACATGATGGTCATGCTATCCTTCCCTTAATCTGTGTGATTTCTTCCCCGCCCCCCCCCAGCACCCTTAGCTCCCTTCCCTCACCTCCCTCTGCCCCTGATAACTACAGATGAACTTTGATATCTATCATTTGTCTTTTCATGTAAGTGAGATCATATAACAATTATCCTTTTGAGATGGATGTATTTCACTCAGCATGATGTCTTCAACTAAGACACTCGACTGCTAATTGCAAGGTTGTCACTTCAAACACACCAGTTTCTCTTTGGGGGGGTGGGGTGGGTGGGGAGGGGGAAGACGCTGTCTGCGTCCATCGAGATTTACTACTCCTTGGACATCCTGTGTAGCATCACTACAAGTTGGAACGGACTCGATGGCAGTGCATTGAGGTCTCCCAGGTCCATCAGGGCTGATCTACAGTCATGACCTCATTCCCCCACTGGCTGCGGAGCAGTCCATTGTATGTATGGGCCACACTGTGTGTATCTACTCTTGTATTGGCTGCTGTGAATAGTGCTGCAGTGTGCATTGGTATACAAGTAAGTCTCTTTTGAATATAGTTTAGTCTCGTTACCTTACTGATGAATGTGACATTTATCAAATTACTACATGAAGGAGTAGGTTGAGTAGAATAATAAGAGAGTGTATTTTAACAGATTCCTTACATCTACTAGAAATAATGAAATTTCACTTTAGACATCTTTTTTCTTTCCCCTTTTCGTTTAGGGCCCACATGTGCATTCACCAATGAGTACCTGTGCACCATTTATAGGGTTACCTTTCAGGTAAGGGGTCACGGTCTGAAGCTAGTTATAGTTTTGAAATATTAGCAGGGGAGGTGTGTTAGTCTGGATAGACTAGAGAAACAAATTCATAGACATGCATATGTTTATAAGAAAGAGCTCTATATACAAGAGCAATTGAATATTGAGAAAACATCCCAGCCCAGTCCAGATCAAGTCCATAAGTCTTATATTAGCCTATATGTCTGATATCAATCTATAAAGTCCTCTTCAGACTCATGAAACACATGCAATGACGATGAATGCAGGAAGATCACAGGCTAGTGGGTGGGAAGTCTTGTGGATCCAGTGACATTGTAAGCATCTCAGTGCTGGCAGGGTTCTCCATGTGGCTTTTCCAGCTCACAGGGCATGGGCTGTATCAGCATAGTGCTATGTGTCTTGTCAGTAGAGCATCTCTCAGGGAGTGAGTCAAGAGGGAGAGTGTCTCCCGCCTCCAGGGAGGAATACTGGAGTTCCCAGAATCCTCAGGAGAAGGCCATGCCTACACAGAGGCTGGTTTGCTATGACCTGATTGACAGCTTAGACTCCACCCTTTCACTCTGAATCCTCAAATTGACACTAGATTATGTAAGTACCACCAGAGGGAATCGTGTCAGTGCTCAGTTTCTCATAGAAATGACTACAACCTTTTGAAATTGTATTTAAAAAATAATTGTTTATAGCCAGATATATTTTGTATGTGGTAGAATATATATTAATTAAAAATATATTTCATCCAGTGTGAACTGTATGTACCTTAGTGACTTTCATAAGCTTGTGCAACTTTGGCTACTCTCCATTTCTAAAACCAAGAAAATTACCACTCCCAAAGAACCACAATACTCCTTGAGAGATGACTCCCCACTTACCTCACTTCCCATCCCCTGGAAACCACTGGGGTACTTGTCAGTATGCATTTACTGTTCTAGGTGTTTCACATTCGGGGAGTCACAAATGTTTTTTGCTCTTTTGAGATAAGACACTCTGTCCATCAGTTATAAATAGTCCATCGTAAGTTGAACACCACAGCCCTTAAACCATTTGCACACCAGAAAACAATACCATCAACAATTGGCATACAAAAGATGAAATACTTAGCAATAAATCTAACCAGAGAAACAAAAGAGTTTTCCAAAAGAAGCTACAGAACACCCTACAAGAAACTAAAAGAGACTTACTAAATGGATGAATATTCCACATTCCGTGACTTAACATGGGGAAAATGTCAACACTGCCCAGAACAACCTATACATGTGGTACACTTCTGATCCAGGTCCCAACGTCATTCTTTAAGAAATGGAAAAATTAATTACTATCTTTATAAGGAGAGGGATGAGACCCAGGAACTTCTTAAGAGAAACAAAGGAGGGAGGGAGGGAAAAAAAAGAGGACCTGATGCAAAGGGCTTGGGTAGAGAGCAGATGCTTTGAAAATGATTAGGGCAAAGAATGTACGGATGTGCTTTATACAATCGATGTATGCATATGTATGGATTGTGATAAGAGTTGTATGAGCCCCTAATAAAACGTAAAAAAAACAAAGAGAAAATATATATTAAAGACAGAAAAATTTGTGTAAAAAAAAAAGAGAAACAAAGGAACTTCGTAAGAAGGGCAAAGCAGGAGACTACTCATTATGTGACCTAAAAGCCACAATAATTAAAACAGCCTAGTATTGGTCCAGTTATAGCTACATAGACTAATGGAACAGAATATATAAAGACTACAGAAATAAGCTTATTGATCTATAGATGACTGAGCTTGGACAAAGGACCAAAAAACAACAAAAAACCCCAAGTGTTTCTTCAACATTCAAGATGGCAAAATTGGATGTCCAGCTGTAGAAGACTGAATCAGGACCCATATTTCACACCACAGAGCCAAACAAACCCAAGGTGGATCAAAGACCTAAATGTAAACCAAGAGCTATGAAGACCATCAATGAGAAAAGAGGAACAAACTTACGGGCCTTACTTCAGGGCACAGACATACTATCAAAGATAATGGAGGAGACACACACAACAGAAGATAAAACAGATGTCTCGGACCTACTCAAACTAAGGCACATGTGCATAAAAAGAGTAAAAGGAGACCCTATACACTGGGAGAAATCATTGGCAATGACACAATGGACAAGGGATTAATCTCTACCATCTGTAGAATACTGCAGCACCGCAATAAGAAAAAAAAATAACCCAATTAAATAGTGGGCGAAGGACATGAGCAGAAAGTTCATTAAAAAATAACAGCCAAGTGCCTAACAAACATATGAAAATAATCCTCCTGGTCGTTGGCCATCTGGAAGATGAAAATCAGAACAATGCTGAGATGTTACCTTACACCAACAACCAGAGTCCAATTCCGTAAAACAGAAATAACAGATGCTGGAGGGGGCAGCGCGAGGGGAGCTCTTACACACTGCTGGTGGGACAGTACATATGCACAACATGCTGGAGAGTGTTAGGGGGCTGCCTCAAACAGCGACACAGAAATCCCATATCAGCTAGCAATACCCTGAAGAAGTAGGAGACATAGCACCCCCATGTTCCTTACTGTGTGCTTCAGAATGGCAAGAAGCTGGAAACTGCCCAAATACTCAACATTAGAAGAATGTATTGTTCTTGTTCAATCAGCAGAAGAATGCATTGTTCTTGTTCAGCCTGTACGCTGAGAAAATCACCAGAGAAACTGGATTAAAGGAAGAATGTGGCATCAGGATTGGAAGAAGGCTTATTAATAACCTGGTATGCAGATGACACAACCTTGCTCTCTGAAAGTGAGAAGGAACTGAACCACTTGCTGATGAAGGTTAAGGATTACAGCCTTCACTATAGATCACAACTCACTGTCAGGAAAACCAGAATCCTTACCACTGGGCCACTGGGGCCCATCATGACCCATGGCGAAAAGATCGAATTGTCAAGGATTTTGCCTTGCCTGGATTCACAATCAGAGCTCATGTGTTTGGTCTCTTGACTGATCGTCAAGAGATCAAAAGATGTATAAACGTATTGCTTTAGGTAAACCTGCTGCACCAGCTCTCTTTAGAGTTTTCAAATGCAAGGACATGACCTTGAAGACTAAGACGAGCCTGAACCAAGTCATGATATTCTTTCTCCATTGCCTCACATGCATGTGAAAGTTGAACTTTCAGTAAGGAAGAGGGAAGAAGAGTTGATGCGTTTGAATTGTGGTGCTGGAGAAGAATATTGAAACTACCATGGACCGCTGAAAGGACTAACCATTTTGTGTTGGAAGAAGTCAGTCCAGAGTGGCAAGACTGTGTCTTGAATATGTTGGACATGCTGTTCGGAGAGACCAGCCCCTGGAGAAGGACATGATGTTTGGGGAAGTGGAAGGGCAGCGAAAGAGAAGAAGGCCCTCAACTAGATGGGTTGACACTGTGGCTGCATTACTGGGCTCAGGTATAGGAATAATTATCGGGGCGGCACAGGACTGTGCAGTGTTTGGTTTTGTTGTGCATAGGGCCACTATGGGTCACAGTCAACTTGTTGGCACCTAACAATAACAACAACAACATCCAAAGAATGAATGAAGAAACATTGGTATACATCAATAGAATACTACGCATCAGTTAAAAACAATGAGGAAACCATGAGGCACTCAGGACAGGGACTGACCTGGAGAACATTATACTGAGTGAAGTTAGTCCGTCACAAAAGGATACATACTGGGTGAGACCGCTGCTCCGAGGACAAAAGCCAAGGCAAAGACCTTGCAGGTTACCCAGATGGTGGGGAGAGAAGGCAAGGACGGGAAGTGAAGCAACAGAACCAGAAAGTTGACAGCTATTGGCTCAGATGGAAGGAGGATGGAGGAACACAAGAGGGAGGAGAGGAATCAGAGGAGGTGGGGTGGGGGGCTATGGGGTGGTCGTCTCATGAGTGGTTTGAACTGTCAAATGCAGAACTGATGGTCTGAAATGCAAGCCTCCCAGTGACTCAAACGTTGGCGGGTGGTTTGAACCCATGAAACGCTCTCGACAGATGGCTTGCTGCAGAAGCACGAAGAGGGACTCTGCTCTTTCCTCTAAGGGGTGCTACGAGTCTGAAGCAGCCGGACAGCGGTGGATTTGGGCGTGTTTAAGGCAGGAAAGGAGCTCTGGTGGTGACCAGGGTTAAGTGTTCGGTGCTAAGGGCAAGGCTGGAAGGTTGAACTCATCCAGCTGCTCTGCGGAGAAAGATTGATGGGGCGGCAGGATCACAGCCAGGGAAACCCTCTAGGGCAGTTCTGCTGTGTCAACACAGAGGGCTGCGGAGAATGGAAAACTGAAGTCAACAGGAAAGGAACACAGACCAAAGGCCAACAGTGATTACCAGGGGTGGGCGGGAGGGCAAAAGAGGGATTTACAGCTGAGGAGACACCGAGCTTCTGTTAATCAAGATGGAAACATTTGGACGTGGAGAGCGTTGATGGTCCGGCAACGTGGTGAACAAAGCTGCCACTGAGTTGTAAAGTCAACGATGTTGAAAAGGCAACTGATCTGTTACATATATGTCCTGCCCCAAACTCAAAAATCCCCTCCAGGCATTTATGAATTATACCCTCAACAAACAAACAGAATATCCCAAAGTCCTAGGAACCAATTTATAGCAACCCTTTAAAAACAAACTCACTGCCATCCAGTCAGTGCTGACTCATGTGACTGTCTGTGCCTTTCCGACATTGTAACTGTTTCCAGGAGTAGAAAGCCCAGTTTTTCTCTCATGTTGCTGCTGGTGGTTTCGAACTGCTAATCATGAAGATCACAGCCCAGCTTATAACTACTACAGCACCAGGGCTCCTAGCAACCCTATCGTACAGCAAAACAAACAAGCAAAACTTCCAGACAAACCAAAAGGGAAGACCTTTGATGGATGGACCAACACAACAGCTGCATCAATGGGTTCAAACATAGCAACAATTTTCAGCGTGGCACAAGACCAGGAAGTGTTTCTTTTTGTTGTGTATAGGGTTGGAATCAACTTGACGTCACCTAACAACAAAACAATATTGTGGAGCTGAACTGCCTCCACGGATTTCCGAGGCTGTAAATCTTTATAAGAGTAATGAAGCCTCATCTTTCTCACTCTGAGTGACTGGTGGTTTCGAACTGCTAGCCTCGTGGTTAGAAGCCCAAGGTGCAACCCTCTATAGGACCAGGACTCCGAATGCACCCTATGACCAAGCATCGAGAGTTGCATTTAAAGTATAGAGTGCAATGCATGGAGTCCTGGCTATGTGGGTGGTTAATGTGCTTGTCTTTGAATTGAAAGGGCAGCTATGCCAACCACTCACCAGCCATTCAGTGGGACAAAGATGGGCAGTCGGCGTTCGTAAAGATGGCAGCCCTATGGGACATTCCTACGCTGTCCTATATTTGTCATTTTGATCAACAAATCGGATGGATTCAGCATCCACGGGTTTGGGTTCTTGTACAAAGCATTCTTCAAAACTCTCATTTTCACACGCCCCGCCCTCCATCACGGCCAGAATTAACTAGAGGAATAAATGGATACACCCCATTCATGGAGCTGACGAAGATTTTCTTGGGCAAAGTTCTTCTAACAGGTTCAATTCTTCAAGTTGACACTACTGGTAGCTTTCCCCTGTGATTATACAAAGGGAAGCTGTTATTTACACAGACTTGTTGATCCTCAGGGACCCTGATGGCTTAGGGGTTAGACATTGGGATGCTAACTGCCAGGTGGGCAGTTCAAAACCATCAGTCACTCCTTGGGAGAAAGTCGAGGCTCTCTATTCCCATAGTTACAGTCTGGGGAACCCACAATGGTCATTCTAGCCTGTCCTGTAGGGTTGCACTGAGTTAGAACTGACTGATGGCAGTGGGCTTGATTCGTCTCCAGATCGCTCTGGAAGCTGGCTCTGCTAAAAGTCACCACAGACGGTCTACTTCAATGACGGCTTTAAGGCGCACGGCCCTGAAGGTGGTCCCACACCTCAGAGCCAGTCTTTCTACCCAACTCTCAATCCCAGGGCTGGGCTTTGCCTTTATCAGCGCACAGCTGGTGCTAAAGCTGTGACTTCTTCTGCTATCTCTTCGGAGAGAAATATGGGGCTGAAACCCGGGACTGAGTTTTAAGTAAACAGAGCAATGTCCACCCTCACAGTGGGCTTTGTGTGTGCTCAGAGAAAAAACCCCTCTTGGGGAGTTGATTGCCCACACGAGGGAATGACTCATCCCTTCTGACAGACGCTTGCCCTCCTCCCCTTTCCTGTGCCTCTCGGTTGGACTTCAGCCTGATTTTCCCGGCTCTCTGCCTCTGGAGTTGACTGCTCATGAGTCTATGAGCAGACCAACCCTCTCTCTGGACACCTCTGATCGACAAACAAAAGCTTCCTGGAAGCGAGATTTGCCTTTTTCCTGCCCCTCAGCCTTTGGGCATGTTGTGAGGAGAGACCAGTCCCCGGGGAAGGGCATCGTGCTTGATAAAGCAGAGGGGCAGTGAAGCAGAGGAGGGTCTTCTACAAGATGGACGGAGCTAGTGGCAGCAGTGATGGTTCAAACACAAGAACAACTGTGCAGGACCAGGCGGTGTTTCCATCTTGGGAACCAGGAGGACACCTGACAACACCAACATGGCCACAAGATTGCGCAGGAGACACAGACCGGTCTTCTGAGCTTCGTTTCAATGCAAGTCCTCCTGTTGGTACTGTTTGCTGCTGCGTGGACTCGCCTCATGGTGACCCTACATGTTACAGTGGAGATTGGCTTCAAAGGTGTTCTTGGCTGTAATCCTCAAGGAAGCCGATCACCAGTCTTTTCTTCCTGCGTGTAGCAGGATGGGTTTAAACAAACGCTAGCCGTTAGGTTAGCAGGACAGTGCAAACTGTTTTCAGAGATTTCCCACCTCCCCTTCCCCTGACCCACGGCCGGGACCCAGGACTCATGTTCTTTCTGTCTGTTCTTTTTTGTCTTCTCAAGGACAAGAGCCGAGTTTCTAACTCTGGACTGGAATTGCTCCAGGAGAAGCAAAATTGGGATCATTCAGAACTCACATACAACCGTGCTGTGTGATTAGCTTATTCTTCACCATACTTTAAATATTATATTCCAGGTCTGAGTAGCATACAGAGCCCACCATCAGTGTCAGTAATAAATACTGGGTCTTCGTGATCTAGTGCTGCTAGAACCGAAATGCCACAAGGGAGTGGCTTTCACAAACAGAAATGTATTTTCTCACAATTCAGGAAGGAAAGAAAGTCTGAATGCAGCACCCTGGCTCTCAGGGAAAGGTTTTTTCTCTCTGTTGGCTCTGGGGAAAGGCCCTCATCTCTTCTCAGCCTCTTTTTTTCTTGGTTCCTTGGTGGTCTTCATGTGGCACGGCTTCTATCTTCCCCCATTTCCACTTTGGGCTGTTCATGTTGTGGGGCTGTGGGATAGGCATTGGGCTGCTAACCACGAGGTTGGCGGTTCAAACCCACCAGCTGCTCCGAGGGAAACAAACGAGGTTATCAACTCCTGTAGAGATGGACAGCCTTGGAAATCTATACAGGGTTGCCTTGAGTTGGAATCTGCTCTTTGGCAGAGGGTTGGGTTTTGATTCTGGTTGGTATTTCAAATGGAACTCTGGTGGTGTGATGGATTACACAGACTCATCAGATGCTTTGCAGGAGAAAAATTAGTCTGCTCCCCATCAAGATGTGAAGCCCCAAAGGGGCAGCTTGACTCCGTTCTATAGGCTTTCTATGAGTCAGAATGGATTGGATGGCAGGGAGTGCTCTGTACCTCAAAGAAATGGATTCGAGACACATTCTGCCCTACTCTGGCCTTGTGAACATAGGAAAGAAAACAATTCTGCACGTGAGTCCAGGGTTTAGGATTGACTACGCACCTTGTTTAGCACCCTCCCCACGTCCAAGTTCTACCCCTGTGTCGAAAGTGAATGAGACCCGTTCAAACTGAAAATGGGCAAGGGGCTTTCTGTTAGGCAGCATGGTCTTCGAGTGCTGTTTCCACAAAGTCAGCAGAATTGCTTCTTTTGTTTCGCAATTGCCTTTCCTGTGCTTAGAATGATCTATCCCATGTTGGTGTCATCGAGCAGGTTCTGACTCCTAACGGCCCTCTAGGACATGGTAGAACTGCCCTTGTGAGCTTGTGAGCCTGTAACTCTTTACAGGAGTAGAAAGCCCATCTTTCTCCAGAGAAGCGGCTGGTAGTTTCAAACTGCTGATGTTGCAGCGAGTACCCTGTGTGTAACCACTACACCACCTGGGCTTTTGAAACTGTAGATCTTTACCTGAGCAGGTCGCCTCATCTTTCTTCCTCAGAGAGGCAGGTGGGTTTGAACCACAGACCTTGCAGTTCATAGTCCAAAGCTTACCCAACAGCCAGCAGGGCTATATTAGTAAGCTCTGCCGGACTGCAGCAGAAGGCCTGCTGACGTAGTAAGTTACACATTGGTCTGTTATTGCCAGCTGCTCCGAGGGAGAAAGACAGGCTTTCTACTGCTGCAAAGAGCTACAGTCTTAGGAAACCCACAGGGCCGGCTCTGTTCTACAGGGTCGAGGGGTGGGCGTGAGCTTGGTTTGCTTTGGTTCATTTGCCCTAGGGCCGTTTTGAGGAGGTCAGAGATGGTGGTATTGGTGGTGTTTTCTGAGTGTGGCAATGTTTGGTGGCTCTGGGCACTCGCTCACCCCACACCTGGCCTCACCCCACACCTGGTGCTTACTAAGCGGGAACTTGCTATTCTGTTGGCTACCTCTTCAAAATGACCCAGGCCGGAGGCTGGCTAATGTGTTCGTACCATGAGAAAGAGACAGGGAGACTCCAATTCCCGTAACATGCTAATTGGATACAGGTTTTCGATTTTACTTTTCCCCAGAACAATTTTAAATATCTCCACTGGAAATCACATCCTGTCCAAACATTTGGGAAAATGCAAGTGAAAATTCCCTTCCTGTGGATGACAGTGTGACCGGTTGTGTTAAAAGAGTTGAAAGCATTTTTTTGTTTTTGTTTGGTTGGTTTCTGGCTCCCTTTGAAATTTGTTTGCCCTGATGCAGTGTGTCAGTCCCTGGCCTGTGCAGATCAGAGTGGCAGAAGCCGTGGCTTGAACAGGCATGATTGATCGTGGCTTGAGGCACTAGGAGGGAAACCCAAAGCTAGGTTCTCAGCACACCAACTGCTTTTCTTTTTAAAAATCATTTTACTGGAGGCTCATACAGCTCTTATCACAACCCATCCATCCATCCATCCATTGTGTCAAGCACATTTGTACAGGTGTTGCCCTCATCATTCTCAAGTCATTTAACACAACTGCTTTTCAACTTGCCCAGTGTAGACAGCAGAGCCTTGTCAGAGGCCAGCCAGAAGAGGGCACCCATACCCAGACCCGCTTTAGAGCACAGGTAGGGCTTAAGAAATCACCTGAAAGGAGCTACCAGCGTCTATGAACCCCAAACACCCCAACTCACTGCCATTGAGTCGATCCCGACTCATAGGACCAGATAGACCTGCCCCTGTGGGTCTCTGGGACGAACTCTTCACCAAGGGGTTGGTGGTTTCAAACTGCTGACCTTGCAGTCAGGAGCCCAACTTAGTCACCAGTGTGCCACCAGGGCTCCTGTGAGGATGTTTATTTCCACTGTAAACTGTGTAAGGATCATCCAGTCAAGTGCTCCAATTTACAGACAGAGACGCTGAGCTCGGGGCTGCTTCCGAAAGAGTCACCGTTCAAATTCAGTAGTGCTTTCCCACAGTGCTAGTGGTTCGAATCTGCCAGCCGCTCCAAGGGAGACATACATGGCTTTCTGCTCCCAAAAGACGCACAGCTCAGCGACCCACAGGGGCAGGCTCCTCTGTCCTCTTGGGTGACCATGCGTCCGGAGCGCATCAATGGCAGTGAGTGAACCGAGAGTTCTTTGTGACTCTCTTCTCAATAACATCTCTCCCTGATCCTGCAAGGACCAAGGCAGCAGGGTTGGTTCAGTGGAAGAATGGTTTACTTTTAAAGACTTCTACTATGAGCTGTTGTTAAGTGTGGTGGGGTCGGTTCCCACTCAGCGACCTTCTGCACCCCAGAACGGAAACAACGCCCGCTCCCTCATCATCCTCACAATTGTTCTTCTGTCTCAGCCCAGCAGGGCAGCCACTGGGTCAGCCCACCTGGGGGAAGGCCTTCCTGTGTGGACTAGGCGAAGGTTTACAGAGTAGACCACGGTGTTTACCTTCACCAATTCACGCAATTCTGTTTCAACAACTCCACCGCAGCCCCCTCAATGTAGCATGGCTTATCCCGCTTCCTCCCCCTGTTTCCAGCCCTCCTCCGCACGCTGTCTGTGGGTAAACGTTCCCCTTGGCATCTTACATGGTTGACCATTTTAACACTTCACTTCCAGACCTAATGGGTGATTCAGGATCAAAGTCTTGGGAGCGCCCCGGTCTCTATCCGACCCTGAAACCTAGTTTCTTTCCCGATCTTGAGTTCTGTTCCTCAGTGGTACAAGTCTTCCCTTCCAGGTGGGAAACCGCAGGAGGATTCCTGGCCACTGTACCTCCTGGTGGTGCACTAGTTAGCGAGTGCTCAGCTGCTAACCAGAACTTGGTGCTTCAAACCCACTAGCTGCTCTGCGGGAGAACGATGGGCAGTCTGCTTCTGGAAAGACTCACAGGATTGGAAACCCTAGTGGGGAGTTCTACTCTGTCCTACCGGGTCGCGCTGGGCCGGAACGGACTCCACAGCACTGGGTTGAGTACCACATGCGCAGTTACCACGTGTGTCTGTACAGTTTGCTTCTTGCTGTGATGCCGGGCAGGTTTCATCAGAACTTCCAGACTTAGACCTACGAGCAAGAAAGGCCTGGCAATGTGCTTCTGAAAATCAGTCAACAAAAACGTCTGGATCCCAGTGGTCAGGTGCCCAACCACGCACGGGGTGGCTGTATTTCGTTCCGTTGTGCCTGGGCCACCATGCACAGGGAAGGATTACAGGGAGATAGCTAGCAGCAAGTACCAGAAGAACTCATTTCTGCTAAGGGGAGCTACAGAGCTATATTGGAGCAAGGGCGTGAGGTGAAATTCTTCCTGTGGAGGGATTTTCCCAGGGAAGCCTCGCCCTTCACAAGACCACAATGAGCCTCTGTGGGGTTCTTCGGGGAAATGGTCAAGACACCCGCATCCATTTCGGGCCCTTGTGGGCTCTGGGTGGCACTGATGTTGTGAGGAGAGGAAGGATATCCGTGTCTAAGATTTAATTCCCTGTTCCTTGAACTTGCTGTGATGTTCGTGGGCTACTACAGTAGTTTGTTTATTACATGATGTAGATTTCCTCCGGGCATTTAGAAGACAGAGGGGGAAGAATGGAATGGGCAATGAAGTGATGACAGATGAAGATCCAGCTTTGTAAAGCGTCTTTGGAAGGGACTTGAACTTGGGTGTGGTTCGTTAGCCCCCTAAATGAAACCAACGCCTCACAGAAGCTTGAACCCATATATTTTCAAGGCCATCACCGTCTCTGATGGCATCGTGCTGCAGTTCTCAACCCTTTGGGGGTTGAACGACCCTTTCACAGGGGCCGCCTAATTGATAGCAGTAGCAAAATTACAGTGATGAAAATAATTTTTTGGTTGGGGGGGGGGTCACCACCAAATGAGAAACTGTTTTAAAGGGCTGCGGCATTAGGAAGGTTGGGAACCACTGGCATAGCATATTACACGTTGGGCTGCTAACCAGAATGTCAGTAGTTCAAACCCACCAGTTGCTCCGCAGGAAAGAGATGAGACTTTCTACTCCTGTGAAGATTGACAGCCTCGGAAATCCACTGGGAGCGGGTTTACCCTGTCCTAGCGTCTCTGTGAGTCAGAATTGACTGCATGGTAGGGAGAGTTTTCTCTACATGTGCTATTGTTTTCATGCCAGAGTCAACAGTAAAGGTAGTTTTGGTGTCTCAAAGGGAACCTTTCCATGGAGGGGTTCTGGTGCTACACCAGTTAAACGCTCAACCAAAGACCTGTGGTTTAAAGCCTCCCAGAGACTCTGAGTGCTGAGACCCGGTGGTCCCCACATGTAAAGATTACAGTTCAGGAAACCCTATGCAGCCACTCTACTTTGTCACACGGGGTCGACATGGGCTGGAATATCTCACAGTACCCAACAACAACGACGACAGCAACACGACACTATAGCAAAATGGGAGAGAAGTATATGAACACAAATGATAAATGCCGTCCAGCCTAAGATATAGAACCTTACTAGCAACTCAGAAACCCTTCCCAGGACCTCCTCCCAGATGCCCCTACCCTGACAAGGAACCGGCTTCCTGCCGCCAATGTGTTCGTTTTGGAAGTTTTAAAACGCCGTAGACATAAAATCTGTAGCATAATTCTTCCGTGTTCGTTTTCTGTTGCTCAGCATTTTGTCCGCGAGTTTCACGTTGGATATAGCACAACAGGCTTTGCCCATTCTCTCTGCCAGGGGACATTCTGTCATGCAAGTAGGCCAGGGTCTCCCCATGTAATGCTTAGGCACTTTTGCCTTGTTTCTGGTCTCGATGGAGAGTGCTCATAGAATCAACACCAGTGGTGCTTGCACGTGTTTGTATCTAAAAAGAGACTTATCGAGAATGGCTTGCCCAGTTGTAGAAGTACGTAAGTCCATTCCAGTTTAAACCAGGCCTCTCCTGACACATGTAGTGGTGGAGGCTGGTGAATATGGAGCTGGAGCTGATGACTATAGAATGCCATGGGCTGGTGGATGCAGAGGTAAATGATTCTGAGGTTGGCTGAATAAATCCACTGAGGGCTCCTGGGATTGGCAAGCGACACAACAGGAGGCCGAGGAACCAGAGGCAGGATCCAGCCACAGCAGCAGTAGAAGGACCAAAGAGCACTTGGCTTTGCTTAGGATCTCTCTCTTATGCAAAAGGTCACACCCCCAAGAAGGTGTCACCAGGCTGCAACCTGATAGACAGGTTGGGCTCTGCTCCTGCTTTCATGCCAGAGTGCGTAGGTGACCGAGTTTCTAACCATCACAGGAATATTCTTAGGAGTGGACTTGCTGGGTAGAAGGGAAGTACGTGTTCAGCTTTAGGGGGTACAGGTACACAGTGTCCCACATGGGTTGTACGAATTCACAGTGCATATAGCAGTCTGTGAAAAACACAGTTTGTTCCATATCCTCACCAAACTTGGGTTGGGGAAGCTTTTATTATTTATTTTTGGCCACTCCAGTGGGTACATAATGGCATTTTATTATAGCCGTGACTTGCATTTCTATATTACTAATGGCACGGAGTGGATTTTCATGTATTGATTGGCCATTTAGATATTCTTTATGTACATTGCATGTCATGTCTCTTGCCTAGTTTTTTAAATCACTTTATTGGTACTCGTACAACTCATCACAATCCATCCATCCATCCGTTGTGTCAAGTGCATTTGTTTCCATCATCACGTTCTTTCTACTTGAGCCCTTAGTGTCAGCTTCTCATTTCCCCCTCCCTCTCCCACCCTCTCTCCCTCATGAACCCTTGATCGTTTATGAATTATTATTATTTTTTCATCTTTTATACTGACCGATGTCTCCCTTTACCCACTTTTCTGTTGGCCATCCCCCTGGGAGGGGGTTGTACGTAGATCATTGTGATCAGTTCCCCCTATCTCCCCCCACCTTTCCCTTATTCTCCTGGTATGGCTACTCTCAATATTGGTCCTGAGGGGTTTATCTGTCCTGGACTCCCTGTGTTTCTAGCTCTCATCTGTATCCATGTACATGCTCTGCTCTAGCCAAATTTGTAAGGTAGAATTGGGATCATGAGAGTTATGAGGAGGAAACAGCAAAGAGTTAGAGGAAAGTTGTATGTTTCATCAGTGCTATACTGCACCCTGATTGGCTTGTCTCCTCCCTGTGACCCTTCTGTAAGGGGATGTCCAATTGTCCACAGATGGGTTTTGGGTCTCCACTCCACACTCCCCCTCACTCACAATGATACAATTTTTTGTTATGGTCTTTGATGCCTGGTACCCAATCCCACTGATACTTCATGATTACACAGGCTGATGTGCCTCTTCCATGTGGGCTTTTTTGCTTCTGTGCTAGATGGCCGCTTGTTTATCTTCAGGCCTTAAAGACCCCAGATGTTATATCTTCTAAAAGCCAGGCACCATCAGCTTTCTTCACCACATTTGCTTATGCACCCATTTTGTCTTCAACGACTGTGTCAGGAAGGTGAGCATCACAAAATGCCAGGTGAATAGAACAAAGTGTTCTTGTCTTGAGGGAGTACTTGAGTGGAGGCCCAATGTCCATCTGCTACTTTAATACTAAACCTATAAATATATGCACATAGATCTATTTCCCATAATCATATATACATGTATTTACATATGTACATGTCTGTATTTAGACCTCTATAAATGCTCTTTGCCTTCTTATTCTTTCCTCTATTTCCTTTGACTTTCCTCTTGTCCCACCATCATGTTCAGCCTTCATTTGGGATTCAGGAATTCCTCTCGGTTACATTCCCCCTGATCAACCCCTACCAGGCCTCCTATACCCTCCTTGCCATTGATTTTAGATCACTTGTCCCTAGTTTTGTTAACACCCACTTCCTTTCCCCTGTCTCCCTACTCCCATGTCCCCATTGGAACCGTCATTCCCATTGTATTTTCCTGCAAGTTGTTTATCCCGCCTATCTTATCTAGATAGACCTGCAGAGATTATAATACACAAACACGACAGAGCAAAACAGAGCAACAAAACAAAACAAAACACAACAATGAAAAAAACAACCACCAACAAAAAGAAAAGGCTATAAATAGTCCAAGATCTGTTTGTTGACCTTTAGGAGTGTTTTCCAGTCAAGTCTGAGGGGGTACCATGCCTTGGCCCCAAAGTTTATTTTTGGTATTCCCTTGGGATCTCATTGCTCTGCTCCCCTTGCTGTTCTGTTGCATATCCTTAGTGTTTTCCTCAGTGTAGTGGGGTCAGATTGGGCACAATTCCTGCACTGTGTCTTCAGTGTTGTCCTCTGTAGCACTATGGGTCAGTAAAGGATGTCGTGTCTTGTAGTGGGGCCAGCCCTATGGTCCTCTCTGTGCATTGGCTGCTCTGAGCAGGAATATCATCCTCAGGGCTTGGTGGGCCAAGGTGTGCTCCACTCTCTCTCCCTCTCCCTTCATTTGCTCCTGTGTGTTCTGATCAGACATGTCCCTCTCCCTAAGCTGTAGCTTCAGTGCTGTCCTCTGAAGTGAATTCTTTGGGGAGGTAGAGGGCAGTGGATTGCCTAGTATTCCTCAGGGAATACCAAAAAGACTTTGGGACCAATGCATGGCACCCCACCAGACTTGACTGATGGTCTGTCTTTTTTCATAGACTTTCAGGACTTTTTTTCTATTCTGAATATGAGTCCTTAATTGTTTTTTTAGCTTTAGCTTTAGTTGCATCCTTTGGATTATGATACATCATATTCTCATTATTAAATCAAAAATATTTTCTGATTTTCCCATGGGGTCCCCTCTTGGGCCTATGAGGACTGCCTTAGGCGGAGCTCATGGGACTCAAATTCTGAGATACAGAGTAGTGTGCAGGGTGCTGAATGGGGAAGTGCTTTCAAAGATCACTCTCTATAGTGTAGCCAGGGAGAGAAATGTTTAACTACCATCTCTTTACAACAGAGATTTGGAAAATCCAAAGGGCAGACGGGACCTGGAATCAGAGTCATTGTTCTGGAGGATAGAGAACCGGGCTTTGGTATCCCTTCATTGAGCACTCATTGGCTGAAGACTGTCCCTTGGGGCAGGGGAATGTAACTTCAGGCCAGATGGCTCCTTTCGGGAAATTGCTCAGACGAGTCCAGTGTTCCTAGTAGATGAGACATGAGTGCTTGTTTCCAGAAGGGAGAGCATCTGGACATACTATCACAGTGTTTTAGAAGCTTAATTTCCAAAAACTTGGCCATATTCAGACTATATTTTCATTATTAATTACTAATCCAGTTCCAGCATGGTAAGAAAACACATTCTCCAACTTTAGATCCTTTAAAATTGGCTGGAACTTGACTCATGACCCAGCTGATGACCCATGGCTATGAGCCTGTGGCTCTTTGACAATCAGATCGGTCTTGGAAGAAGTCCAGCCAGAATGGTCCTTTGAAGCAAGGATGGAGAGACTCGATTTCATCTACTCTGGACTTGTTGTCAGGAGGGACCAGTCCATCATGCTGGGTAAAGTAGCAGGCAGCAAAAGAGAGGAAGCTCCTTGACAAGATGGATGGGCACAGTGGCTGCAATAATGGGCTCAAAGATAAGAACAATGGTGGGCATGGCGCAGGACTGGTGTTTGGTTTTTGGTTCTGTGCTTTACAGGGTTTCTGTCTATGAATCAGAACAGACTCAACAGCACCTAAAAAATAACAACAACATGGTTCATTTTGGCAAACGTTCCAAGGGCACTTGGCAATAATGGGCATGCTACTACTGTTGGTTGTCATGCTCTGTGTATGTCAACCTCGTTACTTGAGATATTAACATCTTCCATGTTGGGGGTGTTGTTAGGTGCCTTTGAGTCTTCTTTCATAGCACAGGCATGTTTTCGCATGCCAGTTTTACCAGTGGGAGTTCTTAGGTCATGCAAATGGTAAAGCATCTGACTACTAACCGAAAGCTTGGTAGTTCAAATCCGCCACTCAACCTCCTGGTATGTTGGTATCACTACTCCCATTACTGTACCTGAAGGAATTGTCTGTCCTGGATTTGGAAAAAAAGGTGTGGCAATCTCTTTTTCAAGGTCACAGCCTTGAGGCGCATGTAGGTTCAGGTGTGCTCTGCACACGGGGATTGTCATGAGTTAAAATAGACTTGACTACAAATATTGTTTTAAAGGTTTTCAAAAAATTGGTAGCACAACAACTGAACCACTGGATAACATTGTGATCAATGGAAAATGTTAACATTGTCAATGATTTTGTCTTGCTTGGATGCACAATCAGTGTTCATGGAAGCAGCAGCCAAGAGATCAAAAGATGGGTTGCCTTAGGTTCATCTGTTGCACAAGACCTCTGTCTAGTATTGGAAAACAAAGGTGTTCCTTTGAGGACTGAAGAGTTCCTGACCCAATCATGGTGTTTTCCACAGACTCATATGCACGTGAAAGTTGAACATCGCATAAAGAACACCAAGAAAGAATCCATGTATGTAAATTGTGGTGCTGGGGAGAATATTGAAAGTGCCATAGACTGGTAAAAGGACAAACCAATCTGTGTTGGAAGAAATAAGGCCAGAGTGCTCCTTAGAGGCAAGGATGGGGAGACATTGTTTTACTTATTCTGAACAAACCTTATGGAGAGGCCAACCAGTCCCTGGAGAAGGACATCGTGTGTGGCAAAGTAGAGGGGCAGCGAAGGAAGGAAAGGACCCCAAGGTTATGGATTGACCCCAGGGCCGATGGATAGTTACAATTGCCAGGATGGCACAGGGCAGGCAGTGTTTTGTTCTGTTGTGCATAGGGTCAGAGCAGGCTCCATGGCACCCAACAACAACAACAATGACTACAACTACTATATAATACATGCCCTTTTTTCCCTTCTAGCTTAAAATGTTTTATTTTATGAATTTTGAAACTATGTTAATAAATGCAAAGAAATTTAGAATTGGTTCAATATCTTCTTGGCGGTGTAACTCTTTTGTTCTTATGGAATCTCTCTCTTTTACTCTAGTGCTGTTTCTTGCATTAAAGCTTCCCTCATGTGATGTTCGTCTGGCTACACAGCATCATCTTGGTAGTGACAGCACGGCATTCTTTACTTTGAGCCCCTTTGTGTTTTTATATTGAAGTTGTACATCGTATAAGCAGCATTAGTTGGGTCTCATTGTTTCTTGTAGACTATCTTTTTTCTTCCATACTTATTCTTGTTTTGATTAAATGTCATTGAATTGATTTCAACTCACAGCAACGCTAGGTGTAACAGAGCAAAATGCTGCCTCATTCTGTTCCATCTTCACCATTTTGACTGTGTCTGAGCCCATCTTTGCAGCCATTGTGCCAATCCATCTTGTGAGTGTCTTCCTCTTGTCCACTGACCCTCAGTCCTTCACGAAGCATGACATCCTTCTCCAGGGCCTGGTTGCTCCTGATAATGAATTTCCCTTGATAACATATCCTACAAAGAAAGACCAAGTTTTTCTTGAGTCTTTTTCTTATTTATTATCCAGCTTTTGCATGCTGGTGAGGTGATTGAAAATATCATGGCGCACGTCAGACCTTGGGAGAAAGACGGGGCTTTCTATAAAGAGTTCCAGTCTTGGAAACTCACAGGGCAGTTCCACCATGTCCTGTAGTGCCTATGAGTCAGTGTTGACTCAACGGCAGTGAGTTGTGTGTCAAGCCCTACCGTAGGACTTGAAGCGCTGTCTTTTCTGTTTAATAATTTTGGGGCAGTGGGTGGGGGGGGGGAGGGTGTCTTTTGTAGCAGGTTTGCCCGATGCTGTCTGAAGAGACCTCAAAAAGTTCATGGAATAAAATGTCCTTTTCCCAGAACCTTTTTGAAGTCCTCTTGTATGCCATTTGATTTTAGTCTTTAAATACAAAACAAAATGAAACACCATAGATTTGATGAGCCCATGAGAACACCACAATTTCTGCACACACAGTTTAGTGACGTGTCTCCCTTCCGTTCCGCTGCATGGGCTCTTCACCCTCCTTGTCTCACTGCCTCCCAAGGTGCCTCGCTCAACTTTTGGCTTGCTATTGTCAATTTCATCCCATAAACATAGTTCTTCAAAAAGCATAATGCTCCAGGTAGACTTTTTTAAAAATTTGTTAAGCCAAATGTTGTTTGGTTTCAGAAAGGCTTCAGGTGATATTTTTGGTGTAAGGATTTATTTTTTAACAGTTTTATTGGCATATAATTTATAATACATTTCAATAGTTTATAATAATGTATAATACATTTCAATAGTTCAGTCATATTAAGAAAAGTTGTAAAATTATTGCATAATCTATTTTTGAACATGTTCTTCTTCCTTGTACTCCTTATTAGCTCCTCAGTCATAACCCCAAGAAACCCTTAAGCCAATTAGTGACTTTACAGATTCATATATCCTGGATTTCATTTACAGAAAAACACACCAAAACAATGATCTACAATAACAAATTAAAAACAACAATTGAAAATAAAGCAGATAACACTGAAAACTGGAACAGATTTAAGACAGATCAAAAGAGATATCCGGTGATAGGTGTTGAGCCGCTTTCCAATGTATTCTGCAGGACAGCAAACTATTCACATCCGCAGTCTATAAGCACAGGGCCTCACTGTAGCTTAACCCACGGTTATTTCACCTTCATATTTTTAAATTGAAAAACTTTAAAATGGCTAAAAAGGAGACCAAATAACAGGATAGTACATTTTTAAACCTACTTACATCTGCCATTGGTTTAAGATTTTAATATAATGCGAGGGCCCAAGTTTTAGGGTTTTATTCGATCTAAAACCCTGAGTCTGGAGCCTATGAGAGTTGGAAATTCAGCCCTGCATTTCCTCCCTTGGATCAAGAGTTCTCTATTCGATCACCAAGTTCAGTGAGAGCGGCTGAGCTCTGTCCAGTTCTTCTGGCCCAGTGGCCAAGGCACTTTTAGCTACACATTCTGCCTCCTGCTCTTATTCCCAACATGCCCTTTTCCTCTCGGTTGTTCCAAGAGATTAGAAACTAATTGTTATGTCTTGGGTGGCAGCTTGCAAGCTTTCAAGATCCCAGGCCCTATGCAACAAAATAGAGGTATAATAGAAGCATCAAACATGTTATTAGGCCAATTAACTGGAAAAGCCCATGAACCCATGACTTTAAACTTCCAAACCAAGGGACCAAATCCCACGAGGTATTTAATTATGGATAAGCAATCTCAGCAGCTATTCTGATTTATTTATCTTTATTTTGCCACTTTTGTAAGTATATTTATCATTCAAATTTTCTACTCTAAGTTTTACAGGTGTACAATTTCTTTTTCTTGGGGGGGTGTTAAAAATAAATCATTTTATTGGGGGCTCTTATAATTCTTATAACAATCCATGCATCAATTGTATCAAGCACGTTTATACGTATGTTGCCATCATAATTTTCAAAACACTTTATTTCTACTTGAGCCCTTGATATAAGCTCCTCTTTCTTTTAAATAATTAAATCATTTTATTGGGGGCTTGTAAAACTCTTATCACAATCCACACATAGATCCATTATGTCAAGCACTTTTGTACATTTTTTCCCTCATCATCCTCGATATTAATTGCAATACCATGTTGTACAACTCTACTCATTGTTTGGTTCATTGAGAGCTGCTTGCATGGATATTATTGTGCTGTGGAATAAAATGAAGTCCTTGACATCTTCAAAACTTTCTACATTTATCGTGACATTGCTTATTAGAACAGTTGTGAGGATTTTTAGTCTTGACTATTTAGACCACTTATATTTAATGCTAATACTAATATAATCACTAATATAAACCCTACCACATCATTATATATATATTTTTCTTGTCCTACCTCTTTTATATTATTTTCTTTAAAAATTAATTGGCACTAATACATATATTAAATCATTTCTTAGTTCAGTCATGTCCAGCAACATTGTACATTTGCTACCACAATCATTTTCCAAACATTCTTTTGTTTTATGGACTTTTTGATGTCATCACCCCTTCATCCCATCACACCTCCTATCTCTCCTCACCTCAAACCCTATTCCATTTGCTGCCTCTATAGATCCATAGGTTCTGGTTTTCATAACCCCCAAAATGGAAAAATGGATGCCACAACTTCAAGAGGATGACCCCCCAATAACATTACACTCCCGAGATATCCCCTAATAGGTACAATCAAAAAACCAGATAAAGCAATACAACCCCCCAATACATAAGATTTTGGAAACCAGATCAGGCCCAGCATGCATCCTACGGGGAATCTGCTGACAACTTTTAACTGTTCACATCAGGCTTCTGCCTTTGACCGTCAAACTCAACTCTCCAATGCACTCCGTTTAGTGACCACTCCCCTCCTCCCTCAGTGTGGAGAGAGGGAGCTCACCGGGGTGATTTCCTGTCGAGTTCCACCAATGACTCTTGGGCTCCCACTGCCATCCACAGCCTTCCGCAACCAGATTCTCAGAATGTAAACTCTGATGCTAATCCCTCGCTGCAACTTCGGATTCTATGCTTCACAATCCTTCAGTGACTGATGACGGTGTGTTTCTTCCATGTGGACTTAGTTGACATCTCACTTAGATGGCTGCTTTTTCAGAGACAAGCCTCTATGACCCCAGATGCTATTTTATCTGATAGCTGGGCACCATCTAATGTCTTCACCACATTTTGCTGTAACACCGTCTCCTCTGTGTGCCCTTCCTGAGGGCGAGTATCGACCAGGTCCATGAGGCAAGAACCAATTGTTCTTAAGTTGGAGCTCTGATTTAGTGTGAGCCCCCAAACCATTCTTGGATCTATGTTTGTTTTGGTCTTTCAATTTATTCCTCCTTGGGAATTAACCCAAGTGACATGTCATTGCACCATTCAATCTCATCAAGCAGAATTGTACCATTGTTTCCATAATCAGTTCCCAAACATCCTGTTTCTTCCAGGGTACCTTGACACAATCTCTTTTCATTGTCCCCTCTTCCTTGCCCCTGACCCCCTTGTTCTAGTTGCCATCCTTATAGGTTCATCAATCCTGGGTTTCAATTACCGAAAACTAGAAAAACGTATTTCACAACTTCAAGGATGTAATCCTCCACTCCATAGTGCCTCTGAGATAGACCCTGATAGGAATAAACAAAACCCAATTACATCAGAATGAGTGGCACAGGTCTGCCAGAATAATACACATAGGGTATTGCTGTAGCTAGACTGTATTGGCTGCCTACCAACAGCTCTCCAGAATTGGTACAGCTGTCTTCTGCTTCCTCAGACACCTTGTACTTTCTAGCTTAAGTCCTCAAGTTCTAGGTGCAACTGAGGTATACTTCTCTATTAATCAACTATTTTCTTGCATTCAATTTCTCCCCTAGTAATTTTTCTTTTCTTTCAAATGTTCTTCTCTGATGTGCTTGTAGCATTCTTTTGAAAGTTACCCTACTTTACTTGGTAAAGTAGAGAAATTAAAACAATCATCATCGGCTTATTCAACCTTAATAAAAATGAATTTACTCACCATGTCTAAGAATGCTGGGACATTAGAGCACTGTATCGTCACATAGGCCCTCTTTCTTTGCTATTTGTTTGTGATCTTTTTCCACATGTGTTTAAAACTTCACAAGGTATTATTAATTTGCACTATGAGCCTCAATTTAAAATGTCCTCATTACATTGCTTATCCCTGCACATATATTTTGGGTTGATACTTTAGGGGAAAATCATTCAGTTTTCACTGCTGAGTATTGGGTTCATTCTTTCTCTTTGATACATTGGTTCCTCAGGATCTGGCCACACCTGTGCAGTCTTAAATCCAAATTTTTGTGTTCTCAGCTCCATTTGCCTAGTGGGGCCAGGTTGCCTAATGCTCTGCTGGCTTCTCTTGCTTCTTAGCAGCTGCCCTCTGCCAAGCTTCTCAGGCATTGTTTTGTGTGCCTAGTATCAAGGGTTGGCATATGCTCTGAAGGTGCAATTAAAATGTAGAATGTTGAGCTCACCTGTATAAGCTTCCCTCTTCCTGTGATGTGGTGCCCAAGTCCTGACTGCCTTGGTAGCTCTCCCATGCCTTTAAACACTTAAAAAAATTAGTTTGTTATTTTTAGTGTTTCTTAAGTGACTCCATGGCAACGATCATCAGAAGTCTAAGAACACTTTTAATACATCTATCTATACTGATTCAGGGGTGGGGGGGGACTCTCGCCTCCTCTGCTGGAGAGCCAGGTTGGATCCCCATTTAGTGCCTGTCATGTGCAGCCACCGCCCATCTCCAGTGGAGCGGGTGGGGGGGGGGAGGTTGCTGGGCTGCTGAGCTTCCAAACGAAGATGAACTAGGAAGAAAGGTCTGGCAACATCTTTCAAAATACCAGCCAATGACAAGCTACATGGATTGATCATAAGGGTCTGATTCTGAGTTGGGGGCCAACTTGATGGCAGGTAGCGACAATAGCAGCAATACATCTACCTCCTGCCCTACCAACCATTAGTCTTTCATCTATCTACCAACCCAGTGACCTCTTTATCTCTCGCTCTAATCTATCTACATACCTACCTATCCATCTCTCTCATCTATCCACTTTCTGTCCATCTATGCTTATCCCTGGGTGGCACGAACAGTTTGCACTGATGACCGAAAGAAAGGTTAGCAGTTTGAGCCCATGTGGGGCCACCATTGGAGAAGGGCACGGCATGGTGATCTGATGTGGTCAAGAGTACAGCGCGGATAACCTCATGGACAGTGATACCCTGCGATGCATGGAGTTGGAATCAACTTGATGGCAATGGATCTATCAATCATGCACCTCCTAGGTGACAAGACCCATTTGACCGACTGCCCCCCTTTCAGCAAAACAAAACACTTAGCACCCCTGGCAATTGAAAATGTTTGTACTACAGACCATAATTCAGGATAAGGTGTAGGCATCTACTTTTGCAGCTCCTCCTGGACTCCCCCAGCCCCCGCCAGGGGGTAGAATCATCCACCCATCTCTTCTCTGGCACAGGGCAGCCTTTCGCCGTGTAAGAAACCAGCTGGTAGTGTGGTGGCTAATGACGAAGAGAAGCGTGGTCATAGCTGAAGAGAAGTCTCCAGGTGGCAGAGAGGATACAGGTTCAGCTACTAACAGCAAGACTAGAGGTTCAAACCTTCTCAGGAGCTCTGAGGGAGAGAGATCTGGTGATCTGCTCCCGGGGAGATGATGGCAGAGAAATCCTCGGGGGCAATTGCGCTCGGTCCCGTGGGGCTGCTAGGGGTCAAGATTGACTGGGCAGTAGTACTTCATGACCCCAATATGCTCTTTGGAGCCTTGCCATTTTCTCTCAGCAGCAATTTGCCATCATGCTTGGTAAAGTAGAGAGAAGCAGCGGCCAAGAAGAAGGCTCTTGGTAAGAAATATGGACGCCGTGGCTGCAGCAATGGGTCGCATGAGACGCCCATTGTTTGGCTCCATTGGACATGGTTTGCGTGGGTTGGAACCAACTCCTAGGCACCCAACAACCACCATTCGTCAGGGGCTATGGGGTGCTTTTTTGCGTCTAAATAGACTTTCCTCATCTGTTGACTATTTGTGTAAGGTGTCCTAAAAATACATTAATTGGTGTTTTTTTTTTTCAGGGGAGAGCGCGAACGCAGTCCCCCACTACCACAAATTATGCAGTCGAGTTTCCCACATTTGGGGAAATCGCAGGGGTCAGCACATCCGGAGTGCAATGGATAAGCCTCGCCCTGGGAAAACCACCTTCGTGATCATGGTATCTCCCCTGCCAGGTAAGTATAATTGGTGTTGTTTTTAATTCAACTGTCACTTCTGTCTCTTTTCTTGACAAGCTTGTATTAAACTCTTGTAAGATGGAGTGAAATAAAACCACCCTGCCACAGGGGCCTATTTTGGCAAAAGAGGATTGTATGAGTGGGACGCAAAGTTGTATTTGTCCATGGTGAGGTGAGGTGGCGGAGAGACAAAGGGACCGTAAAGCTCATCCATGTTGGATTGTGTGTGAAATTTAGAATACACTTCTTAATGTGAAAAACACAAAGAAACAACCCCCCAATCCTCCCCCCCACAGGAAACTCCTGACATAACTTGGGCAAAGCAGGATCATCAGAGTAGTAGCAACTTAGGAAATGGATGGAAACCAATTTCAAGTTCATTTGAACATTCATCAAGTCTATTAATTTAAGATGGCAGGAGTTCTGGTGGTGTCGTAGTTGTGCGTTGGGCTTCAATCCACGAGGTCGGCAGTTCAAAATCACCCCCAGCTCCTTGGGAGAAAGATGGGGCTATCTACTCCCGTCAACAGTTACAGACTAGAAACCCAAGGGGTGTGTGTGTGGGGGGGAGGGGGAGTCACTATGAGTCAGCATTGACTAGACAGGTGACAGTTTTGGGTTTTGGTAGAGTTTCAGAAATCAGATTCCTTATGAGGGCCTTTCTGCCTTGAAGACGGTGTCCAAATGGCTACAAAGAAACCTTTTCAAGTGAAAATCTCAAAGTTTCTTTAAAACTTGATGGAAATTGGCGTCAACTAGTTGTACAGTAGAGTATGTTCTTACCAACTCCATTCCACGAGATGCCTCAGGACATGGTAATAAATAATTATAAAGTTCTGCTCCTCTGTGAAGGAATTCCAGTGGTACAGTGGGTAATGTGCGGGGTTGCAAGGTCAGCAGTTTGAAACCACCAGCCGCTCTGATGGAGAAAAAGCAGGCTTTTTACTCGGGTAAAGCCGAGGGGCAGTGAAAAAGAGGGAGGCTCTATGAGAGGTGGATGGAGGCTGGGGCACCGTGGGCTCCAGCTTAGCAACAGTTGAGAGGACGGCGCAGAAGTGGGCAGCGCTTTGTTCTGTTGCACATAGTGTCACTATGGGTCAGAACCGACTCAATGGCACCTACCAGCAAGGGCACGCTGTAAGGACTCACAGTCTGGGAAACCCACAGAGGTAGCTCTACCCGGTCCTACAGTGTCAGGATCGACTCCAGACAGCGAGGTTTCTTTGTTTGACGTCTCTGTGCTCTAGAGTTTCTTAAACCAGCCTTTGTCCAGGTTTGGCAGTGGATTAGAATTTATAGTTGGGTGAGGTTCTTGATTTCTAGATGAACTTGGATGACAGCATCTCGGGCCCATAGGTTGGCCATGGAAGCTACCTTATGGTTTAAAAGAAATTATCCAGGGGTGTCATTCAGTCTATTTGTGATATACGGAATCAGCCTTCAGAGGTCGCTACCTGCGAGCTGTGCTCTCAAACCCTACCCCATGGGCAACCACCTTACCATGGGCAGCCCCGACCTCACGAGGTGCGTGAAAAAGCCCAGATTCTGCGGGCCTTGTTTCATGCTTCCTAATGCTTTGAGAGGGGGCCTGCCTTCAGAATGCTTTCTTCTAAGGCAAGAACCCCAAACCTTTCCCCCTCCAAATCAGTCACCACCAAGTCTACTCTTCCTCATGGCGCTGTCATGTGGTTCAGGGAAGAACGGGGCTCTATAAGGGGTTTCAGGGGAGTGATCTTTTGGAAGTGGACCCTGCGGACTTTCCTTCGAGATTGAAGGTTCATGTCCATCCAGAGGCACCTTCCCCAAAGATCTGGTGATCTACTGCCAGAAAAATGGCCACTGAAGACATGCATGGAGCCTAGTTCTACTCCAACCATGATGGGGCTGCCGGCGTCAGAGTCAACTCAAGGACTTCTCTCTCGCCTCTCTTGCACAGCCTGTGTTTTAGAAAATGTAGTGTTAACATGCAAGTTCTGTTAACAAGAATATTTTGCATGTATGCTAAAACGCTCTGTGGTTCTTTGGGCAAGACAGACATTCCTTGTAAAACATTCTATTTTTTTTAAGGCTTCTGAATTCTCCTACTGTACATAGAAGGAAAGGGAAAGAGATATTTGCATATTTTAATTTCCTCAAGAAACTGATCTCAAGAAAGTCCTAAGAAAAAACAAGACAAAGTAAATCAAAAAGCAAACGTGCCTTAGCGGCAAACATGCCTCATCCAACATTTCCTGACTTGCTAAGCCAGCACAAGAAAACACTGGTGTTTATTTAGGTGCAAGAGTCTTCTTTCTGTATTAGAACTTAAATTCAAACAACCCATCTGCAGAACAACAGTGCCAAGCAGAATATTGAACGTAGTAGGACTGCTGAAAGAAGAAACAAATCTGTCTTGGACAAGGGACAGCCAGAATGACTCGGCATTAACAACAATGGATAAAGGGAGGGCCTGAAATCCATTCATGAGTACTGCATAAATTAAGCCTCCTGAATTCCTACTGATCCTTAACCAAGGATGTGAACTGTCTTGCCACAAGGCAGAGAGCACTGGAAAGTGGGTTACCTCCAATTTTCTAGTCTTGGGGAGGAGGAGGAGGAGGAGGAGGCAGCTTCTCTTAAGGTCCTTCTTGGGTGTGTCCTTGATGGAGATTACTATATTGGGTTTGCATAGTCGTGAGTCATGCCCTGAACCAATTGATGGCCAGGCCCTGGACAGATCTTGTAAGCAATTCCTTCTGTTTAACAATGTGCATGTCCCAATCATGGTCCTGTTCCCAGTTCTGTAGTCCTGCCTGTCACTGTGATGCATTCATCTGCCACCACCATGCTTGGCCCACTCATGTCCTCTTTAAGCCTGTGATTCCGGCAACTCTTTGGATGCTATTATGACCTCAGGCCACTGGTCTCTCTCATCTGGATGATATATCTCTGTCTTGTTCTTGTTCTGTTTGCTGTGACTAATTCCTCTGAGGTGAAGATGATTCCTTCTTTGTAGTCTGTTCTGAGTCTTGAGACTCTGCTGGGTGAACCGATTGGTACTTGAAATACCAGTGATAGAGCTTCCAGAATCACAGCAGCACACTCGCCACCCCAGCACGACAAACTGACAGACCAGACTGAATAAAGGTTCTCTTTCAAATATATTTGCTATTTGGGCTTGCTTTTGTACTCTAACGCATTTCGATTACAGTAGTTTTCAAGTTGCTTGCCCATAAACATCCCTTCATGTGTGGGGAGCATACATTTGTGCCTGCGCACATACATGCAGAAGGGATTTACAGTGAAGAGGCTGTTGGCTTTGCAAACTCAACTTGTGTTGTTTCTAACCCCAAGGCCATGTTCTCCCTCACCATTGCTTTCAACTTTTGCATGGCAATCACCAAGGATTATCGATGAATCCTGATCGCGTGTTTGGTCAAATTCAGATTCAATTTCCTCATCTTTGGCATGAGACTGAATCTGAATAATCCTCACGTTAGCCGGTCTTCCCTGTAGGCATACAGATAATATCCCAGTCCTGACAGCACAGTACTTCAGGGTAGATGGTGAAATTCTCTTTAGGTCCGTGTTTGGGATGCTATCCTTCTTCAAGTTGTCGTTCCCCGATGGCGTGATCGTCCAGTCGAACTGGCCAGTGTCAGTCCATTCAGCTCCCAAAGCAGGGTATCAACCTTCCAGCTTTTCTAGATGCATGTTTCTAGGTATCTTCTGCTCTGATTGTTAATGACGCTTGCACTTGTAGCTCCTCATTTTGAGTCATGAACCATCAGCAACATAAAGTCCCCAAAGCTCTGCTCCAACCTCATCGTGACGCTCGACTCTATTTTGAGGATGCAGCTCCTTGTCCAGCCTTGTTTGAGCACCTTCCAATTTGAGGGGCTCCTCTTCCGGCCCTAGAACAGACAGCGTTCTGCTGTTCTGCGTAAGGCTGTCTTCGGCCAGTTTCTTCAGAAGTGGATTGCCAGGCACCCCTTCCTAGTCTGTTTCAGTCTGGAAGCTCTGCCGCAGTCTGCTGCTATCATGGGTGATCCTGCCAAGATTCAGAAGATTGGTGGCACAGCTTCCAACACCAGCAGCAACCTGAAAGCCACCCAGCCGAGTAGAAGGAGCCTGTCCATCCCGATCAATCTGCTGCTCACAGCTACTGATTTCCGGCAGCGTGCCCTCTGCTTCTCCTCCCAAGGTGGGAGGAGCAGAAAGGAGACAAGGACGGGTGTTCTCGTTCAGTCTGCTACAACATGTAGGGTTTTTTCTTTCCTGAACCATTCACCATCTCCACCCCTGACTCTCTTTTTCCTGAAGTGGGCTGAAAAAGAAGAAAATCCAGTGTCTTTCAAATTGGACAGCACAGGGATTGGTGCTGGGAAAAGGGCGTCTTCGCACTCTCTCACAGGTCAGCCAAGCTGGTAAACAGCAGGTACGCCCAAGAGGACTTTGAGTGGGCTTCATCGGCTGGCTGGAGTCGTGCGTGCACGGGGGAGCCATTTGCTCTCCGTGGTTAGTTCGCGTCGACCTTTTCTGAAAGGAAATGAACTGCCTACCTTTTCTGTGATGTGGATGACGCTCCCCTGGATTTTCAGAAGCAACTTTCAAAGGAAAGTACGATGTGGTCTGTTGTTCTGTTTATTGTACTTTTCTCCCCAGGGTCTGGATTTCTTTATGAAAGGCTCTGCACCTGGGGCCAGGACCACAAGGACTTGGCTCCGTGATTTGAAGAAAAAGAAGGTCAAGATGGGGAGGTGGGGATCATGAAAGTGAGAAGGCTTTGCATCTCTCGGTTGGTTTTCTGTACCGTCACTTGTTTTGCAGCTGTCTCTCGCATGGGTGAGCCAGGTCTTGCCGACAAGCTCAACCGGAGGAAAAACAAAATTCACGCTACCCACAGTGGCTGTCATAACCAGCAGGCTCCTTCCACCCCCCTGGCCCCTACCAGACAAACCTCTCTCCCCCCACCCACCTTTAAAATTGTGTCTGTATTTGACATTTTGAATCATCCTGGAAGGTGGAGTAATGTTTCTGGTGAAGCCTCCTGCTTTGTCTGGAAAAAACTCCAGACATTTGCTTCTTATTAACCCCTGGACTTGGAAAATACTGCTCTTCATGGCCTCTCTGGGTCATGACACTGCAGCACGGGGAGCCTCATGCCTGGGGAAGATCCACTGGGCCGGCAGGCAGAGACCTTTACAGGGCAGGGGTGGAGTAGCTGCTTCCAACAGCCTCAAGCCCGGGGCTGGGCCAAGTGCTAAGCTGCCAGGAGGCTGCCAGGACTTGAAAGAGAAGATGAAGTGAGATGTCCCTGAAACCCTGAGGCTAGTCGTCACCCAATCCATTCAAATACAGGGACACAGGGACGCTTGCAGGGAGCAGGCAGGGGCTAGGGGCTGAGTGGCCACAGGGAGCAGGCAGGGGCTAGGGGCTGAGTGGCCACAGGGAGCAGGCAGGGGCAGCTGCTGTCTCTTCACATCTCGGAACACACACCACCTTCTTTCTGTTGCCCCGAGGAGTTGGCCCCATTAGGTTAAATTTTAACCTAACTGCATCCGCACTAAGCTCTTTTCTTTTCTTCCTTTTCACGAAGCATATTTAAACGTTTTAAATTTGATCGCTCGGATTCATAGATCATACAATTCAACGGTTTGAACATGTTAAACATGCAGCCGTCACCAAAACCTGTTGTGGAACATTGTCTTCATTCATGGCTCCATTTTTGTCACCTCCCCATTTCCCCCCAAGCGCCCCGTCACAATTCTAAGAAGCTATTAACCCACTCTATAAGTTTACCGATCCTGGGTTTCACATAAGAAAAAACATACCCAAACAAAAAATCTGATCAACATTCACAAAATAGAACAGAGAAAAACTTCAATCAAAAGGAAAGCCGAGAATAAGAATAATTCAGAAAAACTAGAACAAACTGAAAATGGGTCAAAAGGGAGAACAAACGATAAGCTGTTAAATTTTAACGGAACTGCATCAGCGTTAATCCACTTTCCAGTGTACTTGGTCTGATAGCAAGGCTGTTCTCATTCCTGGTCAATGGTCAGAGGAAATCCTCCAGGGGCTTAATCCATGTGCGGACTTTGCCAATGGATTTTGGGCTTCCACTATCCCCCATAGCCTTCTGCCAATGGCTCCTCCATCGTCGATCTCCTCACTTCGTCTGCCTCCAGTGTCTGTTCTATTTCTCACTCACACAAAACTCACTGCCATAGAGTTGACGCCAAGCCATGGCAATGCTCTAGGACAGGATAGAACTGGCCCCTGGGTTTCTGAGCTTCTAATTGTTCATGGGAATAGAAAACCCTGCCTTTCTTCTGAGGAGTAGTGGGTGGATTTGAACTGCTGGCCTTTTGGATCAAAGCCCAATGAGTAACAGCTTTGCTACTGGGGATCCCTGAAAATACTAAATCTCTCTGCTATTGTGGAAGACAGCCCCTCCCTTGACCCCTATCTTCTCCCTTGTACCAACATTTTCTTCTCTTTTGTTCCAGGTACAAATGTCTCCAGGTCTTCAGTGTGCAGCAGAAGCAACTAGAGGGCTTAGTCAAGCAGCGATCCCGGGCCTCACCCCCAGCCCTTCTAACAAGTCCCAGGTGGGGTGGATGGTTGGGAACCTACTGCAAGAACCACGTGCCTCAAGAACACTGAACTCAGTGGCTTCACTTGTTCTCTGTTCACTACCAACTTGCAAGTCCGTGTTGTTGTTAGGCGCCATAGAGTTAGTTCCGACCCCTAGCACTTATGCACAACAGACAACACACTGTGGTCCTGCCCTGTCCTCACAGTTGTCATGTTGGAGCCCACTGTTGCAGCCACTGTGTCAGGGCAGCTCCTTGAGGGCTTTCCTCTTTTCGCTGGCCCTCTGCTGCACTGAACATGATGCCATTCTCTAGGGACTGACTGGTCTCTTCTGACAACATGCCCAAAGAAGTCCTTGCTTCTAAGGAGCATTCTGGCCATGCCCTTCTTCTTCTAAGACAGATTTGTTGGTTCTTTTGGCACCCCTGGTACTTTCAGTACTCCTCACCAGCACCCACAGTTCCAATGCACCGAAGCTCCTTAGGCCTTCTTAATTCAGTGCCCAACTTTCGCATGCCTATGAGGCACTTGTCTGTCAGCTTGTCACCCTGTGGTGCTGGGATGCTGGAAGCTCTGTCACTGGTATTTCAATGTCGGCAGGGTCACCCACAGTGAACAGGTGTCAGCAGAGCTTCCAGACTAAGAACAGACTACGAAGAAGGAACTGGCCGCCCACTTCAGAGGAAATAGCTGCCGAAAAACCTCATGCACAGCCAATGGCACCAACAATAACAACACAGAGAAACCTCCCCACCCAACGTCCGACACGTGTCTCAAACGTACTCAAGGCTTCCCGTGGAGGGTTCTTCTCATCCCCACGGATGAGCTTCGCTTTTGGCTGGGGTGCCGTTCAAATCTCCTCCATCCTTAATCTGGATCTCTAGTTCATGTTCTAGGGTCAAAGTTTGAGTTCACAGCTGTTTGCCTGTATTACTGATATACCCTCCCCTGCACGCTGTTTCCTGGCTTGGAGAACATAGAATATAGAAACAACGAAGCAGAGACTAGGAATAATCTACGGCCCCCTCAAAGCTTGTAATATTTTTGCTGGACCATAAAGACAGTTTTACTAATAATTTCTCACATGTCTGAAGTACACATAGCACTTTTGTTCATTTGTGGCAAAGCTGTCATTTCTCTCTTACACAATGCACTTACTTACATCCAACCATTCATAGGTATTTGGCTTCATCTCATTCACTGGAATTCCCGCCCTTCCTACCTCCTCCCTGTGTTTACCACCTCTATTTCTCCTCTCCTAAATACCTCTCGTATCTTATCCTTGGGCAAATGCTTCCCCCTGGATCTCACTCGTGTTATTGTTCTCCCGTATAGTCTTGTCTGTTGTTTGGCTGAAAATTGAGCCATGCGGTGAATTCATTTCTAGACCTGAAAAGTGACTATGGGTCACAGTCTCAAGGGTTCCTCCAGTCTTTGTCCAACCAGTAAACCTAGTCATTTTTATGACTTTGAGTTTTGCTCCATAGTTTTCTCCCACTCTATCCAGGACCGTCTCATGTGATCCCTTTCAGAGCAGTTGCTGGTGGTAGCTGGGCACCATCTAGTTCTTCTGCTCTCAGAGGCCATTGGACTAGTTGAGTAGTAATCCTTCCTGGAAGTTGTAATCCTTGATGTTTATCAGCAAGTGCTTCAATTCTTCTTCATTTTGAGCAAGCAAGGTTGTGCCATCTACATATTTCAGGTTGTTAATAAGTTTTCCTCCAATTCTGATAGCACATTCTTCTTCATATAATCCCATTAGATCAGCACAAAGATTGAATAAATGTGGTGAGAGGATACAGTCCTGATACACATGCTTCTTGACATTAAGCCCTTATTCGGTTGGCACAAATGCCTCTTCACCCTTGTACATGAATAGAATTGTACATGATGTGATGTTTAGAGATTATTTAGCATACTTCTATTTTGCATGTTATTACATAATGGACATAGAGCTGGGTCTTTCTTTTTCATTTTCTCAAATTCACTCACTCTGCTAATCTCTGACTTTTGACTGGTGTATGTAACCCAGTATATATAATGTAATT
The DNA here is from genome assembly GCF_050624435.1 of Tenrec ecaudatus. Lineage (NCBI taxonomy): Eukaryota > Metazoa > Chordata > Mammalia > Afrosoricida > Tenrecidae > Tenrec > Tenrec ecaudatus. The sequence continues at coordinate 13,456,982 of NC_134531.1, forward strand.
ATTGATATGCCGTAATTAAAGTCCACTATTTGCTTTTCTCTTTCATGTTTTGTCCCTTCTGTTTCTCAATTCTCTACTTTCTTTGGCTGCCTTCCTGTGGGCTACTTGAACATTTTAAATATTCCATTTTGATCCATCGATACTACTTTTGCCCTAAAAGAATGTGTTGGATTGTTACAGCACCAGGAGGAAGAGGGGGTCCTGTAAAGATTTACAGCCTTGGAAGCCCTATTTAGGGTCTCTATGAATTGGAATTGACTTGAAAACAGTCCGTTGGTTTATAGCACTTTTTGCATAGATATTTTCGTAGTTGATACATACATGCATGCATAACATTGTAAGCCACTGATGTTGAAAATGTGATTAAAATATAGAAAGCTAACCTTCTTTTCAGTCTCTTTGCCCTCCTTACTTGTAATTATCTTAGATATTTACTTTATGAACATGGAGAGCCATGGCTGATGTTGTACTTGCTGTTTCAATGATCAGATAATTTAGAAAATGCAAGAAGAGAAGTGTGGTAGCTACAATTACAACTTGAGGCTATTAAGCGTGAAGGGATGGGGTCTAGTCTGTCAATCAGGCCACAGCCTCATGCTTCCTTGTGGGCATGGCCTTTTCACGAGGATTCTGGGAATTTCCTCTCTGTCAACCTGGAGGTGGGACACACTCTCTCTGCTTCATCTTGCTGTTGAGGAACCACACTCAGGGAGTTGGAGGAGCCATGTGGAGACCCGCACCAGTGCTGAGATGCTTCCACTGTCGCTAGATTCACAAGCATTTTCACCCACTGGCCTGTGATCTTCCTGCATTTGGCATCATTGCATGTGCTGTGTGAATCTGAAGAGGAATTTATGGACTAGTATGGGACTTATGGGCTAATATTGGACTTATGAACTTGATTGGACTGGGCTGGGATGTTTTCTCAATGTACAATTGCTCTTTTATATCAATCTCTCTCTTACACACATATGGGCATCATTGGATTTGTTTCTCTAGTGAACCCTGTCCAACACAAAAGAAGGAAATGAAGGAAAGTCTACTGTACTGACTATAGTCTTTCTCTGTCTGTTGTTATTTCTTCTTCTCTGATGTTCCAATGTTTCATTTATTGCCTTTTCTGTTTCAATAGCTTACTTTTAGCAATGCTTTTCAAGGAAGTTGGCTAATGACAGCTTTTTGTCTGGCTTGTCATTACTTCTCCTTTGTTCCTTCCGTTGAGTTTTGCTGGGTAGAGAATTGGGGTTCTCTCCTTCAGGACTTGAATAGTGTTGGGCCACTTCCTTCTGGCCTCCAGGGTTTCTGATGAAAAATCCTCTGACATTCAAATGGTTTCTCCCCTGTAAGTAAGTACTGTTTCTTTCTTGATGCTCTCTATTATCTTTGTTTCTATCTTGATACTTTCTATATATATAAATATACAGATCTAGATAGCTAGATAGGTATTTAGATTTCAGAAGTTTGACTGTGATATGTGTCATGGTAAACGTATTTTTTAAAATTTTACCTTGTTCGGAGTTTGTTGAGCATCATGAATCTGAAGGTTTATGTTTGGTTTTTAAAAAAAATCAAACATGGAACATTTTCCAGCATTATCCCTTTAGGTATCTTTTCAGTCTCATTGTTTTTGTTCTTTTAAGGAAGTGGGATGATATGAAGATCGTCTTTTGTCCCACATGCCCTTGAGCATCTGTATCTTTATTAGTCTAGGTTTTCTCTGTCGTGCAGATCAGGAGACCCCTATCATTCCAGACAGTCACACCTTGGGCACATTGTGGGTCTGAAGGTGCTCCGGTGCTGTAGTGGGTAACTCACTGTGCTGCCAACCACCACAAGTTCAGCCGTCAAAAACCACCAGCCAGTCTGCAGGGCAAGGAAGCTTTCTGCTCCCATAAACGTTACAGTGTGAGACACCCACAGAGGTATTTCTACTCTGACCATGTGAGTCAGAATTCTCTGGATGACATTACAGTTTGGATCCCAGACCATCGCAATCAAGTACATATTGCAAGAAAGTGGATTTAACCAATGCAATGCATCATTTGATCTAGACTATTTCTATGGACATTGATTTTGAATCCAAGAAAGATGAAATCCTTGACAACTTCAGCCTTTTCTCCATTGATCATGATGTTGTTTATTGTTGAAGTTGTGAAGATTGCCATCCTTGATCTTCATCAGCAAGGGACTCAAGTCCTCTTTGCTTTCAGTAAACAATGTTGAGTCATCTGCATATCAAAGATTCTTAATAAGTCTTCCTCTGGTCCTCATGCTGTGTTCATCTTCTCAGATTATTTGCTCAACATACAAATGGAATAAATATAGTTAAAGGATATGAGTTAGTTAAGGTTTAGTGTGCCGACCTCGCTGATAGACACATGTAGGATTAACTGAAGGGCAGAGAGATAAATGGCTCAGTAAGCCTTGCCTTTCTAGTTCTTGGTCTCTTGCTCTCTGATGGTCAGACCAGTGTACAGCTGTCTTAGCTAGTCCTCTGTCTCAGATGGCAAGGCTCACTTCCTGCCAGACATCCCTGAGGAGAAGCCACATGGATCTACCTTGATCAGCCCTGGGTGCTGGTGGAGACCCCTGCCAGCATTGAGATACATACACGCTCACTTACACTCAACTTCCCTCTTGCAGTCGGTGTCATTGAATGTGTTTTGTAAGACTGAGGAGGACCTTTTAGATTGGTATCGGACATATGGGCTAATGTCAGGCTTAGGGGCTTGGACAGCATTGGGTTGGGATGCTTTCTTAGTTCTTAATGTACACTTACGCGTCATATAAAACTCTCATATATATATGTATGTATATATATGATAATGAATCTGAAGGTTTATTTTTTAATCAAACATGGAACAATGTTTGATAAACTCAATGTGTTCCTTTCCTGATTTTAAATAATGCAGTATCCCCTGTTTACTTTTAGACAAGATCACTTGTAGTCTGTTGAAGAGCTGGGGTCTTTGTAGACTAAAGTGCTTTGAGTCAAGCCATGGTATATTCAGTTTCCTGATAGTCACATGAAAATTGAACCATGAGCAAGGAAGACTGAAGAAGACTTGCTACATTTGAATGGCAGTGCTGGTGAAGAATATTGAAAGTACCATAGATTGCAGAAGAACAAACAAGTCTGGCTGGGGAGAAGTACAACCAGAGTTCTCCTTAGCAGCCAAGATGACAACACTCTGCTCCATGTGCGTTGGCCATGTTGTCAGGAGAGACCAGTCTCTGAAGAAGGACATCCTACGTGGTCAAGTAGAAAGGCAGTGAACAAGAGGAAGAGCTTCGATGAGATGGATTGGCACAGTGGCTGCAAAACTGTGTTCAAATGTAGCAACACTTTTGAATACGATGCAGGACCATGCAGTGTTTTGTATTGTTGCGCACGGCATCTCTGTGGGCCGAACACAGTCAAGGACACGAACAGCACCACTCATAAAAGTGGTTGTTATCTAAATTTCTTGTCTTACTCTGTTGCCTCCTTCCTGGCCCTTTGGCTAGAGGGAACACATTTTTGGGTAGTGGGAGAAGAGTTCATTTTATTTCTGAATTGCTCATATATTTACAGCCTACCGGGGATATATGAGACATAAAAAGCAATTGAAGTTCACTGCCATATGTTCCATACGTCCCAAGATCCATAGCTGGCTATCCTCTTCTCTCTACATTCCTTACTCTTATGTCTATGCATACCATGATCAGGGATTTTCAACTTTATTTCTTTAGCTGAGATGAGATGCTTTCTTTCTTTCTTTTAACTTTTATTTTTAAATAAAAAAATCATTTTATTGAGGGCTCATACGACTCTTATCACAATCCATCCATCCATCCATCCATTGTGTCAAGCACATTTGTACATTTGGTGCCATCATCATCCTCAAAACATTTGCTTTCGACTTGAGCCCTAAGTATCAGCTCCTCGTTTATTCCCCTCTCTCCCCAGCCCCTCCCTCATGGACCCTTAATAATTTATAAATTATTATTATTTTGTCATATCTTACACCGTCCAATGTCTCCCTTCACCCAATTTTCTATTGTCCGTCCCCCAGGGAGGAGGTCACATGTAGATCCTTGTAATCAGTTCCCCCTTTTCACCCACCTTTGCTCCACCCTTCCAGTATCACCATTGTCACCACTGGTACTGAGGGGTTCATCTGTCCTTGATTCCCTGTGTTTCCAGTTCCTATCTGTATCAGTGTACATCCTTTGGTCTAGCTGGATCTGTAAGGCAGAATTGGGATCATGATAGTTGGGGTGGAGGAAGCATTTAGGAACTAGAGGAAAGTTGTATGTTTCATCGTTGCTACACTGCACCCTGACTGGCTCGTCTCCTCCCCAAGACCCTTCTGTAAGGGGATGTCCAGTTACCTATAGATGGGCTTTTGGGCCCCACTCTGCACTCCCCCTCATTTGCAATGATATGATCTTTTGTTCTTTAATGTCTGATACCTGACACTTCGTGATTGCACAGGCTGATGTGCTTCTTCCATGTGGACTTTGTTGCTTCTCAGCTAGATGGCTGCTTGTTACCTTCAAGCCTTTAAGACCCCAGATGCTATATCTTTTGGTAGTCGGGCACCATCAGCTTTCTTCACCACATTTGCTAATGCACCTGCTTTGTCTCCAGCAATAGTGTCAGGAAAGTGAGCATCATGGAATGCCATTTTAATAGAACAAAGTGTTCTTGCATTGAGGGAGTACTTGAGTAGAGGCCCAATGTCTGAGATGCTTTCTTATGAATGTTCCCCAAACATGTATTAATGATCAATACATGCTCAAATGTATTTCAACTTATTTTCCAAGCTTCAACCCTCCTTTGCATCTATTCCTGAATACTCTACAGAGGTTAACTCAACAGATCATCCCTAAAATCTTTCCTCTGAGTTCGTTATTTTAACTATTGATACTACCAGCTACTCAGTCATCTCAGGTCATAATGTGGAAATAAGTTTAGGGATCTCCTCATAAAACAAACAAGTATGATGCACAATTGAGTCTCCTTTTCAATATCTTCAATGTCATATTTCATTCATCCCCTACCTTGCTTAGATTCTTCATCATTTCTTGCCTGAACTATTTCTAGAACTCTCCAACATGTATTTCTGCTTTCACTTTGTTCTCTCTAAACCCATTTCCCATGATTGTGAAATGCATCAAGCCCTCTTGTGGGTCTCTATGATGAAATGAAATGACATGATATGGTTCTTCCATCGCCATGGTCTTTGTAACTCTCACCAGATGGTTGGGTGTTGTTGTTGGGTGCCACTGAGTCAGTTCAGACTCACAAGGACCCTCTGTACAATGATCTAGTGGTACCATGTAAATAAGGTGCAGGTGACTCTGGTGAAGGGAATGATCAGCGTTTCCATCGCAGAAGCCGAAGGGGGGATGTTCTCAAGAGTCATGAGAAGAATGTGTTCTTTGGATGCTGAGATCCCTGCCCAGAGAAGAGGTGGCAGCAAAGGCAGCAGCGCCGAGAATAAGAGACAGAACTTTCCTGTCCCAGGAAAGGAATAAAGTTAGTGCCTTTGAGCAGGAGGCTGGTTCAGAGAGTGGGGTGTCTTTTGGGCAATTATCAGGGTTAAGGGAGCTTTGTAATGCTTACCTGAGCAGGAAAGAGGCCAGGGGCGTATGACTGAGATGACAAAAACCAGAGAGGAGCATGACTATGGGGCAGCTGAGAAGGGACTGTCTTTACTGGAGAACTGCTGCGTCTTGACCACTTCTGATCCTGATCTGTAACCTGCTAGCTCCCTAACAAGTACCATAACTGGGAGCATTGCCTGTGAAATCTGCGCGAGTATTGCACGGATTATCAGACCATGGGAGGGAGGGTTGGTGTCAGAATGGGGTTGGAGGGGCTGACTCCATCCCTTGGGAATCAGCGTTGGCCTGGTGATTCTCCTCCAGTTGCCTTGTGAAGTCAGAGGAGGTCAGACCCTGCCCCCTGCCATTCTCGAAGGCTCCTTAAAATCATCAGCCGGTTTGTTCAGCTCCTGCCATTCCTCCTCAGCCTCTAATCTCACTGCCAGTCACATTGTTCAGGAATGTTCTGACAAATGACCACTTGCCGTGCCCACTCTTTGTCAAGCTGCCTCATGCCTTGCATCCTTCCCTGGGCTTTTGCACACCTCTTTTCCTTTCTCAAGAATGCCCACGTTGACTCCTCCCTCCCTTGTTTACCAATGTGATCTTCGAAATGGAGTATAGATGAGTATAATGCTGCGCTCATGTCATTTCCCGTAGTTCAAGGCACGGTAGTCGTTTGCTTTCACACACCCCCTCTCGTCCTACCTCGTGGCCATCAAGTGGATTGTGACTCGAGCAGTCCGATAGGCCGCAGGAGAACTGCTCCCCAGGGTTGCCAGGGCTGTGAATCATGGGCACGGCCTCCTCTTCACCCCAGGGAGTGGCTGGTGAGGACCTGCTCTCACCACAGGGCTGCAGGGTCTAGAGTTTAAGGGCCCCTGGAGCCTTCTGCTTACAAACCAGCCCCTTGCTTATTACTCCGTGACCTCAGGAAAGTTCCTTACCCTCTTTGTTCCTCAAGTGGATCATTTGTTAGGTGGGGGTTATTTATTATGAGGTTTGAATGAGATACTTCCTTCCAAAATTGGCCCAATACTTGGCACACCATACCCTCTCAATAATGGTTAGTTATTATGATGTTTGTTTTTACCTCGGTTCCCTGCACTCCCACCCCCTAGTGTTGAATATGTGGTTGCTTCCACTGTTCCCCCTCTTTTCGCTGTTGTTGCTGATTCTGGGAGGAAAGGTACCTTACAAGGAATGACCAGAATTAGGATTATTTCTCTTTGTCTTTGAAGGGAGAAAAGCAACATAATTCCCATCTCATCTTGAAATAGTTTCTGGGAAATCTTATTTATGGCCTGTGCTGTTTTCACAGTCTTTTCACTGCACAGGAAGTGGGGGTGGGTGAGTTCAAATTAATTCAATGTTTCTAGCTCTCCGAACAACTGGAAGAGAGAACCTCCGATGGAAACACCTAAACTATAGACTTGTACTTGACCGTTGGAGTAATGAATTCTAATTTTACCCAGCTGTTTCATGCCTTCCACTTTTCCCTAGGCACTTAGTCCTTAGAGACAGGACCCTGAGGAAGGAGGGAGGAAGGACAGCGGGGGGAAGGGGAAGGGGAGAGAGAGCCACGTTTATGGAGGCTTTAACGGGATATTGTTGATTTCATTTCTTGAGAGGGGCTCTGTAAAATATACAATATTTTCCTTACAAACAAACAAACAGAAACATTCGCCCCAGATTTGTTCTCTCAACCCGAAACATTGATGTGAGTGGTTAAAACAAAAAACAAAGCAAAACAAAACCCCCCAAAATGGAGGAAAAGTACAACTGAAATGGATTGGGAGTCACTGGTGACAAACAAGCTCATTTCGAATACATGAAAAACAAAGTACTCCAGTTTTTGCTTCTCTGTTTGGATTGTCCTGCTTTCAGAGGTAGGCCCTCGAGGAGGTGGATGGACACAGCGGCTGCAACAATGGGCTCAGGTGTAAGAGCAATCGTGAAGATGATGCAGCGCCGGGCAGTGTTTAGTTCTGTCGGGCAAAGTGTGGCTATGAGTCGGAATTGATTCGATGGCCCTTAAGCACAGCAACATAAGTTGGAATCAACTCAACGGCAGCGGTTTGGGTTTTAGGTTCGACTCTAGGGTGGGGACGCTTTTGAGAGGAGATCAGCTGAAATCCGAATGTGCCATTCAGAGACAAGAACATTTTTAGAAGAATTCCACCTGATTTCAGCTCATGACACCAGAGCATGGTGAGTTGATCATTGGAGTTGTACAGGGAGAGGGTGTTTTCCTTATTTCATTAGCATATTCATGAACATTTTCCTCAAGTGCTTTTGTGCCTAGCCAAGATCTATCTGATTATAATTTAGTTTCATTTCCTTGTTGGCGTGGAACGAGAAGAAGAGAAAGATCAGCGAGGATTAGCTTTGAGAGTTTCCTTAGTTCTCTCTCCACAGGAAAAGAATCATTGAGAAGCGACTCTGTTTCCCCACGGTGGCGGTGTGTGCTTTTGTGTTGATCCTGATTCATAGTGACCCTCTAGGATGGACAAGAACAGCCCCCATCGGGTTGCCTCGGCTGTCCTCCTTCTGGGAGAAGACCACTCATATTTTCTCTCATGGCATCTGGGCGGATTCTAACCTCCAAGCTTCCATTAACAACACACACTTACCACTGTACCACAGGACTTCTTTACTAAAGTCACGAGCTACAGATTCCTTTCATCCATCCACGAAGTCTCAGTCTTACAAACTCAATGATCTGCAGTCTCGTGGGTAAGAAGCTCTGCTGATACAGTGCCGAAGGCTGCTCACCCTAGGTCGGCTGTTTGAACGCACCAGTCACGCTACGAGATAGACCCCTACAGGGTCACGATGAGTCAGAATCAACTCAATGGCAGAGGGTTTGTACCTGTGATGATATCCCACTGGGAAGTAGAGTTTTCCCTATTAGGTTAATGAGCCCACATCCCTATGTCTTGCTCACTTTTTGAGATAGGAAACGAGCAGGTTAAGCTCAGATGCAAGAAAAAACAGAGAAGACAGATGCGGTGCCACCGAAGACCCCCAAACCTCCAAGGAAGACAAGCTGCAGACAGAGGATCTTCTTCCAGAGCTGACACACAGAGAGGAAACCTCTCAGAACTGGCACCTCGAATTGGGATTTTCAGTCTTTTGAACTATGAGTAAATAAATGTCGATTCATTCAACCAACCCATCGGTCGTATTTTGGTTAGAACTAGAGAACTAGAGAACGAAGACACTTCTCAGCACTGGAAGCACATTTTCCAGTTCACTGAGAGAGGACTTTGTGCACTGAGGTGCTGTGGGTCTGGGCTCAGAGTGAGGCAACATTTCCCAGAATTCTTCGTGCTTAGCTCTGGCCACGGGACTGAGTTGCAGTCAATAGTCACTGAGTGGAAGTGAGGGGCACCATTCACATTCCCTCTCTTCTCATTCCTGGGAGGAAAACTGTGGAAAGCAATGGGCCCACGGCAGGAGCCCTGGCAGGGCAGTTCTTGTGGTCCACAGTTCAAAACCACCAGCAGCTCCAGCACAGGAGTAGGGCGAGGCTTTCTATACTTGTAAAAGTCATGGCTGTGGGAAACCACAGTGCGTTGCTGCGACACGGCACTGACTCGGTGGCAGTGAGTTTGGTTCGGTTTTGGAGTGGGCCCGCAAGAGCTAAGAGGCACAGCTCCCTGGACTTCGGCTTGAAGGAGAACTTCGCAGACCAGAAACACCCACCGCAGAACTTCCATGACCCCAAAATAAAGTCCATTTATAGTAATCGACAGAGGTTTTGCTTTCTCAGCAGTCAACAATTTCTTAACTCTTGTAACAGACAAAAGTTTGGGCTTCGATGTAGCCCTTGTTTTCAATTGCTAGAATAAGAGCACAGTAGTTAATATGGTTTTAGATTCAGATAGACCTAGGAAGGGAACTTCGTAATAGTTTTGTAAATTTCTGACTCTTGGTTACTTTCTGCACACAGTGGGGTTAGCTCACCTACTACTGACGATGCCTGTGAAGGTGAAGTAGTCCTTTGCACTGAGCCTGGCAGATAGTAGGTTAATCAATGATAAAATGGGGATTATGTTTTATTTTTTATCCTTTTTACCTTAATGGGAAAAATGATGCTAACACAGTGGATAAGTGGCTATTTTAGCTACAATTTCAGGATTATTGGTAGTCGGAACATGCCAGGCAATCCCTTCTGCATGGTGACCTTTTCTTCTCTTTGTGTAAACATTCTTTGATTCACCCATTTGTCTCACTGCCGTCAAGTCGATGCCGGCACAGAGTGACCATCTAGGGCAGGGTACAACTGCCCCCATGAGTTTCTGAGATGGGAACTCTTTACGGAGTAGGAAGCCCTGTCTTTTTCCCTTTATTCATCTGGGAGTGAAAAGTCGCATTCTTTAATATCTATCTCAAAGATGACCTGTTGGGGCCGATTGCATGTTCCAAGAATAGTCAAGCAGTATTTCCAGTCCCACAGAGTCTTCCAGAGCCTTGCGACACTCCCTTCTAGTGGGGGACAGGACCTTGTGGCTGTGCCAATGGACAGAAGGTGAGAGGACTGGCGATGTGTGCTTTGTGACTGTGGCACTAAAAGCAGTTGCTTCCTCGCTCTTTGAAACTCTTCGCAGAAACTCAGATACCACATTGTGAAGAATCCCAGACAATATGGAGATGCAAGATGCATGGGTTCTAGCCAACAGCCCCAAGGAAGCCCCAGACAGGAGCCCGAACCAGTCCAGAAATGTGTGTGAACAAGGATTCAATTGACTCGGACTCCCACACTTCTCTCTCTGCTCACACCCTGGAGACATAGCTGCTGACAAGTCACTTGGACCCACTCTGATGCAGAGACCCCTGCCAGCACTGAAATGTTTCCAATAACACTGGATCCAAGGACTTTCTACCTGCTGGCCTGTGATCTCCTGCGTTCGGAGTCATTGCATGTATTTTGTGAGTCTGAAGAGGACTTTATGGATTGGTATCGGACATATGGGCTAATATCGGACTTATGGACTTGATCTGGACTAAGCTGGGATGTTTTCTCAATGTTCAATTGCTCTTGTATATAAATCTCTTTCTTATACACATATGTGTGTCCATGGATTTGTTTCTCTAGTCTACCCAGACTAACCCACAGACCCACACACAACCACTACACCGCCAGGGCTTCATAGCACCCAATATAGCATTTCTTAAGTTGCAGGAGCCCTAGTGGCACAGTGGTTAAAGTGTTCAAAATATCTATGATTTAATGTCAGAAAGAGGTGGTCTGTTTCCATCAAGATTCACCATGTTGGAAACCCTGTGGGTCAGGTCTAGTCTATCTTATATGGTCATGGTGAGCCAGAATCAACTTGACAGCAATGGGTTTGTTTTGGTTATGGTGCAGGTAGCTCCCTGGAGAGTGCAAGCAGATTTCACTTGGCTACAAACCCTAAGATTGGTTATTCAATTAAGTAGTGATTCCATCGAAGAATCTCTGCGTCTTTAAAGATTACAGCCCAAAGAACCCATGGAGCAGTTCTACTCTGTACTGTTTGGGGTGTCATGAGTTATAACTGACTGATGATGGAGAGTTTGGTTATGGTTTATAGTGCAGGTGCTGAACAAATGTTTATAACATGAGAGCTAAGCTTATTTTGCCTCTCTTTGTCAAGCTATTACACGATGCCTAGAACTTTCCATTCCGTATGAACCAATGGTGCGAAAAGGCATCCAAAGTAAGTTGCATAAAGCTCAAGGATGATGCTCACCATCCTAAAGTTTGTGGCAAGTTGTAGACATGAATAACCAACCGAAAGGCATGAAAAAAGGTTTAGTAGGCATTAAGCAATATACTATTCTTATCTTGGCTGAGAGGAGAGAATGCCGGAGATATTTGCCCGTGTTTTATAGACTGTGCAAAGTCATTCAACTGTGTAGATGATAACAAATTAGGGATAATATTGCAAAGACTGAGGATGGAGAACACTTAGTTAGACTCATGAGAAACCTGAGTACCAGGGAAGTCATTCAGATAAAACCAGGGGGCGAGTGTGGTGGCTAGAAATCAGTACAGGTGTGTGCCAGGGCAGGGTTACATCCTTTCAACACACTTATTCAATCTCTGTGCTGAACACATGATTTGAGAAGCTAGGCTGTCTGAAGAAGACCGTGGCACCATGATCAGTCTGCTGTGTGCAGACACCAGCTTGCTCGCTGAAAGTGAGGAGGACTCGAAGTATTTACTGATGAAAATCAAAGACTGCAGCTTTCTTCATGGTTTGTACTGCAACATAAAGAAGACAAACATTCTCTAACTGGACCAATGTGCAACATCATGATAAATAGAGAAAAGACTGAGGTTGTCAAGAATTTCATTTTACTCGTGTCATCAATCAACATCCATTGAAGTAGCAGTCAGGAAACAAAATTCCATATTTCCTTTGGGCAAATCCGCTGGAGAAGGTCTCTTTAAAGTGTAAACAAAGACATTGCTTTGAAGACTAAGTTCACTTGACCCAAACTGTGGTATTTCTAATTGCCTCATATGCCTGGGAGAGCTGGACAACAAGTAAACAAGACTGAAGACAAGCCCATACACTTGAGCATTGCTGTTGGCAAAGAATATTGTCAATGCTATGGATTGACAGAAGGACAAGCAAATCTGCCTTGGAGGAAGTAGGGACTGACTGATCCTTAGGAGGGAGAAAGGGCAAGACTTTGTCTCATGGTACTTGGGACATGTTATCAGGAGAGGCTAGTGCCTCGGAAAGGACTTCATGCTGAGCTGAGTAGAGGATCAGGAAAAAGGACAAGCTCCTCAGTGAAATGAATTGACATAGTGGATGGAACCCTGTTACAGGGCATGTTACAGGGTTACCTAACAACGCTGTGAGGGTGGCCAGGGACCAGTTGGGTTTCATTTTTCTGTAGTCTGTATGAGTTGGAGCCATCCCAGAGGTGAAGAAGAAGAAGAAGAAGAAGAAGAAGAAGAAGAAGAAGAAGAAGAAGAAGAAGAAGAAGAAGAAGAAGAAGAAGAAGAAGAAGAAGAAGAAAGAAGAAGAAATATTCAGGAGTCTTTTCTGGTGCTCCATAAAGCCATTTTACAGCAGAATCACTCCTGCAGGGGTCTAACGCTTACGGAGTTCTTGGTTACTCTTACCAGAATACCCGTCGTTGAAAGAGGTCTTAACATTTTGATAAGGTAGAGCCAGGACTTGCAGAGATGCAGATTTTAACTCAGTAACAAAGCTATGCACACAACTTTCTGGCATGCTTAGAAAGCCCAATTTTCCTCCCACATATCCATGCTCAGCATTCCATCACTAGAAACTTTGGTATACGAGAACTCGTGTTTGCTTCAAAACTTTCAAGGTCGGTTGTCCCTCTTTAATGGGAAGTTCAGAGGCAGTCTCTCATCCTTGGTGTGCAGTTGGGCTGGGGGCAGGACTTCGGTAAATGTTGTCTCTCTTCAGTTTTACTTTATAAATCATTTTATTGGAGGCTCTTATATCTCTTATAACAATCCATACATCAATTGTATGAAGCACATTTGTACAAATATTGCCATCATATTTTCAATACATTTTCTTTCTACTTGAGCCCTGGTATCAGCTCTCGCCACCCCTGTGAATTCTTGATAAATTATAAATTATTATTACTTTCTTTTTTTAATAAATAATTTTGTCGGGGGCTCTTACAGCTCTTATAGCACTCCATACATCAGTTGTTTCAAGCACATTTGTATATATCCTGCCATTATCATTTTCTTTTTTTCCCCTGCCATGATCATTTCCAAAACATTTTCTTTCTACTTGGTATCAGCTCCTCTTTTCCCCCTCCTTCCTCTACCTTCCCAGCCTCATGACCTCTTGATAAATGATAAATGATTATTATTTTCATATCTTACACTGTCTCCCTTCACCCATGTTTCTGTTGTTTGTTCCCCTGAGGAGGGGGTATATGTCAATCATTGTGATTAGCTCTTTCTTTCTCCCCCTTCTTCCTTCACTTTCTCCCTACCTCATGGTATCAATACTCCCATCACTGTTCCTCAGGGGCTTATCTGTCCTGGATTCCTTGTGTCCAGAGCTCTTATCTTTTACCAGTGTAATGGTCTGGGCAGCAGGAAGTATTAAAAACCCAGAGGAATATTGTGCGTTTCATCAATGCTATACTGCACTGTGGCTGCCTTGCCCCTTCTTTATGACCCAACTGGGAGGAGATGTCCAATAGTCTACAGATGGGCTTTGGGTCTCCACTCTGACTCCCCCTTGTTCACATTGATATGATTCTTTGTTTGTGGTCTTCTGCTGCCTGGTATTCGCTCCTGTTGACACCTCATGATCACACAGGCTGGTATGCTTTTTCCATGTGGCTTTGTTACTTCAATGCTAGATGGCCATTTGTTTAACTTTAAACCTTTAAGACCCCAGATGCTATATCTTTTGATAGCTGGGTACCAGCAGCTTTCTTCATCACATTTGCTTATGCACCCATTTTGTCGGGAAGGTGAACATCACAGAATGCCAGGCTATTAGAACAAAGTGTTCTTGCATTGAGGGAAGACTTGAGTAGAGGCCCAACTGTCCTTCTGCTTCTTTATCACTTAACATTTAATGTATATTAAGGTATATGCACATAGACCTATATCCCTATTGTTATATATTAATATATTTACATATGTGCATGCCTATATTTAGACCTCTGTAAATGTCTTTTACCTCCTAGTTCCTTCCTTTTACTTTCTTTCTGTCCCACTATCATGTTCCACCTTCATTTAGTTCTCGGTAATTCCTTTAGGCTACATTGCACTTGATCCAAACTCACCAGGTATTCTACGCCACTGATTTTAGATCTCTTGTTCCCTTGTCCCTGGGTTTGTTGGCTATCCCCTTCCTTTCCCCCACCTCCCTCTCTTCCATGTGCCCCCGGAACTGTTAGTCCAGTGTTGTTTTCACCTTGGGATTGTTTATCCTGCCTACCTTGTTTGGATAGACGTGGGAAACAATACAAACAAAGCAAAATAAAAGTCTATAAGTAGTCCCAGGCCTGTCTGCTGACCCTTATGTTTTCTGATTGGGTCTCTTCAGTTTTTCATTTCCTCATTCATGAAAAGAAAGTTCACGGTCTCCATGCTCTTGTTGAAGTTCAGTGAAATGATATTATTGTTGTTCATTTCTGTTGAGTTGAGTGTGGCTCGTGGTGACGTGTGTGTGTGTGTGTGTGTGTGTGTGTGTGTGTAGGGAAACTGCTTGAAAGGGTTCTCAAGACTGTGACCCTTTGGAAGCAGATGGACAGCCTTGTCCTCTGAAGTGCCTCTGGGTGGCTTCATGCTCCCAAATTTTCAACTAGTCATTGAGTATTTAACCCTTTGTCTCACCTGGGACTTCAAACTTATCAGTACATATGGGAATGCAAGTGGGAGGTGTGTGACATTTTGAGAAAATAATACTACTTAGCAATAAGCTATAAGTAAAAAAGTGGCCAAACATGATTACTTAATACTCCCCCCCTCCCCATATACTCTTTGAATGGGAACAGCAGTAGTTCCATGGCTGCATTCTAGCCTTCCACGAGGGAGGATAAACGGATTGACCTGCAGGAAGAAATTGGTCACGTAGGGAATATTTAGATTTAGGAATTCTATCTTCTTCATTGTTACACAAGTCTAGCCTGTTGACTAGTTGTTGTTTTGGTGGGTTGGAGCAACACAATTGAACACTAAGAAATGGTCATGGAGTGGCCCCTCTTTGAAGAGAAAATTGGGAGCTAGGCTATCGGGAACAAGGTTCCGAATTGCCGCCTTAGATTCTTCTGTGGATATTCAGTGTTGTACAATGACAGGTGTTTCCATGGACCATTTAAAATTAAAATGTGGTTTTAGTTTATCTTTAAGAAAGAGAGATGGAGAACAGGTTAGAAAAATCAACCCAGGTTTACATTTTTAAGAAAATAAGAATTCAAGGGGGCATCCCCCCCAAAACCGGAATTGTGCTGGGCAGAGTGGAGCTTTCCTAGTAAGGATTTTTCCTGCTAGGTGAGCATGGAGCAACTCACTCTGAGTTAGTGCACCCAGTAGCGTCCCCTGTGAAGGTTCTCTCTGGTCACAGTGAATGTTTTTGTAAAAGTAGTTTCGCTCAAATTCTCTTTTTTGTGTTTGTGATGGCTGATTTAAGAGAACAGCGTGTGGCTATGTGGATATCAAATTTTTCTCCCTGTTCAAGAAAAATGCTGCAGAAACTGTTGTGATGGCAATCCCCCTACTGGGCATATACCCAGAAGAGGCAAGAAACAAACCCTGGCCAGACATCTGTGTTCCAATGTTCATCGTAGCACAGTTCACAATTGCAAGGAGTTGGAAAAAACCCAAATTTCCACCAGTGGATGAATGGATTAAAAAACTGTGTACATACATACAATGGAGTACTGCGCATCCCTAAAAAGTAGTGATGAATGCATGAAGCACAGCACTGGGAAAAACTGGAGGATAGGATGCTAAGTGAAGTAAGCCAAGCACAAAAGGACAAGTACAACATGAGTCTTCTGAGGTAAGCTTAAAAATGCAAAAGGGGCATAGGGCATAGGGATAAAGATAGTGCACACAAACATTCCTGGGGTGAGGTCCAGGTAGTATGGGAGGGGCCAGACCAAATCCGGGGATACATATGGTAGCCAACTAAAAATGATTGGGAAAATTTTTTAAAAATGACATGGGTAGAGGGGGAACAGGGCACTAACCCATCCAAGGGGAGGGTATTGTTTATATCTCCACAGGGAAAGAAGAACCAAACTTCAACCAGATGCTCAAAGACATGAATGCAGCATACTGGCATGAAGCTGGGAACCAGTGGAAAGGTCTGAGGGGCTGGCCCCAATCCCAACTACGTGGACAGTACCTCCACCCAACAGAAGAATTCACTTCAGAGGACATCACTGAAACTACAACTCAGGGAGAAGGACATGTCTGATCAGAGCACACAGGAGCAAATGAAGGGGGAGGAAGAGAGAGTGGAACACATCCTGGTCCACCAAGCCCTGAGGACAATTTCCTGGTCGGAGTAGCCAAAGCACAGAGAGGACCCACTATGAGACATGACATCCCTCACTGACCCATAGCCCTACAGGGGACAACACTGGTGACACAGCTCAGGAATTGCTCCCCATCTGACCCCACCACACTGAGGCAAAACACTAAGGGTGTGCAACAGAACAGCAAGGGGAACAAAGCAATGAGGCCCCATGGAATACCAAAAATAGATTTGGGTCCATGGCATGGCATCCCATCAAACTCTACCGGAAAACACTCCTAAAGGTCAACAAACAGACCTTGAGCTATTTGCAGGCTTTTCTTATTTTTTGTTGTTGTTTTCTTTTTCTCTGCTTTGTTTTTGTGCATATTATTATCACTGCAAGTCTATCTAGATAAGATATGCAGGATAAACAATCTGGAGGAGAAAACAACGGGACCGATGGCTCCTGGGGGACATGGGAGAGGGGGGCAGGGGAAAGGAAGTAAGTGTTAACAAACCCAGGGACAAGGGAACTACAAGTGATCCAAAATCAATGGCAAGGAGGATGTAAGAGGCCTGATAGGGCTTGATCAAGGGCAATGTAGCCAAAAGGAATCACTGAAACCAAAATGAAGGCTGAGCATGATAGTGGGTCAAGAGGAAAGTGAAAGGAGATAGAGTAAAGAACTAGGAGGCAAAGGGCATTTATAGAGGTCTAAATACAGGTATGTACATATGCAAATATATTTATATGTGATGATGGGGAAACAGATCTATGTTCATATATTTATAAGTTTAATATTAAGGGAGCAGAAGGACATTGGGCCTCTACTCAAGTGCTCCCTCAATGCAAGAACACTTTCTTATAATAAATTGGTATTCCATGATGCTCACCTTCCCAACACGATCAAGGAAAAGTGGGTGCATAAGCAAATGTGGAGAAGAAAGCTGATGGTTCCAGGCTATCAGAAGATATATCGTGTGGGATCTTAAAGACTAGAAGATAAACAAGCAGCTATCCAGCTGTGAGGCAACAAAGCCCACATGGAAGAAGCATACCAGCTGTGTGATCACCAGGTGTTTATCAGATCAGGTATTAGGCATCAAAGAATAAAAAAATCATATCATTGTGAATGAGGGGGAGTGAAGAGTGGAGATCCAAAGCCCATCTTTAGGCAACTGGACATCCCCTTACAGAAGGGTCGCGGAGAGGTGACGAGCCGCAGCACCAACGAAACATACAACTTTCCTCTAGTTCTTTAATGCTTCCTCCCCCACCCCCACTATCATGATCCCAGTTCTACCTTATAAAGCTGGCTACACCAGAGCCTGTATACTGGTACAGATAAGAACTAGAAACACACAAAATCCAGGACAGATAAATCCCTTAGGACCAATAATGAGAGTAGCGATACCAGGAAGGTAAGGAGAAGGTGGGGGAGAAAGGG